>NC_134353.1:428128112-428765612 GCF_048569485.1 Anomaloglossus baeobatrachus
TGGTAGGAGCTGGGGTTGCTGTTCTGTGTGTGTGCCTGGTGTGATAGCGCCCTCTTGTGTATAGTGAACCATAAGGGGAATCGGCCCAGCTCTGCCCTACAGGCTATGTTTGAGGTGCTGCGATGGACTTGGAGGAGATATTTACAGAACTCCATGTGGAAGACTTCGGTAGGGCTGGAATCCCACTTTGTGTGGTCTGGGTAGGTCACTGGGCCCCATACCTCGCTGCCATATAGCAGTATAGGGGTGATGACGCTGTCAAATATCTTGAGCCAGACTCTCACAGGTGGTTTGAGGTGGTACAGTTGTCTTCTGATGGCATAGAAGGTTCTGCATGCTTTTCCTTTCAGGGCTTCTGCTGCTTGCTTGAGGCTCCCGTTATTGCTTAGCTCCAGACCGAGGTAGATGTAGCTGCTGGTGTTCTCCAGCGTGGAGCCATTTAATGTGAAGGAGGGAGTGTTTATTTTGTTCTGGTTCCTCTTCTGAAACACCATGACTTTGGTCTTCTTTTGGTTGATGGGAAGCGCCCATGTGGTGCTGAATGTTTCCAGTACTGCCAGGCTATCTTGGAGGCCTCTTTCAGTTGGGAAGAGTAGCAGGAGGTCATCTGCGTACAGCAGGAACTTCACCTCTCGGTCATGCAGACTGAGGCCTGGAGTGGGGGAGGACTCTAGAGCTGTTGCTAGTCCATTTATATAGATGTTGAATAGAGTTGGACTCAGGCTGCAGCCCTGTCTGACCCCACGGCCCTGTCGGAAGAAAGCCGTCCTCTTTCCGTTCACCTTCACGCTGCACCGGTTCTCAGTGTATGAGCTCTTGATCACGTCGTAGGTCCTGCCACCTATTCCGCTCTCCAGGAGTTTCAGGAACAGGCCTGGATGCCACACTGAGTCAAAGGCCTTTTTGAAGTCCACGAAACATGCAAATATTTTCCCCTGTTTTTTGTCGTGGACGTGGGTCTTGATGAGGCTTTGCAGGGTGTAAATGTGGTCCGTGGTGCGGTGGTTTGGCATGAACCCAGCTTGGCTTCTGCTGAGGACGTCACCCTGGGTCTATCTCTCTCTATCTATCTCGCTCTCTCTATCTCGCTCTCTCTCTCTATCTCTCTCTCTATCTCTCTCTCTATCTCTCTCTCTATCTCTCTCTCTATCTCTCTCTCTATCTCTCTCTCTATCTCTCTCTCTATCTCTCTCTCTATCTCTCTCTCTATCTCTCTCTCTATCTCTCTCTATCTATCTCTCTCTATCTATCTCTCTCTATCTATCTCTCTCTATCTATCTCTATCTATCTATCTCTCTCTATCTATCTCTATCTCTCTATCTATCTCTCTCTCTCTCTCTATCTATCTCTCTCTATCTATCTCTATCTCTCTCTCTCTATCTATCTCTCTCTATCTATCTCTATCTCTCTCTCTCTATCTCTCTCTCTCTATCTCTATCTCTCTCTCTCTATCTCTCTCTATCTATCTCTCTCTATCTATCTCTCTCTATCTATCTCTCTCTATCTATCTCTCTCTATCTCTCTCTATCTCTCTCTATCTCTCTCTATCTATCTCTCTCTCTATCTCTCTCTATCTCTCTCTCTATCTATCTCTCTATCTCTCTCTATCTATCTCTATCTATCTATCTATCTATCTCTCTCTATCTCTCTCTCTATCTATCTCTCTATCTCTCTCTATCTATCTCTCTATCTATATCTATATCTATATCTATATCTATCTCTATCTATCTATATCTATATCTATATCTATCTATCTCTATATCTATATCTATATCTATATCTATATCTATATCTATATCTATCTATATATATATATAAAATAAAAATTCCAGCCGCACACTGTGAAGAACCAAAATAAATTCTACCTTATAAACATAAATGGAGGTATTTAGAATATTATAATGGCCATTGCAATACCAGCCCAGCGCCCCTTCGTGGCACCCTCCTTTGCTGGGTCCTACACTACACTGACACTGCATCTTCTCTGGGTTTTAAAAACCTACAAGATCAGCTAGTGAACAAAAAGGAGGCTAATGAAGAAGCCAGGAGCTATAATATATATTATATATACACACACGCACATACACATATATAAATACACACATATACATACACATGCATATACACATATATACACACACACACATACATACACATATGCGCAAATTATTATATATTTATATATTATATATATACACACATATACATATACACACACATACACAAAGTATTTTATTTAAAAAATATCTTGTGTGACTCTCTCTGGTTCACCAATTTAGAAGACAAAAAAAAATGCAGGTCTGATGTAGTCCAGGGAATCCGATGTAGTCCAGAATGGAAACATTTATAGACCTAAAAAAAAAGGGTAGAAAAACAACAACAAAAAAAAAAAAACAACAAGAGACTGCCTCATTTACCAATCTATTAGAAAGTAAAGTGCCCATATTCAATGTAATCCACTGGTTCCCATGACATTCCTCGATTACATGGATCCAAGTCTATGGAGACTCAGACGGGACAGTCTTTTGTGTTTATTTCTACGTCTTTCAGGTTTCAATTGTGGTCTATTTTTTTAAATTAATAATATGGTGAACAAGGGCGAGAGAGAGAGCTGGGGAGTGTTTGGGTTTTTTTTCTTTTTTTTTTAAATAAAATATGTGCTTTTTAATCTTTATATTTACTGGGTTAGTAATGGGGCTGTCTGATAAGACACCTCTCCATTACTAAAACCAGGGGATTGATACCAGCTGACGTTACACCGCTGACAACGCCCAATATTCCCCCAATTGCTACTGCACCAGGGCAAATCAGGAAGAGCAGAGATGAAGCGCCAGAATCAGCGCATCTAAAGTGATGTGCCACTTCTGGGGCAGCTGCGGACTGGTATTTTTACGCTGGGAAGGGCCCAATAACTATGGACCTTCAAAGCCTGATATCACCAGCCCACAGCTGTCTGCTTTACCTTTGCTGGTTATTTTTTCAATTAATAATTTATATGGTTAATAGCTGTAAAATCTATATAGATATCTATTAGCTATCTATCATCTGTCCTCAGCCATTTATCTTTGCACATCTTCCCAAAAAAAAAAACCAACACCTTCAGTGTCAGGCGTATTTTTTCCGGAAACTGTCACACCGATGTCATCTGTGTGCTGTACATGTTTCATTTGTGTTACCGATAAAAAAAAAAAAAAAAACAAAAAAAAACACAGACAGGTCTCTCTGTGGATCACATGGACACACTTATGGTTCACGTGGACACATTATCCGCGTGAAAACATGAAGGTGTGAAGATCCCCACTGATTATAATTCGTATGCATGTGAACGTGTCTCCAGTACGTATGGAGTCTGTTTTCACATGTACTGGAAACATGAAGGAGGCCTAAAACGGAGTCATAATACAGCTATGTACATAAGGCCCTCAAGTTGCCCACAAACGTCACAAGCAGCTTGGTCAAATGATTCAAGAAGTTGCAAATAAGAAGACTTGGTAGGTCAGTACTTTAAATAAGCAGCTGTAACACTCAGCAACAAAAAAAAAAAAAAAAAAAAAAAAGAAGATTGGAAGAGTTCAAAATGAAACCTAGATGAGCAGGATTCAGAACAAGCATTTCTACTACTTTCTGCAAAGTCAAAAGGTTACACACATTTCATTACTATTTGGTACCATTGCCCTTAATCTTTAGGATTTCAGCCAAACGTTTTGTCTTTTCAACTATACCTATAAATTTTCAATAGGATTGAGATCAGGGCTTAGTGATGGCCACTCCAAAACATTGACTTTGTTATCCTTAACACTAGAAGTCCCAGAGAGGGGTCATGTAACATTTCTACCATTGGAACCCTATGGAGCTCGAAATTTCTGGGACTTCTAGTGTAAAGCCACTTTGTAACCAGTCTGTCAGTATGCTTCGGGGTCATTGTCCATTTGGAAGACCAATTCCAGCCAAACTTTAAAGGGAACCTGTCATCAGAAATTTAGCTTGAAACCTAAAAGTTTCCCCTTCTGCAGCTCCTGGGCTGCATTCTAGCAAGGTTTCTATACTTTTTGTGGCCTCTTTTAAACCAAATTAAATACTTTATAAACTTTACAAAATTTGCATAGCAAAAGGTACAATTATCCATGGGGGCGGGCCGTCTGGTGTCGTTACTGTCCCTCCTGCCTTTTTACGCCGCCCCCAACGCTGAATTTCATACCTCAGGACGCCGCACCTGGGCGCCCGAGGTCCCGCGCAAGCGCTGTGGGACTGTGCAGTGTGTGCACGTGTGACCGCTGGTGACGTTTTGCGCAGGCACGAGGTTATGGGCGGCGCTGTGATTGTCCTCAGCAAGTGCCGCCCATAACCTCGTGACCGCACTTTCCCCTCTTCCTCCAGCGTTCTGCGCAAGCGGTCCCTGGCCAGATGACCCGACGTCACCTCTTTCCCATCTTGCCCTGCTGCAGGGTAAGATGGGAAGGAGGTGACGTCGGGTCATCTGGCCAGCGTGCGCTTGCGGAGAACGCTGGAGGCAGTGGGGACAGCGCGTCCACGAGATTATGGGCGGGCACTTGCGATGCAATCACACCGCTGCCCATAACTCGTGCCTGTGACACACGTCGCCAGCAGTACTGGCGTGGGCGGCACCTCAGGCGCAGTGGGCGGCGTCCTGATGTACGAAATGGAGCTTGGGGGGACGGCGTCAATGTGCAGGAGGGACAGCAACGGACACCAGAGAGCCCGCCCCCATGGATAATTTACAAGATTTTCATACCAAAAGGAACAAGTTTATAAAGTATTTAATTTGGTTAAAAAGGGGCCACAAGAGGTAGAAGAACCTTGCTAGAATGCAGCCCAGTAGCTGCAGAGGGGGAAACTTTTAGGTTTCAAGCTAAATTTCTGATGACAGGTTCCCTTTAAGTTCCTTGCTGATGTCTTGAAATGTTGCTTCAGTATTGCCACAATCTTCTTTCCTCATGATGCCATCTATTTTGCAAAGTGCACCAGTCCCTCCAGCAGCAAAACAACCCCACAACATGATTATGCCACCCCCAGTGTTTCTCAGTTGGGATGGTGTTCTTAGGCTTCAAAACTTCTTTTTTTCCTCCAAATGTAATGATGGTCATTTGGCCAAACAGTTCAATTCTAGTTTTCTCAGACCACAGGACATATCACTGAAAATTAAAGTCTTTGTTCCGGTGTGCATTTACAAAACAACATTAATCTGGCTTTTTTATGTTTCTTTTGCAGTAATGGCTTTTTACTGGCAGAGTGGCCTTTCAGCCTATGTTGATACAATACTCGTTTCATCGTTTTACTGTGGATAATGACACAATCTTACCAGCTTCCACCAGCATCTTCACAAGGTCTTTTGCTTTTGTTCTTGGGTTGATATGCACGTGTCTGACCAAAGCACGTTCATCTCTGGTACACAGAACCTGTCTCCTTCCTAAGCGGTATGATGGCTGGACATTCCCATCTTGTTTGTACTTTCATATAATTGTTTGTACAGAATTTGGAAATTGCACCCAAGGATGAACCAGACTTATGCAAGTCCACAGTTCTTTTCCTGAGAGCTTGGCTGATTTCTTTTGACTTTCCCATGATGCTACACAAAGAAGTTGTGTGTTTCAGGTGTGCATAAAAATACATCCACAGGTGTGTCTATAATCAACTCAAATACCAATAAACTTATCACAAGCTTCCAAAGACACATCATCATCATATGGGGTGCCCTATATTATTTTAGTACTCTTCGTGTATGTAAACTTTTTACTTTGCAGAGGAATAAAAAAAAAAAAAAAATCCTTAAAACATTCCCTCTCTCTTATTAGTATAGCATTTGGTAAATAATAAGAATTAGACCTACCGGTAATGATGTTTCCAGGAGTCAGTCATGACCACCGGAGGTTGCTCCCCTATCCTCTATATAGGGACAGGAAACACGCAAGAAGTTAAAAGCCCCTCCCATCCCCCACCTACTCAATGACTTTCCAATAACCGCCACAGGATGGGTACAACGCCATTTTATTAGAACAAACAGGAACAAAACTGCATAAAACAAGCAGCAGTACAACAGAAACAGGCAAAGGGAGGGATATAAGGGTGCTGTCATGACGGACTCCTGGAAACAATTACCGGTAGGTCCAATTCTTATTTTCCAGGTCGTCCTTACATGACAGCACCACCGGAGAGTATCAAACGAATCGGATCAGGGGGAAGGTTGGGGGGGGGGGGGGGGGTCGACTGCCTGAAGTACTTTCCTACCAAAGGCTAACCGATCGGAGGCCGACAGATCTAGCCTGTAGTGTTTACAGAAGGTACAGGGACCAGACCAAGTAGCCGCGTCACAGACCTGCGCTAAGTTAGCACCGGCCACAGAGGCCCAAGAAGTGGCCATAGCCCGGGTAGAATGGGCCCTAAGGGAAGAGGGAGGGTCCCGACCCACCCCGGAATAGGCTGATGAGATCAAGGTCTTAACCCATCTAGCTAGGGTAGCTTTGGAAGCCTTCCTGCCCTTGTTGGGGCCACCAAACTGAATGAACAGACAATTGTCCAATCTCCAGCTCTTAGTTGCCTCCAGATAGGCCAATAACACGCTGCGCACATCCAAGGAACTAAGCTCCAGTTCCCTAGGTGTGGCCGGAGTGGCGAAAAAGGATGGAAGAACAACTTCTTGACTCAGGGTAGCCGTTGACACCACTTTTGGAGAAAACCCAGGATCCAACTTCAGAATGATACAGTCATCTCGTACCTGGAAATAAGGCTGTGAAATTGATAGCGCCTTGATCTCGCCAATCCGTTTGGCAGTAGGGATGGCGACTAGGAACACCGCTTTGTAGGTGAGATTCTGGATAGACAAGTCCTCACCAGGCTGGTACGGAGGGGAACAGAGGAATTGCAGAACAAGACTCAGGTCCCAAGGAGGCGAGGAAACCCGAATCGTAGGTCTAAGGCGTTGTGTAGCCTTAATGAAACGAGCGACCCAGGGATGAACCGCCAAGCGTGTGTCCAGGTAGACCCTGAGCACAGATACTTGCACCTTCAAGGTACTAGGCTTCAGGCCATTATGGAATCCTGCTTGAAGAAAATCTAGCACTTTGGCAATACAGACTTCTCCCGTGGGCAAGAGACCGGTGCCTTGATGGGTACAAAATGTTTTCCACACTTTACCATAGATGGCATTCGTGACCGGCTTCCTGCTGCGCATCATCGTAGCTATGACTGGATCTGAGAGTCCCCGAGACTGCAGGACCCGCCATTCAGGATCCAAGCCGACAATCAAAGCTGTGGAAGGTTCTGATGCTGCAGAGGACCCTGGGATAGAAGATCCCGCCGGAGAGGGAGAATCATCGGGGCATCCTGGGCCAGAATCTGCAGAAGGGAGAACCAACTCCGCTTTGGCCAGAAGGGGACCACCACGATCATGTGTGCCCGGTCCTCCTGAATCTTCCGTAAGACCATGGGAATGAGAGGGATCGGAGGGAAGCCGTAATGCAGACCAGTCCCCCAGAACTGAGAAAGAGCGTCCACTGCCAAAGGTCTGTCCGCCGGTGCGAGGGAGAAGAAGAGAGGCAGTTTGGAAGTCCGGCGGGTAGCAAACAGGTCTATCTTCGGGTGCCCCCACCTCCGCGTGAGACTCCGAAAGACCTCCGTGTTCAGGCACCATTCGGAAGGATGAACCTGGTGACGATTGAGATAATCTGCTTCCGTGTTCTCTGCCCCCTTCAAGTGGACTGCAGACACAGACAGGGCCGTCTCCAAGAGCTAGAAGATTTCGTCCGCCAGTTGCTGTAGAGGCGGGTGCCGTGGTCCTCCCTGATGGCGGACAAAGGACACTGCTGTAGTGTTGTCGGACAGGAACTTCGCATGGTTGTTGTGGATCGACCGTCGACTCCGCTTGGGAGCCTCCAGGATCGCCCGCAGTTCCCGGTAGTTCGAGGACCGGAATGACATCCAAGAGGGCCACGGACCCTGCAGGTAAGACTGGTCCACTTTGGCTCCCCAACCGAAACGACTGGCGTCTGTGGTGATCAGGACGCACGGTGAAAACACCCACTGGACTCCCCGGAGGAGATTGCTCGTGTCGCACCACCAGGCCAGAGATCCTCTGGCTTCGTTTGTTAAGGAAAATCGCAGGTCCAAGTTCCGCCGGTGTCTGTCTGAGACCGCCAGAATGTTCCTTTGCAGCGCCCGGGAATGGAACTGACTCCACAGCATGCAGTGAATGCAGGAGGTCATGAGTCCTAGTATCCGCATAGCCTGCCTCACAGAGGGCCTGTGCCGTAACGCAAATCTCCCGATCTCCTGACTGATTGAAGACACCTTTTCTGCCGGAAGAGACGACTGGCTGGTAGAGTCCAGGACAGTTCCCAGGAAGATCCATCGAGGCTGAGGGTGTAATTCTGATTTGTCCAGATTTATTATCCAACCTAAATCGTGCAGGGTCCGTGTAACGAGACGAAGATGATGTTCCATAGCCGGGACGGAATCTGCCACGAGGAGGAAATCGTCCAGATATGGGATCAGGGGCACGAACTTCAGTCGCAGGTAAGCCACCATTTCCACCACGATTTTTTAAAAAATGCGCGGGGCTGAGGAGAGGCCGAAAAGGAGGCAATAGAACTGGAAATGGAACACCCCCCCCCCCCTTTGGAAGGGCAAACCGTAAATACCTCCGACTTGCGGGATGAATGGGAAGGTGGTAGTAAGCATCCCGCAAGTCGATGGTTCACATCAAGGAGCCCGGGGATATCAGAGGAACCGTGGAACGGATGGATTCCATGCGAAACCTCTGGTAAGAGACCCAACGATTGAGGGGCTTCAAATTGATGATGGTACGGTACTGTCCGGAAGGTTTTTTGACCGAAAATAGACGGGAATAGTGACCCTGAAACCATTCGGTGTGAGGGACCGGAGAAATTGCGCCTTTCTGAAAAAGGTCTGCTATGTCCGCCCAAAGACGAGCCAGGGAGGAGGGGGACCCCCGTGTAATCGTGAACTGACGTGAGGGATGGTGGGAGAATTCTATTCTGTGACCCAGAGCTATTTGGGAGAGAACCCATGGATTGCTGGTCACCCCCTTCCACCCGTCCAAAAAATGAGATAGACGACCAACCACTGGGAAACCGTCATGACTGCTTGGACTTGGGTTGGTAATCAGGGTTGGGTTTTGAATGCCTCGGGCCCCTGTCGGACCATGAAGGAAACCCCCTTCTGCCTCGAAAGGACTGCCGACGGGAAGAGGAGGGCTCATTATGGGGCAAAAACCTGCGTTTCTCCACAGGGAACCCCTTCTTCCTGTCAGAGGCTTTTTCCAGTATCTCATCTAATGCTGGCCCAAAAACCCACAATCCTGAGAAGGGAATGGAACATAACTTTTGCTTGGACGCAAGGTCACCTGACCAAGATCTGAGCCAGAGGGACCTCCTGGCTGTGTTAGAAAGAACGCTGTTCTTGGCTGCGAATCTAACCGATTTGGCCGATGCATCAGCCAAGAACGCAGTAGCACTCTTCAACAGTGGCAAAGCCTCTACGATGCTTTCAGTAGGGGTACCCTGCCTAAGGTGGTCCTCCAAATCAGTGAGCCAGAAGCCCATTGATCTGGCGACCGAGGTAGCCGCAATATTGGTTTTAATAGTAGCGGCGGATGCTTCCCAGGATTTCTTCAGCAATGCGTCGGCCTTGCGGTCCATTGCATCTTTGAGCCCTGAAGAATCCTCGAAAGGAATTGAGGTCTTTTTTGCAATTTTGACTATAGGGACATCTATTCTAGGCACCGTGTCCCACAAGGTGACATCCTCAGGATCAAAGGGGAGACGGGATTTAAAGTCTCGAGGAATAAAGAGACCACGCTCAGTGTTCTCCCATTCCTCCAGAATCATCTCCTTCAGCTGGGAATTAACCGAAAAACCCGAGAGCGGCGAGACCGAAGTCCTGCAAACATTTTATCTTGCACTGATGTGACTTCCTCAGGCTCATCCACCTGCATAGTGCTCCTGACCATTTTCAGTAACATATCCGAATCCCCGGAATTGAAGACATATCTTTTCCGGTCCATTGTAGGAGATGAAGAGCTGTCGCCGCCGTCCTCAGTGGATGAAAACGAGCGAGAGCCCACCTCGTCGGAAGACAAGTCCAACTCCCATCGCGGCCTTTTAAGTTTCCCTTGGGAGGCGGAGGAAGAGGAGGCCAGGGAAGCCACGGAAGCCTGAACCTCCTCCCGAATCATGCCCCTCATCTGTGCCAGAAGGGAAGACTGCTCCTCAGTCACTATGGTGGCAATACAGGCCGGGCATAGGTCCTTAACATAAGATTCTGCCAGTTTCACATGGCAGACCAGGCAGCGCCGTGATTTAGAGGGCACCTTCAGGCCGGCCGACCTCTTTTGCGTCGGTACAGGTGAGATGTCCCTGCCCTAAAACAGACAAAGGAGGATAAGGCCCCTGGACATCTAGACCTGTCAGTGAGGCAATCATGAAGTGACTTACGTTGGCCAGGGGAGACCCCGGGGGGGCGTCAGGCCGGGCAATAACATCCATAGCAGAAGAATAGCAGAGAATCACTGACCATCCGGATCCCCTGCTTTATACTATCCCTGGTCCGACCCTGCCGCTGCCGCGTTCAAATCTCACACGTACGTCGCCGCTCCCGGAAGTGACGTGGACCCAGAAGGAGGATGACGTGCCGTGCGGCTGTTCGTATCCGGCACTCACCGCACGCTGCAGCAGGGGACCCAGAGCTCCAATGGCGGGAGAAGCGGTCCACGCTGGGAGCTCCCGCTCATACCAGCGCGGCTGAGCGACCAGTGCATCGGTTTCAGCCGCAGGAGGATCCGCTTGAACAGGGAACAAGAGGCCTGTGGCCCCCTCTCCCTGGATCCAGTAAGCGCGCGTTTTCTTGCATGCCCCTGTCCTGTGTAGGGACAGGAAAAACACGGAGTAGGTGGGGGATGGGAGGGGCTTTTAACCTCTGGCGTGTTTACTGTCCCTATAGAGGATAGGGGAGCAACCGCCGGTGGTGCTGTCATGTAAGGACGACCTGGAAATAAGACTTTTGGAGAGAATATATATATATGTGATATAATATAATATAATATAATATAATATAATATAATATTATATATATATAATATATATAATATAATATATATATATTTTATATAATATAATATAATATATATATTTTATATAATATAATATAATATATATATTTTATATAATATAATATAATATATATATTTTATATAATATAATATAATATATATATTTTATATAATATAATATATATATTTTATATAATATAATATATATATTTTATATAATATAATATATATATATATATATATATATATATATATATATATATATTTTATATAATATAATATATATATATATATATATATATATTTTATATAATATAATATATATATATATATATATATATTTTATATAATATATATATATATATATATATATATATATATATATATATATATATATATATAAATATAATATATATATAAATATAATATAATATAATATAATATAATATACATATATATATATATATATATATATATCTTTTGGAGAATCCCAATTTTGGGGATTTGTAAATTCCCCACTACATCCTAACAGGTTTCGATGACAATCCGAGACAAAAATTCACAGCTAATGGTTATCCTGTAGCGCTGCAATCTGCTTGATTGCTTGTGTGTTTTGCCACTACATGTTAGTGGGGTATTAACATCCACATACCCATGCACTGAACGGCAATTTGATGTGGAGTTCATACCTCTAATTTACACCAAGTCTTGAAATTTTTTTTTTTGGATAAATTTCCACCCAAAATAAAACAAATGGCTGTGGAGGATATGGTAGAGAGTCTATTTTTCAGTGTACACACCATGAAAAGTTCACAAAGTATACGCTAAACAAGCCCATCAGGCATTATTTGCAGTATCAAATAGCATTAGTAAACTCTCCTGCTTCATGCATTAGCCATTTTAGACAATATTGTCATTGCCAATGTGATTTTGTCAGAAGGATCTATTACATGATCTGAACAATAGCATTTTTTGTGTGCAAATGAGGCAAACACAAATGTATAACACAAATCTATGATTTTGCTGGAAGGTGGCTAATCGATTTTGTGAGAAGAAAAAAACGTAAAGTGTTAACTAACAACTGGGAAAGAAATCTTTCAAAGATGGACTCGAAAGATTTGTGTTTTCCCCTGAGAAATGTTCATTTTAAATAAACAGCTGTAAGAAATATTCCAATGATTACTGTTATAAAAACGTTAGCACATTTTACCTTGCACCTCATACACCGATGTAAAGGGTATGGAGATCTTGAGTTGGCTGCACCAGCACTGACTGACTAGCTATATCTGTGTATGGCGGCCTCCTGCCCCTAGAGAATGATCGGTCGGTTTGAATTCAAATGGCTGATTCTTTTGTTTTTGACAGGCACAACATCCTGCCCAAGGTGTCCAACAGCTGCTTTCTCCAATCTCTCCATTGAAAACCAACACAAAGGCTAAGCTTTCATGTATACAATAGCGTATGAGGGTTCACAGGCACCTTAAAGCGTTGTCCGCTGCTGCTCACTTCTGCATTGGAAGGACTGTGGGGCTTATGTTGTACAACACAAGCTGCCAGGACTCATGCCCAATTGGCAGGTTTTGCTGCTATGTGCCTATCCAACATCACTCCATTAAACACTAGTTATACATTTAGATTCTCACTGCACAAAAAAAAAACAACACTGATTTCGCTGAACAAAGTAATAGGAAAATTACACTATAGGGAGGAGTTATAACACTGGTCCTTACAAAAATGCCTGATGGAAACGCTAGCACACTGGTAGCCTAAAATAGTGTGAAGGTATATTAAATCAATCAGGCTCTGTGATATATAGTATCTGATTTTAAGTGTAAGACAATAATACAAAGCACATCCTATTACACAACACAGTCATCCTTCAAGTTTGTGAACACAACTTGCAAATGGGCACTAGTCTTGCGGCTCTGAATATGAACTGAGATGCAAGTCATCCTTAAAAGGAAAGGTGTCGTCAAAAAAAAAAAAAATTAAATAACTGAAAAATGTGAAGTATTAATGTTATGTTTAAAGATTTTTTTTTTTTATTATTATTTTATTTTGCTCAATTAAAAAGGTTTGATATTTTCCACTCAAACACTAGGGGGAGCAGCTGCTGAAATCCTACTGTAGAATTACTATAGACCTAGATCACATTACAGCTGCAGTAAAAGTGGGCGGAGTCTGCTCTCCTTTGTGTGATGTCACCTCCCCTCCCAATCTGGGTGTTTCCAAAAGGATAAGGGAAGATGAGGTTTAGGATCACAGTGTGGAGCCACTTTGTTGGTGGCCGCAAAGTGATCATAAAATTTCTTAAGTGTCATCAAGGACAGATGGATAGTGCTCCCCACATAGCGCTCTGCAAGCCTCATACCAGCCATGCTCTGGTATGGGGCATGCAGAGCATAGCCCCATCTAATTTGCTATTAACTTGCAGGGAAGTGATTGTCTCACTTCCCTGCAAGTTAATAGCAAATTAGATGGAGTTCCTCATGTTAATGAGCTTAGAGTTCACCCACGTAAATACCTTTAAGGCTCAATTCATACACAAGAGAGCTCGCCACAGGAATTATGCAAAAACTGGATATCTATGGAAACCCTGATGGAGCCATTCACTACAATGAGGCTATGATCGCACTCTGAATTTTTTTTATCTGAGTGCATCTTTTTCCTGTGGTCACAGAAAATGCAGCTTGTGGCCCAAAACACGTATGACGTTTTGCCACTTTTTTGTTAATGTGTTTCTTTAAAGGAGAAACAAAATATGATAAAAGGGATAATTGATAGATAGCTAGGATAGAAAAAAAATAGAACGATAGAAAGAATATACAATAGATAACGAACAGATAGAGAGAAATAATAGAATAGCTCGATAGATAGAGCAATAGCTAGCTTGGCCAGCTGTTTAAATTTTTTTTGGTAAAAAAAAAAAAAATTCATATCCAGCACAGGAATAGCAGCAGCTGCAGGCTGCAAGCCCACAATGTCTCCTGTACCTTGGCTGGTTATGAAAAATAGAGGGGAATCCCACGCTTTGTTTTTTGTTTTTTTTTTTTAAAAAAAAAGGCCAAGGTTTAGCAGACAACTTTGGACTGATATTAGAGTGGGAAGGGTCATAGTTATTTGGCCCTTTCTAGCCTAACAATAGCAGCCCTAGAAGTGGCACACCCATAAGATGCGCCAATTCTGGTGCTTGACCCGTCTCTTCCCCTTGTCCTGGTGCAGTGGCAATCAGGGTAATTAGGAGTTAATGGCAGCCCACAGCTGATTAGTAATGGCAGGAGTTAATGAGGCCCCCCGAAAAATGTGTAAGTGAAGTAAATAAACACAAAGGCTATGTGCGCACGTTTCTTTTTTTTTTCAATTCTGCAGCGTTTTGAGCAGCAGCGTCACCTTGTCAAAATTCATGCGTTCCGGTTCCCCTGCAAAGTCTACGAGAATCATGCAAAATCTGTGCGCACAATGCTTTTTTAAACGCAGCGTTTTGACAAAATCTCTGCGTTTAGAAAAGCAACATGTCAATTCTTTTGTCCGTTTTGGCAGCGTTCTACACACATTGAAATCAATGAGTTGTTGAAAAACACTGCCAAAATGTTAAGCAGTGCGTTTGCATTGCATTTTTGTTGCGATCCGCATGTTTTTTGACATAAAGGCAGGTCTTTCGGTCTGTCGGTCGGTCTCTCTCCCTCTGTCTCTATTTCTCTCTCTGTCCATGTCGGTCTCTCCCTCCCACTCCCTCTCTCATACTCCCCGATCACCAGCGCGGCGCTGCACGGCGTTCACACTGTGGCGGCTTCTCTTTTGAAAATGCCGGCCGCTCATTAATCCATCTTGTATTCCCTGCTTCCCCCGCCGCCTATGATTGGTTGCAGTCAGACACGCCCCCACACTGAGTGACAGCTGTCTCACTGCAACCAATTACAGCCGCTGCTGGACATGTCTATACGGAGCAGAAAAAAAAAAAAAAAAAAAGAAGACGTGACAACCTAACAATATCAGCCAGCAGCCGCCCGGCATTGCCACATCCATTAGATGCGACAGTCCCGGGACTCTGCCCGGCTCATCCTGAATTTCCCTGGTGCGGTGGCAATCGGAGTAATAAGGAGCTAATGGCAGCAGCCTATAGCTGCCACTAAGTCCTAGGTTAATCATGGCAGGAGTCTCCCCGAGATACCTTCCATGATTAACCTGTAAGTTAAAGTAAACAAAAACACACACATCCAAAAAATCCTTTATTTGTAATGAAAGACAAAAAAACACCCTCTTTCACCACTTTATTAACTCCTCAAAAACACCTGTAGGTCCGACGTAATATACGCAAGGTCCCACGACGCTTTCAGCTCTGCTACATCGGAAGCTGACAGGAGCGGCAGTAGAACACCGCCGCTCCTGTGAGGTCCATGCAGCAACTGAAGTGAGTTGCGCAATCAGCTGTGCTGTCACTAAGGTTACTCGCGGCCAACGCTCTCAGGTGCAGGACTGCAGCTGTGGCCACGAGTAAGCTGACTGAAAGCACAGCTGATCGCGCGGCTCACTGCAGTCACTCAGGGAATTTGCGATCACAGATGAGTCCTTTACGTGTGACCGCAAATAAAGCCGCGGCACACGCACAGAGCCGCGGGATCACAAAAGTCGGGTGAAGTTCATCCGAGTTCATTCTGATCGCGGGGCTCTGTCTCGCAGCCAGCCATGCTCTTTTTGACAGTGCGGTCCCACTCTGCTCTGCTGCAAGTCTATGGGGATGCTGCAGAGCCGAATGGGACCACACTGTCAAAAATGTGCGTTCTGGAAGCATCCAAAATGCACAAGTTCAACAGGAATTCTGCAGTAACAATGCGTCTCAGAACGCAGCTCTTCGGCTGCGTTCTGAGACGCACATGCAGTGACTAATAGAACGCAACAAGCGCACATAGCCAAACACCCAAAAAAAATCTTTTATTTGAAATAAAAAACAAAGGGGTGAAAGAGGGTGGCTTTTATTATCCCCCAAAACACCCCTGCAAGTCCGAAAATCCACACAAGGTCCCAAGCACTGCTACATCTGACGCTCACAGCAAGCCCCAAAGAACATACCTGCCCACTGAGCTCCGCGAAGTGACTGAAGTGAGCCACGTGATCAGCGGTGATGTCACTTGGGTGATTTGTGGTCATAAGTGGAGGACTCCAGCTGTGGCTGAGGCTAACCTGAGTGAAGTCACCGCTAATCGCGCGGCTCCGTCATTGCGTGGCGCTAGTAGTGGCCAGTCATGCTCTATGGCACTTGCTGTGAGCTTCAAATGTAGCAGGGTTGGAAGCATCGTAGGACCTCGTGTAGATTATGTCAGACATGCAGGGGTGTTTTGGGGGGGTTAATAAAGTGGTAAAAGAGGGCTTTTTTTGTCTTTTATTCCAAATAAAGCATTATTTCGGTGTTTGTGTTTAATTCTTTTCACTTACAGATTAGTGATGAGGGGGGTCTCAGACCTTCCCATTCGCAAATCTAGTGACTTGTATTTTAATTCAAATAAAGGAATTTACGGTGTTTGCGTTTATTTCAATTACTTAGTAATGGTCGGATCTTACAGAACCTCCAAATTGCTAATCTAGTGCTTAGTGGCAGCTGTGAGCTGTCATTAACCCCTTACTGCCCCAAATGACACCACACCAGGGAAATTGGGAAGAGCCAGGTAAAGTGCCAGGACCAGGGTGGATAAAAATCAATGTTTTTGTTTTTTTTTCTTGTTTTTTGTTTTTTTTAAAAAAAAAAAAAAAAAAAAAAAAAAATCGGATTTTTTTGATTTAAATCGGATTTATTTCAATAAACTGCTTTTTGAGGAAAATATTTTACCATCCAAAGGTTCTTCCATCATGAGATAAAGCGGAGTTGTTTAACTCAGTAGAATAAAGGCTGTATATGTGTAACATTCACAATGCCGTGCTCTTGCAGAGGTTTCTGTAGGATTAGTGGGCAGTTTCTCTCCTATATTATCACAGACGCTCGCTTTACTTACGCAGTTCTCAAAACTGAATTTGACTCCGCAGAGGTCCCAGCCTCTTCTTCACGGCAAAAATATTACAACATGAATAGAGTTGAGAAAAAGACCTTAATCCTATTGTTCTACAAACCTATGAATACAGAATCAACCCCTTCAGTGCCAAGTCCAAGAAGTTAGACAATATGTTTCTGATTGTTTGGAGTGGAATAGATCTGCACAACACAAGAAGAATGTGAATCTAAGTGTGAGGAGGTGGAAGGGCAAGCAGACAAGAAAATGAAAGTGAAACTTTGAGCACAATACTGCAGCATAGCCACAGACAGACAAGTCTGGATCTGTTTGTGTGTACGATCTGAGGTTTATTACATTCTTTCCTTATAATGGCAGCAGGCCGTAAGAGAGACCCAGTTTGGGAATATTTTAATAAAGCTCCTTCGCCTATCGGTAAGGCAGGCATGCGTGCAAAATGCAAATGATGCAACAAAGAGATGCAAGGCCTGGTGGCGCGAATGAGGCAACATCATGAGAAGTGCGGTGATGAAGATGACCAAAGAAACACTTCTGAACAGGCAGGATCTTCAGGTTGGTAAACATTTTTATTGAATCCCATTTCTAAAGACTGAACTGTCATGTGTGAGAAAAATTATATTTCTTATTAATACTGCATGTTACTGTCATTTGGTACAGTTATGAAGAAAAACAAATATTCCTTTTGGGGCAGGGGCAGTGATGTGTTGTGTACAATAAGCAGAAATTGTATAATAAACAATAAAATAACAGCATTGACTTTTTTGTTTAGGGGAATTCGTGGATTCTGGAAACTATCCACCTCCAAGATCACCATCATCCTGTTCTACAGTTTCAGAGTTATCCATCCAGGATAGTGCTTCATTAGCAGCAGCATCATCATCAGACACCCACAGCCACATATCACCATCACCCAAAAGGAAGAAAAAACCTTTACCTCCTGGAACCACCATAGATAGGTTTGTGATAAGAACTAGCAGATTAGAAAAAGAGTTGATTGATGAAAAAAATTGCCCAGTTTATTCATGCAACGAACTCTTCTTTCCGTCTGACTGAGAACCCACATTTCATTAATATGGTTCAGTCACTGAGACCAGGATACAGTCCACCCAGCAGAGCTGATGTTGCAGGGAAACTGCTGGATCAAGTGTATGACAGAGAAATGGAGCAATGTGCAACAGCTCTGGAGGGTAAAATTGTTAACCTAAGTATTGATGGGTGGAGTAATGTCCACAATGATCCTATTGTATGTGCTTGTATAACAAAGAAGAAGGTAAAGTCTTCCTTGTACAAACAACTGATACGTCAGGAAATGCACACACAGCAGAATACTTACAAGAAGTGGCAGTAAAAGCTATAACGACATGTGAACAAAAATTCAAATGTCTAGTATGCAGTTTGGTCACTGACAATGCTGCAAACGTATCCAAGATGAGAAGAGATTTAGAAGAGCAGGGAGGGAATACAAAGCTGCTAATAACATATGGTTGCAGTGCTCATTTGCTGCACCTCTTAGCCAAAGACTAAAGTGTTCCAGAAATAAAGGCTAATGTTGTTGAAATTGCTAAATACTTCCGTAATAATCATTTTGCTGCAGCAGCTCTGAAAAGGATGGGTGGAACCAAGCTAACGCTCCCACAAGATGTTAGATGGAACTCTGTGGTGGACTGTTTTGAGCAGTATATCAAAAACTGGCCTATTCTGATGACACATTGTGAAGAAAATCGAGATAAAATAGATGGCACTGTCATGGCCAAAATCCTCAACATTGGGCTTAAGAGAAATGTTGAACATATGCTGAGCTTCCTGAAACCCATCTCTCAAGCTTGAAACAAAATACAGAAAAATAGCTGTTTTATTGCGGATGCTGTTGAAATTTGGAAGGAACTGAGTGAACACTTAAAAACAGAACTACACATGGACAGAATTAAATTACAAGCAGTAAACAAACGAATGGGACAAGCACTGACTCCAGCTCATTTTTTGGCAAATATTGTCAATATCCAATATTAGGGTCAAAACCTAAGTGCTGAGGAAGAGGAGTTAGCTATGACATGGGTATCCAGCAATCCTCCATCTTTAATGCCAACTATAATAAACTTCAGAGCTAAGGGGGAATCATTCAAGAAATATATGTTTGCTGAAGATATTTTAAGGAAGGTCACACCAGTAAACTGGTGAAAGTCACTTAAGCGCTTGGATTTAGAGACTGTTCAAGTAATGATTTCACTTTTAACAGCAGTAGCTTCTTCTGCAGGCGTTGAAAGAATATTCTCTTCCTTTGGACTCATTCATTCTAAATTGAGAAATCGGTTGGGACCCAATAAAGCAGGAAAGCTTGTTTTTCTTTTCCAGATTATGAATAGGAACAAAGAAAAAGATGATGATGATGATGATGATGAAGATGCCGACAAGTGAGCTACAGAGGACAGCAGGGACAGTAGTATTTTAAGTTTTTCATGTGTCGGCTGGGCCGACAGTCTAAGTTTCTTAAAATATATATATATATTTTGTTTAGCCAAATTAGTTAACAAACATGGATGTTTGTTTAAGCAAATAACTTATGCTGTAATGTTGTTATTGTTTCAGTTGAATAAATCTATTTAAATTGTTATTAAGGTCAGGATTATTTTTCTCCTTTTTAAGTACAACAGAACAGTGGTGTCCAAATATGAATGATTAACCCATTAAACTGGGGAGAAAAAAGTAATATAAAAAGTGATTCTAAAAATCTTCATCTACTTGCATGTTAAAGTAGCAAGAACTAGTTTAGGTAGAAACTTTGATTTAAATCACTGATTTAAATCAAGCCTTACTGACTAGTGATTTAAATCGTGATTTAAATCGTGATTTAAATCAAATCCACCCTGGCCAGGACTGTCGCATCTAATGGATGCGGCAATTCCGGGCAGCTGCTGGCTAATATTTTTAGTCTTGGGGGCGCCGAATAACCATGGGTATCCCCAGCCTTAGAATACCAGCCCACAGATGTCGGGCTTTATATGTGCATCACAATATCGGGGAAATCCTACACCAATTTTTTTTCTTTTTCATTTATTTTACTGTATGATATAGACCCACTCACCAGCATCTGTGCTTCTTTGCACTCAGACACACGGTCACTCAAGGTGGGGGCTCGTCTAACTGCAACCAATCACAGAAGTCGGTGGCCGGGGAAGCATTGCATATTTAATGAAGATAATGAGCAGCCAGGGAAGTGAATGACCGGCCGCGGGAGCAGTGTGACAGCCGCGCCGATGATTTAGTAATTATGACGTACTTGCTCCTACTCCTTTGCGCCGGATTCTGGTCCCCATACACTTTACATGGGGACCGGCATTTAGCCAGATATCCGGAATCAATCCCTCGCCGATCCAGAATTAGTGGGGGATTGATCTGCCAGTCCTCCGAAATGCAGTGACAAAACACAAAAAGAAATGACATACTGCATCTTCAAAAAGAAAGGCAAAAAAAGATGCACTGTGCGGATAGCGAAATAGAAATTTCATAGGACTTTGCTGGGGGAAGGAAATGCATGCATTTGGGTGCATCTTTGTTACCTCAAAAATGCACCAGAAAGCAGTAAAAGATTCAGTGTGTGAACATAGCCTGAGCCTGAATTACTTTATTTGGACACGCTCTGACTATTGTCCCAGATATGTTCAGCTTTTTCAGCTGTGCACAAATACAAGGTCTGTCATGACAGTGTCTAAAGTGACTCTCCGTTGGCCTCAAAACTTTATCCTTTATGAAAAAGGTAAAAATCTCCCCCCATCACTATTGTGATTTAGCATGTAACCAGCTACTCCGTAGTCAAATACGTGTATGCTTCACTATGCAAGGACTATAGTAATCCCTTTAAGCACCCTGCTGTTCAAGTGCATCCCCCAATTAATTAGAATATCATCAAAAAGTTAATTTCAGTAGTTCAAAACAAAAAGAGAAACGCATATATTATATAGAGTCATTACAGAGTGAGCTATTTCAAGTGTTTATTTCTGTAAGGCTACTTTCACATCAGCGTTTTTTGACTGTAGGCAAAAAAAAAAAAACGAAAACCGCATATGACCGAATCCTGTGGATTGAATGTGTAACGCATGCAACCGCAATTGTTATTTTACCAGATCCTTCTGCAGCAGGACACAATTTATCAGCCGGCACTGGAGTCAGCTGATCGGGAGTCAGCTGAACTCATGATCTCACAGCCCGCACACGCTGCAATGGAAGCAGGTTAACAGCAGTCACTGGCTAATGCTGATCACATGTAACTGTGTGCGGGCTGTGTGGTCATGAGTTAAGACCAGTTGACTCCAGTGTCGGTAGATTACTTGTTCTGTATCCCGCTGCATCCATCGCAGCGTGTGCAGGCTGGAGTTCAGCTGAGTTCAGATCAGCTGACTCCAGTACCGGCCTAACTCAGCTGACCTCACAGCCGAACACGCTGCGATGGATGCAGCGGGACACAGAACAAGTAATTGGCTTGGCTGACACTGGAGTCAGCTGATCTGATTACTTGTTCTACTGGCTGTGTGGTCAAAAATACGGATGAGTGAGCAGTAAAATGCTCGGGTGCTCGATGGGCGAAGCCAATGTTGATTTATTTTTTTTTAATTCATTAAAAAACAACAAAACAAAAACCCCAAACACAACCCTAACCCTAGGGTTAGGGGTAAAAAAGAAAAAAGTGTGGGCTCTCGCTGAATTTTCTACTATATGCGTTTCCTTTTTGTATTGAATTAAATAAATTAATTTTTGATTATACGCTAAATTTATTGAGATGCACCTGTACATCAGTCAGAGTGAGCATTGAGGCCTATTTTAGACCCATGGTAAGGTTTTAATATTAGAGAGTGTAGGTACTATCCCAACTGGGTACACCTTGACGTTTGGTGGGATAGCTTTATGCTTTTTTTGATCAAAAACAGTGTTTACTAAGTACCCTATGTTTATATGCACTATGCTTTTATTTAGTTACAGCAGGGTATGTTTTCACAATTTTTTTCCTTGGTTTCTCTTAGTCAGAGTGAGCATGTATGAAGTGGGCTCCAGAGCTGTTCCCATAACATACAAGGCAGATGCCAGTTGTAATACATAACTGATATATGCCCAGAACAGTGGCTATCAGCATTAACCGTGATCGCTGCTGTTCAAAGACTGAGCTTTGAAGGATCCCAAAAGAGATCAAATGAATCACTGGTTAAAGTCTAAAAAAAGGGGGGGGGGGGCAGCGAAACACACAGAATTTTACTGCCCGAGTAAAGTGAAAGATTTTTAAAACCTCTTATTTTATCCTTGCAGATTTTAAGTAGTTTCAAAAGCACACCATGTCAATTCTTTCAGTATTTTCAGTGTTAGGCCCTGTGCGCACTGGAAAACGGAATTTTTTTTTAAGAATATTCCGCCGGGTCTGAAAGATTACCGCGCCCGCGGTAAAAAAACGCGGCAAACCGCACCCGAAAACTGCATACTGTTTGCCGCGGTATTGTTGCAGTTTTGCTGCGTGCGGGTTGGTACATGTGCTTTAATGCATTCCATGCAATAAAGCACATTAACAAAAAAAAAAAAAAAAGGTAATTTCCTTCTGAGATAGAGGGTAGACAAATAGACAGGTAGTGGAATAGATAGAGGATAGAGTCCCTGTGAGCACACGCTGCATTTCTCCCGAGCGGTAATGTGAGTTCACATTACCGGCCGTGGGAAATGCCCTGTGGTTACCTCTGCAGGCTCATTGCGAGGCTGCATTCAGCAGTGTCTGTGTCACTCGCTTCTGGATGCAAGCAGCGCAAGACGTGGATTACGCCGGAGATGTGTGTTTCGGGGGGTGTTAATAAACGGGTGAAAGAGGAGGCTTTTTGGGGTTTTATTTAAAATAAAAGGAGTTGTCGATGTGTGTGTTTATTCACTTTACTTACAGGTTGATCATGTCAGCTGTCACATAGACGCTGCCATGATCAAGCCTGGAGATAATGGCGGCGATCCGCTGCCATTAACTCGTTAATACCTGGATAGACACCGCATCACGGCATCTGGAAGAGCCAGGGACACTCCGGGACTGTCGCATATTGCATGCGACAGTCCCGGGGCAGCTGTGGCTGATATTCTCGGCTGCAGGAGGAGGGGGGACATTAACCCTAAATACAGCGGAGCCCACGTGTTTTTTTTTCTATATTTCCGTTTGATTTGTATGTGTAGTCTATATGTCTGTGTGTGAGTGATGTGTCTGTGTGTGTGTCTCTGTCTGTCTGTCTGTCAAATTCCGCATAGTGCGCACAGCATTTTTTTTTTCCCATAGGTTTTGCTGGTGAATCACTGCAGAGATGTTATGAACATTTTCTGCAGTGAAAGATGCAGCAAAAATGCAGAAAATCCGCGGGTAAAAACGGTAAGTGCGCACCGGGCCTAATGCTATATGCACGCGCTGCGTTTTTTGTTGCGTTTTTTTGTGTGCAGTTTTATGACTTGACTTCCAGCAAAGTCTACGAGAATGCAATGTGCGCACACCAAATCTGAAGTTTTTTTTTGTCTGCAGGTTACTTGTCACAAACTTCTGACAGAAAAAAAAAAGGACATTTTTGTGTACTCACCGTAAAATGTCTTTCTTGGAGCCTTTCATTGGGGGACACAGACAGTGGGTTATATGATGTCTCCAGGGGAGGCTTGACACTAGATTTAAAAAAGTTAGCTCCTCCTCCCACAGCATATAACCCCGGCTAGGCGGGAACTAGCCCAGTTTGGTGTAAAAGCAGTAGGAAAAGGATAACCAAAACCACAAGGGCGGGAGCTGTGTCCCCCAATGAAAGGCTCCAAGAAAGACATTTTACGGTGAGTACACAAAAATGTCCTTTCCTTTCTCGCCTTTTCATTGGGGGACACAGACAGTGGGACGTCCCAAAGCAGTCCCTGGGTGGGAACTGAACTAACAACAGTGTATAACGTCAGGCTAAGAGCTGACTAACAACTGCAACAGCAGTGAACTCATATGAAACACTGTCAGAACCGAGCAGTGGCCACTTATAAATGGGCCACTGCCGCCTGAAGAACTTGTCTTCCAAGAGCAGCATCCGCGGAGGCATGCGTATGCACTCTGTAGAAATTAGTGAACGTGTGCACACTGGACCAGGTAGCGGCCTTGCAAAGTTGCAAAGCTGCCGAAGCCTGATGGCGGATAGCCCAGGAGGCACCCACTGCCCGTGTAGAATGGGCACGCACAGATTGAGGGGGAACGGCACCTCGTGCCTTGTATGCCTCACAGATAGCAGTCCTGATCCATCGGGAAATCGTGGATTTAGATGCTGGGTTGCCCTTCTTGTGTCCTACTGGGAGGACAAAAAGGGCATCAGATTTGCGCAACGGCGCTGTCCTGGAAATGTAGATCCGCAAAGCCCTGACAAGATCCAGATTGTGAAGGGCTCTCAAAAGGAGTGGACCAGGGCCGGGCAGAATGACGGCAACACAATGTCCTCGTTCAGGTGGAAAGAGGATACGACCTTCGGAAGGAAGGCAGGGGAAGGCCGAAGAACCACCTTATCATGATGGAATATCAGGTAAGGTGAACGACAGGAAAGAGCTGCCAGACTCGCCTGATAGAGGTGATAGCGACTAAAAAGGCAACTTTCCAAGATAGTCTTTGAAGAGAGATTTCTCTCAGAGGTTCGAAGGGAGGAAGTTGAAGAACTCCCAGAACCAGATTCAGATCCCAGGGATCCAAGGGGTGGCGATAAGGAGGGACCAAATGCGCTACCCCTTGAAGGAAGGTACGGACCTGAGGGCGAGAAGCCATCTGCTTCTGGAAAAAGATCGACAAGGCAGAAACTTGTCCTTTAAGGGTACTGAGAGCAAGACCAAAGTCCAGACAGTCTTGCAGAAAAGCAAGAACGTTAGGGATTGAAAAAGGTCAGGGGTGACCGACCATGATGGTCACACCAGGCAAGATAGGTCTTCCAGGTCCTGTGGTAAATGCTGGCGGAGGAAGGCTTCCGAGCATTAAGCATAGTATGAACTACCCTGGGAGAAAACCCTGATCTGGCTAAAATCAGGGATTCAAGCGCCACGCCGTCAAATGCAGCTGTGCCGTATTCTGGTGGAATATTGACCCTTGCGACAAAAGATCCAGGCGGTCGGGAAGACGCCAGGGAGTGTCGCTGAGAAGTTGGAGGAGCTCTGGGTACCAGGCCCTCCTGGGCCAGTCCGGGGCCACGAGGATCACCGGAATTCCCTCCGCTTTGATTTTCTTGATTACTCTCGGAATGAGAGGAAACGGAGGGAAGATGTAGGGTAGGCGGAACTGCGACCAGGGAAAGACTAGAGCGTCAGAGCCTAACGCTAGCGGATCTTTCGACCGCGATATGAAGGGACGTATCTTGGCATTCATTCGAGACGCCATGAGGTCCACATCCGGGAGCCCCCAAAGAAGAGTGATCTGATGGAACACTTCGTTGTGGAGGGACCATTCTCCCGCCGCTAGACCTTGTCTGCTGAGAAAGTCTGCGGCCCAGTTGTCTACCCCTGGGATATGGACAGCTGAGATGATCGGGATGTGCTTCTCTGCCCAACGAAGAATTTTGGATACCTCCTTCATCGCTGCCCTGCTTCGAGTTCCTCCCTGACGGTTGATGTAAGCCACGGCCGTGGCATTGTCTGACTGGAACCGAACAGGGAGGCCCAGTAATAAGGGTTGAAGATTCTGAAGGGCCAGAAACATGGCACTGATCTCCAGAACATTGATGTGCAGAGAGCGCTCGGAAGGAGACCAGCGTCCCTGAACAGTGTGGTGGAGAAACACCGACCCCCAGCCTATCAGGCTGGCATCCGTCGTGACAACCTGCCAGTGGACCGGGCGGAAGGACTTCCCTTGAGATAGGGATGAGACTTGAGTCCACCAGACGAGGGAGCTGAGCGCAGCCCGAGACAGGCGGACTGACCGGTCCAGGGAAGCTGGATTCTTGTCCCAGGATAGAAGATCCAGTTGTAGAGGGCGAAGATGGAATTGGGCAAAGGACACGGCTTCCATGACCGCCACCATTTTGCCTAACACTCTCATTCCGTTCCGAAGGGCGTGAGGAGAGCTGCCTTTGACCAGAAGGTCGTCCAAGTAGGGAACGACCAGGATGCCTCTGGGGTGTAAAATGGACATGACGGCCGCCATGACCTTTGTGAAGACCCGAGGCGCAGTAGCTAGTCCAAAGGGAAGGGCCCTGAATTGGAAATGACAGTGTCCTACGGCAAAGTGAAGGAACCGTTGATGAGAGACACATATGGGGATGTGTAAATAGGCATCTTGAACGTCTATGGAAGCTAGGAATTCTCCAGGTTCCATGGCGGCTAGCACTGCTCTCAGATTCCATTCGGAAAGTACGAATGCATACGAATTTGTTTAGCCGTTTGAGGTCCAAGATAGGGCGGACAGAGCCATCTTTTTTGGGAATGACAAAAAGGTTTGAATAGAAACCTTTGCCGCGCTGTTCCAGGGGCACTGGAATGATAACGTTTGCCTTTTGTAAAGAAGCTATGGCCTGAATTAAGGCCTGGTTTTGCGTCTTGGACTTTGGGAGACGAGAACGCAGAAACCTGGTGGCCGGCAGGGAATGGAAATCGATCTTGTAACCCGAGGTGACGATTTCTCGAACCCAGGCATCGCGAGTGTGTTCTAGCCAGATATCCCGGAAAAGCAGAAGCCGTCCTCCCACAGGAGTCGGATCTGCGGGATACCTGGCGTCATGCTGAGGGGGCCTGTACAGATCGAGATCCCTTGGATTTGGGCTGCTTGGAGTGGGAACGCCAAGAAGAGCCCCTTGAGGGACCAGATCCTTGATCTGAGCATTGGGACGGTCCTTGGGCCGATGGCTTTTGGGGAGCCGGCCGAAAGGACTGCCTGCGTCAGGAAGATTTTTTGAAATTTCTGGCTACAGGCCGCTTGTGTGGTAGAATGGTACTTTTACCACCCGTCGCCTCAGATATGAGCTTGTCCAGGGATTCACCAAATAGACGAAGACCCTGGAAGGGAAGTGTGGACAGGGACTTTTTGGAGGCACTGTCCGCATTCCAGATTTTTTAGCCACAGAACCCTGCGGGAGAAGACAGCATTGGCTGCCGTTAGGGCTGACCAGCTGGCTGCATCTAGAGAGCCGTAAAGAAGATAATTAGAGGTGAGAGAGAACAAATCAAGATTCTCAAGAGCCTCCGGAGGAATATTGCAAAGACGGAGCAACTTGCACAAGTTCCTACTCCACACGCTCATAGCTCTAGCCACCCATGTTATGGCAAACAGGGGGCGTAGAGAGGAGCCCGAAGCCAGAAAAATAGATTTGACCGCAGCATCAACTGCGCAGTCAGACGAGTCCTTAAGAGACGCGTTGTCTGAAACAGACATAACCGTGTGTTTAGCCAGTCTGGATACTGGCGGATCCACCACAGGGGGTACCGACCAGGGCTTAACCATTTCCGGGGGAAAGGGATAAGCGATCGAAGGAGGATTTTTTATTAAACCTCCTATCAGGATGATCCCACCGTTTAGATAAGATTTGATGAAAAATCGGATCCTGGGCAAAGGACTTAGGCGGCTTCTTGGCTCGCTTGATTGCCGACTGAGAAGTCGGGTCCGAGGGCTGATCAGAAATCGACAGAGAGTGATTGACAGCCGCTATCAGAGTGTCTTCCATATGCCTAGACTCAGAAGGGACATCTGAATCAGAGTCTCGGGAATCGTGACTACTAAAGGTCACGGAGTCTGAGTCAGACTGACCATCGTGTGAGTCAGATGAGGCGGAGCGGTCGCAATGGCGCCTTTTAGAGACAGCCTTTTTACGTACTGGGGATGATACACCAGACGAAGGCGGGCTCCTCTGAGGGAGCTGAGCCGGGAGGGAGGCTGTGGGAGCCTGTGGAAGGCTGAGATATCTGAGCGGCCAGATCATCTAACCTTGTAGACATCAGAAGAGCCCATGCAGGGATAGCCTCCTCACATGGGGGTGCTGCCTGAATGGCGGCCTGGGCCGAACCCACAGATTGCACGACCCCCTGGTCCGGTAACGCCTGTTGTGACATTGTAGTAGGGGCATCGCAGCCTCGGCAGAGTGGATAGCTTCGCCCATTGGGAAACGAGCTTCCACAGGTGGTGCAAGCATAGTACAGGTCCATAGAGGATGCCTGGGAAGCTTTATCACCCTTGCGGTTTTTACGCATGTCAGCAACAAACGTATAATTATACTGTGAGCCTTTAGCAGTATTACACTACTGTGGGTGAGGAGCTACTAGCAGTATTAGAAAGGGACTGCTATACAGAGCTGGTATATACCAATAGTAAAGTGGCACACACTGCCAAACAGTCAATATATACCTGCAGGCAAAGTCAGTATAAACCGCTGAAAGCTGATATACACCGCCAGCCAGCAGGCACACACCACTAGGAAGACAGCGATATACCACTGAACCGAGCGGTATATAGTGCTGCAGAGCCAAGGAGGCGGTCTCACCCAAGTCTGCTCCCCACGTGTAATGGCGTCCAGGATTCTCTGGCAGCGTGGAGGGGAGAGACTGCCCGCTAGAGGGAGCGGCTTCTAGAGCAGTGGAGGGGGCGTTGCTAAACATGCAGGCCGATGCCGGGAGCTAAATTAATGATTCTTCCCCGGGATCACGGCCTGCATCGCCCCACCGGCGCCATCTCAGGCGGCGGTCTGAATGCAGGGGACTGACTCGTCGTCTCCCTACCTGCCCTTGCTCCGTCTGAAGACGCGTCGGTCCTGGGATGCGGGTATCTCGGGGACGCATCTTCGGCTCAAGGCTAGCTGCTTCCAGGGAGCCTGGAGGTGTATGCAGACCCGACCACATGGGCGCGAGGGAAGACTGACGGCTTGTGCACGCCAGGTTTCCTCTGCCCGTACACGGGGGGAACGGGGGTGGTAAGGCACCCTGGTATTGCCCCTATCAAAAATAGAATGAATAAGAAAAGAAAAACAAAATAAAAAGTAAAAATAAGCTGGCCTGAGGCACCTCTGGTGGAGCTCAGTCGAGACATGTCAGCCTCCCTGCTGACACTAAAAAGAACTGGGCTAGTTCCCGCCTAGCCGGGGTTATATGCTGTGGGAGGAGGAGCTAACTTTTTTAAATCTAGTGTCAAGCCTCCCCTGGAGACATCATATAACCCACTGTCTGTGTCCCCCAATAAAAAGGCGAGAAAGGAAAAAAAGCAGCATGTTTATTCTTTTTGCATTTTGTCCCTCCATTTTTCACTAGTGACGGTAGGATTTGCAGATCAATCCTCCACGGCTAAGGGTTGGCAGGGGATTGATTCCCCAGTATCTGGCCAGATGTCAGTCACCATATAATCTATGGGACGCAAAGAGGGTAAAAGTAAAGCGTCAGATGTAGCAGTGCTGGTGGCATCAGGACCTTGTGTAGATTAAATCGGACCTGGAGGGGTGTTTGGGGGGTTAATAAAGTGGTGAGAGAGGGGGCTTTTTTGCCTTTTATTTCAAATAAAGTATTCATTGTATGTTTGTGTTTATTTACCTTTTATTTACAGATTAGGGATGGGGGGGTATGAAAAAAGGATGACAGTACCACTGGGTGAAAGTCAGTCCATATTTATCAAATGGATGAAGGAAGAAAAAAAAAAAAAAAAAAAAAAAAAAAAAAACAGCACAGCAACATCTTTCGGTTTGGTCTTTTTCAAGCATAGTCTACATAGTGATGGGGTGGTGTCTCAGACACCTGCCATTACTAATCTAGGGCTTCGTAGCAGCTGTGGGCTGTTATTACCTTAATTGCCACTGTACCAGGGCAACGGGAAGAGTCGGGTCCAGCGCAAGAAATTGTCGAATCTTATGGATGCATCACTTTTGCGGCGGCTGTGGGCTGCTATTAGGCTAGAAAGGGTCATATAACCATGGCCCTTCCCACCCTAATAATATCAGCCCCTAGTTGTCCGCTGTACCTTGGCTGGTTTTAGAAAAATGGGGAGGACCATGTGGGGTTTTTTTTTTAACCAAAAAAAAGAAAAAACAAAACAGCTGGTCAAGCTAGCTATCACTCTATAAAGATATTCGGTTATTTCTTTCTATTCTGTTCTTTTTATCTATTCTATATATTCTATCTATTCTGGCTACCAATATCCTATCCTATTTTGTTTCTCCTTTAAAAAAATGCATTGACAAAAATGCGGCAAAAACACAGCAATTGTTTGGGGTTTGTTTTTTTTTGTCACATTTCAAGGCTCTGTGTGACAAGGTGCAGTATTGGTGAAGTTAAAACTGCAGTTTGTGCATATACCCTTAAAGGGAACCTGTCAGGTGTAATATGCACCCAGAGCCTTGAGCAGTTCTGACCCTGGAGTTCCGGTCATGTGCACTGTGAAGCTGGGTGTACGCGTCCTGGCTTCAAACTGAAGTACTGCGCATGACAAAGTCTGGAGTCATGCGCACTGAGCCGAAATCCCCCGTCGGACACGATGGCAGCGGAAAGGTGAGATCATCCTCTGACGCTGCACATTTATTAGCATATTAGCATGCCCACAGGGGTCTACTAACATGCTAATGGGGCCGCCTAGCCAGGGGAACTAACGCCCAGGGAACTAGTCCCTGTGCTCATTAGCATACGGTAAAAGATCTTTAGAAATACTTTTTCTAAAGATCTCTATCTATACTAGTGTATACAGGGTCGGTTAGGAAAGGATTAGCAATCCAGAACTGCTTGTGGCTCTGGGTGCATATTGGACCCGACAGGTTCCCTTTAATCCCACTCATTAGAATGGGTGGAAAAACATCAAAAATGAGTATAAAAATTGTGCATTTTTTGAAGGAAGCTCTTTCTTTCCAAAAGACACAAATGTGTAACGTGTGCACGTATTGTAAGCATGTAAATTATTCACCATTTTATTCAGTTTTAAAATAATGAAAAGCTATACATCTTTAGAGAGAGACTGTAGTACCCGAAAGCAGTATGTCATCTGTACCCCAAAATGGTGTGAATGAAAACTGCAGCCTTGCACACAAACTAATCCTTACATAGGTTACATAAAATGCAAATTGTTTTTTTTTTTATATGTATAACAACATGGTAGCGGTTTCTTTTTCACTAGTAAAATATGTCTGGGATCATCGCAATTGTACTGTCCTTTGGAATCATGATGCCAGGTTATTTTTACTGCACAATGAACAATGGAGAAACAAAACCTGAAAAACTGACTAAACGGCAGTTTTTTCACGCCATTTGGATTTTTCAGTATGATACGAAAAATAAAAAATAGTATGTATTAAAAATTACAACTCATTCTGAAAAACAAAAGAAAAAAAAAAAACCTAAAACAAAACACAAACCCTTATACCACTTCCCAGTGAAATAAAAAGGAACACAACTGTCATATTGCATAAGCACGGTCAGCTGTAAGTACGCTGCAGCCAGCCATACCCAATTACATTTCAGTGGTGAAGCTTACCATAGTTTGTTGCTCCTCTGATGGATTTATAGGGAGAAGTGCAAGACTGCTGCTGACACTAGAATTGAAGTGTAACTCAGGCGAGTGCTGTCTGTTTCATCAGACAGCCCTCTCTTTAATGGTATGCAGGGGGACAGTGCCCACCAGCGCAGCACTTATGCCAGACCGGCATGAGAGGAAATTGCTGCATGCTGCGAAAGGCAGCGTTTAATCTGATGGTGCATCCCCATGGAGGGCTGACATCAGGAATTTCAAGGCCTCAAACTGCCAAAATTTTCAGGCCCCCTTGAAACTTTCCCCTCTAGGACACCATCTGCAAGGAGTTTGTATGTTCTCCCCGTGTTTGCGTGGGTTTCCTCCGGGTACTCCGGTTTCCTCCCACACTCCAAAGACATACAGATAGGGAATTTAGATTGTGAGCCCCAATGGGGACAGTGTTCCCTATGTATGCAAAGCGCTATGGAATTAATAGCACTATATAAATTAATTATTAATTATTATTATTATTATTACTACCCCTCGAACCTTCCAGATCCACAACCACTCTTGGAAAATCTCCAATTCTGCAAACAGTCCTCACCATACAAACATTAACCGCTCGTTGTCATTTCGACAGCCCAAAGCTGCATGCACCATTTTTCAGGTTATCAAAATGACGGGCACCAAACAGAATCATCGGATATACCGTATTTTTCGGATTATAAGACGCACCGGACCATAAGACGCACCCTTGTTTTAGAGGAGGAAAATAGGAAAATAAAATTTTTAAGCAAAAAATGTGGTCATGATGACACACTTATGGGGCGAGGATCTGCTGCTGACACTGTATAGGGGTAATTTAAAAAAAAAAAAAAAAGAAAACAGTGTGTTTCCCCCAATTTCGATAACCAGCCAAGATAAAGTCCCACAGCTGGGGGCTGGTATTCTCAGGCTGGGGAGACTCACGTTATTGGGAGCCCTCTAAGCCTAAAAATATCAGCCAGCAGCCGCCCAGAATTGCCGCATCCATTAGATGTGACAGTCCTGGGACTTTTCCCAGCTCATCCCGATAGCCCTGATGCGGTGGTAATCGGGGTAATATGGAGTTAATGGCAGCAGCCCATAGCTGCCTCTAAGTTCTAGCTTAGTTATGGCAGGCGTCTATGAGACACCCCCTCATCACCAAACTGTAGTGAAAGTAAATAAACACAAAACACATAAAAATCCTTTACTTAAAAGACAAAAAAAAGACCCTCTTTCACCACTTTATTAACCCCTAAAACACCCAGGTCCGACGTAATCTACACGACGTCCCACGACGCATCCAGCTCTGCTGCATCTGACAATTACAGAGAGCGGCCATAGAACACGCTCTGTGAGGGTCAGGCCGCAAGTGAAGTGAGCCGTGCGGGATCAGCGGTGACTCCGGCTATCACTGCACATCAGCTGACTGAAGTCACCGCTGATCTCTTCAGCCGCGGCCGGATTTGCAGTAACAGGTGGAGGACTCCCGCTGTATACTCACCTTTCCTCACTCCCTGCAGCATCGCTCATCTTCCTCTCTGTGTCAGCAGCAGCGCCGCTGACCTGTGTGGAGCAGTGTGTACAGCGCTGTGCTCACCGCTCTACACAGATCAGCTGGCTGGCAGACTGGAGGACACTGCGATGATGCATGGAACAGTGACTGGTGAGTATACCGTACTTATTCACTGCCCCCCGCGCTGATGATGGTGCACGGGGGGAAAGTGAATATAGCCGCACATGATCCCTCTAGGCTGTAGTTGCCTGGGGTGATCACGCGGGCCAGCTCTTTAGAATGCACGCATCCCCCATCCACTTGTCAGCCCCGGCTTCAGCGCTGAGAGATGATGGGCGGGAGGATGAGCGGGGGATGCATGCATATGAAATGAGCGGGCCCACGGGGTCAGGGTAGCACTGCTACAGCCTGCTCCTGCCTTTGATAACCCGCTCTACCACCACCGCACCCATTGGACTACACGACGCATCCCCCAAAAAATATTTTGGGGGGGGGGGGGGGCCTTATAGTTCGAAAAATACGGAGAGAGAGAGAGAGAGAGAGAGAGAGAGAGAGAGAGAGAGAGAGAGAGAGAGAGAAAGAGAGAGAGAGAGAGAGAGAGAGAGAGAGAGAGAGAGAGAGAGAGAGAGAGAGAGAGAGAGAGAGAGAGAGAGAGAGAGAGAGAGAGAGAGAGAGAGAGAGAGAGAGAGAGAGAGAGAGAGAGAGAGAGAGACAGACAGAGACATTGGGACTGCATATAGCATATACACAGCACTATACTGTACACACATCCACACTATATAAAGTACATAATATCGTACACACAGACATACTGCAGACTATTGTGTGCACCTGTATATACAGTATGGAGTTGTGTATGAGCCGGAAACAAGAGCTGAAATACAGACACACAGATTATGCTCTGAAGACACAAGGTTGAAATGGAGTCCTGGCGGTGATATTCTTAGTCTTCCGGAACTGTCCTGTTTGCGTATAGCAGCCTCTTTAGCGTATACACAGTAAAAACGTCACAATATGAATAGAGGAACAGAGGGCGGGCTGGCAGCATCAGATGTCACTGATGATGTCACATACGGCCGGCTCCCTCTTCATACTTTTAAGTAGCTGTGGCTATGACAGGAGCGCCAGGGCTTAATAAGGCTAAGTACCATTTTTTTGGACTATAAGACGCTCTTTACCATAAGATTCACCCTAGGTTTACACAGCAGAGAATAGAAAAAACATTTTTCCTGTTAAAAACTTCCCTGGTGGTGTAAAATGGATCGGTCATTATTACTAAATTTAAATTACTAAAGTAGAATAGGGAGGTAATAAATATATTGTTAGTGTCTTTCTGCTGTGTATATTTTATACCACAGCTCTGATAAATGGCCATAGACATACACGGCTCTGCTACATGCCCACAGACATACATGGCTCTACTAAAGAGCCATCATTTCTGCTCAGTGTGAATCGACTTTCATCAGTGAACAGCACAGAGGCCTACTGGTTCCTCGTCCAGGAAGACTGACGCCTCTGCCTGGTAGTGTGGTCAGGTAGACTTGCAGATCGTCTAGCACATAGACCACGCTGATGTAAATGGTTTCAAATGCATTGACATGACATTTGGGTGCCTCTCGCCTTCCTTAAATGTGCCTGTAGTTGTGTGACATTCATCATCCAGTTCTGAAGGGCATTGTTCACAATAAAGTGATCATCAGTGTGGGATGTGGCCAAAGGACATCCACTTTTTCTGACTTTCTGTGACTCTTCCAGTCTCTCTGCATCTGTATTGCAACCTTCTAAAGAACACCGACACTAGCTCAGTGCCCAATTCCATCTGAGGACATCCTGCTTGATGCCTCACAAAAGGCGAGGTACTGTTGATCAATTGTTAGGTCTTGACTTGGTCTCACGTCGTCATAATGTGAACATGATGGGGACGACTGTTTAAATATCAATTTTAATTAAACTAAAAAAATTATTGGGCGATTCATGGTCAAACACCTGTTGTGAATTTTGCCATTAAGCTCCTTGTTGGAGAACAGCAAGTTCTGCAAAAAGTACTGAAACACTAAACACTTGGGCATGTGCAGTTAGAAGTTAAGAGAATGTCACAGTAAGACTGTGCCCACGTTGCGTTCTATCCCTGCAGACATTTCTGCAGCAATTTGAACAGAGCACACGTGCGCTTCAAATCGCTGCAGAAACAGTGCGTACTGAAAAGCAGATTTCATGCGCTCTGGATGCAGCCCCTCCCATAGACAGAGCGGGGGCTGCATGCTAAGCGCACGAAAGAAGTGGCATGTCACTTAGAACGCAGCGCTTCAGCAGCAGCCGAAGCGCTGCGTTCTAATACGCCACGTGGGCATGGATTAGGCACAATCTTCATAGATTGTGCTGGGGACGCAGGACGCATGCAGTTACGCTGCGATCTGCACTGCAGCGTAACTGCATGAAAATACGCTACGTGGGCACAGAGCCTTAGTCACCTGAAAAGGTTAGAGTGCATTATAGGATCATCCTGAAATTTCCCCCGAAAGCCAGATATCCCTAACTTTTGAGAGTAGTCTATGCATGATCCGTATGGAATGAGATTTGTTTTTGCGAACATATGGATTTCAGTAGGAGAGTTTCATCCAAAATACAGAATAGACTAATTTCTATACCCTATGCACTGCAAATACTGAAATCCATAGCACAAACCTACATGCTGGAAATTTAAAATCAGCAGCATAATTTAATAGCTGCTGGATACTTCTCATCCATCCTGCTACTTAAAGCTTTATCTTGTACTACTGCTGGCTGACAGACTACATGGCCAGCCTGACAGGGTTGTTATATTGTCCAAATTGCCAATTGCACAAATTGTTTCTAAACCTCAATACACTGGAGATCAAAGTCAGAACAACACACAATTTCCTAAATGTTAAGATCATTGTGTAGTCCTATGTGATTATATCCTAACATGAGTAAAAAAAGCAGTATTTTTTTATTTCATAAACTGAAAATATTCTAAAGTGCATACTTAAACTGTAAATGAGAAAAATGTTAAAGATAAAAACTAGGGAACACTTACAGATACCTGCAAGTTATTGGTATTAATCTGGCACCTGGTGCCAAATTCCCTAATTATCTGATAAATCTTATTTATGGTCGTTTCACACATCTGGATTTTCGCCAGATTGGCGGGACGGCGCACTCCAGTACAGTGTGATACAATACAAATCATGTGACCGGAGCATGTGACCCGGACGTTGCCGTGCTGCCATTGTACTGTATCACACTGTACTGCAGTGCGCCAAATCCGCCAATCCGGCAAAAAGACGGATGTGTGAAACTGCCCTAAACTGGCAGCTTAACTTTCCAGTTTGCACTGACTTTGCAAAAATGGTGTGCCATTCCAAAGTGAATAAAACCCTCCAGCAGCAGGTTGTCCAGATGAAGGCTAAAAGGGTGACCCTATCAGCCATAGCAAGAGAAGATGGTCGTTCCAAGTATGCAATTTCTAGAATATTGTTTCTTTACAAGATCAAACTGTTTCAAGTTCCCTAAGAAGGCTGGTCACCCTCGAAAGACAAATGAAAGAGGACAGGATAATGCAGAGACTCTCCATGGGTAAAGGTTTCAACACTGCAGCTGGAATTGCTCAGCAGTTCAGCACTGAACAGGGTAAGGATCTGTCATCATACAGTGTCACGACGTTCAAGAGCATTTGGATTAAAAGCTCACTCGCAGTGACCAAACCTCTCATTAGCAGAAAGAATCAAAAGGCTAGACTCACTTTATGCAGGATAATACCACCTGTAAAGCAGTTCCTTGAAAGAGAAAACAGGTTATTTATACCTAAAGTATATGAATGTTTTGTCAAAGCCAAATAAACCACCACAAGAAAAACGACAAGAGCCGCAGCGTCAGAAATGCAAGTAACCCAGTTTGCATAATAGGTGCAGAAATTCTGCAACATTAAAAACTCTCAAGGCTCAACGTGTGAATGTAGGATTTTTGTAGTGCTTTGTCACCCATAGAAAGCACTGAAAAAGCGAAGTTAAAAAAAAAAAAAAAAAAAAAAAAAAACAACAACAACTTTGCTTTTTTTTGGGTGAATAAAAACTTATTTTACTAAACATTTATTGTAGACAAAGCACACATGTAGATTTTATCTGAAAAAAAGGGGTCAAAAACTGATAAACCGGCATTTTAAACTCAGCATTTTTACTGCCAAGAAACAGCCTTAGGCTATGTGTGCACGTTGCGTAATTTCATGTGTTTACGCTGTGTATTGCACTGCAACGTAAATGCATGCAGCCTGCATACCCAGCACAATCTATGAAGATTGTGCATAATCCAGCCGCACGTTGCGTTTGAGAGCGCAGCGATTTGCATGCTGAAATCTTGATCCAAATCGCTGCGCTCAAAAAAGCAACATGTCACTTCTTTTGTGCGCTATGGATGCTGCTCTGTCTAAGGGAGAGGCAGCATCCAGAGTGCATGAAATCGGCATCTATTCTGCAGACACACTGCATCCATTACACAGTGTTTCTGAAGCGATTTGAAGCGCACATGCACTGCCAAATCGCTGGCGATTTCTCAGCATGGACACTACGCAACGTGCGCACATAGCCTCTTTGCACACAGCTTTGTCGTATGCAGAAGGCTCAAATTCGTTCCTACTTTAAATATCCACTCTTATTTTAGCTGGCTAAACTGATTTGTGGCATGTTTTTATTATATCTGTAACATGTCAGATTGTCTTGTGGCAAACATGAGACTTGAACGATAAGAAAAGATATGTGTTTCCGCAGCAGAAACACACTAATGCTATGTGCGTACTAGAAAATGGATTTTTCTTAAGAAAAATCCGCACCCTGTGGCAGAATACTGCACCCGCGGCAACAATCGCGGTAATAACGCACCTGTGGTATTGCCGCAGTTTGCCGCGGGTTGGTACATGTGTTTTAATGCATTCAATGCAATAAAGCACATTGGGGAAAAAAAAAAGTCATTTCATTCTGAGATAGATAGTAGATAGATAAATAGACAGATAGAAGAATAGATAGATAGAGAGAGAGAGGGATAGATAGAGGACAGGTCAATCAACACGCTGCAGTTCTCCCGAGCGGTAGTGTGTTCACATCACCGGCCGTGAGAAATGACCTGTAATTACCCCTGCAGGCTCGTTGCGAGGCTGCACTCAGTACAGTGTGAGCCACGGCTGGATCAGTCTGCAAGCGTCGTCGGACCTCGGTAGATTACGCCGGAGCTGTGTGTTTGGGGGGGTTAATAAACGGGTGAAAGAGGGGCTTTTTTGTTTTATTTAAAATAAAAAGGATTTTTTTGTGTGTTTATGCACTTTACTTACGGGTTCATCATGTAAGCTGTCTCATAGATATTGCCATGATTAAGCCTGGACTTAGTGGCGGCGATGTGCTGCTGCCATTAACTCGTTATTATCACGAATTGCCACCGCATCACTGCAATCGGGAAGAGCTGGGGGACACTCCGGGACTGTCGCATAATGGATGCAACAGTCCCGGGGCAGCTGCGTGCTGATATTCTAGGCTGCGGGAGGGGAAGGGGGGCATTAACCCTGGCCCTCGCCCTCCCCAGCCTGAGAATACCGGGCCGCCGCTGTGTGTTTACCTCGGCTGGAAGGTAAAAATACAGCGGAGCCCACGGTTTCTTTTTGTAATATGCATGTTTGATTTGTATGTGTATCTATATATGTGTGCGTGTGTTTACTCTCTGCTCCGCTTCCTCTTCCTGTCCTAATGACATCACTTCCCTGCAAAACGCAGGCAGTGATGAACATTACCGCAGGTAAACCTCGGCTATACCGCACATCACTTGCTACCTGCAGTATGCCCGCGGAATTTCGCGATTACATTACAGTGAATGGAGTGAAATACCGCAAAAGTTTCTTGAGAAAAAACCGGTGTGCGCACAGCTATTATTTTTTCCCCATAGGTTTTGCTGGGAAAGGTCTGCAGAAATGTTACAAACATTTCTCAAGAAATTTCTGCAGCAAAACCGCGGGTAAAAACTCAGTGTGCGCACAAGGCCTAAAAAGCGCATGAAGTCGGCACATGACTACCAAAGCTAAGTAACAGGAAGTATCCAAAATAAAGCAGCTTTATTTATTTAAACCATAAATTACCACCCTCGCAAAAAAAAATAGAAAATGCAGCATAAACCTTGATAAGGCTATGTGCCCACACTACGTTTTTACCACATTTTTACTTGCAGATTTTAAATCAAAATTGCGAGGAAAAATGCATCCAAGCAAAGTCTATGGGAATCCTGAACTGCTACGCACACGTTGCAGATTTTTTCCTTGCAGATTTTGGGGCAAAAAATCTGTAGCATGTCAATTCTTTCTGCATTTTTTCCTGCAGATATAATACACTGCAATGGATTATATGCGTCAGGGCTGCACTCCCAGCATGGTGTGTGAGATTCTCCGCAGTTCAGTAACCCGGGGTTGTCACAGTAATGACCCATATTTGCCATGGCAGCAAGCGGGTTCCTGTGATCGCATTACAGGCACCCGATCGCCAAGGAGAGGTAAGCGATCCCTTTGATTACAGCATTCAGAGGGTTAAACTATCAGGAGAGTAGCGGACACCGTTCTGGGCAGAGCGAGCCTGATCTCTGCTGTAACATTAGCCAAAGACCTGGCGGCGATTGCAAGGGTACAGCGAAGGAACCGCCGCAATTGCCATGACCTAAAACTCATGAAAAACACATACAAAATGTGATATAAAGGGTATATGCACACAGGGCTTTTTGGGTAAGTTTTGCTGCCGTTTTTTTTGCTGCGGATTTGCCTTAGTTTTATGCAAATCCATGCTAATAAAAAGCTGCTTTTTACAGTCCCAACAAAGTCTGAGATTTCTGAAATCTCATGTACACAAACACCGGCAGATTTTTTTTCCTGTTTTGTAAAATACCTGCGTTTTTGCTGCAGATTTCAAAGAATGAACATGTCAATTCTTTGGATCGTTTTTTCCAACATTTTTTCATTGATACAACCCATTTTGTAGAGAAAAAAAACAAACAAACCACCAAAAACGCCACTAAACGCAGATGACTAAAAGGAGATTTCCTGCAGAAAAAAAAAAAAAAAAAAGTTTACCAAAAAATTCCTGTGTGAACATAGCCTAAGTGAGTTTTTTTTTTGCACAAAACTGCTACGTGGGTACATACCGAAAGCAAGAAACGCACTAAAAACAACTTAATTGGTGCAGAAAATCTCCATCATCAAGAACATACCAAACACTCATTGCAGTTAACCTAAGGCCTCATTCAGAAGTCCATTTTTTCTCATGTACCCATTATCACCTATGGTGCTAGAGACAGATCTGTGTCTTTCACAAACCGTGTCTATCCAAACTCACAGAGACACCTGTTTCTTTCTGATATCACGGATAAAAAGGGCCAATACAAGTCTATGGGACTGTGAAAAACAAAGTAACATTGCAAAGAATAGGAGAAGTTCTGCAATTTATTAATACATCTGTGAAAAGCACTGATTACATAGCGATGGAAAAAAAAAAAAAAAAAAAAAAAAAGTACACGGACCGTATGGGCGATGGTAAAAACGGACCGTACGGCGATGGTAAAAACTGACCGTACGGCGATGGTAAAAACGGACCGTACGGCGATGGTAAAAACGGACCGTACGGCGATGGTAAAAACGGACACGGACCGTACAGCGATGGTAAAAAAAAAAAAACAGACAGCGTACACAGATGTTAAAAATGGACCATACAGCGATGGTAAAAACGGACACACGGACCGTAGACCCATAATAAAACAAACAGACCGTACAGCGATGGTAAAACGGACCGTACAGCAATGGTAAAACAAACTGTACAGCAATGGTAAAATGGACCGTACAGCGATGGTAAAAACGGACACATGGACCGTAGACCCATAATAAAACGGACACAGACCGTACAACAATGGTAAAAACAGACACAAGGAGCGTACACAGATGTTAAAAAGGGACACGGACCGTACACCGGTGGGAAAAAAAAAAAAAAGGACACAAGCACCGTACACTGTAGAGACACTGATCCAAAACGGATTTTCACGTGTGTTTTTGAACATGGACGTGTGAATGACGCCTTTGGGTGCATTCAATCATCTCCATGAAACTGTCAGAGATTGGGTTTCAGTCACGGGGGTGGCACCGGTCCAAACACTGCCAGAAGAATTAAAGTTAATTTCCCCTGGCAGCCGGCTTCAATGTGCAGGTTTCAAACACTATAAGGGAATGTGCGCCGCACGTTGCGTTTTCTTGCGTTTTAAACTGCACTGTGTCATTGACAAAATGCTTTTTGCTTCCCTAGCAAAGTCTGTCATAAATCAGAAATTTCATGAGCACGTTGCTTTTTTTTCCCCGTCAAATATTTGTCATTGCCAAAAAAAAAAAAAGCAGAATGTCACTTCATTGTGTTTTGTGAACATTTTCCACCATTGACATGAATGAGATGTGTCTAAAACACAAGCAAAATGTTTAGCTGTGTGTTTGCACTGCCTTTTGGTTGTGTTTAGGATGCATTCTTGTCAACAAACGCAGGTCACCATCTTTCCTACATTCGCTCTCCCTCCTTCATACTCACTGATCACCAGCGCGGCACAGCTGTCACACTGCTCCCGCGGATTACCCTGCTTCTGAAAGTGCCGGCCGCTCATTAAGTTCATCTCATATTCACTGCTTCACCGCCCACCAGCAGCTGTGATTGGTTGCAGTCTGATGGCTGTCACACAGCGTGGAGGAGTGTCTGACTGCAACTAATCACAGCCACCGATGGGCGGGTCTATATCATACAGCACAATAAATTAAAAAAAAAAAAAAAAAAAAAAAAAAAAAAACCACACACCACAACTACGCACGGACCCCCCCAATTTTGATACCCAGACAAGATAAAGCCTCACAGCTGGTATTCTCAGACTGGGGAGACCCAAGCTATTGGGAACCGCAGACTAAAAATATCAGCCAGCAGCCGCCCGGAATTGCCGCATCCATTAGATGCGACAGTCCGAGACTTCACCCGGCTCATCCCGAATGCCCTGGTGCAGTGGCAATCGGGGTAATAAGGAGTTAATGGCAGCCCACAGCAGTCAAAAAGTCCTAGGTTAGTGATGGCAGGAGTCTATGAGACACCCCCCCCATCACTAAACTGTAAGGCTACTTTCACACATCCGGTTTGAGCCCTGCGGCTCAATCCGGCTGTGAAAACTATGCAACGGATGCGGTGAAAACACCGCATCCTTTGCATCAGTTTTTACATGCGGCCGGTCCGGTTTTTTTCCGGTTGCGGCATGCTACTGAGCATGCGCAGTGGAAAATACCGCATGCGGCGACCGGATGCGTTTTTTTCCGCATCGCGCCGCATCCGGCCTCCATAGGGATGCATTGAAAAATGCGCCGCAGCGGCCGGATGCGGCGCGATGCGGTGTTTTTTGCCGGAGCAAAAAACGTTGCAGGGTACGTTCGATCCGGCCGCCGCATCGGCTAAATCTGCCGCATGCGGCAAAAACCGGACCGAACGCAAGCCCCTACAGCACAATGCGGCACTAATGTAAGTCAATGCAAAAAAAAACCGCAATCGGCGTTACAAAAGCCGGTTGCGGTTTTTCTGCAGAACGCCGTATTGTGCCGCAGAGCAAAAATCCGGATGTGTGAAAGTACCCTAAGCGAAAACAAACAGGAACAGCGAAAAATCCTTTATTTGAAATATAAAAAAAAAAAAAAAAAAAAAAAAAGAGAACACCCCTTCACCACTTTATTAACTCCCCTAAACACACCTCCAGGTCCGACGTAATGAACATGTCCCACCACATCACAGCTGCGGGCCCCGCAGTACTGCCTGTATCGCGGCACTGATGTCAGAGGCTCACCCGAGTTCATTCTCTACACACAGCTCTGTCTGCTGTCAGCGGGAGGTCAAGCTCTAAGGTGCTGCCGTGACAAGACAGGGATGTAGCAGAGCTGAATCGCCGTAGGACCTCGTGTGGATTACTTTGGACCTGCAGGGGTGTTCAGGGGTTAATTTAATGGTAAAAGAGGGTGTTATTTGTATTTCATTTCAAATAAAGGATTTTGGGGGAGGGGGGGGGATTTACTTTCACTTACAGATTAGTGATGGGGCGGGGTCTCAGACGACTGTCATTACTAATCTAGGACTTAGTGGCTGCTTGGGTTGCCATGAACTCCTTATTACCCCGACTGCTGAAGCACCAGGGCAACGGGAAGAGCCGGGTCCAGCGCCAGAATTGGCGCATCTTATGGATGTGCTACTTCTGGGGCGGCTGTGGGCTGCTATTGTTAGGCTGGAAAAGGCCAAATAATAATAATGGGCCTTCTCACCCAAATAATATTAGCCCCCAGCTGTCTGCCGCACCTTGGCTGGTTTTAGAAAAATGGGGGGACCCCAATTTTTTTTTTTGTTTGTTGTTTAATAAAACAAAGTGTGGAAACCACTCTATTTTTCATAACCAGACAAGCTACAGCAGACAGCTGAAGGTTGCAGCCTGCAGCTGCTGCTGCTGTTCCTGTGCAGGATATATAAAATGGGGGGGCCACTTATTTTTTTACCAAAAAAAAAAAAAAAAAAAACAGCTGCCCAAGCTAGCTTTCCCTCTTTCAAGCTACTCTGTAATTTCTTTCCATCTATTAGATATGTTCTATCTATTCTAGCTATTATCCTAGCATATTTTATTTCTCCTTTAAAAAAAAAAAAAAAAAAATGCATCGAGTTTTTTTTACCGCTTTTTTTGTCAAAATGCAGCATTTACAGTTGTCACGTCTGCCAGGGGGTGCATTTTTTTTGTCAAAGAACGCAGCGTGCAGACATACCCATAAGCTGCAGATTAATATTTCCTTTGCTTTGTTTTTTTAAACATGCGACAGGTTCCCTTTAATCACCATTTGAAGTTTTCTGCTAAATAGATTTTGGTGCACAGGAGCTGGACTATACAGGAGGAGGTCTCCACCCTGTGATTGCCCAACCCCTCTGCCCGCCTCCGGTGTGTGAATGACCTGCTTCATTTGTTTGAAATCTCAGCAGTGGCCTATAGACCATGGGGCAGTCAGAGGGGCAGGGAACTCACAGAATCATTAAGGTGGTGTCACACATAGCGACGCAGAAGCGATCACGACCAGCGATCTGACCTTATCAGGATCGCTGCTGCGTCGTTACATGGTCGCTGGTGAGCTGTCAAACAGGCAGATCTCACCAGCGACCAGTGACCAGCCCCCAGCTAGCAGCGACGCGTGGAAGCGTAACTAAGGTAAATATCGGGTAACCATGGAAAGCACTTCTCTTGGTTACCCGATATTTACCTTAGTTACTAGCGTCCGCCGCTCTCACGCTGCCAGTGCCGGCTCCCTGTTCCCTGCACTCCTAGCCAGAGTACACATCGGGTTAATTACCCGATGTGTACTGCAGCTACGTGTGCAGGGAGTAGGGAGCCGGCACTGACAGCGTGAGAGTGGCGGACGCTAGTAACTAAGGTAAATATCGGGTAACCAAGGAAAGGGCTTCTTGGTTACCCGATGTTTACCTTGGTTACAGCTTACCGCAGCTGCCAGATGCCGGCTGCTGCTCCCTGCTCGCTACAGTTCGTCGCTCTCTCGCTGTCACACACAGCGATGTGTGCTTCACAGCGGGAGAGCAACGTCCAAAAAATGAAGCAGGACATTCAGCAATGACCGGCAACCTCACAGCAGGGGCCAGGTCGTTGCTGGATGTCACACACAGCGACGGGACGTCGCTGCTACGTCACAGAAAATGGTGACTTAGCAGCGACGTCGTTGTCGTCGTCGCTATGTGTGACACCACCTTTAGGGAGAAGCCCCTTACGAACAGTCCAACCCCTGTGCATCAAAATAAATTAGCAGAAAACTCTGTAATTAGCAAGCCACAAAGCGGATGTCTTCATCAAAAGTATCAAAGTAATCAGTATTCTAACTCCTTATCAGCCGTGTCTTGTCTTTAGGTTATAGAATCGTGCTTACAAGTTCTCTTTAAAGGGAACCTATCTGCAGATTTGGGGCCTATAGGCTGTGGCCCCCACCGGTGGGCTCTTATATACAGCATTCTAACATGCTGTATATAAGAGCCCAGGCAGCTGTGTAGAACGTAAAAATCACTTTATAATACTCACCTAAACGGTCGATTCGGTGCAGAATGGTCAGAGGAGTGGCTCCGTTCTCCAGTACCTGGCGCCTCCTCTTTCGGACATCTTTGACCTCCTTCTTCTAAAGCCTGGGTGCATAACACGTCCTACTTCATGCACACGCGTCAGCATTGAGTTCCTGTGCAGGCGCACTACAATACTTTGATCCGCCCTGCTAAAGGTAGATTAAAGTGCGCCTACGCAGGACCTCAATGCCGGCTTATGTGAATGACGTTGAACGCATCATGCACCGCGGCTTCAGAAGGAGGACAAAGATGGCCGAAAGAGGAGTCGCCACACCGGAAAATCGGAGACACCCATCTGCACCGTACCGCCCATTAAGTATTATAAAGTCATTTTTATGTTCTACACAGCGGCCTGGGCTCTTATATACAGCATGTTAGAAAGCTGTATATAAGAGCCCACTGGTGGTGGCCGCAGCTTATAGTCATCAAATCTGCTGACAGGTTCCCTTTAAACTTGGGTTCACACATGGCATTGTGGTAAAATAATGAACATAGTACATTCAATTTTAAAATAATTAATTTTTTTATTAAAAAGTTATTAAAAGGGAAGTCAGAAAATGACAGTTTACATAAAGGTTCTTGCATTGCACTCCAGTTCCAGCGTAAAGTGCACATAGCCCTACGTAGATTTTCCCTGCTTCAATATTTGGCATGTGTTCCAGATTCAGAATATAATACAAACTTTAAATCAGTAAACGGGAAGTGTTTTGGCCGGCCAAGGGCTTATATGAAGGGACAATACAGAGACCTTTCTAATGATCTTTTTATACCTAGGGGTATCCTCTACATCTAGGAGGAAAGAATGTGTAATCATAATCACAGACACAGATTCTTTACTGTAAGAGCAGTGAGACAAATGGGACTGTCACCTAATGATGTAATGGTTGATACACTACTAAAAGCCAAGGAGGGCTTGGATGTCCTTCTTCAAATATTTATAACAGATTATGGGCACTAGATTTTTTGATGGGAGATTGATCCTGGGAACTAGTCCGATTGCCTTATGTGAAGTTTGGAAAGAAGTCAGCCCCCAATATGTGGCAATTTGCATCTGACTCACGGGGTTTTTGCCTTCCACTAGTTCAACCTATAACCCAACATGTTGAACTCAATGGAAATATGTAGTGTTGGGACCTGGACTAAATGGCCAGTTCAGGTTTCTGCTCACATCCAGACATTCAGGCAGGCGGGCAGCCAGCCAGCCAGCGAGCCAGCCAGCCAACCAACCATAAACAGAGGAGTTTTGTGGGGGGGGGGGGGGGAGGATGGGTGGGGTTTTTCTTTTGTATTGTGTACACTACAACGATCATGCTGTCGTTACCTCCAGTGTGAGCCAAACACTGCAAGTGGCTTACACTGGGCTGAGCACCGAGCATACCCGGGCACAGCAATGCTCGCTCAAGTCGTCAGCATACTTAAAGCACTCGCACTTTTTGTTTTTTTTTGTAAAGTCTATGTTTGGTACGAACACCGAACCTCGGGTTCGCTAATCTCTATGAGCAGGTCTTCTTTTAACAATAAATACTATGACTCTCACAAATCAGGAGGATGTGGACAAACTAGCAATCTATAGACCAAAATCTAATATTTACATGTCACTTATGTAAAAAAGAAACCCCAAGAGTGAACTTGACCTTTGTCTGTATTACTATGTATTTTTTTTATTTATTTATTTTTTTTTCAGGGGGACAAAATTAACTCAAAACCATGGCAAAATATGTGGCTCTGGAAGGCCTACGTCTGCCACAACATTGCAATACTGCACAGAAAATTGCCTCTTGTAAATAACCTTTACAGGCATAGGATTACAACTAGAAAATAGCTGGCACTGAATTGCGAGACTTTTGGCATTTCTAATAAACAGGGTTCTTTTAGCTACAAATCTCGGAGTCCATCCAAACACATTGGAATGAGCACATTCCGGACTTTGATTTCACCAACGTGTGGAGCTTAAGCCAAATAATGATCAAGAGCTATCAGTTCTAAACTGAAAGCACAACGTTGCAAAAACGACACCATCAAGAAGTTAGACATCCATCATTTTTTTCCCACGTAAAAACCATGAAGCGTTCAGGGTTTTTGTATCGGAGTGTCAACAGGTTTGGTCACAGTTTCCATCATTAGTGATTTTTCACTGATAAAAAAAAAATTTAAAAAAATAATAAATCTGCAAAGCTTTCCCTGATTATTATTGCATTAATCACAGACAGCACATGGATGGCAATGCGAATTTTCACCGACTCAAGACCTGTATTGCTAATTTTGTCCTGTGACAGAAATGTGGCTAACTAATTTAGTTAGCCATTAAAAGGTTTCACAACTACAAGAATATACAGTATATTTTTGTTTCTCTCACTGAGCGCAATCAATCATTTTTCTACTGGCTAACAGTACCAAAACGTTTTTTGTAAACCTGAAGGACATACAAAAAGCACCACAAACTTAATAGGTGTGATTGCTATCCATGAAAAACACAAACACAGACTACCATAAATCAAGTATGTTTTGAATGAAAGACTTCCAGATCATATATTTTTGATTGATGTCACCATACTGGCAACTTTTTAGCCACTAATCTTAATGCTGTTTGGAACCAACATTTTTGGTTTATTACCACACCTTTGTTGTCCTGTTTATGTTTGACGTCAAACAAGCTTGATACATACATTGACTTGCTATACACAATACAAGGCTTTATTGCGGGTTTTTTTTTATCATGCTACATGTATGTACTTGGGAGTGGAATCTTAGACGGGCATGTTATAAGTGCTGAAATAGTTTTTAGATATAATTGCCACACCAGGATTAAGAACACATGCGGCAATCAAAATTGAGGCTACAGTATAGTAAATTGCCATATAAAGTAACATCAGATCAAACAAGTGAGAAAAATTTGAGGGAAGAAAAAAAAAAAAAAACAAACACCAGAGACTGCTTTAGCTGGAAAAATGCTCCCAATATTAGGCTTACGTGGAATTGACCATAGTAGTCAATCATGACACCAATAACAAGTCGGCTACTCCTGCATATAATGGGGCTCTGCTCACATCTGTGGTTAGAGTTCAGTTTTAGGAACAGAGACCTAGATCCATTTTCGCATGAATTCTATTACAAAATGGATGTGAATTGAAGCAGAAAGGCCTAATAAACTAACGGGGGTCTGTCTGGTTTCAGATTAAATAAAGAAAAAAAAAATTGGACACGACTGAAATAAGTTGGATCATAGTAACGTCAATGAGGCCCTTCTGCTTCAGTGTGCACTTAAAGCCATATTGCTTTTCAATTATCACATGAATTCTATTTCTCTATATGTAAACGCAAACTGAAAACTATATACACATGCTAAATTCATATTCCTCTATCATGAAATATGTGATGGGAACAGTAAACAAAAATCGATGCACGTTTGACAAAAAAAAAAACAAAACAAAACTACAAGCATAACCACACTTGTTTTCCATTTGCATACAAAGAGTATCAGGCTTGTAATCTGGAGACATGGACAACTCCTGTTTTATTACCATCCCGTGTACTAAAAGGAGAAATTGAGAGCAAGAGAACACATCAGTTTTATATTTAACTGCTTACCATGCTAAAATCCAGAAGGTCACTTAATTCCTTGTCTGTGCCCACTGCCATTCTCTGCTGTGAATTCATACTCATCCAGTTTTAAAAATAGGGTACCCTAATTTAGAAATGGAAAAACAACATTACTAATCTTACAACAAGAAATATTAAGCAAATGTGAGATTTCAGACAAAGGCTAAATCAGTAAGAGATAGTGTGAAGATCTCAGTCGCAATGTAAGCATACACCCATGGGAATAAGGACAATCTGCTTCATATCAGTCGGATATTTTCATTTCCAGTTTAGGCAGAGACATGCTAGATTTATCAACCAATTTCTGACCAGACTGTTCTCACACAATGAAATTGGTCTGAGATGCCCAGGCCAGTAATACATATGAGGTTAGGAAAATGAGAAATGGTCCTAACCTACCACAATCTCCCCGAGAACAGATCATTTTTGGCTACAGTTTAAATAATACAATGATTGTGATTTATAAATACCAATGCTGCTATGAGAGGTATACAAATAGTACCAAATGGTGACAATGCATCATAAAGCTCTCAAAAAATATATGGAAAAAGGCTACTTACTGAAGGACCAACAACTAAATAAATAGCCAACAATAATTAGATATGATTTTGATAAATTTTATTAATCCAAAATTTAAATAAAAAAAAAAAAAAAGCTTTGAAAAACAGCAAGGTGAAGTAATAAGTGCATAAAGCACCACAAAGGCACAAAAGCAGAGACAATTTCGAGCAGTAAAAGTTATACAAAAAGTATACAGTACGTGTGCTTATATACAAATACGACTGAAAATGAACCCTAAATAGGTATACAGAAACTTTATAAATTGCAAAAAGTATAAGAGGCATACCATATGTAGGCACACCTCAAAAAAATATATCACAAATCTGCAATATTGCATATGATGTAAGAGTCACAGCATAAAATATCACACCAAAATATGTAACAAGACAATTGCCCAATGTGAATAAGGATGACAACCACAAAATATGACAATGACGTTAGAAGAAGCATGTAATAGACTGCTCAATTAATATGCATTGCTATAGGCACAAGCAATCACACACGTATCCTGTATAAAGATGGTTATTACATCCAATTTGGCATACCTGAAGCCATTATCCGCCGCTGCTGTGCCACACCAGAGAATTTTGAATTCATAAAATTTATCAAAATCATAATCTAATCATTGTGATTTGTAAACAGATTTTAAGACTTTCATATCAGTTTACTATAAGATGAGAAATAACCATAATACAGACAGTGCCACCATTTTCTACAGCATGCTGGCATCACCGATTGACTGTCACCCCTCTCATGCATGGCAGAGTGCGACAAATCAACAGACTATCCTAGATCGGATCAACAACCTGACCTAAAAGCTTCGGCAAGTGTTCAGGGTTGCGGAGCGGCACTAGAAGAAAAACACACTAGCAACTTCACCACATTCAAAAAAGAAAGTTTCACATTCAAGTCAGTCCTCACCTCTGCAAAACAGAACTTCTTCACATCCCTCGTATCTTCTTTGTCCCACAACCCAAACAGTTAGGGTACGTGCCCAAAATCACTGATCACAGCGTTTTGGATGCAGCATGTTTCAGCTGCGTCCAAATCCCAACTGTGCGTGTACTGCCCGCAGCGTAGCTGAGCCACAAGCATGTCAATTCTTTGCTGCGGAGTCGCAAGCGTTCTTCACAAGGAGACCACAGAGTGCGCCAAACCCTGATCGTGGCACAAGCAGCTGCAGTCTCCTGCAGACGAGACTCGCGGAGCCGCAGATCAGAACCCGCCGCGCCCAGGATGCAGCAGGTCCTGATCGTGGGCACATACCCTTATTCAACAATTAACTCCCTCATCCACCCACCACTGCCCCCTCTGACCTCCCTCATCTCTGCAGAAGACTTTGCAAAACATTTCAAAAATAAGACTTACCAAGCAAGGCAAGACTTTGCTACTCAACCACCATAACCCCTTCGTACGACAGGCCAATGTCGTTAATCCGTCACCACCATTACTGAAGGAGCGCTTACTCATCTCTCCAAATCGTACCTCACCACTTGTGCAGTTGACCTCATCGCATCTCCTCCCCAACCTCACCACCAAGCTTACTCGGTTCTTAACTCTTAATCTCTTCAATCCATCATTAATTTATGGTACATTCCCTTCTGCTTTCAAACATGCCACAATCACGCCTATTCTAAAGAAGCCATCCCTTGACCCAACCTCTGCATCTATCCATAATCACATATCACTGTTCCCACTCACCTGCAAACTCCTCAAGCTGCATGTCCATCTGAACTTTCCTCCCACCTGTCATCCAACTCAATTTGACAACCTACAATCCAGCTTCCGTGCTAAATTACATGACAAATTACCATAGCAAACCGATAATTCTCTATACTCCTCCAAGACCTGTCCTCTGCCTTTTACACAATCGACCACTCACTCCTACTACAGATCCTCTCTTCCCTTAGGATTAAAAACCGTGCCCTTGCCTGGATTCTTCATAACTTTCTAACGGTACAGAAAATGACAGACCAAGTGTCTTAAATATAGCCCGCTGGAGTCAGGCAGGTCCTTAGGCTGGCCATATACAATTGATAGCTGCAAGTATTTGGCAACGGCTTTTCTGCCCTGTTAACAAAAGCGCAGGTATGAAGAAATGTAACTGCCCAATCCTTCCTTTTAGGCCTCTTTCACACGTCAGTGATTCTGGGACTTTTGTGCTTTTTTTTAAACGTACCATAATCACTGAGATACGCAGACCCATTATAATGAATGGGTCTGCTCATACGTCAGTGATTTTTCACTGCACGTGTCTCCGAGCGGCGTACCTGCGTGTCCGTGATTGCCGCACGGAGACATGTCCATTTTTTTCTGGCATCACTGATGTTCCACGGACCACGCAGTGGTATGGTCCGTGAAACACGTGCCAGAAAAAAACGTGCTTTTAAAATAAAAAACATTTTAACTCACCCGGCGTCCAGCGATGTCCTCTGCAGCCCGTTCTCCCTGCTGCTTCTAAGCCGGCTGATTACTGTCGCGCATATTCATTATGCGCGACACAGCCGACCCGGAAGCAGCTGCTGCAGGGGTCACCGCCGGCCGGATGCTGCACCGCGGGAGGATTCAGCACCATGGACAGCGGGAGCGGGCGCAGGTGAGTGAATCTCTAAGTGCAATCACGGGCCACGGAGAACGGAGCCCGGATTGCACTTAGACAACCCACGTGTGCCGTGATTTTCGGCACACGCAGGGACATGTGCGTGTTTTACACGCCAGTGAAAAACATCAGTGTTTTTCACTGACGTGTGAAACGGGCCTTACTGACGTTTGCTGTCAGGGGAGTCAGTAGGTATTCCCACAAGTAGAATATTGTACTTCCATGCCAAAATTATTTGGCTTAACCAACATCACGCTTCTGTAGTTTATGCAGATTAAAGCCAGCTATTAACATTTATTAAAGAATGAATCGTTAGTGGGTTTGTTGTTTTGTTTTGTTTTTTCTTATTACAAGAATTTTTATTGGTAACCGAAAACAGAGCATTCTAACTCCCTATGCATTCACCATAACTGTATCAAGGAACATTTTAGTAAATTAATACATTTTGGAGTTTAAAATAGCATAGGATCATTTTCATGGCTTATTCCATTTAAGGGCAGCTAACTGCTGCATTTAGACTCTTAAATGACCACTAGTATGCTATGTGCAAGCCAACAAAACCGTGAAGAGGACAGAAGGAATGCTAGTATGAAAATTCTATCGCCATACAGCATCATGTTATCAGCAGAACACTTGCAGCATCAGGGACCGGAAGTTAGTGGGCTTGACCGGCTTAGTTGGTGGCGTGACCAGGAGTAACTTCTACGCTCTATATCACAGACACGGCCCACTTGTCATTGGTTGTTGTACTCGTCAGCTCGGTCAGCAGGCGCAGGGGTGGGATTCAGCCGGTTCTGTCCGGTTCTGGAGAACCGGTTGTTAAAATAGCAGCCGGTTCCCAGAACCGGCAAGAGACAGCTCTGGAGACCCGGTTCCCTGCTGTATTAATTTGTGTTAGTGTCTCTTTAAGACTCTAGCACAAATGAATCTGCATACCTCTGTGCCACACTTCCTGGTTCAGAGCAGCCTGTTGGCTCCCTGACCCGGCATGCAGTGACGCGATGACGCTGCAGACAGGTCACGGCAGATGGCAGGAGGAGGAGCTCCCTCCCCTCACTGTCAGCGTCACTGTGACTGCAGAGAGCCGCAGAGGAGGACAGGAGACAGAGGAGAGGCCGGTGGTGCTTGGATCAGGTAAGCCGCTCAGTGAGCCGAAGCTGCAGGGAGAGGGGCCGCATAAGATGGGAACTGTTACTATATGTGGCTATATGGGGAGAGGAGGCCATAATGGAATGGCATCTGGAGGGGGAGAGGAGGCCATAATGGGATGGCATCTGGAGGGGGAGAGGAGGCCATAATGGGATGGCATCTGGAGGGGGAGAGGAGGCCATAATGGGATGGCATCTGGAGGGGGAGAGGAGGCCATAATGGGATGGCATCTGGAGGGGGAGAGGAGGCCATAATGGGATGGCATCTGGAGGGGGAGAGGAGGCCATAATGGGATGGCATCTGGAGGGGGAGAGGAGGCCATAATGGGATGGCATCTGGAGGGGGAGAGGAGGCCATAATGGGATGGCATCTGGAGGGGGAGAGGAGGCCATAATGGGATGGCATCTGCAGGGGGTGAGGAGGCCATAATGGGATGGCATCTGCAGGGGGTGAGGAGGCCATAATGGGATGGCATCTGGAGGGGGAGAGGAGGCCATAATGGGATGGCATCTGCAGGGGGTGAGGAGGCCATAATGGGATGGCATCTGCAGGGGGTGAGGAGGCCATAATGGGATGGCATCTGCAGGGGGTGAGGAGGCCATAATGGGATGGCATCTGCAGGGGGTGAGGAGGCCATAATGGGATGGCATCTGCAGGGGGTGAGGAGGCCATAATGGGATGGCATCTGCAGGGGGAGAGGAGGCCATAATGGGATGGGATCTGCAGGGGGAGAGGAGGCCATAATGGGATGGGATCTGCAGGGGGAGAGGAGGCCATAATGGGATGGGATCTGCAGGGGGAGAGGAGGCCATAATGGGATGGGATCTGCAGGGGGAGAGGAGGCCATAATGGGATGGGATCTGCAGGGGGAGAGGAGGCCATAATGGGATGGGATCTGCAGGGGGAGAGGAGGCCATAATGGGATGGGATCTGCAGGGGGAGAGGAGGCCATAATGGGATGGGATCTGCAGGGGGAGAGGAGGCCATAATGGGATGGGATCTGCAGGGGGAGAGGAGGCCATAATGGGATGGGATCTGCAGGGGGAGAGGAGGCCATAATGGGATGGGATCTGCAGGGGGAGAGGAGGCCATAATGGGATGGGATCTGCAGGGGGAGAGGAGGCCATAATGGGATGGGATCTGCAGGGGGAAGGTCGTCCGTTCCAATTTAGCAATAATTTTTAGTAATTTTTAAAAACTGTAGAAAAACCATTTAATACAATAAGACTGACAGTGACGGGAACAACTGGTGCTGGACAGGAGAGTGACGATAGAGGAGGGGAAGAAGGGGAAAGAGATGATACTTTAAATTACTTGTATTTTTGGTTGAGGAAAGTGCGTGGAAATGGGTGTGGCTAACAAAATGGGTGTGGTTACATAATGGGTGTGGTTTTCAAATGGGCGGGGTTTACAGAGAACCTGTTAAAAATTTGAATCCCACCCCTGAGCAGGCGTACTTTACTTTGTTTGCAGTTTCCAGAGTGAGTAGGCATGGCATCATCCTCACACAACCACAGACCAGATGTTAATCAGGGCACGCTCACTCACCTTGCAGTGTCGGTCAGTGGGGGGCGTGGTGGTGATCGGGCTCAGTCAGCGGAAACGATCGGCTGAAGGGCATTCACTAACCAGGTAGAGTGCGCAGAAGGAATGGCCAGACCAACGCAGGCGTCACACCCACCAACTAAACCGGTCATGCTCACTAACTTCTGGTCCCTGATAATACAAGTATGCCCACCTCCTGTTTAGGGAAGCAGATACATAAGCATAAAATAGTTATCGGCAACAGAAAAATCATTGTACTTGTCAAATAGGCGTTTGGATAGTTTGTCGCATCATCGCATGACTACAGACCTTCTTTGAAAAACTGAAACAAGTCTCCTCCAAACGCACATTCACTAATTACTGTCTGATCTACATGGGGCATTTTTAATGAAGAGCTTTTAGGATAGATTTGATTAAGGCTCTGTGCGCACTGGGAAATGGAATTTTCTTGTGAAAATTCCGCATGCTCTCAAAGATTACCGCACCCGCGGTAAAAAACCGCGGGAAACCGCACCCGAAAACCGCATGCGGTTTGCCGCGGTTTTACCGCGGTATTATTCGCGGTATTGCCGCGGTTTTGCCGCGTGCGGGTTGGGATGTGCTTTATTGCATTCAATGCAATAAAGCACATTGAAGGAAAAAAAAAAAAAAAAAAGTCATTTAATTCTGAGATAGTAGATAGACAGAAGAATAGATAGAGGGATAGACAGATAGACAGATAGATAGAGGGATAGATACAGGACAGATCGCTGCATTTCCCATGGTCGGCAGTGAGTTCACATTACCGGCCGTGGGAAATGACCGGTAATTACCTCTGCTGTCTGCTGCATTCAGCCTGTGTCTGTGACAGTCGCGGCTGGATGTCAGCAGTGCAGGACGCTGGAGCCGGAGCTGTGGATTACGCCGGAGCTTTGTTTGGGGGGGGTTAATAAAATGGTGAACGAGGCTTGTTGGTTTTATTTAAAATAAAGGATTTTTCGGTGTCTGTTTTTTTCACTTTACCTACGGGTTGATCATGTCAGCTGTCACATAGACGCTGCCATGATCAAGCCTGGGGTTAATGGCGGTGGTCCCCCATCACCATTAACCCCTTGTATTACCTTGCCACCACTGCTACACGGTGGCAAGAAGAGCCGAGGACACGCCGGTAGTGCCGCATATTGCATGCGACAGTGCCGGGGCAGCTGCGGCTGATATTCTCGGCTGTGGGAGGGGGAGTGAGGCAGGGGACATTAACCCCGCCCCTCTCCCTCCCCAGCCTGAGAATACCGGGCCGCCGCTGTGTGCTTACCTCGGCTGGACGGTAAATATGCAACGTTCTTTTTTTTCTATATTTCCGTTTTCTTTCTATGTGTGTTCTATGTGTCTGTGTCTATGTGTTCTATGTCTGTGATGTGTTCTGTGTCTGTGTTCTATGTCTGTGTGTGTGTGTGATCTGTGTTTACTCTCTACACGGCTTCCTCTTCCTGTAATGACATCACTTCCCTGAAAAACCGCAGACAAGCGATGTACATTACCGGAGGTAAACCGCGAAATACCGCAGGGAATAAAGCAGGAAAACGCAGTGAACCGCACAGAATTTGCTTCCTGCGTTATTCCCTGCGGGATTTCATGATTAACATTGAGTCAATGGAGTGAAATCCCGCAGCGATGTGCGGAAAAGAAGTGACATGCACTTGTTTTTGCTGCGGGATTCCCGCAGCAAAACATGCAGCTGTCAAATTCCGCCTAGTGCGCACAGGATTTTTTTTTTCCATAGGATTTGCTGGTGATTCACTGCAGAGATGTTATGAACATTTTCTGCAGCGAAACATGCAGCAAATCCGCGAAAAATCCGCGGCAAAATCCGGTAAGTGCGCACATAGCCTAAAATACAAATACTGTAGTGGCAGAATGAAGCATTTGTTACCAATTTTCTTGGATTTAAATGTTGTAAGTTTTGCAAAAAATGTTGGATTTGCATATCAGCTCTGCAAACAATTTCAAAGAAGACTGAGCCTAATTGAAGATGAAGTAGTCTACACGGTCATCTATAGATATGCTATACTTTACACCACAAAAGTGGCATACATGATAGCAAAAATATACTCCAGGTCACGGCTGAAGCCAGTTCTCAGATAGTGCCATATGGGTGGCTGAATACCATGTTTCCCTGAAAATAAGACAGGTTCTTATATTATTGTGTGCTACAAACAATGCAGTAGGGCTTATTTTCAGGGGATGTCTTATATTTTCCCCATGAACAATCCACATTTTCTTAAAATATAGTCAAATAGGCAATATTCTGATAAGACTGCTCTTTTGGCTGGGATCAGTCATAACTGAATTGAAAAAAGCAAAACTACTCCTCTCAGAATGACCAAACAAAAGCCCCAGGAAAGTTAGTGGTCTTGGGAAAAAATTAGAACCTGTAAGCAAATATGCACATTTTAATGAAATTTATCCTCAAGGTATGTCCATATGCAGCGTTTTTTGCCCACTAGCTGAGCAGTAAAAACGCTGTGTTTAAAAGACCCGATTTTCAGACTTTATGTATTTATTACCGGTACATGTGTGCTTTATCTACAGTATGATTCATATTTTAATTTACATAAAGCTGAAAGAAAATGTGCTGCAAAAGTGCAACTTTTGAAGATAGCCTTATAAAGAATTAGGCTGCTACAAATGAAATTCAAATCAGTTCATGACATATTTATGACCTATTCTTACAAATTGATCTGCAATGCCAAGCACAATCACTAGTACGTAGAGTTGTTTGGTGAAAAAGGAAAAGTGGTGCTCCATTTGAAACAGCTGACTAGAGGAGGTGTGAGGGGCCGACCCACATAGATCTGATATCAGGCTATGTGCGCACTAGGCCATTTTACCCGCGGATTTACCCGCGGTTTTGCTGCGGAAATTTCTTGAGAAATCTTTCTGCAGACATTTCCCAGCAAAACCTATGGGAAAAAAAAATAGCTGTGCGCACGCTGCGTTTTTTTCTCAAGAAAATTCTTTGTGAAGATTTTCTTGAGAAAATTTCTCGAGAAAATGTGCATGTCACTTCTTTTCCGCAGGTACCTGCGGAATACCCCCGGTATTTCACTCCATTCACTGTAATGTAATCGCGAAATTCCGGGGGTATACCGCAGGTAGAAATTGATGTGCGGTATACCCCCGGTATAGCCGCGATTTACCTACTGTAATGTACATCGCTGCCTGCGGTTTTGCAGAAAGTGATGTCATTATGACAGAAGAGGAAGCGGAGCAGAGTAAACACACACGTCACAATCCCTGGACGCCGCACAGAAGCGCGTTCGGCGGGTGCCCGTGCAGTCTGTGTCCCGCTGCAGCCCCACGGCTGCACGCACAGCAGTATCAGTGTCTGCCCGCAGTGTCAGCAGCTTGTCACCCTGCAGTGCTGGCAGACACTGATATACAGCAGTGCGTGCAGCCGCGGGGATGACGAGTGCTGCTGTCAGGAGGGGAGATGAGATCATTACCTGCTGTGATGATCTCCTGCCTCCTGACGTCACCGCGGTCACTGCTGTCTATGCCCGTCTCGCGAGCGGCCCGAGACTCACTAGCGGTGACGTCACGGGCTCTCGCAATACTGCTGACAACGAGGCTAGCATAGAAGTCAGTGACAGCGCTGACGTCAGCAGTACAGGAGATCATCACTGCAGGTAATGATCTCATCTATCCTCCGGACAGCAGCGCTCGTCATCCCCTGCAGTGACCTGGGCTATTGATGTTAGCTAAGGTCACTGTATTGCTCTCCCAGCCAATGGGGAACATTCTGTTCTTCATGGACTGGGACAGTGACTATGGTATGGATCACCGTGGGACGCCCCCCCCCCCCCCCCTTATTGGATTACGCCGGACGTGGAATTGATTGTTCTTATCAATAAATTGGTGAAAGAGGGAATGTGGGGAGTGGTTTTTTTTCTCAAATAAAACTTTTTTTGTTGTCTATTTTATATTTCTTACTGACTGGGTTGGCAATGTCAGGTATCTGATAGACGCGTGACATCACTAACCCCAGGGCTTGATGCCAGGTGACATTACACATCTGGCATCAACCCCACATATTACCTCGTTTGCCACCGCACCAGGGCAACGGGATGAGTTGGGGCGAAGCGCCAGGATTGGCACGTCTAATGGATGCGCCACTTCTGGGGCGGCTGCAGCCTGCTATTTTTACGCTGGGGAGTGTCCAAAAACAGTGGACCTCCCTAGTCTGAGAATATCAGACCCCAGCTGTCCGCTTTACCTTGGCTGGTGATCCAATTTGGGGGGGACCCCACGTTTTTTGTTTTAAATTATTTATTTAATGTAAAATAACAGCGTGGGGTGCCCTCTGTTTTGGATTACCAAGGTGAAGCTGCCAGCTGTGGTTTGCAGGCTGCAGCCGTCTGCTTTACCCTAGCTGGCTACAAAAATAGGGGGAACCCCATGTCATTTTTTTTTTTTAATTATTTATTTTTTGGCTAAATACAAGGCTAGGCACCCTTTAGTGCCATATGAAAGTCACTAAAGGGTGCCAGCTTAGAATATGCAGGGGGGGGTGGGACATTATATAGGTCTTTCTCATCTATCTATCCATCCATCTTTCCCTCTATCCATTATCTGTCTATCGATTATCTATTATCTAAATTATTTCTGTTCAGCATAAAAAAAACGCAGGGACCAACCTGCGGCAAAACCGCGGCAAAATTGCAGCGTTTTTCCCGCGGATTTGGTGCGTTTTTTTACCGCAGGTGCGGTAATCTTCAACTCCCAGAAGTTTCTCAAGAAATTTTCTTGAGAAAAATCACTTTTCTAGTGCACACATAGCCTAAATCCTCAGAAAATGTTCAGGAGGTCTAATTTTCATCGTAGGTAACTTCAACTGTGACAGAATAAAAAATAAATAAAATTCAGAAACTCACATTGTATGATTTTTAAATGCTTAATTTGCATTTCAATGCATGAAATAAGTATTTGATACAATAGAGAAACATAACTTAATATTTGGTACAGAAAATCGTGTTTGCAATTACAGAAGTCAGAAGTTTCCAGTAGTTCTTGACCAGGTTTGCACACACTGCGGCAGGGATTTTGTCTACTCCTCCAGATAGACCTTCTCCAGATATTTCAGGATCCAGGGCCGTCACTGGGCAACATTGAGTTTCAGCTCCCTCCAAAGATTTTCTATTGGGTTCAGGTCTGGAGACTGGCTAGGCCACTCCAGGACCTTGAAATGCTTCTATTCCTTGGGCCAGAGATCTCAAACATGCAGCCCCTCAGGCTGCTTTGAGCGGCCCCCAGGCCCGTGCCCGTTTACTATCGCGGCCGGAGCAGGGGCCGCAGCCACTGAGCGCTTTATGTCAGATAATTGTTTTGCCGGCGCTGCGAGCTCAGAGTCAAGCGCTCTGTGCACAACTAGTCCTCCAATGGAAACTGCATGACCTCAGTTGCTTACCTCTGATTGGCGGATGGCTACAGCTGCATTGGAAACGTTGTGCACAGAGAGCTTGACTCTGCACACGCAGAGTCGGCAAAACAATCATCTGACAAAGCACTGACTGGCTGTGGCGGCATCAACGGGGGCACGGGCCAGCAGACAGCAAGAAGCAGAGATGAGGCAGCTGAAGGAACGCGGCACAGGAGTAGAATAGTGTTGGGTTTTGGGTTTTTTTGTGTGTGTATTTGAAGAACGGCACATTAAGGGACCAGTATAGGACATAACCACAAGCAGAGGACCAGAAAAGGGCACATTACTACAAGAAGAGGACCTGCATGGGCAGATTAGTAAAAGGGGACAGTGATTGCACACATTACTACAGGATGGCACTATACTGTAGGATGGGGACAAGGTGGGCACACTACTATGGGATGGGAACAAGGCTGGGGACATTACTATAGGATTGGGACATTATAAAGGATGGGCACAATACTATTGGATGGCCACAATACTATTGGATGGGCACAAGGTGGGCACAACACTATAGGATGAGGACATTACTACAGGGTGGGGACAAGGAGGGGCACATTACAAGATGGGGACAAAGATGGGTACATTACTATCGGTTGGGGACTAGGATGGGCACAGTACTACACAATTGGTACATTACTACAAGGTGACAAGGATGGGAAACATTACTATAGGATGGGGACAAGGATGGGAAACATTACTATAGGATGGGGACAAGGTGTGCACATTACTATTGGATGGGGACAAGGCTGGGGACAATATTATAGGATGAGGACATTACTATAGGATGGGGACAGTAGTACAGGATAGGGACATTTCAAGGAGACAAGGATGAGGCACATTATTATAGGATGGGGACAAGGATGAGGCACATTATTATAGGATGGGGACAAGGATGAGGCACATTATTATAGGATGGGGACAAGGATGAGGCACATTATTATAGGATGGGGACAAGGATGAGGCACATTATTATAGGATGGGGACAAGGATGAGGCACATTATTATAGGATGGGGACAAGGATGAGGCACATTATTATAGGATGGGGACAAGGATGAGGCACATTATTATAGGATGGGGACAAGGATGAGGCACATTATTATAGGATGGGGACAAGGATGAGGCACATTATTATAGGATGGGGACAAGGATGAGGCACATTATTATAGGATGGGGACAAGGATGAGGCACATTATTATAGGATGGGGACAAGGATGAGGCACATTATTATAGGATGGGGACAAGGATGAGGCACATTATTATAGGATGGGGACAAGGATGAGGCACATTATTATAGGATGGGGACAAGGATGAGGCACATTATTATAGGATGGGGACAAGGATGAGGCACATTATTATAGGATGGGGACAAGGATGAGGCACATTATTATAGGATGGGGACAAGGATGAGGCACATTATTATAGGATGGGGACAAGGATGAGGCACATTATTATAGGATGGGGACAAGGATGAGGCACATTATTATAGGATGGGGACAAGGATGAGGCACATTATTATAGGATGGGGACAAGGATGAGGCACATTATTATAGGATGGGGACAAGGATGAGGCACATTACTACAAGGATGGGGACAAGGATGAGGCACATTACTACAAGGATGGGGACAAGGATGAGGCACATTACTACAAGGATGGGGACAAGGATGAGGCACATTACTACAAGGATGGGGAATATCGCCATAGGATGGGGACAAGAAAAAGCACATTACTGTAGGATGGGGACTAGCATGGGCACATTACAACAAGATGGGGAACATTAAAAGATATTGGCCAAAATTACTATATAGTGCTAATTGTAAGACTATTAGTTACAAGAAAGGGATAAAATTTAAAAAAAAAAAAAAAAAAAAAAATTCAAAATAAGGCATGACTTTTTTTAACCAAATTTTTTTTTATATTTAAACAAAGAATGTGCATGTTTGCTATAATAAAACAAGTGAAAAATGGTCAAAACCAGTGATCCAAAGGTTTGAAAAAATAAATAAATAAATAATAATGGTACCAATAAAAATGTCACTTTGTCCTGCAAAGAATACGGCCCCCAAAATTATTTTTTTCCTCTGTGCGGCCCAGAGTTTGCGACCCCTGCCTTAGGCTATGTTCACACAATGCATCTTTTATTGCGTTTTTGACGTTACAAAGATGCACCAAAATGCACGCATTTCCTTCCTCCAAAGTCTATGAGCTTTCTATTTTGCTGTGGACACAGTGCATCTTTTTTGTCTGCATCCTGGCTGCATTTTTGAAGATGCAGCATGTCAATTCTTTTTGCGCTTTTCAGTCCTTCCAGTCAATAGATTTCACTTAAAAAACGCATTAGGTAAAATGCGGTAAAAACTCATCCGTTTTTGCCGCGGATGCGCTTTTTGGGGCCAAAAACACTGCATCTTTGTGGTTAGAAAAGATGCACTGTGTGAACATAGCCTTAGTTGCGCTGGCTGTGTGTTTGAGATCATTGTCATGCTGGAAGACCCAGCCAGGACACATCTTCAATACGCTCTCTGAGGGAAGGAGGTTGTTGACCAAAATCTCAATACATGACCCCATCCATCCTTTCTTCAATACAGTGCAGTTGTCCTGTCCACTTTGCAGAAAACCACCCTGCAAAGTATGACCTTTCTATGACCATGCTTCACAATTGGGATGATGTTTTTGGGATGGTACTCACTCTCCCTCCAAAAACGGCGAGTGGAGTGGATACCAAAAAGATCTTATTTGGCATCATCTGACCACATATCCTTTTCCCATGCCTCCTCTGGATCATTCAGTTGTCACTGGCAAACTTCAAATGGGCCTGCACACGTGCTGGCGTGAGCAGGGGAACTTGCGCAAATTGCAGGATTTTAATCCATGATGTGTAATCCATGATGGTGTGTTACTAACTGTAATCTTTGAGACTGTGCTCCCAGCTCTCTTCAGGTCATTAACCAGGTCCTCCCGTGTAGTTCTGGGCTGATTCCGGACCTCTCTCAGAATCATCCTTGCCCCACAAGGCAAGATTCTGTATGAAGCCCCAGACCGAGTAAGAATGATATTCATCTTGTGCAGGTCTACAATTTTGCCCCTGATGTCCTTAGACCGCTCATTGGTCTTGGCCATGGTGGAGAGTGAATGATTGTGTGTGAACAGGTGCAATAAGGCCCTGTGCGCACATTGCATTTTTACCTGCTTTTTTTGCTGCAAAAATTTGAGAAAATGGTTGTACCCTTTTTGCAGACATTCCCCAGCAAAATCTATGGAAAAAAAAAAATAGCTGTGCGCACACTGCGTTTTTTTCTCAAGAACATTCTTTCTGCAGAATTTCTTGAGAAAAAGAATGAGCATGTCCCTTCTTTTCTGCAGGTACCTGCGTTTTTTGCTATAGCTAATGGTAAAAAAAACGCAGGCACCAACCTGCGGAAAAAACGCATCAAAAACGCATACGTTTTTCGGTGCGTTATTGGTGCTTTTTTTAACGCAAGTGCGCTAGTCTTTCAGACTCTGAAATTACTTGAAAAAAAATTTTCTAGTGCGCACAGGGCCTTAATACGAATAATGAGTGCAGAGTAGGAGGGCTTCTTAAAGAAAAAAAATAACAGGTCTGTGAGAGCAGAATTCTTGCTGGTTGGTAGGTGATCAAATACTTATTTCATGCAATAAAATGCAAATAATTATTTACAAATCATACAATGTGATTTTCTGGATTTTTTTTATTCAGTGCCCCAGTTGAAGTTACCTCCGATACAAATTACAGACCTCTCTAGTCTTTGTAGGTGGGAAAACTTACACTGCCGATTTTATATCAAATACTTATTTTCCCCACTGTACGTTATACCCAAAGATGGCCCTTTATACCATATTGCTTACATATGGCAGTGACTTTTCTGTATGGTAGATGCAAGGCAGAATTCCCTTTCTGTTGCTTATGGTCTCAGTAGTTGAACATGAGTATCCCATGCCCAAGATTATAATTGTATGCATAGCCTGTAGGACTCCTCCAATCAGATTCAGTCAAATATATTTAATTTTACCAATATTGCTCAATACCAACTCCATGCCTTCTCTTGCTTTAAACTGTCTGTAATAAACTTATGTTCCAATTCAACAAAACTTTAAAAAACATAAGAGTTCGGGCTTAAAAGCTTTGAAAAGTCACACTTTTACGCAACTGGCAACTAAGCTAAAATGTTGTGACTTTTGGCATTCTTGCGCCATTTTTGCCCAGCACCGACAAGGTGGGTGGATCTGAGGTGGGGCAACCACCGCTCGTTAAATTCATGACTGGAGGCGGCGTTCGCGAAGACACAAATCTTACTCCAGTAGGGGCTGGACTAGGATTTGGGGAAGGTACACACAAATGGTATACACCACTTGTCTGACGCTCCCGATTCACGAAGAGGCATGTGTCTTCATGAATCAGGAGCATCTGACTCCAGACCGGGCCTACAGTCTTTGACCATTTGGCTATAATGGACACTGTAGGTGGATCATTACTGCAGCCAAGGAAGCAGATAACCACGGCAAACCAAACACAAAGTTCAGTTTTGGTTTCTTTGCTTTTTTTTTTTTTTTTTTTAAACAATTCAGTTTTTTGTTTTTTTAAAAAAAAACATCCAACCTCTCTAACTTGACTTTTTTTTTCTCACAGAAAGTTATATCTGTGTTAACACATTGTTTGCCCTTGGCAAATAAATATGTCATCACTTAAAATCCACATACACATTGAAGATGGTTTGGAAAGATCTAAATGCTACACAACAGATTAATATTGTTAAGATATCCTAAAAAATAGGTGGCTATGGGATAAACGCAAGTGTTGTAGTATGGTCTGTTCCATTCTTAGTGGGAAGGAACCCTGAATCCCATTAACTTCTAAGGCTATGTGTCCACGGTAGAATGTACCTGCGGATTTTTCTGCATGAAAATCCGCGACTTTCGCGGCAAATCCGCACCTTATTTTTGCCGCGGATTTACCGCGGATTTTGATGCGGATTTTTTTTTTTCCCCATTCTATACCCAAAATCCGCACCAAAATCCGCAACTATAATTGACATGCTGCAGATTTTTCCGGATCAAAATCCGCGGCAAATCCGCCGCGGAAAAATCCGCAGCATGGACACAGCATTTCCAAAATGCCATTGAAATGGCTTGGAAGTGCCGCTGCTGCAGATTTTCGGAAAATCCGCAGCAAAATCCGCAGCGTGGGCACATAGCCTAAGAGTCCACAAAGCTTACATAGGGTTTCTGTTTTTTCTTTTAAAAAGAAACGCTATTCAGGCTACACTATTTTTGCCATTCAAATTAAAAAAAAAAACGAAACCCAATGAAACTGATGACAGCAGAAACAGAGCCCAATCTGAACTTTATTAATTTTAAGTAGCAATCAACATTTTGTTTGAGACCCCTGGTCTATAAGGCCTAATTCAGATGTGTGTAATGTACTTGGGCCCAAATAATGATACTCTGGACCTGATATCAAAACTCCACGAGTTTACTGAAGTGTACGGAAAAGGCGTTTTCTAGGTTATTTTATTTGTCCAGGAGTAGGGAAAAATCACAAATCCCTTCAATCCCCCACAGTGGTCATGTGCCATACCAAAAGTGATGACATCCAGCCAGGTATCTGGCCTCAGTGCTTGGCTGCAAATGTCAGGTGATTATGTATGGGAAGTCATCTCTACCAATACTAGTAGGGCCCGTGAAAATGACAACATTGGAGACAAGAGGTAAGTAATGATTATTTCTTTAATTTTAGACAATTCTCTACTCCATGGACATTTTAAGACATCCAAAAACGCCTTACGCTTAAAGAAAACATTCCCACATAGCAAAAATGCTGTGGATTTTAGGCTACATTTCACAGCACCTACAAGGTACATGTGATTTTAAGATATTTCATGTGCACATAACATGCTTAAAAACAAAAAAAATATCCACAGTGCAAAATAAGCGATTCAGGTTACAGGGCCACAACATGTCAACTTAGTCTGTGGACATCCGTGCAAATTTTACACTTTGCAATACCAGGGGTAAAATGTACGGCTGCGCAACACCTTCCCCGCAGTGATATCTGAAATAGCAATTACCACTGAGCAAGCTTAGCAGTGGAAGGTCCACAGTAAATATGCTCTACGGGAAAGTATTACAAGCTGATGGCCAATCTATTGTTCGGCCTACCCTTGCCCCAAAGACATGCATGCTCAGTTCACTGTATGTATTCACAATGGGGAGTAAGCTGCTGTCAAACACAGTGGCAGTAGCTTATCTACCCTGTAAACAAAAGCATCAAGCACTGAAACTCCACATGCCCAACCTAGAACCAGGCCTTCCAATGCTGACCACATACATATACTTGACATTTACATCTCGTTCAGCCAAAATGTTGCCAGATACCTTTGGCAGACTCATATGTCCCGAGAACGAAAGGATCTAGTTTGTTGTCAATTTCCCAAATCTTCTCTAGTGACAATTTTTTGCCAAGGGAAAGTTTGTCCCTACCCCAATACACTAGTCAGCTGTATAGAAATTATGAAAAAAATAAAATTAAAACATAACGTGCTCAAATAGAACCAAAATGTAGTCCAAGGCTGGGTTCACATGAGCGTATTCCACTGCCCATGTACAGACTGTAATCCTGGTCTCGGGTCAAAGAATCACAGAAGGAAGGATCTCCCAGCCTAAATTTATAGCCATCAAACACAGGGCTGCAAATTTTGATCAGGCGACCCAAGGCTGGTCCGGCCAGTGCCATCTCTATATGGGCCGTGGAATATGCTCATGAGAACCCAGCCTTAAAACAAGTACACGCTCAATGCTAGGTATGTTTGGTAAACTGTCTTCATCCATATGTCACACAGCTGTGGCTTCTAACGACCCAGGACCCCACAACCCTTTAATGTCCTCGAGACAAAAATTCTGAAGTTTCCTAAGTGGGTTTTTTTTTGTTTGTTTTTTTTAAGGGTACTTTCACACTTGCGTTGTGTTGAATCCACTGGGTCCGTTGCTGCGTCGTTTGACGCATCCGTTATTTTTGTGGTGTCAACGGATGCAACGGGTCCGTTATTTCACAGGAATCCGTTAGCTGATTCCTGTGAAATAATGGACCGTTGCATCCGTTTGGCGTCCGTTTGGCGTCCGTCTAACGGAATCCGTCGGCTCTGTTTTATTTATTTTTTTTTCATTCTGGGCATGCGCAGAATAAATTAGCGGAATCCAGCAGCGGATTCCGTTGTTAAGCACTTAGCAGTGGAATCCGCTACCATAGGGAACCATTATAAATTTTAACGGAACCAACGGAATCCGTTGGTTGGCGTCATTTTGACGCCAGCATTTAACGTTACATTCTGCGTTGCTTCCGCTTGGCGGAAGCAACGGAGCATCGGCCAACGGAAGCAACGCAGGTACTTTTGGCACAATCCGTCATCAATGCAAGTCTATGGGAAACAACGGAATCCGTTAACGGATTCCGCTGTTTCCCAAGACAGCGGATTGCGCCAAAAAAAAAAAAAACAACGCAAGTGTGAAAGTACCCTAAGTCTCAAGACTATAAAAAGCTGTTTGATAACTACAGCTTACAAGCCACCAAGATTCAGGCCTCATCCTAATATTTTTTGATTAACCTTGCGTGTAATCTGCAACATATGATGACAAAGCCAGCAAGAAAGTCAGATTATGAAGCCACCAGCAAGCTATGGATAGAAAACAACGGATCAATAGTTCCATTGACTAGCAATCTACTCAATAAATAGCACGCAGAAGTTTCTTTTTTCTGTCAAGATGAATGCTAGAGTCCCTGTTCTACCCAGTTAACACATAGCAGATGTTTCTGTAGCTCACAGAAAGACACCCCCTCCTCTATACAACCACCACCTCCCTCTCATCCCTCCCCTCCTTCAACAAACTGAGCCTGCCAAACTCACTCAGGAAGAACCAATTCCTTATGGACAAAAGGTTCTCATCCACCATTACACCCCTGCCATGTGTCTTAGGGAAGCAAACCCCACAACGCAAAGCGTTAAGCTTGGGCACCTCTATGTACACATGGAGAGTAGGGAACAACTGAGCGTGGGATCGGAAGAAGGAGACATTAGAGGGCTCTTACAAAGCAGAGCACAGCAGCCGGGATCATGGCTGGGAGCTACAAAACTTTACGGAGCCCCCTTCTCTCCAGATGGCATCTACTTGGGGCACTTCTGGGGTGGCCATTAGGGGATGGTTAGAGAAGACAGTGGCCATACTGGGAGACAGATTACAAACAAGGGCTTTGTGGCAGCTTTTCCATACAGCCACAATGGAAGCAGCACACATCACATTTACCTCTACAATGGCAATCACCTCCAGGACGATTTCATGGAGCAGGGAATACAGAATTCAGCCCCCAAAAGTAGCAGGATGAATGGATTCCACAAAAACAAAGGTGCAGCGATGGAGTTGGGAAACTTCGGGGCTCCCGCAAGTGACTGCCCCTTCCAGACTGGATTTTAGGGGGCGGGGGATGCTGATGTCTGTTTCCAGACTAGGAGACGGCAACTGTAACTACTTCGAGTGCTACAATGTAACGAGAGAGAGTAAGAAAGAGGGGGAGGGGAAAGGCAGCAATCCACACCTCCCCCCGTGGAAGCTCCCCTCCCCCACTCCACTCCGTCTGCTCCCAACCTCCCGCTCGGGCCACTTGCTCAGAAATAATCCCCCTCTGCTCTATCAGTATGTATTATGCACAATGCTATTGTGCGGAAAATACAGGCCACGCGTGTTTCTAATCCCATTCGTGTTCAGCTTTCATAACAATCCCTTTCGAAAACAAGCGGCCCCCTGTATTTCGCAGACCCTCCATGAACTCGATTATGTACAAGGTGACACCCCAAAACATCCAGTACTCACACTTCGCTGTCCGCGTACTGCCCCCAGCCCGAGGCAACAGAGGGCGGGAGAAATGGACTATTTCTTCTCTCGCCTCATGCGAAGGGATACGAAGAATAGCACGACGAACTTGTATATGTTTTACCGTCACCGTGATAGCACTCCGACGCCCCCTTCAGAATCAACCAATAGTAGACGGTGCTGAGGCTGACTGACAGGCGACAGGTCAAATCAAGGGGGGAAGATTACTTCTCCCTACGTGCTTCGATCCTGCGCATGCTCACAGCCTAAGGCCGCAGTTTAGTGGCTGACGGTCGCTGCCGACTCTCGGCTTACGCGGCTCATTGTGCTTTTAGTGTGCCCTGTGCTCAGGGGGCTGTCTGCTTCCTCTCGGGCAGCAGCAAATACTATGTAATGGTTGTGACGTGCTTCTCTGGGCGCCTGCCTTGCGTCGACGACGTTAAGTGGAAGCGCTAAACGTAATCATTAGCTTTCCTCAGAGAACGGATTTAAGATGGCTGCCCAGGTCTCAAGGGACCTCGAGCTGTGCTCCCTCCTCCCACGCAGTTGCGTTTACATCCTGTTGTCTCTAAAGGGAGTCAGTCGGCCCAAACTGACTGTAAAGTACCCAGCCTGTAGGAGATCCAGCCATATAAGATCCCACCCTTAGGGCCGGGGTTTCCTTGCTTTTGCTCGTTTTTCTCCGTGCTTTGCCCCTTTTTCACGTCTGTGGTGAGTGAGCACTACTATGCTTGGATGCTCGGTCCTAGAAAGCAGCAGGTCGGACGGGCTGGACTCGAGTGCCGAGTATAAGGGAAGTCAATCTTCCAGAGAAGCAAGTTTCCCATTGCCTTCCATTATTTCCAATACTCGAGCTGTCCAACCTCGAGGCGCTCTTTACTCGCTCAGTGTGTGCTTCTGTTCTGAGCCCTCAATTGGGACTTTTAACACTAGAAGTCCCAGGAACGTCGAGTTCCATAGGGTTCCAATGGTAGAAATGTTAAATGACCCCTCTCTGGGGCTTCTAGTGTTAAAGTTGCAAATTTATGTGCAAATGCCCCAACACTGGTATATGTGCAAGACAGGCACATTATGTGACATTTTAAGCATGCCATGCCACGGATTGTTAACCCCTTCACCCCCGAGTCTGTTTTCACCTTCATGACCAGGCCAATTTTTTTCAATTCTGACCAGTCTCACTTTATGAACTCTGGAATGCTTCAATGGATCCCGGTGATTCTTCATGTTTGTGGTATATTTAAGACAATAATTTTTGCATTTATTTGTGAAAATATCGGAAATGTGGGGACAATTTTGAAAATGTCACAGTTTTCAAACTTTGATTTTTTGTGCCCTTAAACCAGAGAGTTAGGGTGGCTTTACACGCTACGAGTTTGCTACAGCGATCTCGTTGGGGTCACGAATTTTGTGACGCACATTCGGCCGCTGTAGCGATCTCGTGTGTGACTCCTAGGAGCGATTTTTGATCGTTGCAAAAATGTCCAAAATCGCTCCTCGTTGACATGGGGGTCCTGTCCCAATTATCGCTGCTGTCGCGAAGTTGATCCTCGTCCCTGCGGCAGCACACATCGCTACGTGTGACGCCGCAGGAACGAGGAACCTCTCCTTACCTGCCACACGCCAGCAATGAGGAAGGAAGAAGGTGGGCGGGATGTTCGTCCCGCTCATCTCCGACCCTCCGTTTTAATTGGGTGGCCGCTTAGTGACATCGCTGTGACGTCGAGCGAACCGCCCCCTTAGAAATACGGTTTGCTGGGCACAGCGACGTCGCTGAGCAGGTAAGTACGTGTGACGCTGCCGTAGCGATAATGTTGGCTACGGCAGCGATCTCCACATTTCGGCATAACGATAGGGGCGGGCGCTATTACGCTCGCCATGATGCTAGCGATGTCGCAGCGTGTAAAGCCCGCTTTATGTCACACAAACTAGTTAATTTAACATTTCCCACATGTCTACTTTACATCAGCACCATTTTTTAAACAATTTGGTAGGACATCAGAAGGGTTAAAACTAAGTTTATAAGCAATTTCTCATTTTTTCAACAAAATTTACAAAACCATTTTTTTTTTCTTTTACACGAACCACATCACATTTGAGGTGACTGAGAGGCCTAGGTGACAGAAAATACCCCCAAAGTGACACCATTCTAAAAACTGCACCCCTCAAACTGCTCAGGAACACATCCAAGATGTTTATTAACCCTTTAGGTCAGGAGTCTCAAACACGGCTGGGTATATGGGCCATATATAGAAAAAAATAAAATTTTACTTTTTACCACAAAAATTTAGCCCCAAATATTGAATTTCCAGAAGAGTAAGGCTATGTGTGCACGTGTGCGTATTACATGCAGTTACGTTGCGATCTGCAGCGCAGTGTAACTGCATGCGTCCTGCGTCCCCTGCACAGTCTATGGAGATTGTGCAGGAGCCGTGCGCACGTGGCATATTAGAACGCAGCGCTTCGGCTGCTGCCCGAATCGCGTTCTAAGAAGTGACATGTCACTTCTTCCGTGCGCTTTACATGCTGTCTATAGGGAGAGGCAGCATGCAGAGCGCACGAATCTGCCGACATCATGCGCTTCAGAACGGAGCTTTTCAGCTGCGCTCTGAAGCGCACTTTTTAGGTCCTGTGCAGAGCGCACACGTGCGCACATAGCCTAATAGGAAAAAATGCAGTGTACAATTTGATGTGCAATTTCTTCAGAGCACGTCGATGCTTTATATATGGTGGGAAACCACTGTTTGGGCACACTGTCATGCTCTGAAAGGAAGGAGTGATATTTTGGAATTCAGAGTTTGATTAAATGGACTGTGGGAGTCATGTCACTTTTGGAGAGCCCCTGATGTGTTTAATCAGTGGAACCCCCCCACAAGTGACCTTATAATGGAAAATAGACCCTCAAGGAAGTGATTTAGCTGTGTGATGGCACCTTGAAGCCAGGTACTTCAGAGAATTTTACAACAATGGATGGTGAAAATGGAAAAAATTGATATATCCCACAAAAATGTTGTTTTTGCGCCAAGTGGACCCCAAAAGTTTTGGTGTGTACTTTCTTCGGAGTATGCTGATACCCAGGTGCTTCATTAAATTTTACAATGTTGAACTGTGGTGCAGTGGGGCACTGGTAAAGACTTTATCAATGTGCCAGTTTAAATAAGTGCCCTGTAATTACACATGGTATGAATCTAACACTCATCTCTCTTCTCTTCAACTTAGTCATGTGCTGTGTTTAACCCAACTTTGCAGTGTCTATCAATGGTATTTTATCTCACTCATCTTAAGGCTGCTTTACACGTTTCAATTAAATGTGCGATCGCACCCGCCCCCATCGTTTGTGCGGCACGGGCAATTTGTTGCCCGTGTCGCATAATGCTGTAACCCTCGTCACACGTACTTATCTTCCATACGACCTCGCTGTGGGCGGCGAACATCCACTTCCTGAAGGGGGAGGGACGGTAGGCGTCACAGCGACGTCACACAGCGGCCGGCCAATAGAAGCGGAGGGGCGGAGATGAACAGGACGTAAATATCTCGCCCACCTCCTTCCTTCAGCATTGCCGGCGGGACGCAGGTAAGCGGTATTCATCGTTCCCTGGGTGTCACACGGAGCGATGTGTGCTGCCTCAGGAACATTGAACAACCGTATGTTCAATTTTTAGAAAATAAATGACGTGTATGCGATCAACGTTTTTGCGTACAATCGGAATCGCACGTTGGTGTCACACGCAACTACAACACTAACAATGCCGGATGTGTGTAACTTAGGACGTGATCCCGCCGACACATCGTTAGATATATTGTAGAGTGTAAAGCCCGCTTTACTGTGCTTGTTCCCTGCTGTAGTAATGTCATCCCACTAGTTCAAAAATGTTATAATCCATATTTGCTTGCAAGTTGCTTATTTGTCTTTGCATCTTACTGCCTGCCGCTGTCTGAAGTTAAAGGTAACCTGTCAGGTCCTGTATGCACTGTGGTAGATTCGCTCACTAAGCTGCTTCACAAGGTAGCTAGAGGAAAATGTCTCATTTAATCTTCAGCAGGTTTATTCAGGGCTTCATAAACCGCATGAGGTAAAGTAAAAATAATCTGCCTTACAACATAAAGAAAACAAATAAACAATAGTGCATACATCTGGTTCCATCCACTCAGAGTCAGGGCTCACACTCTTGCACTGAGAGCTAGCTCTGGGGGTACTGCTACCTTCCAAACACATAACACCTAAGTGATTCCAGAGGCCTTGCTTTTACCCCCTGGACCACTCCCTAAGGTGCAGATATGTGAATAACTATCCCATCCATCTCTTTGTTCACAAAAAAACCAAGCCCTTATGGCTGATTAACCCTCTCAGCACCATAATGATGCCGGACCTCACGTTCTGGGTTTCACATCACTGAAGTTAAATAACTTAAGTGAAAAATATCTCCCCTCCAGGTATTTACCATTGACCATCTTACATATATATCCCCCCTCTGCCCAAAGCCGGGTTTTTTTGCAGCGTCAGACACTAGACAAGGAAGTCTCGACAGGGCATCTGCGTTACGATGCAGTTTCCTTGGCCTATGCTCTAACTGGAAACTGAAATCCTGGAGCGCAATAAACCATCTAGTCACTCGGGCATTCTTCCCCTTCCTTTCCCTCATCCAACTCAGGTGTGCATTGTCTGACACTAATCTAAACCTCCATCTCAACAGGTAGTACTTCAAAGTATCAATTTCCCAGTTGATAGCTAAACATTCTCTTTCCACAGCGGCATAGTTTTTCTCAGAGGGGGAGAGTTTCCTACTCAGGTACAGACCCGAATGCTCTTCCACATTTATTTCCTGTGACAATGCAGCTGCCAACCCAACCTCCGAAGTATCCGTTTGGAGCAAAAATTCCTTACTGAAGTCAGTGCCACCAAGATGGGCCGTTTACACAGGGCTGTCTTCAATGTCTAGAAAGCTGTTTCTGCTTCAGAAGTCCATTTGGCCATCACTGACTTTGTACCCTTGAGCAGGTCTGTTAGAGGTGTGGCTATCATTGCGAAATTCAGGATAAAGCACGGATAGGATCCCACAATTCCCAAAAATGCCCTGCCTGCTTCTTAGAGAATGGTTGTGGCCAACTTTGAATTGCGTCCACTTTGTTTATTTGCAGCTTAATTTCGTCCCTATCGACGGTATAGCCCAAGTATTTCTTCCCTATGGCACATTTGTTTGACGTTATGGTAAACCCTGCCTTCCTCATCCCATCAAGCACCGTTTGGACCTTCTTCAAATGCTTTCCCCAATCCAGGCTGAAGATCACAATGTTGTTCAGCTATGCTGCAGAGCACTTCTTATGGGGGGCTAGAATCCAATCCATGACCCTCTGGAAGGTGGCTGAGGTGCCCTGTAACCTAAACGGCATCGTATTTTACTGCAAGCAACCATCTGGAGTAGAGAAGGCCATATTCTTAGCACTCTGGGACATGGTTATTTGCCAATACCCTTTAGTTAGATCCAGGGTTGTAATATACCACACTAGCCTCAGCCTCTCAATCAGTTCATCGACCCTAGGTATCGGATATGCGTCAATCTTGGAGACCTCATACAGCTTCCGATAATCATTTCAGAATCTCCATTTGCCATCAGGTTTTGGTACTAAGACATTCAGAAAAAAAGACTGACTGGAACACCTATATGTGTGAATTAGGTGGTAGCCTAAAAATACATAACTATAATAAAGATAATAAGATGCACACTAACCACTATCAAAATATAAACATGAAAAATGGTAAAGCATTACTGCTATAGGAATACTATGAACAATGAAAAATACATTTAGCTATCTGGAAAAAATGAAATACAGGAAAAATGGTATTGCAAAACTGCTATGAATATTTGAAAGTAATAAAGATGGTTAGCAAATGTATTGATCAATGCAAATGAGCCCGAAACCAACGACAAGGTAATCTCTAAATTTTTCGGAACCTAACCTTAATGCCTCTATGTGCTATTAAAAATCTGCAAGTATGGGCAGACAGGCTCGTGGCTAATTAGGATCATAAATAGAGTCTGGTAATAGAGCGGGGTTCTGGGTTCTCAGTCAAAAGAAACTGCATGCTATTCAGAAAAAAGACTGGAACACCTATATGTGTGAATTAGGTGCTAGCCTAAAAATACATAACTATAATAAGGATAATAAGCTGCACACTAACCACTATCAACATATAAACATGAAAAATGGTAAAGCATTACTGCTATAGGAATACTATGAACAATTTTTCATGTTTATATTTTGATAGTGGTTAGTGTGCAGCTTATTATCCTTATTATAGTTCTGTATTTTTAGGCTAGCACCTAATTCACACATATAGGTGTTTCAGTCAGTCTTTTTTTGAATAGCATGCAGTTTCATCTGACGGAGAACCCAGAATCCCGCCCTATTACCAGACTCTATCCATGATCTTATATAGCCAGGAGCCTGTCTGCCCATACTTGCAGATTTTTAATAGCACATAGAGGCATTAAGCTTAGGTTCCCGAAAAATTAGAGATTACCTTGTCGTTGGTTTTCAGGCTCATTTGCATTGAACAATACATTTGCTAAACATCTCTATTACTTTCAAATATTCATAGCAGTTTTGCAATACCATTTTCCATATATTTCATTTTTTCCAGATGGCTAAATGTATTTTTCATTGTTCATAGTATTCCTATAGCAGTAATGCTTTACCATTTTTCATGTTTATATTTTGATAGTGGTTAGTGTGCAGCTTATTATCCTTATTATAGTTATGTATTTTTAGGCTAGCAACTAATTCACACATATAGGTGTTCCAGTCAGTCTTTTTTCTGAATAGCATGTAGTTTCTTCTGACTGAGAATCCAGAACCCCGCCCTATTCCAGACTCTATTGCAGTTTTCGCAATACCATTTTTCATGTATTTCATTTTCTCCAGATAGCTAAATGTATTTTTCAATGTTCATAGTATTCCTATAGCATTAATACTTTTTCTTAGTACCAAGATGAAAAATGCTAATCTGGCTAGACCACCCTCTCTTAGACTTCTCAATGACTCACAGACGCAACATCCACTTCACCTCTTAGGAAATGAGCTTTCGGCGGGCCTCAGAGATCCATGTAGAAGGCGCATATACGCCGTAATGCGTAGTCCAAGAGACCACTACCCCTATCCGATATTTGTCTTGCCCCACGCATGGATGTATTTTTAATCGAACTATTCAGATAAAATTGCTTGTTTTGCAAAAAGAATTTTTTTTTTTTAAGAATATCTACTGAGTCCTGGAATTTGTCCGCTGGAGTCTTTGGACAACCATTTCTACAATATGGCCTTAGGTTCACCCGCACATGGGGTTCTGTCAGAACTTCATGCTCTACTGCATATGTACATCTGAGTAATTTCGAAAAACGGTCTCGACTTCGCTGGAGCAGCTCTCGACATTGTTGCTTCTATGCCGGTGACAGTGTCTCTGCCACAGTGACATCTTTTATATCAGCATCAGCGATAGCCTCCAGACAGGTAGTTTCAACTGGCTCCCTATACCACCACGGCTTGGTCAAGTTGACATGGTATACTTGGTAAGGCTTCCGTCTTCCAGGCTGGTGAACCTTATAGTTCACTTCACCAAGTTTTTCCACCACTTCGTATGACCCTTGCCATTTGGCCAGAAACTTGCTCTCCACCTTAGGGACCAGTACTAACATTCGGTCTGCAGGGTTGAATTGTCTCACCTTTGCTGAACTATACCCTTGCTGGGCCTCCTCTGCCTGGAGAAGACTTTCCTTCACAATAGGCATCACCTCTGCAATTCTCTCTTACATCTGTGCCACATGTTCAATAACCTTATAAAGGTGTAACCTCGGCTTCCCAGGTCTCCTTCACTATGTCTAGAAGACCTCGAGGATGTCGGCCATAAAGGAGTTCGAACGGAGAAAAGCAGATCTGTGAAACTGGCTCAGTTGCCCTTAGCATCCAAAAGTAGGTGGACAGAGCAGGCAGCAGCAGATCTGTAAAACTGGTTCAGTTGCCCTTAGCATCCAAAAGTAGGTGGACAGAGCAGGTAGCCGCAGATCTGTGAAACTGGCTCAGTTGCCCTTAGCATCCAAAAGTAGGTGGATAGAGCAGGCACCAGCAGATATGTGAAACTGGCTCAGTTGACCTTAGCATCCAAAAGTAGGTGGACAGAGCAGGCATTAGCAGATTTGTAAAACTGGCTCAGTTGCCCTTAGCATCCAAAAGTAGGTAGACAGAGCAGGCAGCAGCAGATCTGTGAAACTGGCTCAGTTGCCCTTAGCATCAAAAGTAGGTGGACAGAGCAGGCAGCAGCAGCTCTGTGAAACTGGCTCAGTTGCCCTTAGCATCCAAAAGTAGGTGGACAAAGCAGGCAGCAGAAGATCTGTGAAACTGGCTCAGTTGCCCTTAGCAAGTGCCTTTGCGTAAAAAAAAAATAAAAAAATGAAGTGCAATTCAAAATGCTATTCTAGCCTCCTGTGCTGCAACAAATAGTCAAGAATGACACGTCTGATTCCTAGACATTTTATGTAATAGCTAACTTTTCCAATCTGGGCATTATATCAGACTTTGCCTGAGCCAAACTTGTCATTCTTTAGGCTCTGTGCGCACTGGAAAATGGAATTTCTTCATCGTTCCTTATGGGAGACCCAGACCATGGGTGTATAGCTTCTGCCTCCGGAGGACACACAAAGTACTACACTAAAAAGTGTAGCTCCTCCCTCCAAGCATATACACCCCCTGGTGACCAAATCTAGCCAGTTCAATGCTTTGTGTTCAGGAGGTCACACACACATGCATTCTCATCTGATTTTTGATTTTTGATTTCAAAGAGTTGGAAGAAAAGCGGGTCCAAGCTGGACTCCCGGCATGTCCCTTCTCACCCCACTGTGTCGGCGGTGCTGTTAAGGTTGATTTTACAAGGCTGGAGCCTTACATGCCGCGCTCCTTCACCATCCCTCGGGGTCTGGCTTGAAGTGGGAGCCATCACGGTTCTCACTGCTTTGCAGGAGACCGGTCTCCATCCGCAGCCCTCTCAGGACCCTGCCGGACGGAGCGCTCACCCCTCAGGGACCTGGCCCTGCGTCTCAAGCTAAGTATTGAGACGTTATTGAGGGGTCCCTTGTACATTTATTGTAGGGAGAGTGTGTTATTCAACTTTGCTGTGATTTCCGGCCGGTTCTCTGGTTTTCTCCTGAGAACCGCGCCGAGGGTGCCTGCTCGTCGGCCGCATGGAAAAATTTAGGCCCCGGCTTCGGCTGCGGCCTACTTTCGGTTTCACTGCCCCTGCATGTCAGTCATGCAGAGGGACAGTGCGGCGCTGCCCACCGACCGTTCAGCTCAGGGGAGGACACTCCTCTCTGAGGAGATGTTTCCCTCCCCTGTATTTCTCCTTGGCCCTCCGGTTCCCGCTCTTGGACTAAACCCCGCCCCCCCTCCTCACTCCGGCGCCATTTTATCAGCGTTCACACACTGATCGGCGCTGGCTGCTGCAGCTCTGCATCTGTCTGGGGGTCCAAGCTGTGGAATCCGGAGGGCACACAAGACGGTCTGGTAAGCCACAACCTCTGGTTGTGGACTTTCTTGTACACTCTCTGGGGGTCATTCTGAAGGAGTGTGTTCTTTACTGCAGAACCTCCACCTCAGCAGCATGTCTCTCGCTAGGAGCAAGGCTGCAAGGCTTTACCTGCATGTAAGCTCGTACTGCCTGAACCGAGCACATATCCACATTGTGATGCCTGCTCTAACATGGTGGTGCCTCAGCCTGGAGTCTCCCCAGGGGTCCCTCCGGCTGCTCCAGCCCCGGTGGCTGATCCCCCGGCTTGGGTAACTTCGTTTTCTAAAGTTATCTCCCAGTCCTTTGCCGACTCCATGGGACAGCTGTCCCGGACTCTGCTGAGCATGCATCAGCCCCCTTCTCAGGGCGCCTCTGCTGCTCCGACTCGCTCTGCAGAGCTCACAGAGGATTTTTCATCTGTTCCCAGACCCCGTCCTCCTAAACGGAGACGCAGGGACTCTTCTCCTTCCTCGTCCCACGGCTCTGATTCACGAGCTGAATCGCAGGGCGAGGAGGATGCCTTTACTGTGGGCTCGGACGCTACCTCTATGTACCCCATTGATCTAACTAAAGGTGATGCGGATGTTAGTGACTTGATTGCGTCCATTAATTCCGTACTAGACCTCAATCCACCAGTGTCAGAGGAACAAGCCTCTCTGGTAGAAAAACACCAGTTTACCTCACCTAAGAGAGCAAGGAGTATGTTTTTTAACCACTCCAGTTTTCAGGCCACTGTGACCAAGCCCAGGGCCTGTCCTGACAAATGCTTCCCAAAGCGTAGTTCTGATGACCGTTTTCCCTTTCCACCAGAGGTGGTCAAGGAGTGGGCTCATTCACCAAAGGTAGATCCTCCGGTGTCTAGAATCTCAGCCCGGACAGTTGTATCTGTGGTCGATGGCACCTCTCTTAAGGATCCCACTGACCGCCAGGTTGACCTTCTGGCCAAATCTGTATATGAAGCGGCAGGGGCCTCGTTCTCCCCGTCTTTTGCAGCAGTGTGGGCTCTTAAGGCCGTCTCTGCTTCTCTGGCGGAGATGCATTCCCTCACCAGGGACTCTATGCCCGAAATGGTTGCCTTAACTTCCCAGGCTTCGGCTTTTTCATCCTATGCCATGTCTGCCATTCTGGAGGCTTCTCACCGCACGGCGGTGGCTTCTGCTAATTCCCTCGCGATCCGCAGGATCTTGTGGCTTCGAGAGTGGAAAGCAGACGCTTCTTCCAAGAAGTACCTTGCTGGGCTCCCCTTTGCTGGGTCCCGGCTGTTCGGTGAACAACTGGATGAAATTATTAAGGAAGCTACTGGCGGGAAGAGTACTTCCTTGCCACAAACTAAAACCAGGAAACTTGTCCAGGGCAGGAACCAGTCGAGGTTTCGTTCCTTTCGTTCCTCTAACTGGTCATCCTCTAAGCCCTCAGCCTCGTCCACTAACTCAGCCAAGGATCGAAAACCCAGCTGGCGCACGAAGCCGCATCCTCAGAAGAACGGAGGAGCCGCTGCCACTAAGGCAGCCTCCTCTTGACTATCTGGCTGCGCCAGCAACGTCCTTGGTCGGTGGCAGGCTCTCCCACTTTGGCGACATGTGGTTTCAACACGTCTCCGATCAGTGGGTGTGGGATATCATCTCCCACGGCTACAGGATAGAATTTTCTTCCAGCCCGCCAAACAGATTTTTTCTGTCCACTCCCCCCTGCTCCAAAGCCGCCGCCTTCTCTCAGGCCGTGGCATCCTTGCAGGCCAACGGAGTAATTGTACCGGTTTCCGCCCGGGAACGGTTCAGAGGTTTCTACTCAAACCTCTTCCTAGTCCCCAAGGAGGACGGTTCCTTCCGGGCCATCCTGGATCTCAAGCTTCTCAACAAGCATGTTCAGGTGCGGCACTTTCGCATGGAATCTCTGCGATCGGTCATTGCCTCAATGACCCAAGAGATTTTCTAGCATCCATCGACATCAGAGATGCCTATCTGCATGTGCCAATTGCAGTTTCACACCAGCGTTGGCTACGTTTTGCAATCGGAGAGGAACATTTCCAATTCGTGGCTCTCCCCTTCGAGTCAGCCACGGCCCCTCGTGTATTCACCAAGGTCATGGCAGCAGTGGTTGCGGTTCTGCACCTCCAGGGGTTGGCAGTGATTCCTTACCTGGACGACCTTCTAGTCAAGGCTTCATCCAGTGCAGACTGTCAGCGGAGTGTCTCTCTCACTCTTGCCACGCTTGTTCAATTCGGGTGGCTTGTCAATCTGCCCAAGTCCACTCTGACCCCGACCCAGAAACTTACGTACCTAGGGATGCAATTCGAGACTCTGCCGGCACTTGTGAAGCTGCCCTTAGTCAAACAGCAGTCCCTTCATCTGGCGGTGCGCTCTCTGTTGAAGCCCCGCCGTCATTCCATCAGGCACCTCATGCAGGTGCTGGGTCAGATGGTGGCGTCAATGGAAGCGGTTCCCTTTGCCCAGTTCCATCTGCGTCCCCTGCAGCTGGACATTCTCCGCTGTTGGGACAAGCGGACCTCTTCCTTGCACAGGCTAGTGGCTCTGTCGCCACAGACCAGGAGCTCTCTTCAGTGGTGGCTTCGGCCCCTCTCTCTGTCCCAGGGACGCTCCTTTCTGGCCCCGTCCTGGGTGAATCTCACCACGGATGCCAGTCTATCCGGCTGGGGAGCAGTGTTTCTCCACCACCGAGCACAGGGCACTTGGACTTCGTCCAAATCAGCCCTCTCAATCAATGTGCTGGAAATCAGAGCTGTGCTCCTAGCTCTCGTAGCCTTTCACCACCTGTTGGCGGGCAAGCACATTCGAGTCCAGTCAGACAACGCGACAGCAGTTGCCTACATCAATCACCAGGGCGGGACTCGCAGCCGCCTAGCAATGTTGGAAGTTCAACGTATCCTTCAGTGGACGGAGGACTCCAAGTCCACCATATCCACAGTCCACACCCCAGGCGTAGAAAACTGGGAGGCAGATTATCTCAGCCGTCAAACCGTGGACAGCGGCGAGTGGGCCCTGCATCCGGCAGTGTTCCGGTCAATCTGCCGCAAGTGGGGCACTCCGGAAGTGGATCTAATGGCATCCCGGCACAACAACAAGGTCCCGGTTTACGTGGCTCGCTCCCACGATCCTCAGGCCTTGGCGGCGGACGTGCTGGTTCAGGATTGGTCCCAGTTCCGTCTGGCCTACGTGTTTCCCCCTCTAGCTCTCTTGCCCAGAGTCCTGCGCAAGATCAGAATGGAGGGCCGTCGGGTCATAATCATTGCTCCAGACTGGCCCAGGCGAGCTTGGTACCCAGACCTGCTCCGTCTGTCCGTAGAGGTGCCGTCGCATCTCCCGGACCGCCCAGACCTTCTCTCACAAGGTCCGTTTTTCCACCAGAATTCTGCGGCTCTCAGATTGATGGCGTGGCTCTTGAGTCCTGGATCCTGACGGCTTCAGGCATTCCTTCCGAGGTCATCTCCACCATGACTCAGGCTCGGAAGTCTTCCTCGGCCAGGATTTACCACAGGACTTGGAGAATTTTCCTGTCCTGGTGTCGCTCTTCCGGCCATGCTCCTTGGCCGTTTTCCTTGCCGACCATCCTGTCCTTTCTACAGTCCGGTCTGCAGCTAGGACTATCCCTCAATTCCCTCAAGGGACAGGTTTCGGCTCTGTCAGTGTTGTTCCAGCGGCGTATCGCCCGACTGGCCCAGGTGCGCACCTTCATGCAGGGCGCATCTCACATCATTCCGCCTTACCGGCGGCCTCTGGATCCCTGGGACCTTAATCTGGTCCTCACGGCCTTACAGAAACCCCCCTTTGAGCCTCTTAGGGAGGTTTCTTTGTTTCGACTTTCACAGAAAGTGGTCTTTCTGGTGGCCATAACTTCTCTCAGGAGAGTCTCTGATTTGGCTGCGCTCTCTTCGGAGTCACCCTTTTTGGTTTTTCACCAAGACAAGGTGGTTCTCCGTCCGACTCCGGACTTTCTCCCTAAGGTGGTGTCTCCTTTCCACCTTAACCAGGACATTTCATTGCCTTCCCTTTGTCCGGCCCCTGTGCATCGCTTTGAGAAGGCGTTGCATACTTTAGATTTGGTGCGGGCGCTCCGGATCTATGTGTCATGCACCGCTGCTCTTAGGCGGTGCACCTCTCTTTTTGTGCTGACCACAGGTCAGCGCAAGGGTCTCTCGGCTTCTAAACCGACCCTAGCTCGTTGGATTAGGTCGGCCATATCCGATGCCTACCCAATGTTTTCAGGTGCCTCCCCCGCCGGGGATTAAGGCGCACTCGACCAGAGCTGTCGGTGCCTCTTGGGCTTTCAGGCACCAGGCTACGGCTCAGCAGGTCTGTCAGGCTGCCACTTGGTCTAGTCTGCACACCTTTTCGAAGCACTACCAAGTGCATGCTCATGCTTCGGCAGATGCGAGCTTGGGCAGGCGCATCCTTCAGGCGGCTGTCGCCCATTTGTGAAGTTTAGGTTTTGCCTACTTCTCAGTTTTCTGTTTATTTCTCACCCATGGACTGCTTTGAGACGTCCCATGGTCTGGGTCTCCCATAAGGAACAATGAAGAAAAAGAGAATTTTGTTTACTTACCGTAAATTCTTTTTCTTATAGTTCCGACATGGGAGACCCAGCACCCTCCCTGTTGCCTGTTGGCAGTTCTTGTTCCGTGTGTTTTCACCGGCTGTTGTTGTAGACAGAGGTTCCGGTTATTCCGGGTTTTACTCTATCTCTACTTGTGGGTGGATGTCCTCCTTCAGCTTTTGCACTAAACTGGCTAGATTTGGTCATCCAGGGGGTGTATATGCTCGGAGGGAGGAGCTACACTTTTTAGTGTAGTACTTTGTGTGTCCTCCGGAGGCAGAAGCTATACACCCATGGTCTGGGTCTCCCATGTCGGAACTATAAGAAAAAGAATTTACGGTAAGTAAACAAAATTCTCTTTTTTCTCAAAAAATTCCGCAGGCATTGAAAGATTACCGCACCCGCGGTAAAAAAACGCAGCAAACCGCATGCGGTTTGCTGCGGTTTTACCGCGGTATTGTTCGCGGTATTGCCACGGTTTTGCCGTGTGCGGGTTGGTACATGTGTTTTATTGCATTCAATGCAATAAAGCACATTGAGAGAAAAAAAAATCATTTCCTTCTGAGATAGATAGTAGATAGATAAATAAATAGACAGATAGAGGGATAGATAGATCGCTGCATTTCTCACGGTCGGTAGTGAGTTCACATTACCGGCCGTGGGAAATGCCCTGTGGTTTCCCTTGCTGTCTCGCTGCGAGGCTGCATTCAGCAGTGTCAGTGTCACTCGTGGCTGGATGCAAGCATCGCAGGAAGTGGATTACGCCAGAGCTGTGTGTTTCGGGGGGGTTAATAAACGGGTGAACGAGGCTTATTTGTGTTTTATTTAAAATAAAGGATTTTTCGGTGTGTTTATTCACTTTACTTATGGGTTGATCATGTCAGATGTCACATAGACGCTGCCATGATCAAGCCTGGACTTAATGGCCGCGATCCGCCGCCATTAACTCCTTATTACCTGGATCGCCACTGCATCACGGCATCTAGAAGAGCTGGGGACACTCCGGTACTGCCGCATAATGGATGCGACAGTCCCGGGGCAGCTGCGGCTGATATTCTCGGCTGCGGGAGGTGGGAGGGAAGCGGGGGACATTAACCCTGCCCTTCGCCCTCCTCAGCCTGAGAAAACCAGGCCGCCGCTGTGTGCTTACCTCGGCTGGAAGGTAAAAATACAGCGGAGCCCACGTGTTTTTTTTTCTATATTTCCGTTTGATTTCTATGTGTATTCTATATATCTGTGTGTGAGTGTGATGTGTGTATTCTATGTCTGTGTCTGATACAGTGTCTACAAGTAGTATTCAACCCCCTGCAGATTTAGCTGGTTTACACATTCGGAATTAACTTGGCATTGTGACATTTGGACTGTAGATCAGCCTGGAAGTGTGAAATGCACTGCAGCAAAAAAGAATGTTATTTCTTTTTTTTTTTTTTTTTTTTTTAAATTGTGAAAAGTTTATTCAGAGGGTCATTTATTATTCAACCCCTCAAACCACAAGAATTCTCTTTGGTTCCCCTAAAGTATTAAGAAGTATTTCAGACACAAAGAACAATGAGCTTCACATGTTTAGATTAATTATCTCTTTTTCCAGTCTTTTCTGACTAATTAAGACCCTCCCCAAACTTGTGAACAGCACTCATACTTGGTCAACATGGGAACAACAAAGGAGCATTCCAAGGCAATCAGAGACAAGATCGTGGAGGGTCACAAGGCTGGCAAGGGGTCCAAAACCCTTTCCAAGGAGTTGGGCCTACCTGTCTCCACTGTTGGGAGCATCATCCGGAAGTGGAAGGCTTATGGAACTACTGTTAGCCTTCCACGGCCTGGACAGCCTTTGAAAGTTTCCACCCGTGCCAAGGCCAGGCTTGTCCGAAGAGTCAAGGCTAACCCAAGGACAACAAGGAAGGAGCTCCGGGAAGATCTCATGGCAGTGGGGACATTGGTTTCTGTCCATACCATAAGTAACGTACTCCACCGCAATGGTCTCCATTCCAGACGAGCCCGTAAGGTACCTTTACTTTCAAAGCGTCATGTCAAGGCTCGTCTACAGTTTGCTCATGATCACTTGGAGGACTCTGAGACAGACTGGTTCAAAGTTCTCTGGTCTGATGAGACCAAGATCGAGATCTTTGGTGCCAACCACACACGTGACGTTTGGAGACTGGATGGCACTGCATACGACCCCAAGAATACCATCCCTACAGTCAAGCATGGTGGTGGCAGCATCATGCTGTGGGGCTGTTTCTCAGCCAAGGGGCCTGGCCATCTGGTCCGCATCCATGGGAAGATGGATAGCACGGCCTACCTGGAGATTTTGGCCAAGAACCTCCGCTCCTCCATCAAGGATCTTAAGATGGGTCGTCATTTCATCTTCCAACAAGACAACGACCCAAAGCACACAACCAAGAAAACCAAGGACTGGTTCAAGAGGGAAAAAATCAAGGTGTTGCAGTGGCCTAGTCAGTCTCCTGACCTTAACCCAATTGAAAATTTGTGGAAGGAGCTCAAGATTAAAGTCCACATGAGACACCCAAAGATCCTAGATAACTTGGAGAAGATCTGCATGGAGGAGTGGGCCAAGATAACTCCAGAGACCTGTGCCGGCCTGATCAGGTCTTATAAAAGACGATTATTAGCTGTAATTGCAAACAAGGGTTATTCCACAAAATATTAAACCTAGGGGTTGAATAATAATTGACCCACACTTTTATGTTGAAAATTTATTAAAATTTAACTGAGCAACATAACTTGTTGGTTTGTAAGATTTATGTATCTGTTAATAAATCCTGCTCTTGTTTGAAGTTTGCAGGCTCTAACTTATTTGCATCTTATCAAACCTGCTAAATCTGCAGGTGGTTGAATACTACTTGTAGGCACTGTATGTGTGGGTTTACTCTCTGCTCCGCTTCCTCTTCCTGTAATGACATCACTTCCCTGCAAACTGCAGGCAGCGATGTACATTACCGCAGGTAAACCGCGAAATACCGCAGGGAATAACGCAGGAAAACGCAATGAACCGCACAGAATTTGCTGCCTGCGTTATTGCCTGCGAGATTTTACAATTACATTGCCGTCAATGGAGTGAAATCCCACAGCGACGTGCGGAAAAGAAGTGACATGCAATTGTTTTTGCTGCGGGAATCCCGCAGCAAAATATGCAGCTGTCAAAATCCGCATAGTGCTCACAGCATTTTTTTTTCCCATAGGTTTTGCTGGTGATTCACTGCAGAGATGTTATGAACATTTTCTGCAGTGAAACATGCAGCAAAACCGCAGGAAATCCGCGGCAAAAACCGGCAAGTGCGCACAGGGCCTTATAATACCTAGAAATTTTATGTAATGCCTAGGAAAATTATAGAACAATGCAGATATTTCATACCTTGCCTGAAAAGGACAGGGATTGTATACATTGCCTAGGTATTCTATAGAATGCCAGGTTTTCATACATTGTCTGTAACATATATATAAAAAAAATCTTTATTTTCACCACTTTGGATTCAAACCAGCAACTTTCAAACATGTCCAGCAGGCCTCCTAGTTTTTCTAAAAAAACATATATCAGAGAAGAAACCAATACTTCAATATACCTGATCTTAAACACACACCAAAGCAGACTAACCCAAAAAAATGTCTCAGAAAGCACACAACAATAAATATATAAATTCCATCTTTATTGATAGCATCAGAAATCAATTAAAAACAATTACACATAAGACAGTTAACACCATAAAAACATATGGCAAAGGAACAGGTCACAGTCATGACCCCAATAAATATATATATATATATACATACATATTACAGTGCTGGCCAAAAGTATTGGCACCCCTGCAATTTTGTCAGATAATACTCAGTTTCTTCTTGAAAATGATTGCAATCACAAATTCTTTGGTATTATTATCTTCATTTAATTTGTATTCAATGAAAAAAAAATTGTCATAAAGCCAAATTGGATATAATTCCACACCAAACATAAAAAGGGGGTGGACAAAAGTATTGGCACTGTTTTAAAAATCATGTGATGCTTCTCTAATTTGTATAATTAACAGCACCTGTAACTTACCTGTGGCACCTAACAGGTGTTGGCAATAACTAAATCACACTTGTAGCCAGTTGACATGGATTAAAGTTGACTCAACCTGTGTCCTTGTGTGTACCACATTGACCATGGAGAAAAGAAAGAAGACCAAAGAACTGTCTGAGGACTTGAGAATCCAAATTGTGAGGAAGCATGAGCAATCTCAAGGCTACAAGTCCATCTCTAAAGACCTGAAAGTTCCTGTGTCTACGGTGCGCAGTGTCATCAAGAAGTTTAAAGTTCATGGCACTGTGGCTAACCTCCCTAGATGTGGAAGGAAAAGAAAAATTGCAGAGAGATTTCAACGCAAGTTTGTGCGGATGGTGGCTAAAGAACCTCGATTAACATCCAAAGAAGTTCAAGCTGCCCTGCAGTCCGAGGGTACAACAATGTATCCAACAGGGAATCCCGCAGCAAAATATGCAGCTGTCAAAATCCGCATAGTGATCACAGCACTTTTTTTCCCATAGGTTTTGCTGGTGATTCACTGCAGAGATGTTATGAACATTTTCTGCAGTGAAACATGCAGCAAAACCGCAGGAAATCCGCGGCAAAAACCGGCAAGTGCGCACAGGGCCTTATAATACCTAGAAATTTTATGTAATGCCTAGGAAAATTATAGAACAATGCAGATATTTCATACCTTGCCTGAAAAGGACAGGGATTGTATACATTGCCTAGGTATTCTATAGAATGCCAGGTTTTCATACATTGCCTGTAACATATATATATATATATATAAAAAAAATCTTTATTTTCACCACTTTGGATTCAAACCAGCAACTTTCAAACATGTGTCCAGCAGGCCTCCTAGTTTTTCTAAAAAAACATATATCAGAGAAGAAACTGTGGCGCCCCTGAGGCTTCCGTCGCCGCAGGTCATTGCACCCCATCCACCGGTGTGATGCCCCATTCTGGGAGAGGAAGAGAGTGAACTCCGGTCCCCTGGTAAATCCACACTACACCCATTGCTAGGAACACACTGGGACCAGGGAAAGTGGCAGACAACCCTCCCATGCTGCATGCTGGGAGGGGTCATAAGACCCATCCCTGCTCCTATAGGGTAGAACAGGGCAATTGGGGAGGTGGGAGGAGCCATCTGAGAGCAGACAAAGGGAGGAAGGTCAAGTTTAGTTAGTCGAAGTTGGAGAGAGAGTGGGGAAGGAGGAGGAGGCCTGCCGGAGGCAGGCAAGGAGGAGAAGAGAAAGAAAAGAAAGCTCCAAGTCAGACAGGAGCAGAGAAACAGAAAGAGACGCTTCCTGGTGAAGATCCTGGGATTCGGAGGGTCCAGGTGACACCACGTAGAGAACAGAAGGAGTCGCAGGGCCACGGGTAGTCTGTATAGCTGTCCAGGGCAGTTTAGAGCTACAGTGGCCTGGTCCACAATAACATCGGTGGAGGGATCAAGCTGCGACAGGGGACGGTCCCTAGAGACTGGAGGAGTGCAAAGATCATCTCCAAACAGTAAAAACCGAGGCCCAGGGAACGTTGTAGACTCCCCGGGCCAGAACCCATAGCAGAACTTCCAGAAAAGGGGTAATCAGCCGACAGGTGACCCCCCAGCCTGGAGGCTGTAGTGGAGGCCAAGCCAGGTTTATCCTATCAAAGGCAAGGCTAAGGAAGACAGCAGAAGATAGAGACACTAAGAGAAGGGTACCGGCTTTTACTCTCAGAATCACTCAGAAACGGCGGAGGTCCCTGACAGTGGTCCCAGCAGTCCAAGGGTCCCCGGGACGCGACAAGAATTGTGAGTAAAGAACTTGAACTGCACCCTTGGAGTGCTCTCTGTTATTTTGGCTGCATAGACATTCACAAGCACCAACTGTGCCCCGGGCATTGCTCCACCTGTGGGGAGCAGTACCACCATTGCTGCTATATCATCACCCCGGAGGCCTCACACAGCAGCGGCAGCTTAATAGCCGCATACCACAGGTGGCGTCACGAACACAAACTTTATTCACCAAGCCACATATTCTACTGACACCCACCAGGGCCACGGAGCCGGGCCCAGCCACCACTGACTACCACCAGACTAGTCCGGCCCGGCACCGGGTGTCCCATAGCCCTGGGGTGGGCGAGTCAACTTTGGCGTCACGAACAGGATTTCGTGCCCGGTCACACCGGGTACTGTGCGCCTGAAGAATCGTGAAATAGCCTGTGTTTTACTGTGAGAAACTGCCACCATTGAAGTCACTGAGCGCGGGAAGAAGGGGGGCGTGCCAGAGGAAAGGGCGCAAAGAGAAGCCCCGCCCCCTTGTCCAAGAAAAGAGCGCAAAGTAGTGCCCGCCATAGAAGGCGGAGAAAGAAGAAATGGTGACTAGACAAGCTGGCCGGCTGGCAGAAAGAGTCTAAATGCCAGACCAGCAGATAAAGAAGATGGCTCCTGTAAGTGGAGGCCAGGAAGAGCTCACCTGGATCAAGCCTGTGACCGCCGCTGAGCTGAAGGCTGAGGTCGGGAGGATGGCTGACAGGATGAAGGAGCGGGAAGTTACCAGCCTGCTGCTGAGCAACATCAAAAGTCTGCTACTAGAAGAAGCGACGAGCCTGCTGCTGGGAGATTGTGCAGAAGGAGACGCAGAGAGAATGGCGTCCACACGCAACGATCCAGAGCTAGACTCCGCTGACTGGTGGGGCTGGGAGATGGACCAGTGGTGTGAAAGGCTGCAGGTGGAGGTGATGCAGCAGATCCGGCAAGCGACGTGCGGAGCAGCGACCGCCAGAACACCGGAGATGCTACTGAGGGGTGAGTCATTTAATGCCCCTGCCGGCGCGAGTGCCCCAACCCCCGCTACCATGCCCGCGGTCCCTGGAGAGATGCCCGGCATGGCGACGCCGATCCGGGCCGCAGCCACGCCAGGTGCGGCCCGCCAAGATTTCGCCGCCGGAGCGACGCCCATCCACACCGCAGCAGCGACGCCAAGCCCGGCCCGTCCAGCTCAGGCCCCAGCAGCGATACCCCGCTCGGACAAGCAAGATCCCGCCGCAGCGGCGACGTTAATCCACGCCGCAGATGCGGCCCGCCAAGCCCAGGCCGCAGCCACGCCAGGTGCGGCCCGTCAAGAATCGGTCACAGCAGCGACTCCAATACAGGCTGCCGCCATGCCAGGCGCGGCCCGCCAAAACCAGCAGACGCAGACTGTGCTGACCGCTGTCTACCTGCTGCCAGGTGGGGAGCCGGAGAAGAATCCCTACAAGTAAAGAAGTAAGGAGAGATGCTGAACTGTAAATAGCCCCTGTCTGCCCCTCATGCTTTGTGAAGATGTCCCTTTTGTGCTGCCCTAATGTTCTTTTTGAAGATGACACCCTTTCCTGCCTTACTGCCCCTTGTTCTTTTTGAAGATGACACCCTTTCCTGCCTTACTGCCCCTTGTACTTTTTGAAGAAGTCACCCCCCATGTGTATGTGTACCGGGCCACTAGACTGGAATGTGGTCCCTGGTAAAAGTGATGTGTAAAGTGTCCTGTGTAACCAGGCCACTGGACTTAGTGGCTGGTTTTGTTTTCCACTTTGTTGATTGAAAGAAACGAACTGCCAGGCTACTGGACTTGTTGTAGCCAACAATGTAATTAGTTGCACCCGTTGTGCCTCCTACCAGAATTATGGGGATGAGCCCGAACCGTGCAATGGACTGGAAGTGCACACTTAGAGTTTTCTTTATAAGAAGTTCGCAACGTTTACTTATATGTGCCTCCCATAAAGGGAAGAAATGTTTTATTGTGTTATGTTATTCATAACAAAAATGTTTTGCAGTTCTTCCACATGTTTTTGTTGTTTTTCAGCCCGAGGACGTGCTGGGATTTGCTGAGGGGGAGTGTGGCGCCCCTGAGGCTTCCGTCGCCACAGGTCATTGCACCCCATCCAGCGGTGTGATGCCCCTTTCTGGGAGAGGAAGAGAGTGAACTCCGGTCCCCTGGTAAATCCACCCTACACCCATTGCTAGGAACACACTGGGACCAGGGAAAGTGGCAGACAACCCTCCCATGCTGCATGCTGGGAGGGGTCGTAAGACCCATCCCTGCTCCTATAGGGTAGAACAGGGCAATTGGGGAGGTGGGAGGAGCCATCTGAGAGCAGACAAAGGGAGGAAGGTCAAGTTTAGTTAGTCGAAGTTGGAGAGAGAGTGGGGAAGGAGGAGGAGGCCTGCCGGAGGCAGGCAAGGAGGAGAAGAGAAAGAAAAGAAAGCTCCAAGTCAGACAGGAGCAGAGAAACAGAAAGAGACGCTTCCTGGTGAAGATCCTGGGATTCGGAGGGTCCAGGTGACACCACGTAGAGAACAGAAGGAGTCGCAGGGCCACGGGTAGTCTGTATAGCTGTCCAGGGCAGTTTAGAGCTACGGTGGCCTGGTCCACAATAACATCGGTGGAGGGATCAAGCTGCGACAGGGGACGGTCCCTAGAGACTGGAGGAGTGCAAAGATCATCTCCAAACAGTAAAAACCGAGGCCCAGGGAACGTTGTAGACTCCCCGGGCCAGAACCCATAGCAGAACTTCCAGAAAAGGGGTAATCAGCCGACAGGTGACCCCCCAGCCTGGAGGCTGTAGTGGAGGCCAAGCCAGGTTTATCCTATCAAAGGTGTCAGGTTTCCGGGTTTTCCAGTTCTCTGTTGAAAAAGCTTGCCCTCAGTTAACATGGAGTTTACTGTTCTGTTGCCCTACTTCCTGTCCAGCTGCTTAAAAGGCCGCCTCTAAACCTAGTCCAGTGCCTGAGTATACTGCTTGCTGTGTGCTCCTGCTTTGCTGCTGCTAATCCTGTTAGCCTTTGGATCCTCCTAAAGACTACCGACCGACCGACTCTGGACCTTACCCGGTTTCTCAAGTTGTGCCCGGATTCCGTCTGCCATCTTCGGTTAGCACTCTGCCCGGTTCTCTCTGGTTCGTAACCACTCTGGACATTCATCCCGTACGGACACTCCTGGACTTTTACCGTTTGCCCCTTGTGTCCCGGCTGCTGCGCATTTAGGCCTTCCGGGGTGATTGCCGGACAGTCCCTGTATAGGGGTTCGCTCTGGTGGTCTCCCTGGGGGAGTCCGGTGCGTGGCCCCGGGAATTCCCTTCGCTCCGTTTTGGGAAAGTATTGTGTGTATTTGTACTGCTGTGTTTTCCGTTGTGTATCCGTGGTTACATATTATAAAATATCTTGTACCAAGAACTCGTCTCTGATTGTCATTGCCCTACGCTATCGAAATCCTCAGAACATATATATAAGTATTACATTATACTCAGGCCACTGAGAGGATTTCGCTGGGGCAATGACTGAGACACGAGTAGATCAGCTCTTCTCCATGATTAACTCCTTGCAGCAGGAGATGGAGGCAGTGCAGAATAAACTTAGAGATGTGGAGGCACAGCTGGGCCATGATCACCAGGTACTGGGTCCGGCTATACAGGATTTGCAAGTCAGAGTGGAGGCTCAGGAAGCCGTTCCCACTACGTCCGTATCAACTGCCGGTATGCCTAGGTTACCCCCATTCCGTTTCAATGGTGATCGTAGTCAGTTCCGTGGATTTGTTAATCAATGTATACTGTTTTTCGATGTACATTCTGATTATTACCGTTCTGACCGGTCAAAAGTGTTATGTATCATCATGTTATTAACCTCACGAGCACTGGCTTGGGCTAATCCCATGATAGAGAATCGGGACATCCGTTTGAATCACCTGGATGACTTTCTGAATGCAATGGCACAAATGTTTGATGATCCGAATCGCCGTGCTACCGCTGAAGCGGCTCTCCTTTCCTTACGTCAGGGAAAGCGGTCTGTCATTGAATACGCCACTGAGTTCAAGAGGTTAGTGGTAGACACCGATTGGGGAAACAATGCCTTATTGTCTGTTTTCAGAAAAGGTTTGTCCGGTACCATCAAGGACGAGTTAGCCCGTTCCGAATCTCCAGGGGATTTTGAACTGTTTCTCCAGCACTGTGTGCGCATTGATACCCGTTTGACGGAACGTAGACAGGAAAAATGGGCAGCTGTAAACCGTGTAAACAATATTGCGTTTCCTTCCAGAGAACCCGCTCTCAGGACGCCACGGGAGGCTGAGGACGTACCTATGCAAGTGGACTCTCTGCAAAAACGAGAGACCAACGAACGTCGTGAACACCGGCTCCGTGAGCGTTTGTGTTTCTATTGCGGTCAATCGGACCATTTCTTGATCGACTGCCCGAAACGTCCAAATCGCCCAAATAAGGTATTGGCAGCCATGGCAGAGTGTGACAACACGGACGCAGAGTCCGATATCTCTGAGGCAAGTGGACACTTGGATGCGGTGTTTCCCTTGACGGTAATGTCTACCTCACCGAAGGACTCAGAGGGGAAATATACCCATTGCTCACTCCCCATTCAGATCCGTTGGGAGGGACAGCTAATTCCTACCTCTGCAATGATAGACTCTGGGGCAGGGGGAAATTTCATGGACTCTTCCTTTGCCAGGAAACACGGTATCCGGACTCAGCAAAGATCCTCACCGGTTACCATGGAGACGGTAGACGGATCTCCGTTAATCTCTGGACCAGTGGATCGGGAAACCGTACCGCTCGAATGCGTGATGAAGCCAGGTCAGCAGGGGACCCTTGTTTTCATGATAATTTCTTCTCCTCATTTTCCGATTATTTTAGGTATTCCGTGGCTACGGTCTACAAATCCCGTCATCGATTGGGAGACCAAAGAAATATCCTTCCCACCGCAGAGTGGTCCGACCATTTGTCCAACTGTTCCGGTTCCAGTAACATCAAATACGGAGGGCACTGTACAGGTACCTGTTTTACCCCCGGTTTACCGTGACTTCGCTGATATATGCGACAAAAGAAAAGCTGATCGGCTTCCCCCGCATAGACCGTATGATTGCCCCATAGACTTACTCCCAGGGGCGGAGATTCCGTTTGGTCATGTCTACCCGTTGGCGGCACCTGAGCTAGAAGCACTAAAAGAGTATATTGATGAAAGCCTAGCCAAGGGATTTATTCGTCCGTCTACCTCACCCGCAGGGGCACCCATCTTTTTCGTGAAAAAGAAGGAGGGGACTCTGAGACCCTGTATTGACTATCGGGAACTGAATAAGATAACCATCCGGAACCGGTATCCGTTACCGTTGATTCCTGAGCTATTGGAGAGGGTCCAACAGGCAAAAATATTCACCAAATTAGACCTCCGTGGGGCATATAATCTGCTTCGTATACGTCCCGGAGACGAGTGGAAGACCGCGTTCCGATGTCGGTACGGACATTTTGAGTACCTAGTGATGCCTTTTGGACTTTGTAACGCTCCCGCGGCATTTCAACATCTAGTTAACGATATTTTTAGGGATATCATGGACCAATTCATGGTGATCTATCTGGACGATATCCTAATCTTTTCTGATTCTTTACAGGAACACCAGGAGCACGTTAAGACCGTACTTACCCGTCTGAGGGAAAACCATCTGTACATTAAACTGGAGAAATGCGAGTTCCACTGCTCACAAATACAATTCTTAGGTTATGTCATCTCTCCTCAGGGACTGAACATGGAATCTAGCAAGATACAAGCCATTCTCGACTGGCCGGAACCGGGAAACATCAAAGAGGTACAACGCTTTGTCGGTTTTGCCAACTTTTACCGACGCTTTATCCGTAACTTTTCAGAGATTGTTCGTCCCATCACTCTGTTAACCAAAAAAGGACAGAAGTTTGTGTGGTCCGCCCAGGCCCAGGAAGCATTCCATCGTCTCAAGGTATGTTTTACCTCAGCGCCAATATTGGTACATCCGAATCCCGCACTTCCCTTTATCGTGGAGGTTGACGCTTCCGACTATGCATTAGGGGCCATTCTGTCTCAAAGGACCGGGGACAAGAGTCTCTTGCATCCGTGTGCCTTCTTTTCCCGCCGGTTGTCCCCTGCAGAAAGGAACTATGACATTGCGGACAAGGAATTATTGGCGATTATTTCCGCTTTCAAGGAGTGGAGACACCACTTACAGGGAGCCGCACAGCAAGTGATAGTACTCACGGATCATCGTAATCTGGAATTTCTTAAGTCTGCCAGGTGCCTGTCTCCACGGCAAGCCCGTTGGAGCCTATTTCTTAACCAATTCAATTTTATCGTTACATACCGTCCAGGTTCACGTAATGGGAAAGCCGATGCCTTGTCCCGAATCCACGCCGTGGACTCCGTGCCTGGAACCCCGTCTCAGACCGTGTTATCGGATGCCAATTTCGTTGGAGTAATCCAGGACCAGGACTTGTGGAAGGACATCAAGCTGGCCTATGATGGTGACGTATTTCTTGCCGCCCCCCCGAATGATGTAACTCTTGTTCTTCGGAATGGTGTGTGGTTGAGAGAGCGACGCATTTATGTCCCGGAGGCCGTAAGACTTCGGGTTCTCAAGTTGGTTCATGACTCCGTGTTGGCCAGTCATAGGGGGGTACAGAAGACGCAGGAATTTCTGAGCCGGTTTTTCTGGTGGCCTACCTGTTTAAAGGACGTGAAGGACTATGTCCACTCATGTGTGGTTTGTGCCCGGTGCAAGGTCCCTCGTGTGGCTCCTACGGGACTCCTCCAACCGTTACCTGTGCCATCTCGCCCTTGGGGGTCTATCTCCATGGATTTTATTGTGGAGTTGCCAGTCTCAGGCGGGCATAATACCATTTTAGTGGTGGTGGATCGATTGACTAAAGCTGCTCACTTCATTCCGTGTACCGGTCTTCCCTCAGCCGCAGAGACAGTGGATTTGGTTATCCAGAACGTATTCCGATTGCATGGGGTACCAGACGAGATCATCTCCGATCGGGGCGTGCAGTTCACGTCTAGATTCTGGAAGGGGTTTTGTACGGCACTCCAGATTGATGTCTGTTTGTCTTCTGCATACCATCCTCAGACAAATGGGCAAACCGAGCGGACAAATCAAACCCTGGAACAATACCTTCGCTGTTATGTCAGCCATCTCCAAGACGATTGGTTGAAGATGCTTCCGTTGGCGGAGTTCTCCTACAACAACACTCAGAGCAGCTCCACTAAGGTAACGCCCTTTTTCGCTAACCTGGGTTACCATCCGACTATTTTGCCTAGGTCACCGGTTGCGGTTTCGGTGCCAGCGGTGGAGGACAGATTGACAGAAATACGACAAAATCTGGAGGTTCTAAAGGACACCGTGGCTACGGCCCAGGAGCGTTACAAGAGGTCGGCAGACACTCACCGGAAACCGGCACCCATGTACAAGGTAGGGGACTCTGTATGGTTATCCACCAAAAACCTGAGATTGGGTGTTCCTTCGCAGAAGCTGGGTCAAAAATTCATCGGTCCGTTTAAGATCACCGGGATCGTGAGCCCTGTGGCCTGTCGGCTACGGTTACCGCACCATCTAAAGGTACACCCGGTCTTTCATGTGTCTCTCCTCAAACCCGTTTCCCCTAATACGTTTCATGGTCGTGTTGTGCCTCCTCCTCCGCCTGTGATGGTCGACGGCGAGGAGCAGTTCGTGGTTGAGGACATTATTGACTCCCGGCTCCATCGTCGTCGGCTTCAGTATCTGGTACGTTGGCAGGGGTACGCCCCCGAGGACGATTCCTGGGAACCGGTGGGTAACATTCGGGCACCCCGGAAGATTGCTCAGTTTCATCGACGTTTCCCGGACAAGCCAGGTCCTGATCCGTCCTGAGGCCGTCTCTGGGGGGGGGAGTAATGTCAGGTTTCCGGGTTTTCCAGTTCTCTGTTGAAAAAGCTTGCCCTCAGTTAACATGGAGTTTACTGTTCTGTTGCCCTACTTCCTGTCCAGCTGCTTAAAAGGCCGCCTCTAAACCTAGTCCAGTGCCTGAGTATACTGCTTGCTGTGTGCTCCTGCTTTGCTGCTGCTAATCCTGTTAGCCTTTGGATCCTCCTAAAGACTACCGACCGACCGACTCTGGACCTTACCCGGTTTCTCAAGTTGTGCCCGGATTCCGTCTGCCATCTTCGGTTAGCACTCTGCCCGGTTCTCTCTGGTTCGTAACCACTCTGGACATTCATCCCGTACGGACACTCCTGGACTTTTACCGTTTGCCCCTTGTGTCCCGGCTGCTGCGCATTTAGGCCTTCCGGGGTGATTGCCGGACAGTCCCTGTATAGGGGTTCGCTCTGGTGGTCTCCCTGGGGGAGTCCGGTGCGTGGCCCCGGGAATTCCCTTCGCTCCGTTTTGGGAAAGTATTGTGTGTATTTGTACTGCTGTGTTTTCCGTTGTGTATCCGTGGTTACATATTATAAAATATCTTGTACCAAGAACTCGTCTCTGATTGTCATTGCCCTACGCTATCGAAATCCTCAGAACATATATATAAGTATTACAAAAGGCAAGGCTAAGGAAGACAGCAGAAGATAGAGACACTAAGAGAAGGGTACTGGCTTTTACTCTCAGAATCACTCAGAAACGGCGGACGTCCCTGACAGTGGTCCCAGCAGTCCAAGGGTCCCCGGGATGCGACAAGAATTGTGAGTAAAGAACTTGAACTGCACCCTTGGAGTGGTCTCTGTTATTTCGGCTGCATAGACATTCACAAGCACCAACTGTGCCCCGGGCATTGCTCCACCTGTGGGGAGCAGTACCACCATTGCTGCTATATCATCACCCCGGAGGCCTCACACAGCAGCGGCGGCTTAATAGCCGCATACCACAGGTGGCGTCACGAACACAAACTTTATTCACCAAGCCACATATTCTACTGACACCCACCAGGGCCACGGAGCCGGGCCCAGCCACCACTGACTACCACCGGACTAGTCCATCCCGGCACTGGGTGTCCCATAGCCCTGGGGTGGGCGAGTCAAAACCAATACTTCAATATACCTGATTTTAAACACACACCAAAGCAGACTAACCCAAAAAAAGTCTCAGAAAACACACAACAATAAATATATAAATTCCATCTTTATTGATAGCATCAGAAATCAATTAAAAACAATTACACATAAGACAGTTAACACCATAAAAACATATGGCAAAGGAACAGGTCACAGTCATGACCCCAATAAATATATATATATATATATATATATATATATATATATATATATATATATACATACATATTACAGTGCTGGCCAAAAGTATTGGCACCCCTGCAATTCTGTCAGATAATACTCAGTTTCTTCTTGAAAATGATTGCAATCACAAATTCTTTGGTATTATTATCTTCATTTAATTTGTATTCAATGAAAAAAAAAATTGTCATAAAGCCAAATTGGATATAATTCCACACCAAACATAAAAAGGGGGTGGACAAAGTATTGGCACTGTTTGAAAAATCATGTGATGCTTCTCTAATTTGTATAATTAACAGCACCTGTAACTTACCTGTGGCACCTAACAGGTGTTGGCAATAACTAAATCACACTTGTAGCCAGTTGACATGGATTAAAGTTGACTCAACCTCTGTCCTGTGTCCTTGTGTGTACCACATTGACCATGGAGAAAAGAAAGAAGACCAAAGAACTGTCTGAGGACTTGAGAATCCAAATTGTGAGGAAGCATGAGCAATCTCAAGGCTACAAGTCCATCTCCAAAGACCTGAAAGTTCCTGTGTCTACGGTGCGCAGTGTCATCAAGAAGTTTAACCCCATAGCGACGGCCTAACGTCTCAAGACGTCGGAAAAACAGGGTACTTATTCTGTTCCGACGTCTTGAGACGTCAGGCCGGAAAAAGCTTGTAGCGCCCCCCAGTGACGAAAAATCTCGGGGGTTTCAGCTGAGACCCCCAAGATTATGAATCGGGGTGTTTTTTTTGGACCCCGTTAATGCGATCGCCGGTATACACCGTATACCGGCGACAACATTAAAAAAAAAAAAATGGCCGGTAAAATTGATTTATTTCTCATCTGACGTGATCAAACATGTCAGATGAGAAATAAATATAATCCTCTAGTGCCCCCAAAGCCCCCGGTACCGGAGAGTCCCCCCACCACCCCTACCCCCCCTCCGGAAAATCCAAGATGGCGCCGACGCGCGCTGAAAACTGCCGCCGCCGCCGGCTCTGTATTCATTTCCCTCCGATCTGAAATGATCAAACATTTCAGATCGGAGGGAAATGTCCTCCCCCTGACCCCTCCTCCGGTACACCGGAGATCTCTGGTCCCCGGAGCCCCATCCGGTTCTCCAGAGCCGCCTCCCCCCTCCCCCCTCCCCCCTCCGGAGCGTGGAAAATGGCGGCCGCGTTCATCCTACTCTTTCTGCCGCATGTGACACATCACATGCGGCAGAAAGTTGTCCCCAGGTCCCCCCGTCACCCTCCGTCACCCCCCCCCCCCCAAGCCCCCGGTCATACGTTACCTGTCTGCTGGTGCTCCGGCCCCGCGATCACGCCGCCTCCTTCTCTTGAATGCTGGCGGCGCATGCGCAGACAGCGGCTGTCAGCTGGATCCCTGCAAGCAGGGATCCTGCTGACGTCGCTGATGCACAGGCTCCACTGTGGACCGGGGGAGGGTGAGTGCAGTGATCTGCAGCCACACTCCTCACATGGAGAGGCTGCTGTTCCAGAAAATGGGGGGTACGTTCTGTGAGCGTGCCCCTCATATTCTGGAATGAGGTTACTGCAGGTCACTCTGCCCTAGGTTGGACCGGGGCAGTGTGAGTGCAGTATTCTCAGATTACTGCACCCACACTGCTCATGGAGAGCTTGCTCTTCCAGAAAATGGGGGATACGTTCCCTGAACGTGCCCCCCATATTCTAGAAGATCCAGAGACGGCGTGGGACCTCAAAAATGGATTACAGCGACCGAAATTTATTTATTTACAATAAATTGGTAAAAGAGGAATGTTTCGGGGAGTTTTTTTTCAAATAAATTTTTTTTTTGTCTTTATTTTTTTCTATTTCTTGACTGGGTTAGTGATGTCGGGTATCTGTTCAGATGCCGTGACATCACTAACCCCAGGGCTTGATGCCAGGTGACATTACAGCTGGTATCAACCCCATATATTACCCCGTCTGCCACCGCACCAGGGCGCGGGATGAGCTGGAGCGAAGCGCCAGGATTGGCGCATCTAATGGATGCGCCACTTCTGGGGCGGCTGCGGCCTGCTATTTTTAGGCTGGGAAGAGTCCAATAACCATGGCTCTTCCCACCCTGAGAATACCAGACCCCAGCTGTCTGCTTCACCTTGGCTGGTGATCTAATTTGGGGGGACCCCACGTTTTTTTTTTTTTTTTAAAAAACGCCTGGGGAGCCCTCCAAATTGATCACCAGCCAAGGTGAAGCTGTCAGCTGTGGTTTGCAGGCTACAGCTGTCTGCTTTACCCTAGCTGGCTATCAAAAATAGGGGGGACCCCACGTCGTTTATTTTAATTAATTTTTTGGGGGGCTAAATACAAGGCTAGGCACCCTTTAGTGCCACATGAAAGGCACTAAAGGGCGCCAGCTTAGAATATGCAGGGGGTGGGACGTTATATTTGTTTGACATCTATCCATTCATCCATTGTAGCATTTTAGGCTGTGCGCCCACAATCGGGATTTGCAGCGTTTTGGGCGCAGAGTGTTTTCCCTGCGTCCATAACGCTGCATTGTGCAGTAGAAGCACAGTGGAAGGATTTTTAGAAATCCCATGCCCAATGTGCTTGCCCAATGTACTTCTCTTCTCCGCAGCATAAACCGACCTGTGGCGCAGCTTCCCGAGCCTCAGCATGTCAATTTATGCTGCGGAGATGAGTGTTCTCTGCAGGTAGCATAGAGCTCCACAGCGGCCTGAACCCAAATCGTGGGCATGGGCAGCTGCGTTCTCCCGTGGACAACACTCACATCTCTGCAGGAGGCTGACACTGGGTACTAGATGCCGTGTCGCTGGATCATGGCCACATAGCCTAAAAGTGAGACATTTGTTGCTACAGCAACATTTTTGTGAAGTACCTGTGGATTCAAAATGCTACTATACTCCTGAATAAAATCCAGTTTCCAAAATGGGGTCACTTGTGGGGGGTTTCTAATGTATAGGTACCCAAGGGGCCCTGCAAATGTGACATGGTGCCCGCAATTTATCTCAACTTTTCCAGAATTCAAATGGTGCTCCTTCCATTCCAAGCCCTCCCATTTATCCAAACAGAGGTTTTTGGCCACATGTGGGGTATCCCTGTGCTCATAAGACATTGGATAACAACCTGTTGGGTCCACGGTTTGTTGTTGTCTCTTGAAAAAGTGAGAAATTTGATGCTGAAGCAACATTTTTGTGAAAAAAATGAAAATTTTCAATATGGCAACCTAAGCTTATCAAAATCTGTGAAGTATTCGTGGATTCAAACTGCTCACTATACACCTAGATAAAAGCCTTGAGGTGTCTTGTTTCCAGAATGGAGTCACTTGTGGGGGACAGCCACTGTTTAGGCACCTCAGGGGCTCTCCAAATGCAACCTGGCGTCCGCTATTGATTCCAGCCAATTTTGCAGTCAAATGGCACTCCTTCCCTTCCGAGCCCTGCTGTGCACCCAAACAGTTGATTTCCACCACATATAAGGTATCGCCAAACTCAGGAGAAATTGCACAATAAATGTTATGCTGAATATTTTCCTTTTACTCTTGTAAAAAAAAAAGCTACCTGGTTGAAATAACAATTTTGTGGTAAAATTTTATTTTTTTTTTTTCATGGCTCAACGTTATAAAATTCTGTGAAGCACCTGGGGGTTCAGGGTACTCACCAAACATCTAGATAAATTCCTTGAGGGGCCTAGTTTCCAAAATGGGGTCACTTGTGCGGGGTTTCTGCTGTTTAGGTACCTTAGGGGTCCTCCAAATGTGACATGGTGCCCGCAATCTTTTTCAGCCAAATTTCCTTTCCAAAATTCAAATATTGCCCCTTTCGTTCCAAGCCCTCCCATTTGTCCAAACAAAGGTTTCAGACCACATGTGAGGTATCACCGCGCTCATAAAAAAGTGGTTAACAAACCTTGAGGTCAAATTTTTGGAATTACCTCTTGAAAAAGTGAGAAAATTGATGCTAAAGCAACATTTTTGAGAAAATTATTAAAATTTTCAATATGACAACGTAACGTTAACAAAATCTGTGAAGTACCTGTGGATCTAAAATGCTCACTATACCCCTAGATAGAATCCTTGAGGGGTCTAGTTTCCAAAATGGTGTCACTTGTGAGGGATTTCTTCTGTTTAGGTACCTTAGCGGACCTGTAAATGCAACATGGTGCCCGCAATCTATTTCAGCCAAATTTGCTTTCCAAAATTCAAATATTGCTCCTTCTGTTCCGAGCCCTCCCATTTGTCCAAACAGAGGTTTCTGATCACATGTGGGGTATTGGCGCGTTCATAAGAAAGTGGGGAACAAGTTTTGGGGTCCATTTTGTTGTGTTATTTCTTCTAAAAGTGAATAAATTTGGGTTAGAGCAACATTTTTAGGTAAAATTTAATTTTTGCTTTTTTTTCATTCCACATTGCTTTTGTTCATGTGAAGCACCTAAAGGGTTAATAAACTTCTTGAACGTGGTTTTGAGTACTGTGGGGGGTGCAGTTTTTAGAATGGTGTCACTTTTGGGTATTTTCTATCATCTAGGCCTCTCAAAGTCACTTCAAATGTGATGTGGTCCCTAAAAAAATGGTTTTGTAAATTTTGATGTAAAAATGAGAAATCGCTGATAAACTTTGAACCCCTCTAACTTCCTAACAAAAAAAAATTTTGTTTCCAAAATTGGTCTGATGTAAAGTAGATAAGTGGGAAATGTTATTTATTAACTATTTTGTGTCACAGAAATCTCTGGTTTAACGGTATAAAAATTCAAAAGTTGAAAATTGCAAAATTTTCAAAATTTTTGCCAATATTCAATTTTTTTCATAAATAAACGCAAAAAATATTGTCCTAAATTTGGTACTAACACGAAGTCCAATATGTGACGAAAAAACAATCTCAGAATCACCGGGATCCGTTGAAGCGTTCTAGAGTTATAACCTCATAAAGTGACACTGGTCAGAATTGCAAAATTTGGTCTGGTCATTAAGGTGAAAATTAGCTCCGTCACTAAGGGGTTAAAGTTCATGGCACTGTGGCTAACCTCCCTAGATGTGGAAGGAAAAGAAAAATTGCAGAGAGATTTCAACGCACGTTTGTGCGGATGGTGGCTAAAGAACCTCGATTAACATCCAAACAAGTTCAAGCTGCCCTGCAGTCCGAGGGTACAACAATGTATCCAACAGGGAATCCCGCAGCAAAATATGCATCTGTCAAAATCCGCATAGTGATCACAGCACTTTTTTTTCCCATAGGTTTTGCTGGTGATTCACTGCAGAGATGTTATGAACATTTTCTGCAGTGAAACATGCAGCAAAACCGCAGGAAATCCGCGGCAAAAACCGGCAAGTGCGCACAGGGCCTTATAATACCTAGAAATTTTATGTAATGCCTAGGAAAATTATAGAACAATGCAGATATTTCATACCTTGCCTGAAAAGGACAGGGATTGTATACATTGCCTAGGTATTCTATAGAATGCCAGGTTTTCATACATTGTCTGTAACATATATATAAATATATAAAAAAAAATCTTTATTTTCACCACTTTGGATTCAAACCAGCAACTTTCAAACATGTGTCCAGCAGGCCTCCTAGTTTTTCTAAAAAAACATATATCAGAGAAGAAACCAATACTTCAATATACCTGATCTTAAACACACACCAAAGCAGACTAACCCAAAAAAATGTCTCAGAAAACACACAACAATAAATATATAAATTTCATCTTTATTGATAGCATCAGAAATCAATTAAAAACAATTACACATAAGACAGTTAACACCATAAAAACATATGGCAAAGGAACAGGTCACAGTCATGACCCCAATAAATATATATATATATATACATACTGTCACGAACCACCGGGGGGGTCACTCAGAAATCCCCCGCGCTGGCTACCAGTACGTCACAATCGGGGGGTAACAAGTGGGGGTCACCCCTCCTTTATACCTCCCGACCGACAGACAGAGCACGTGACGCGCTCTCTAGCGCCCCTCTTATAGTCAGGCCAATTATGGAATTGCCCGACAATAAGCAAGGAGGCCGCTATACTACTTATGCCGATTATTGAAGGGTCCCCGGTGAGAGTAGGGTATATATTCCCCCGACCTCCGCGGGCGGAATATATAAAACCTCCCCGAATCTCACTGGCCTCCCCACAATAATCCTTGGCACAACTCGCTGCCACCAACCGCTTCACGGTAACTATTAGCCGAACACACAGACGTGGGATTCAAGATCGAGATAACAGAACAGCCCAAGATTAATTATATAATTTAATCAGCCTAAAGCACACTAGAAACTACAATATATACAATAGGAGATCTACAGAATATACATATGTCAGAGTACAGTTACAAGCAAAGCATGGGTTACAAACAGGCATACACAGTTCCAGCAGTTACCTTGTGCGTCTGGCCACAGGGGGGCGCTGTAGACCAGGTTTCCAGGAACTCCCTCACAGGTCTTTCCCAACCAGGCCCCCGAGCAGAAGAACACTGGAAAATGGCCGAAGTAGGGTTATCAACCTGGGCAAATCCAGGTCCCCTCCTACCTTAGTGACCTCAGAGGGAGCACTGCTCCACCCCTGGCTGGAGTTATGGACAAAATCCACAACATGGAATATGGCCATAACTTGGCCTGGGAGCGTCGTAGGCGGACGCCGACGCTCTCATTGTGACAGCTATGAATTTAGCTACAGAACGAGAGGACTCATGACTTGTCTACTAGTTCCACATTGGCTGATATCACGTTTGGGGTATTTCCCAATGTCCTACTCCCATAAAAAAGGTGTGCCAGCATCGTCCGCATGCGGAGACACCATTTTTATGGTTGCCATATTTATCGGAAATATGGCTTGCGAGATATGAACCATTTTTTACTGGAGTCGTCCTGTCTGGATACTTCCAAGCTGGCTAACTAGATAGCAGCCCCTACTACAGGGTCACGGCAGGGAGTCATCCTGTGTCCATTGTTCCCACATCACCTAATCTCCATATCACAGGAGATGGCCATGGGATGTGTTGCTAGGATGTGACACCTTCACAGATGCTGGACATCTGAGAACAAGAAGGGAGGGGGCACTGCCATGGAGTGATGAGAGCGATTATGACTGGAAGTCATAATTCATCTTCATATCCCAGGGTTTGCCTCACACCTCCCCCCTTTTGAGGGCGCTAGGGGGCAGCACACTCCGGCGTTCCCCCGTGCGCCCGTCCGCGACCTCTCCTTGTCGGGACAGCCCGTCTGCGTTACCGTGGTCCCGGCCCCTTTTGTGGCGAATGGTGAAGTTGTATTGCTGGAGCGCAAGGCTCCATCGCAACAATCGCCCATTCGTCCCAGAGACGGTGTGCAACCAGCTGAGGGGATTGTGGTCCGTCTCCACGATGAAGTGGCGCCCGTATAGATAGGGTTGCAGACGCTGCAGGGCCCACACTATGGCCAGGCACTCCTTTTCCATCGTGGAATAGGCCACTTCCCGTGGTAACAGCTTCCTGCTCAGGTACAAGACTGGGTGCTCTTGGCTCGCAGAGTACACCTGGCTGAGCACCGCACCGAGGCCGAAGTCACTGGCGTCGGTCTGTACTACAAACGGCCGCGTGAAGTCGGCTGCCTGTAGCACGGGCGGGCTGGACAGGGCGTCCTTTAGGGCCCGGAAGGCTGTCTCGCAGTCCATTGTCCAATCGACTGCAGAGGGCAGCTTCTTCTTGGTGAGGTCCGTCAAGGGCTTTGCCAGGCTACTATAGCATGGAACAAACCTCCTATAGTACCCAGCGGTCCCCAAGAAGGACATCACCTGCTTCTTGGTCCTGGGGGTGGGCCAGGATGCAATGGCTTCCACTTTCTCAGGCTCGGGCTTCAGTGTTCTCCCGCCTACCCGGTGACCGAGGTACTGGACCTCGCTCATGGCCAGCTGACACTTTCCCGGCTTGATGGTCAAACCTGCCTGGTGGATCCGCCTGAGCACCTGTGCTAGATGCTCTAGGTGATCTTCCCAGGTGGGACTGAAGACGGCAATGTCATCCAGGTACGCGGCCGCGTACCTTTTAAGTCCCTTGAGCAGGGTGTTGACCATCCGCTGGAAAGTGGCAGGGGCATTCCTCATCCCGAATGGCATCACCGTGGACTCGTACAGTCCAAATGGGGTAATAAAGGCAGAGCGTTCCCTGGCCTTGCGAGTCAGGGGGATCTGCCAATATCCCCGGCTCAGATCCATGATGGTCAGGTACTGAGCCCCGGCCAACTGATCGAGCAGGTCATCGATGCGTGGCATTGGGTACGCATCGGCGACCGTGACAGAATTGAGCCCCCTGTAGTCCACGCAGAACCGAGTGGTTCGGTCCTTCTTAGGGACGAGGACTACAGGCGAGGCCCAAGCGCTGTTGGATGCCTGGATCACCCCCAGCTTCAGCATCTCGTCAATCTCCTGGCGCATGTGTTGCTGCACCTCCAGGGAGACCCGATATGCTGAACGCCGGATCGGGGGATGATCCCCAGTGTCCACGTGATGGACAGCCAAGTTAGTCCTTCCGGGCTGGTTGGTAAACAACCCCCGGAAGGGGTGTAGGGTGGCCCACAGCTGGGACCGTTGGTCCTCCAAGAGCTGGTGGCCAACCTCCACATCCTCAATGGATCCGCCTGCCCTAACCTGGGCTAGCATATCCAAGAGGGTCTCCGCTTCTCCCTCCTCGGGCAGGTTGCACACGGGGAGCGCACATGCCTCCCGCTCATGATGTGCCTTCATCATGTTCACATGGAAGGGCTTCCGCCTTCCACGGGCAGGGTCCAGGGTGACCAGGTACGTCACAGGGTTGAGCTGCTGGTACACGAGGTATGGGCCTTCCCAGGCTGCCTGAAGCTTGTCCTGTGGTACGGGGACCAGTACCCACACCTTTTGACCCACTTGGTAGGTCCTCTCACAAGCGTTCTGGTCGTACCAATGCTTCTGATCGGCCTGGGCTTGAGCCATATTGTCGTGTACCAGTTGCGTCAAGGCCTGCATTTTGTCCCGAAGCGCATGACATACTCGATAACCGACACTCCAGGGGTGGCCAAATCCCCTTCCCAAGCCTCTTTCACCAGAGCCAGGGGGCCCCGCACACGTCGCCCGTACAGGAGCTCAAACGGTGAGAATCCTGTTGAGGCCTGGGGAACCTCCCGGTAAGCAAATAACAGGTGTGGGAGATACCGCTCCCAGTCACGCCCATGGGAGTCGACCAACATCTTAAGCATCTGCTTTAAGGTGCCATTGAACCGCTCGCACAGGCCATTAGTCTGTGGATGGTACGGGCTGGCCACCAGATGTCGCACCTGGACCTGCTTACAGAGCGCCTCCATCAGCTGGGACATGAATTGGGTCCCCCGGTCAGTGAGCATTTCCTGGGGAAAACCCACTCGGGAGAAAATCTCCAGCAATGCGGTGGCCACCTTGTCAGCCCGAATGGACGACAAGGCCACTGCTTCTGGGTACCGGGTGGCATAGTCCACTACCGTCAGTATGAAGCGTTTCCCGGAGCTGCTGGGGATGGCCAGCGGGCCGACCAGATCCACAGCCACCCTCCTGAAAGGCTCATCGATGATGGGCAGAGATACCAGTGGGGCTTTGGGGTGTGGCCCCGCCTTCCCCACTCTCTGACAGGTTTCACACGAACGGCAGTAGGCAGCCACATCGGCCCCCATTTTTGGCCAGTAGAAATGCTGGTTTAACCTGGCCTTGGTCTTAGCGATCCCTAGGTGTCCGGCCATCGGAATCTCATGTGCGATCCGCAACAACTCCGTCCGGAACGGATAGGGTACCACCAACTGTCGGTCCCTGGGCCACGCCTCCGGTGAACCCTGCTGGACCGTGGCCCGGTACAGCCGTCCTTGGTCCCAGACCACTCGCTCCGGGTCCGAGTCCGAGGGAGGCTGTGCCGCCTGCTCCTTAAGAGCTTTCAGGCTGTCGTCAGCTTCTAACGCTGCCTGAAACCCCTGACTAGATGTGGCCAGAATCGACGAGACTGTCACATCTTCAGTCAGTACCCCGGGACCTGTGTCCTGGCCTCCACCTGACTCGGCTGCCACTTGGTCAGAAGGGGAAGAGCTATCGGACCTCCGGGAGGCCCCTTGGCTTCCAGCACTCCCACTGCGGGTGACAGCGGCCACAGCCGCTGCGACCGTGGGTCGTGCCTGCTCCTCCTCCGTTCCTGACCAAGTCGCCGGTTCAGGCAGACCTACCTGGCTTCCTGACACCCCGGTTGTGGGGGAACCATGCACCGAGATCTTACCTGGGAGCACTTCCGCTCCTGGACCGGCCCCAATCTCACCTGCCTGTTCCCCTCCTGCAGCAACAGAACCCCGCTGTGAAATCTCTGGGGACCCCACATTTGCTGTGGTAGCCCCCACCCCACACACTGGTCCTCCCCCTGCAGCACCCTGCTCTCTGCTTATCCCTGCAGAGGGCAACAGATCCCAGCTCACTGGCTGGTTACTTGTAGAGGCATTGTCACACCTTTCTCTGACCCCCTCCCCTGTCACAGCTGCAGCTGAGTGTGTGTCTATGGTGTCTATGCAAGCAGAAATATCAGAGTTCACTCCCTCCTCCCTTACATCATTCATAGATAACACATTAACATTGTTAGGAGTCATGTCAGTACGGGCTGAAGGTTCAGCCCTTGGGGGGGGGCCCAAACTGGGAGGTTATCTGCCCCAAATCTGTCCCAAGTAGCACGTTTGCAGGGATCCGATCAGTTACCCCCACCTCCCTCACCCCTCGCCCTGCGCCCCAGTCCACATAAATGTCAGCAACAGGCAGCGCCGGGTCAATGCCTCCAATCCCGGAGACAGCGAGGGTTTTTCCCGGGATCAAGTCTTGGGGGGACACCATGTCAGGCCACACCAGAGTCACCTCCGAGGCGCTGTCTCGCAGTCCTATGGTCACAGACCGGCCGACGGTGACAGGTTGGAAGCTGTCCAGGGACCTACCACCACCCCCACCCACACAATACACCTTGGGCGGCCCTTGGGACGGAGCCGGGGCCTTGGGACGCTGAGGGCACATGGCCTTGAAGTGTCCAGGTAGGTTGCACTGGTGGCACCGTCTTGGTTCTGCCACGGGCCTGGAGAGGGGAGTTGAGGGGGACACCCCCTGCAGTCTAGGGGCAGGTGGGGCAGTCGCAGAGTTCATCTTACCCCCTCTCCAGGTGCTGCTGGTGGCTGCTCTCCTGGCCTCAGGAGCCCGATTGTTGGTGTAGTCATCGGCCAGGGCAGCTGTAGCCGTGGACCCCTTTGGCTTCTGGTCTCGGATGAACTGGCGGAGATCCTCAGGGCAGTTCCACAAGAGTTGCTCCGTGATGAACAAGTCCAGGATCTCCGGTCCGGTGGAAAGCTGCAGGCCTTGGGTCCAGTGGTCGGCAGCTCGGGCAAGTGCCCGCCGGTGGTCAGCCCAGGAGTCCTTTGGTCCCTTTTGCAGGGTCCGGAACTTCTTGCGGTAGGACTCTGGAGTGAGGTTGTACTGTTGGATCAGGGCGCGCTTGATGGTGTCGTAGCCCTGATCTGCCTCAGCAGGCAAGTCCCCAAGGATATCCAGGGCCTTACCCCTTAGACGGGGGGTCAGGTATTTGGCCCACTGATCCTTGTCCAGATGGTGCTGCAAGCAAGTCCGTTCAAAAGCAGTCAGGAAAGAGTCCAAGTCTCCATCCTTCTCCAGCACTGGGAAGTCCTCAACACGGACCTTTGGAAGTTTGGTGTTTTGAAGGTCACATGTGGCTGATGAGGGCCGGAGCTGAGCTAGCTGCAGCTGGTAGTCACGGTCTGCCTGTCGCTCTCGCTCTCGCTCTTCACGCGCTGCCTGCCGCTCCGCAGCCTCACGCGCTGCTTGCCGTTCCGCAGCCTCAGCGTCACGCGCTGCTTGCTGCTCACGCTCGGCCATGAGTATCTCGTAGGTATCCCGGTCTCCAGCCATAAGCCTGGCCAAGGCAGCTTGAAGGAGGGCCTCTGCACCTCTCAGGCCGGAGGGATTGGCAAGTGGTGATCTGCGGCCCGCTGCGGAGCCTGGTGATTCACTGTCCATTGCAGAGCGGAGGGCTGGCATCTGGCTCGTTGAGGACCCTTGGGTGAGCTGCTCCTCATCTTGTCCATAATTGCCAGGTTGTGCGCTGTCCTCTGCAGAACGGTTTTCTGGCGTCGAGCTCCTGGAGGACTCGTGGGCAACCTCCTCATTACTGTCCACAGCACCGTCCTCCCTCTCTTCGGCTCCTGCTTTAGCATTGGCCAGTTGCATAGCTCTGCTCCTGGTGCCATCAGCCATTCTTGCAGACTTTTGGTCACTGACACAGAACTGACACCTGATGCCTCCACACACCTTACAGTATCTGCACTCTGACACTCTAGTGTTGAGCTAGTCTGAAGACCCCAGCAGCCACAGCTGCTGCAGGCAGTCTTTAGTGTCTGGGAGTATGGGTCTCACACTCACACCCACTATTATCTCGATCCCACCGCTATGCCACCAATATGTCACGAACCACCGGGGGGGTCACTCAGAAATCCCCCGCGCTGGCTACCAGTACGTCACAATCGGGGGGTAACAAGTGGGGGTCACCCCTCCTTTATACCTCCCGACCGACAGACAGAGCACGTGACGCGCTCTCTAGCGCCCCTCTTATAGTCAGGCCAATTATGGAATTGCCCGACAATAAGCAAGGAGGCCGCTATACTACTTATGCCGATTATTGAAGGGTCCCCGGTGAGAGTAGGGTATATATTCCCCCGACCTCCGCGGGCGGAATATATAAAACCTCCCCGAATCTCACTGGCCTCCCCACAATAATCCTTGGCACAACTCGCTGCCACCAACCGCTTCACGGTAACTATTAGCCGAACACACAGACGTGGGATTCAAGATCGAGATAACAGAACAGCCCAAGATTAATTATATAATTTAATCAGCCTAAAGCACACTAGAAACTACAATATATACAATAGGAGATCTACAGAATATACATATGTCAGAGTACAGTTACAAGCAAAGCATGGGTTACAAACAGGCATACACAGTTCCAGCAGTTACCTTGTGCGTCTGGCCACAGGGGGGCGCTGTAGACCAGGTTTCCAGGAACTCCCTCACAGGTCTTTCCCAACCAGGCCCCCGAGCAGAAGAACACTGGAAAATGGCCGAAGTAGGGTTATCAACCTGGGCAAATCCAGGTCCCCTCCTACCTTAGTGACCTCAGAGGGAGCACTGCTCCACCCCTGGCTGGAGTTATGGACAAAATCCACAACATGGAATATGGCCATAACTTGGCCTGGGAGCGTCGTAGGCGGACGCCGACGCTCTCATTGTGACAGCTATGAATTTAGCTACAGAACGAGAGGACTCATGACTTGTCTACTAGTTCCACATTGGCTGATATCACGTTTGGGGTATTTCCCAATGTCCTACTCCCATAAAAAAGGTGTGCCAGCATCGTCCGCATGCGGAGACACCATTTTTATGGTTGCCATATTTATCGGAAATATGGCTTGCGAGATATGAACCATTTTTTACTGGAGTCGTCCTGTCTGGATACTTCCAAGCTGGCTAACTAGATAGCAGCCCCTACTACAGGGTCACGGCAGGGAGTCATCCTGTGTCCATTGTTCCCACATCACCTAATCTCCATATCACAGGAGATGGCCATGGGATGTGTTGCTAGGATGTGACACCTTCACAGATGCTGGACATCTGAGAACAAGAAGGGAGGGGGCACTGCCATGGAGTGATGAGAGCGATTATGACTGGAAGTCATAATTCATCTTCATATCCCAGGGTTTGCCTCACACATACATATTACAGTGCTGGCCAAAAGTATTGGCACCCCTTCAATTCTGTCAGATAATTCTCAGTTTCTTCTTGAAAATGATTGCAATCACAAATTCTTTGGTATTATTATCTTCATTTAATTTGTATTCAATGAAAAAAAAAATTGTCATAAAGCCAAATTGGATATAATTCCACACCAAACATAAAAAGGGGGTGGACAAAAGTATTGGCACTGTTTGAAAAATCATGTGATGCTTCTCTAATTTGTATAATTAACAGCACCTGTAACTTACCTTTGGCACCTAACAGGTGTTGGCAATAACTAAATCACACTTGTAGCCAGTTGACATGGATTAATGTTGACTCAACCTCTGTCCTGTGTCCTTGTGTTTACCACATTGACTATGGAGAAAAGAAAGAAGACCAAAGAACTGTCTGAGGACTTGAGAATCCAAATTGTGAGGAAGCATGAGCAATCTCAAGGCTACAAGTCCATCTCTAAAGACCTGAAAGTTCCTGTGTCTACGGTGCGCAGTGTCATCAAGAAGTTTAAAGTTCATGGCACTGTGGCTAACCTCCCTAGATGTGGAAGGAAAAGAAAAATTGCAGAGAGATTTCAACGCAAGTTTGTGCGGATGGTGGATAAAAAACCTTGATTAACATCCAAAGAAGTTCAAGCTGCCCTGCAGTCCGAGGGTACAACAGTGTCAACCCGTTCTATCCGTCGGCGTTGGAATGAAAAGGAACTGTATGGTAGGATACCCAGGAAGACCCCACTTCTTACCCCGAGACATAAAAAAGCCAGGCTGGAGCTTGCCAAAACTTACCTGAGAAAGCCTAAAATGTTTTGGAAGAATGTTCTCTGGTCAGATGAGACAAAAGTAGAGCTTTTTGGGAAAAGCCATCACCATAGAGTTTATAGGAAAAAAAAAGAAGCATTAAAAAAAAAAACACGGTCCCTACAGTCAAACATGGCGGAGGTTCCCTGATGTTTTGGGGTTGCTTTGCTGCCTCTGGCACTGGACTGCTTGACCGTGTGCATGGCATTATGAAGTCTGAAGACTACCAACACATTTTGCAGCATAATTTAGGGCCCAGTGGGAAAAAGCTGGGTCTTCCTCAGAGGTTATGGGTTTTCCAGCAGGACAATGACCCAAAACACACTTCAAAAAGCACTAGAAAATGGTTTGTGTCAAGCTGCCACCAGGGGGAGCCAGAGCTCTGCAGCAGAAGACACTAGACAGAGCAACGAAAACCAGGAAGTAAATACACAGCGTTCTCATACACTGCCTCACAGCACAGAAGCAGAGCTGCAGGGCATGCGAGGAATAGTCAGGCAGGCTGGGTCAAACACCGTACGGGCAGAAGCAGGACCAGAGGAACGAGCAGAAGCAGAGTCAAAGTCAGGCCAAGGTCAGTACCGGGGGAAGCAACCAAGTGGGGAAATAGGAGAGGGGACAGAGGACAGGAGGGACGACCAGGGGACGGAACACAGACAAGGGCACGGGGGCACAGGAACAGACAGATCAGGATATCACTCACAGGACCAGCAATCACAGGCAAAGCAGAGCTAAGCTTATAGCCGGCGCTGGTTCACTGGAAATGTCAGCTTTTAAGGCATCCAGGGTCCGGAAGTGAGGCCCGAGAGAAGGCTCCGCCCCCTAGCCATGTGGATGGGGAGGCGAACCATGACAGTTTGATAGAAAGCACTGGAGACTACTAAAGTGGCCAGCAATGAGTCCAGACCTGAATCCCATAGAACACCTGTGGAGAGATCTCAAAATGGCAGTTTACTGCAATTTCTGAGGCTGGTAACTTGGATAAACTTATCCTCCGCAGCAGAGGTAACTCTTGGTCTTCCTTTCCTGGGGCGGTCCTCATGTAAGCCTGTTTCTTTGTAGCGTTTGATAGTTTTTGCCACTGCACTTGGGAACACTTTCAAAGTTTTCCCTTTTTTTCGGACTGACTGACCTTCATTTCTTAAAGTAATGATGGCCACTCGTTTTTCTTTACTTAGCTGCTTTTTCTTGCCATAATACAAATTCTAACAGTCTATTCAGTAGGACTATCAGCTGTGTATCCACCAGACTTATGTACAACACAACTGATGGTCCCAACCCCATTTATAAGGCAAGAAATCCCACTTATTAAACCTGACAGGGCACACCTGTGAAGGGAACACCATTTCCGGTGACTACCTCTTGAAGCTCATCAAGATAATGCCAAGAGTGTGCAAAGCAGTAATCAAAGCAAAAGGTGACTACTTTGAAGAACCTAGAATATAAGATATATTTTCAGTTGTTTCACACTTTTTTGTTAAGTATTTCATTCATAGTTTTGATGCCTTCAATGTGAATCTACAATTTTCAGAGTCATGAAAATAAAGAAAACTCTTAGAATGAGAAGGTGTGTCCAAACTTTTGGTCTGTACTGTGTATATATATAGATATATATATATATATATATATATATATATATATATATTCCTTAGGCAATAGGGAGAAAATATAATTAAAATTACTTAAATCTCCTCAGCCAAAAGCCACATATCACCATCAGTCCAAAAATCACTTCCAATATTGCTGAACTGTTTAGACTGCAAGGTAAAAAAGCTGTGGCTGTAGAAGGAGAATCCCTAGTAATTACCTGCTGTCATGTTCAGAGCTAGAGTGTGATGCTGTTCCCCTGTCACGCACTCCAATGCGCGTTTCACTAATGCTTCCTCAGGGAGTGACGTCAGAGAGCGAAAGGTCCCCTTTTATCCCAGATTTGCCATTTATTGCTCCAATCAAAAATATCCTGTACCTTACTATCGGTGGCGCCATGATTGAGCACCTGACTGCAAGTACAGGGGGCGTCATCGGACGCGTCACCAGACATGCGCATTGCGCACTCGGTGACGTCATGCGAGGATGCACGCACCCTGCAATGAGCGCAGGCACAAGACAGTAGCGCACAGCACTGGGACCGTGCGCTCAGATGAAAACACGCACAGGAAACTAGTTGCACATAACATCTGTAACGTTCTGGAGGTGGATTCACGGGGCTGTGCACCGGACTCCCCCAGTGAGGCAACCCGGAGCTAGCCCCTATACAGGGACCGTCCGATCACCCCACCAGAGGGCCTAGATGCACGGTAGCCGGAAATATAGGGGTATGGGGTAAGAGTCCTTCAGGGATCTGCACAGGAATGTCTCCGAGTCCAAGGGCACCGTAGGCGGGACGGATGACTGGAACCGGGTTCAGGTGCCGGGTAGGAACAGCAGACGGGGTCTGGGTCCAGCGAGACGTGCAGACTGACGTTACCAAGTGAAGTCGGGGATCGGTGACAGCTTCAGGCTGACGGAAGATGGCAAGATCCTCAGCAGACAGTCACCGGGTACTTCCTGGGGAATCAGCAGTCAGGACCAGGTCAGGACGGCAGATGGACTCTGTGGAAGAGATAGAGTTAATCGGGACACAAGGCACAGGGGGACCTGGACACCTAGCTCTGGGAACACGAACAGGCACCGCCCACCTGGAAAGGGAAGTCTATATACCCTGTACCTGTATTAGTCATATCCTGGCCCTTTAAGAGGAGGTGAGTGAGAGTGCGCGCGCCCTAATGCGCATGCGCGAGGCCCGAGTGCCAGAGACCAGTACAGGAAGCGGTGAAGGAGATGCAGGAGTGCCAGACAGTGTCCTGGGTCACAGGGAGACGCCGGGACCGGCGAACGGGAGGCACGGAGGACGCAGAGGAGGGGGAGTGAGTGGGGCAGCCGTGGGCAGGAGGACCGGGGACCGGAGCGGCAAGTGACAGGCGGCGCCAGGACCCGGGGTGCGTGATAGTACCCCCTCCCTCACGCCCCCCTCCCCGCAATCAGGACAAAAAGTCGCGTAGCAGAGGAGTGCCATCGTTCTCCCGGGGTTCCCAGGACCGGTCTTCGGGACCGTAGCCCTCATAATCAACAAGGAAGAACTGCTTACCCCGAACTGTCTTCATGGCCACTATGTCTCTTACCGCATACACATCGTCGTCAGCAATAGGAGGAGGAGGAGTACCGACATCAGAGGAGAAGGGACCAAGGACGACTGGCTTTGACAAGGAGATGTGGAAGGAGTTAGGGATCCGCATCGTGGCTGGGAGCTGCAGTTTGTATTTGTTTGATGACCTTGAAAGGACCGATGTACCACGGACCCAACTTGTAAGATGGAATCTTCAACCGGACGTATTTGGAGGCAAGCCATACCAAATCCCCAGGAGAGAAGCGAGGAGGATCTAGGCGTCTCTTGTCCGCATGCTTCTTCATCTGGGCGGAGGCACGTTCAAGGGAGGTTGTGACAGAACTCCATATGTTAGAGACGTCCCTGGACAGGGCATCTGCAGCGGGAACATCAGAAGTCAAGGATACCGGTAACGGAACGGAAGGCTGGAGACCGTAGACAACATAGAAGGGAGAGCTGGAGGAGGATTCACTGACGTGATGATTGTGGGAGCCCAAGGGAGTAGCGTGGACCAGTCATCATGATGGACGTTAATGTAATATCGAAGGAAGTCAGGATCTGGTTGACTCGTTCGACTTGTCCATTAGACTGGGGATGGTAGGCCGAGGAAAAGTCTAAAGACACTCCCAGATGTTTACAGAGCACCCTCCAGAAGCGCGAGGTGAACTGAGTTCCTCTGTCGGACACTATATGGAAGGGAAATCCGTGCAGCCGAAAGATGTGCCGAATGAAGGCATCAGCGAGTTCCTGAGCAGAGGGTAGGCCGACCATGGGGACGAAATGAGCCATCTTCGAGAATCGGTCCACTACGACCCAAATGACTGTATTTCCCGAGGATAACGGCAAGTACGTGATAAAATCCATGGCTATGTGTTGCCATGGAACGGAGGGAATCAGTAGAGGCAGGAGACGGCCATAGGGTAGGTGTTTGGGCGTCTTGTTCTGGGCACAGGATAGACAAGCGGAGACAACATCCTTACGGAGAGACGGCCACCAATAGTGACGGACAATAGCGCTCCAAGTTTTCTTCTGACCGGCGTGTCCGGCCACTTTCGAAGAATGCCCCCACTGAAGAACCTTGAGTCTGTCTGTCTCCGTGACGAAGGTCTTCCCATGGGGTATCTGTGCCAGGGTGACGGGAGCCACCGGAATGACCTTACTAGGACAAATGATGGACTGGTTTGTCTCTTTCTCTTGTTCCACCGTGTCGAAGGACCGGGACAAGGCATCAGCTCGCACATTTTTGTCCATGATCCGGAAATGTAGTTGGAAGTCAAACCAGGCAAAGAACAGGGACCAACGGGCATGTCACGGGTTCAGCCTTCGAGCAGATCGCAGATACTCCAGGTTTTTATGGTCGGTGTAGATGATAATCTGGTATACCGCACCCTCCAACAGGTAACGCCATTCCTCCAAAGCCAGCTTGACAGCCAGGAGCTCTCGATCGCCAATGGTATAGTTGCATTCGGGTGCCGAGAAAATTTTGGAGAAGAAGCCGCAGGTGACCAGCTTCCCGGTGGACGACTTCTGCATGAGCACGGCCCCGGCCCCTGAGGAGGAGGCATCTACCTTCAAGGTGAATTGTCGGTTCAACTCCGGTCTGTGGAGAACGGAGAGGAGGCAAACGCCCGCTTCAGGGAACAGAAAGCGGCATCAGCCTGTTGTGACCAGTCTTTCGAGTTGGCCCCCTTCTTGGTCAAGGCGGAGAGAGGCGCCGTCAGAGCAGAGAAGTGGGGGATAAACTGGCGATAATAATTGGCGAAGCCTAGGAAGCGTTGGATGGCTTTCAGTCCAGAGGGAGGAGGCCACTTGAAGATAGAAGACACCTTCCCGGGATCCATGATCCATCTGCAGGCCTGTGTCGGAGATCCCGTAGCCCAGAAAGGGAAGGGATGTCCATTCAAACACACATTTTTCATACTTGGCGTACAGATGGTTCTCCCTAAGCCTTTGCAGAACGAGTCGTACATTTTTTTTGTGGGTCGTCAAATCCGGGTAATAGACTAGGATATCATCCAGATATACGACCACACAGACGTAGAGAAGATCCCTGAAGATGTCGTTCACCAGTTCCTGGAAGACCGCCGGGGAATTACAGAGACCGAAGGGCATCACACAGTATTCGTAGTGCCTGTCACGGGTATTGAAGGTCGTCTTCCATTTGTCTCCCGGGCGAATACGGACCAGGTTATAAGCTCTGCAAAGGTCTAGCTTGGTGACGATACGGGCCCCTCTGAGCCGATCGAATAGCTCCAGGATCAGGGGTAGAAGATATTTGTTTTTTACGGTGATCTGGTTCAAGCCCTGGAAGTCGCTGCAAGGGCGTAAGTCACCTTCTTTCTTCTTAATGAAGAAAAACCCTGCTCCCGCAGGAGACAAGGATCTCCTGATGAACGCCCTTGCCAGGTTATCTGCTATGTAGTCAGACATGGCCTGGGTCTCGGCAGGGGACAAGGGATAGATCCGTCCACGAGGAGGGCTAGTGCCTGGCAGCAAGTCGATGGCACAGTCGTAGTGTCGATGTGGTGGTAATACCTCTGCCTCTTTCTTGTCGAACACGTCCACAAAAGACCAATATGCAGAAGGCAGTCCCGGTAGGGACTCCGGTGCCGGAGGCTGATGGACGGGCCGTACAGACTGCAGACAGTTATCGTGACAAGACGGGCCCCAACGGGTAATGTCTCCAGAGCGCCAACTGACGACAGGTTCATGTACTCGTAACCAGGGTAGACCCAGCAAGAGCGGGTGACCTAGTTTCAGGAGGACATATAGAGCAATCTTTTCGGTATGTAGAGCGCCAATACGGAGTTCCACGGGCTTGGTAATAAACAACACTGGTTCAGAGAGGGGTTTCCCATCCACGGAGGCGATCACAAGGGGTTTTTACAGCGGGATGACAGGTACCCGGTATTTGTCCACCGTAGCCTGATGGACAAAATTGCCCGCTGCCGCCGAGTCAAGGTATGCCTCTGCCGTGAACCAGGTCTCCTCCGTCATCACTTGGACGGTCAGCGTAACCGGGTCTGAGAGGGTTCCGGTACCTAGGGTGGCCTCTCCTACCAACCCTAGGCTTTGCAGTTTCCCGGCTTCTCGGGACAGGAACGAAGCAGGTGTGTACTGCCTCCACAGTAGAAGCACAGATCCTTGGCGAGCCGCTCTGCTCGGCATTGCACGACTTGTCCTAGACGATCTATTTGCATGGGTTCGGGAGTAGAGTTGCCGGGTAGCACTGACTGGGGAACGATGGACCTCTGCGTAGTGGAGGCATGACGTGTCGGTCGCCTCTCCCGGAATACCTCCTTGGACCGTTCCTGGAAACGGAGATCAATCCGGGTTGCTAGAGAGACCAGACCATCCAGGGTAGGAGGAACATCACGACCGGCTAACTCGTCCTTGATGCGGCCGGAGAGGCCCTCCCAGAAGGCTGCTGTCAATGCCTCGTTGTTCCATCCTAGCTCAGAGGCAAGCGTACAGAACCGGATGGCGTACTGGCCCACCGTTAGGGTTCCTTGGCATAGCCGGAGGAGCGAAGAGGCGGCCGTGGAAGTGCGTCCCGGTTCGTCAAAGGTGTTATGGAAGGCCTCAAGGAATCCCCGGATGTTGGTAGTCACGGGATCTTCTTTCTCCCATAAGGGATTAATCCAGACCAAGGCTTCCCCCTCCAGATGGGACATCAGAAAGGCCACCTTTGCTTGATCAGATGCAAAGAGGTGTGGAAGCAACTTGAAATGCAACGAGCATTGATTTAAGAAACCTCTTCAGGTCTTGGGGTCCCCGGCATACCAGGGCGGAGAAGCTAGACGGAGTTTCGAGGTTGAAGACGAAGCCACTACGGAAGCCGCTGCCGTGTTCTGATCCGACAGGGATGTGGCTGAAGCTTGAAGGTTATTCAGATGGGGGTGTCCACTGATGACATAAAGGCTAGCATGCGAGATTGGGTCTCGCGTTGTCGTACCAGTTTTTGCTGCAATCCGGCCAACTGGGACGCTAGTGCTCCGGCGGATTCCATGGCCTGTTCAAACTGTAACGTCCTGGAGGTGTATTCACAGGGCCGTGCACCGGACTCCCCCAGTGAGGCAACTCGGAGCTAACCCCTATACAGGGACTGTCCGATCAACCCACCAGAGGGCCTAGATGCACGGTAGCCGGAACACTAGGGGTACGGGGTAAAAGTCTTTCAGAGATCTGCACAGGAATGTCTCTGAGTCCAAGGGCACCGTAGGCAGGACGGATGACTGCAACCGGGTTCAGGTGCCGGGTAGGAACAGCAGACTGGGTCCCGGTCCAGCGAGACATGCAGACTGATGTTACCAGGTGAAGTCGGGGATCGGTGACGGGTTCAGGCTGACGGAAGATGGCAAGATCCTCAGCAGACAGTCACCGGGTACTTCCCTGATTGCTGGGGAATCAGCAGTCAGGACCAGGTCAGGACGGCAGACGGACTCTGCGGAAGAGATAGAGTTAATCGGGACACAAGTCACAGGGGGACCTGAACACCTAGCTCTGGGAACACGTTGAACAGGCACCGCCCACCTGGAAAGGGAAGTCTATATACCCTGTACCTGTATTAGTCATATCCTGTTCCCGGGACGCTGGCCCTTGAAGAGGAGGTGAGTGAGCGCGCGCCCTAATGCACATGCGCGAGTCCCGAGTGCCGGAGACCAGTTCAGGAAGTGGTGAAGGATATGCAGGAGTGCCAGACAGAGTGTCCTGGGTTGCAGGGAGACGCCGGGACCGGCGAACAGGAGGCACGGAGGACGCAGAGGAGGGGGAGTGAGCGGGGCAGCCCCGGGCACAAGGACCGGGGACCGGAGCGGTGAGTGACAGGTGGCGCTGGGACCCGGGGAGCGTGACAACATCAATCAGACAAAAGTAATTGCACCAACAACCATAAATGTCCCATATCCAATGATAACCATCACACAGTTTCCTCTATAATGGGATGAGAAAAATAAATGTAATTAAATAGAATAAACAAGTGAATATTACAGTCATTGAAGTAATAAGTGATTGTGTAAGATAGTAAAAGAACACCATGTGAATGTGAATGCTCATAAAAATAATGAGTATACTTAAATAATGTAAATAAAATATATATTTATTTATTAATACATTGTGCTGAGTCAAAAAATATATATAAAAATGTATATTAATATGTGTGTGAGTAATTATGAATAAAGAATATATACAGTAATATGAAAGTTTGGGCACCCCTATTAATGTTAACCTTTTTTCTTTATAACAATTTGGGTTTTTGCATCAGCTATTTCAGTTTCATATATCTAATAACTGAAGGACTCAGTAATATTTCTGGATTGAAATGAGGTTTATTGTACTAACAGAAAATGTGCAATCCGCATTTAAACAAAATTTGACCAGTGCAAAAGTATGGGCATCCTTATCAATTTCTTGATTTGAACACTCCTAACAACTTTTTACTGACTTACTAAAGCACTAAATTGGTTTTGTAACCTCATTGAGCTTTGAACTTCATAGGCAGGTGTATGCAATCATGAGAAAAGGTATTTAAGGTGGCCACTTGCAAGTTGTTCTCCTATTTGAATCTCCTATGAAGAGTGGCATCATCCTCAAAACAACTCTCAAATGATCTGAAAACAAAGATTATTCAACATAGTTGTTCAAGGGAAGGATACAAAAAGTTGTTTTAGAGATTTAAACTGTCAGTTTCCACTGTGAGGAACATAGTAAGGAAATGGAACAACACAGGTACAGTTCTTGTTAAGCCCAGAAGTGGCAGCCAAGAAAAATATCAGAAAGGCAGAGAAGAAGAATGGTGAGAACAGTCGAGAACAATCCACAGACCACCTCCAAAGACTTGCAGCATCATCTTGCTGCAGATGGTGTCAATGTGCATCGGTCAACAATACAGCACACTTTGCACAAGGAGACGTTGTATGGGAGAGTGATGCGAAAGAAGCCGTTTCTGCAAGCACGCCACAGAGTCGCCTGAGGTATGCAAAAGCACATTTGGACAAGCCAGTTACATTTTGGAAGAAGGTCCTGTGGACTGATGAAACAAAGATTGAGTTGTTTGGTCATACAAAAAGGCGTTATGCATGGAGGCAAAAAAACACGGCATTCCAAGAAAAGCACTTGCTACCCATAGTAAAATTTGGTGGAGGTTCCATCATGCTTTGGGGCTGTGTGGCCAATGCCGGCATCGGGAATCTTGTTAAAGTTGAGGGTTGCATGGATTCAACTCAGAATCAGCAGATTCTTGACAATAATGTGCAAGAATCTGTGACGAAGTTGCAGTTACGCAGGGGATGGATATTTCAACAAGACAATGATCCAAAACACCGCTCCACATCTACTCAGGCATTCATGCAGAGGAACAATTACAATGTTCTGGAATGGCCATCCCAGTCCCCAGACCTGAATATCATTGAACATCTGTGGGATGATTTGAAGCGTGCTGTCCATGCTCGGCGAACATCAAACTTAACTGAACTGAACTGGAATTGTTTTGTAAACAGGAATGGTCAAATATACCTTCATACAGGATCCAGGAACTCATTAAAAGCTACAGGAAGTGACTAGAGGCTGTTATTTTTGCGAAAGGAGGATCTACAAAATATTAATGTCACTTTTATGTTGAGGTGCCCATACTTTTGCACCGGTCAAATTTTGTTTAAATGCGGATTGCATATTTTCTGTTAGTACAATAAACCTCATTTCATTCCAGAAATATTACTGAGTCCATCAGTTATTAGATATATGAAACTGAAATAGCTGTTGCAAAAACCCAAATTGTTATAAAGAAAAAAGGTTAACATTAATAGGGGTGCCCAAACTTTTTCATATGACTGTATAATTTATGCATATGTGATATGAAAAAAATACCACAATAAACAAAAATAAATAATAATATACAGTCATATGAAAAAGTGTGGGCACCCCTATTAATGTTAACCTTTTTTCTCTATAACAATTTGGGATTTTGAGTGGAGCAGTTGATGAAACGATTACCCTCAGATTATGCTGGCGTCAGAGGTAGGGTGCCATCTCACGCAACAGGATTACAAGAGAGGGCTATGCATAGTAGAAGCAACACAGGCGGGGGACTAATGTGCCAAAACTGGTCCATTTTCCACAAACCATCAACTGCGAATCAGATAACGGTTGGAGGAACGATGACAAGGATGGAACAGTTAAGTAAGATGGTGAGGGACTACAGTCATATGAAAAAGTTTGGGCACCTCTATTAATGTTAACCTTTTTTCTTTATAACAATTTGGGTTTTTGCAACAGCTATTTCAGTTTCATATATCTAATAACTGATGGACTGAGGATTATTTCTGGATTGAAATGAGGTTTATTGTACTAACAGAAAATGTGCAATCCGCATTTAAACAAAATTTGACCAGTGCAAAAGTATGGGCACCTCAACATAAAAGTGACATTAATATTTTGTAGATCCTCCTTTTGCAAAAATAACAGCCTCTAGTTGCTTCCTGTAGCTTTTAATGAGTTTCTGGATCCTGGATGAAGGTATATTTGACCATTCCTGTTTACAAAACAATTCCAGTTCAGTTAATTTTGATGGTCGCCGAGCATGGACAGCCCGCTTCAAATCATCCCACAGATTTTCAATGATATTCAGGTCTGGGGACTGGGATGGCCATTCCAGAATATTGTAATTGTTCCTCTGCATGAATGCCTGAGTAGATTTGGAGTGGTGTTTTGGATCATTGTCTTGCTGAAATATTCATCCCCTGTTTAACTTCAACTTCGTCATTGATTCTTGCACATTATTGTCAAGAATCTGCTGATACTGAGTTGAATCCATGCGACCCTCAACTTTAACAAGATTCCCGGTGCCGGCATTGGCCACACAGCCGCAAAGCATGATGGAACCTCCACCAAATTTTACTGTGGGTAGCAAGTGCTTTTCTTGGAATGCCATGTTTTTTTGCCTCCATGCATAGCGCCTTTTTGTATGACCAAACAACTCAATCTTTGTTTCATCAGTCCACAGGACCTTCTTCCAAAATGTAACTGGCTTGTCCAAATGTGCTTTTGCATACCTCAGGCGACTCTGGTGTGCTTGCAGAAACGGCTTCCTTTGCATCATTCTCCCATACAGCTTCTCCTTGTGCAACGTGCGCTGTATTGTTGACTGATGCACAGTGACACCATCTGCAGCAAGATGAAGCTGCAGGTCTTTGGAGATGGTCTGTGGATTGTCCTTGACTGTTCTCACCATTCTTCTTCTCTGCCTTTCTGATATTTTTCTGGGCCTGCCACTTCTGGGCTTAACAAGAACTGTACCTGTGTTCGTCCATTTCCTTACTATGTTCCTCACAGTGGAAACTGACAGTTTAAATCTCTGAGACAACTTTTTGTATCCTTCCCCTGAACAACTATGTTGAATAATCTTTGTTTTCAGATAATTTGAGAGTTGTTTTGAGAAGCCCATGATGCCATTCTTCATAGGAGATTCAAATAGGAGAACAACTTGCAAGTGGCCACCTTAAATACCTTTTCTCATGATTGGATACACCTGCCTATGAAGTTCAAAGCTCAATGAGGTTACAAAACCAATTTAGTGCTTTAGTAAGTCAGTAAAAAGTAGTTAGGCGTGTTCAAATCAAGAAATTGATAAGGGTGCCCATACTTATGCACCGGTCAAATTTTGTTTAAATGCGGATTGCACATTTTTTGTTAGTACAATAAACCTCATTTCAATCCAGAAATATTACTGAGTTCATCAGTTATTAGATATATGAAACTGAAATAGCTGCTGCAAAAACCCAAATTGTTATAAAGAAACAAGGTTAACATAAATAGGGGTGCCCAAACTTTTTCATATGACTCTATGTATGATATGACAATCTATCACAAGTGAGGATTATATGGGAAAAAAATGAATATATGAAATATGAAAAATATATATATGGGGACAGACATTATATATTAAATAAATCATTGTGAAAAAAATCGTGAATACAACAAAAATTTATTTATGTAATTCAACATATCATATAGTGTAAAAATGTGAAAAATTTATACTTGATATATTATTATAAATATTTGATCTGATTATATACAATGTATAAACCAAATAATATATCTATATTTGTGCAAAAATATATATATAAAAATGCATGAAAATAATACCCCAAATATATCTCAATATATATGCACAAGTGTGTATACATACACATATATAACTTCCCTTATATATGAAAAATATAAAAAATATATAATATAAAAATATAACCCTTTTATATATAAATATAATAAGTGTTAACGTGTGAGTGAAGAAGTAGAAAAATAAATAAATATTTCATCACCATCATACACACATAACACCCTCACACATACATACATAGATAACACAAATCACTTTAACCACAACACATACCCTATCACACACCCATTCACCCTACTCATGCACAATATAAATACCATCCTGTTTTATTTAACCCAAGAAACAGCTCTCATGTAACATTCAACCACAACAAAAGCCCTCAAACACCCCAAAGTTATATTTTGTATCTAAAATCCTAAATAGACCCTGCAGATCATATATCCACTCAACCATATATCAATATATCAGTAGCCTTTTCTTATCTCCGCCGCTTCCGTCTTGCAATTAATGTGGTGATCGATCTCATACTCTCGATCTCTTGAGGAATTCCAAAATGTCTTTGTTTTCAAAACAAACAGGCAAATAGAGCATCCACCACATGTCCATGATGCCCACTTTGGATCTGTTGATTGAAAAAGATACTTAGATTTCGGTGGTACATAATGACTTCTCACTATGCATTCGCTTATCATTTTATTTCGTCTGGCTGTGATCGTAGGAGTGTCTGAGATATGTTTTATAATATCTGGATCATGCTTTAACATAGGCCAGTACTTCTGAAACACTTTGATCATGTCATTCCACCTCCCATGATAATTCGTAATTAAACGAACAGGTTCTATAGCCACAGATTTATTTTTAGGAATCAGAAGATCACTTCTGTGACAATTCTTAGCCCGAATGTAGCCCTTCTGGATATAGTCATGCCTATACCCCCTCTGTACAAACCTCCTTCGAAGGACTTCAGATTCTCTTTCAAAATCCTCATTTTGATCACATATACGATGCGCCCTCATAAATTGTCCAGTTGGTATTGCACGTATCACATGCGCTGGATGTGCCGATGTTGCATGCAGATAAGTATTAACACTAGTACTTTTCCGAAAAAACTGTTGTGTGTACTGATCCATCCGGATCAACGGTAATCTTCAAGTCCAAAAAATCAGTCTCCAATTGCTCAATCTTACAAGACAACCGTAAATTGAGGTCATTAGTATTTAATGTTACCAAAAATTCATCCAATGCTGTTCTTGTACCTTGCCAAATAATCAGAATGTCATCGATGAACCTCATCCATGACACAATTACTCCTCCCATAGGTGACTCATTTGATGGAAGACAGTTTCTCTCCCATAATCCCAAAAATAGATTTGCGTAGGATGGTGCGAAAGCCACACCCATCACCATGCCTCTTTTTTGTAAATAAAATTGATTCTTAAAAAGAAAATAGTTATGGGTAAGTGTAAACTTCATGAATTCCATCAATATTTCCAGGAATTCACTACTGTGACCACATCCAGAAAGATAATGCCTGGCAGCATAAAAGCCATCCTCATGATTAATTGACGTGTAAAGAGACTCAACATCACATGTCACAATGTACATGTCTGGCTCCAAGATTATATTTTCCAAACGAAAACCTCTGTCGAGTCTCTTATATAGGATGGCAATTCCATCACGCATGGTCTCAAATAATAGTCCAAGAATTTACAGACTGACTCAATAAGAGCCCCATTCCCAGAAACTATCGGTCTCCCCGGAGGATTTAAAATGTCCTTATGAATTTTGGGCAAAAAATAGATTGTTGTTACAGTTGGACTAAATGTCTTCAGACCCTCCCATATTCTTTTGGGAATGATCCAATCCTAAAATCCTTAATCCAAAATCTGAAATAATTCAGTTTAAAATTTCTTTGTTGGATCCTGTGTCAGTCTTTCATAACAATTATTAACAATTATTATCTCTCAACTGACGATAAGCCTCTCTCTCGTATTTTAAGGCAGGCCAGACAACCGCATAGCCTCCATTGTTGGATGGTTTAAAGACTACTCCCTCCATTCTAGATAATTCCCTCATAGCTCTTCTCTGATCCCCAGTTTCATAGATCTTCCGATGTGGCATCTTATAGAAATCTTCACACACCATCATAGTGAAGATCTCAACTGGGGAACTGCATGACAACAAAGGAAAGGTATTTGTTTTTTTCTTTATAAATTCAGGAAACTTACCAATACTATCACTCGTCTGTTCCAAAAGAAGCTCCTCTAATGTTTGTAACGCCTCCAATTCCTTCTCTGTTGAGAGTGAAGACAAATCAGATTCTTTAGAGAAGAATTTTTTTAAAAAGAAGTTTACGGGAAAATAAAAAGGTATCTTTGATTGCTGTGAAACAATCAAAATTTGCAGTAGGGCAAAAATTCAAACCTATAATAGCACAGAATTCTGTGCCTCCGTCAGATTGATATCAGACAAATGAATTACCTTTAAGGTGTTATTCTCCATAGATGCAGAATCTGCATCATAAAAACCCTTCCTCTTTCTCCCTTTAGAATTGACACGTTGTATATGCTGTCAAGTAATCATACCATGTACTGATGTCGAATGCTCCTCATTAGATGTTCCTGAATTTAAACTCGATAATGACGAGATAGATTGGGACCTTGTATTGGAAATAGATGATCTCCACTTGAATACACAATTAGTCTGGTAGTCACCCAGGTCTCGTTGGAATTTATACATCTTAAGTTGTTGCGTATCAGTTTCCCTCTTGGGAAATAACGTGTCCAACTCTTGTTCAAATTTAGCCATATTCCCGACACTCAAATTTTGCTGTAATCTTAATTGTACAGAATATTGCCTAAATTGCCTAAAGAATATATAATATATTTATTGGGGTCATGAATTTGACCTGTTCCCTTGCCATATGTTTTTATGGTTTTAACTGTCTTATGTGTAATTGTTTTTAATTGATTTCTGATGCTATCAATAAAGATGGAATTTATATATTTAGTGTTGTGTGTTTTCTGGGACTTTTTTTGGGTTAATCTCCTAGTTTGTCTAGTTGTTCTAGCTGTTGAGCCACTAGGAATGATGATTTCAGAGGGAGAATTTTATATCGATGAACCTACAAAACAGCCTCTGTAATCACACACGACAGAGCTCCATTGTACAGAGCAGCATCTCTATGTCCTGTGTTCTACAGGTAGAGGAAATATTTTTTTCTTCTAATAAAATTACTAAAAATAATAAATAATAAAAAAAAAAGACTAATGTAATTTTTATTACACTTTTTTTATAAAATAATAAACATCACAAATCAGCAAATGACATGGACATATTTAGTGTCCCTGTAATCATAATGACACGAATAACAGAGCGATCAGATTATTTATGGGGATCGGTAAATAGCGTAAAAAAAATGGCACAATTTATTATTTTTCTTCATTAAAACCTATAAAAAAATTTAATAATAATGTATGGTTAAGGCCTTGTTCACACGTAGCGTAAATGCTGCGTTTTTTATCTGCAGGTGTCCACACCACGAGCGCAATAACATTCTTCTGTGATTATTGCTTGTCTGCGGTATTTTTTTTATGCATTGTCCCATTTATTTGATACATGTTTGGTGCAGATGTGAATCCCGAAGCTTATAAAAAAAAAAAAATCAAAGCACAGTTCAGTGGTTTCTTTAGACGCAAAAGGGCGGACATTTCATGACGTCACATCTCTGCTTGGACAATTAGTCCATGCTCACATGTAGAGTAAATGCTGCATTTTTTTTCTACTGTTTTTTTGCACATATATTCTGCTGTGTGTAATTGTCTAAGCAAAGTGGATGTGATTCGATGAAAAGATATTGCTGAACTTTTCGGTTTTGGTGCTTTCTTTTCTCTAGAGGTTTCTATGTGGCCCTTAAAAAAAACGCAAGAAAAAGCTTCTCTGTACTATAAAAACACTTAAAACCGCAGATTCACATCTGAACCAAAAACGCATTAAATAATGGAGAAAAGACATAAAAAATGCATCAAAAATGGATTGTGTAGTTTAGTGCAGACAGCAGCAGAAACACAAAGAAACAGAATTTATGCAACATGTGAACACGGCTTTATAGGCACAAATAAGCAATATGTCTATGAATGAACAGTCCGGGGCATCTGCTGAATGACCCTTACTGCCAAATGGGTGTGGCTAGGGGTGTGGCTAAAGGTGTGGTCAAAATTTACCCGCGCCGCAACCTTTATCCCTCTTTCCTTTCTTCAAAAGTTGGGAGGTATGCAAGACATTCGTTTTGTCCACAGCAGTTACACGTGCTCTTTGGAATCTTGCCTACATTTCTAAAACCAATTGTGGTATATTCGCTCACTGAGCTGTTTCACAAGGTAGCAAGAGGAAAAACATCTCATTTAATCTTCAGCAGGTTGTGCGATACGATATCGAGATAAACCGTTGCGACTGTCATATTCAGTCATCGGGTCGATAATATAAGGAGGATGTGGCTAATGTATTATTCAGTTTTTTATTCATACTCTTTGTTGCTTTCTTTATGTAATCATATTTTGATGAAAAAAATTTCAATAAAAACAGATTTATCATAATCTTCAGCAGGTTTATTCAGGGCTTCATAAATCGCATGAGATAAAATAAAAATAAACTGCCTTACCAGCATAAAGAAAACAAATAAACAATAGTCCATACATCTGTGGGTTCCACCCGCTCAGAGTCAGTGTTCACTCTCTGGCACTGAGAGCTAGCTCTGGAGGTACTGCTACCTTCCAAACACAGAACACCTAAGTGATTCCGATGTAAGGGGTGGACGGACCCCTGGTGGTGAAGAAGATGTTTTCCCCCCTGAAGACGCCCCACGGTGTGGTGGCCAGTGGTACTGATATAATGTTATTTGTGGTTTTAGTGATAACCGGTTCCCCCCACTAGGTGTCACGGTGGAGCAGTGGTCCCTCTGGGAACAGTGACAGGAGAAGGAGAGGCAGGGCAGCCTAGGGGTGGAAGGGAGGGCTCTGAAGCAGAGTGAGAGTAGTAGTCTGAGGTGACAGTAGGAGAAGACAGAAGTGACGGGGCAGAGTGTGGGAGTAATACGTGGCAGATAGCCAGAGAGAGAGTGCCTTGACAAAGGAACAGAAGTACACGGGTAAGACCCATAGCAGCCAGAGTACGAGTATAGACTAAGAAGCAGAAGTATACGGGGAAAGCCCGTAGCAGCCAGAGTACGAGTATAGACTAAGAAGCAGAAGTATACGGGTAAAGCCCGTAGCAGCCAGAGTACGAGCATAGATGAAGAAGTAGAAGTATACGGGTAACGCCCGCAGAAAAGGAAAAGAAGTAGTCCCCCGGCAAGAACTGTATTCTGAAACTGAAGTGTCTGTTTGCTGAAACTGTAAAGAAAAATGGAAGCTACGTTCAATAAAGTGTCTCTTGGTTTACCAGCTGCCTGTCTGTGGCTCTTTACTGAGAGTGGCGAAGTGCCCTGCGGACGGAAAGGAAAAAGTGTCACCGCGAGCCAAGGTACCGACATGCAGGTGCCCCTGCCATCCACACTCTGCCCCACAAAGGACACCCCTGTCTTAATAGTGATGGCCGGGCCGGGGTTCAGCCTGTCGCACGAAGGGGCCACGATTGCACCCCCCGAGGCGCCCCCTGCCCCCGTTACACCAGCATAAAGAAAACAAATAAACAATAGTCCATACATCTGTGGGTTCCACCCGCTCAGAGTCAGTGTTCACTCTCTGGCACTGAGAGCTAGCTCTGGAGGTACTGCTACCTTCCAAACACAGAACACCTAAGTGATTCCAAAGGCCTTGCTTTTACCCCCTGGACCACTCCCTAAAGTGAAGATATGTGTACAGCCATCTAACCCATCTCTTTGACTGTTCACAAAAAACCAAGCCCTTATCATGGCTGATTAAACCTCTCAGTACCATAATGATGCCGGAGTATACATTCTGGGTTTCACATCACTGGAGTTAAATAACTTAAGTGAAAAATATCTCCCCTCCAGGATTTTACCATTGACCAACTTACAGCACCCAGAACCAAGAGTGGTTCTGGGTGCATATTTCTAATCCCTGCCTAGCAATCCCAGCCTGTAGCAGCATAGATAAAGAGATCTTTAGAAAAAGTATTTCTAAAGATCCTTTATGATATGCTAATCAGGCCAGCGACTAGTCGCAAGGGCGTTATTTGCCTTAGCTAGTCAGCCCCCTTAGCATGTAAGCACGCCCCTGTGGGCATGTCAACATGCTAATGAATGCGCACCATGAGAGGCATCTTTGCTCTCATCTCTCTGCTGCCACCATGGCTGATGCTGGTTTTCAGCTTAGTGCGCATGATTAGTGGTCCCCGGAATACCAGTCCTGAGCACTATGAAGCCGGGTGTACGAATCCTGGCTTCAAACTGGTGTAGTGTGCATAACCGTAAGTCTGGGGACTGCTGATCATGCACACTGAGACGAAAACCAGCGGTGCCAGCTGAGAGGTGAGAGCGACCATGCCTCTGACACTGCACATTCATTAGCATGTTAGCACGCCCACAGAGGGCCGACTAGCCAAGGGAAGTAACACCATTGCGAATAGTCCCTGGATTCATTAGCATATCATAAAGGATCTTTAGAAATACTTTTTCTAAAGATCCCTTTATTTGTGCTACTATAGGCTGGTAGGCTGGGACTGCTAAGCAGGGATTAGAAATATGCACCCAGAACCGTTCTTGGTTCTGGGTGCCAAACAGGACCTGATAGGTTTCCTTTAAGATTGATGATGTGATGCTAGTCACTACTTACGGATAGTATAGAGATAGTATAGACAGAAGAGTAGTCAGGCAAGCCGGGGTCAGGAAACAGGAGGACACGACAGTACACAGGAAGTAGAAACACCGTCAAGTCACAAGCCGAGGATTAGAATTCCAGGAGAGTACGTATTAGATTCAGGGAGAAGACAGAGACATGGTCAGGTAACGGTTTGAGGTTAGAAGCCAGGAGGTAATGACAAGAACAGGGAGCAGGCAAAGAGTAGTCAAACAACAGTCTGGGGTTAAGAAACTTAGATCAGAACACAAGCACATACCCAAGCCTAGAGCACAACTGCAGAGCAAGAAAGTACGACTGTGGGAGAGCATGCGCAGTAATGAAACAGGGCAATTACCAGGAAGGTGGAACACCTGAGTAACAGCACCTCCCAGAACCTGCATGGAATCCTGTGCTGTCAAACAACCTGTCAGCTAGTGCTCAAAGAAACCCAGCAGAGCATCTTCAAATGCAAGATGCTCTGCACAAAGGAATAATGTCACTGTCAGCTCCGCAATTCAGGAAGGCGCAGCAGAGCATCACCTATGTGCAAGATGCTCTACAGAGAGAAATCGTGACAGAACCCCCTCTTCAATTGAGGGCCACTGGATCCCCAGGCTTCTCTGGAAACCTCCAATGGAAGGCCCTGACCAATTGACTAGCTCTCACAGAACGAACTAATTATTGAAGGGAATTCCGGACCCTACGAGAGTCAACAATTTTCTGCACCTCATACTCCAAACCTCCATCAATGCGAACAGGAGAAGACGGGGATGAAGAAGACAAGGCTGAGGGAATGATATTTTTAGCAGGGACTTCTGGAATACATTTAGGGTACGCAGAGACTGAGGAAGTCTCAGTCTGAAGGCAAATGGATTGACCACCTCCAAGATTTCATATGGCCCAATAAATTTAGGACCCAATTTAGCTGAGGGTACTTTGAGCATAATATTCTTGGAGGACAACCACACCTTATCCCCCACCTTACAGACGGGAACTGAAGAACATTTCGTATCAGCCTTTTGTTTCTGGATACATTTTACCTCCCCAATATTTTTTTGTACCTCCCTCCAGACATCTCCAAGTTTTTGTATGGCTATGTCTGATCCAGGATACCCAGAACTTAACCTAGAAAATTCTCCAAAATGGGGATAAAAACCAAAATTACCAAAAAAAGGTTGACGTCCCAGTAGACTGATTGACCTGACTATTGAAGGCAAACTCTGCAAGAGGTAAGGACGAGCACCAGTCCTCCTGCTGAACCATCACAAAACACTGCAAACTTTGTTACAATGACTGATTAGTTCTTTTGGTCTGCCCTTTAGTTTCTGGATGATAAGCTGATGAAAACGACAAATCAATGCCCAGTGTAATGGTCTGGAGACCGTTGACATTCCCGTATATATCCCATTCAAGGGTAAACTCCTTCACTATCCAGGGATAGAGGCAACCCAAAAACTATGAACTACTACCCCAATAGTCCAGGAGGAAAAAACCTGGTAAACCCCAAAAATAGAGCACAAGAGTGGTTGGAAACTAACAGGCTGCAACCCACTGACTATATATTCACAAATAGAAATAGCGGTGGAGTGTGCCTACTCTACCTAGATGCCTCATCACCATCTAAGAAACTAGTTAACCTCAAAGATGAAGAAAGGAATCCTAACTTGACTCAGAGCAGCCCTAAAGTGATAGTGAATGCCCCCATATATTGACGATGATATAAGAAGCAAATAATACACAGTTGGTTAGTGTCACGCTCCCTGGGTCCCGACGTCGTTCCTCACTCACCGCTCCGGTCCCCGGGTCTCCTGCCTCCAGTCACACGTCCTCCTCGGCACCGCTCCCTGCTCTCGCCTCCGGCACCCGGGCGTCGCGCATGCGCATTAGGGCGCGCGCGCGGTCACTGACCTCCTCTTAAAGGCCCAGCACTCCCTAAACAGGATATTGCATCAGTCAGGGTCAGGTATATGAGGAGCTTCCTGCCTGGAGGGCGTCGCCTGTTCTACGAGTTCTATAGCTAGGAGTCCAGGCCCCGCTTGCTGTGTCTTGCATTAACACTGTGTCTTCCACAGAAGAACCACTTCTACTAAGTTAACCTGGTCCTGTCCACAACCTGTCCGAGAGGTCCTGCGGGGACTGTCCTGCCAAGCTATCCTGGCCTGGGCCACAGCCTGTCCGAGTGGTCCTACGGGGACTATCAGCTGAGACGCCACCATCTTCTTCAGTCTGAACCTGCCTCCTACCCTTGGCTTCACCCGGTGACCTTTGCTTCCTCTACCGGTTGGACTCTGTTCACGTCTGACGTCTCTACCTGCCATCAGTACCCAGGCACCGTCATCACACCTGGCACCAGGAACTCTTTGTCCCCAGGGACTTCCTCATTCCAGCTTCTGGAAAGGACTCTGACCTTATCCCGCTTAGTGCTCCGGCAACCGTGCACCTAGGCCCTCTGGTGGGGTGACCAGACAGTCCCTGTATAGGGGTTAGCTCTGTGTTGCCTCACTGGGGGAGTCCGGTGCACGGCCCAGAGGATCCACCACCCGGGCATTACAGATAGAACAGGCCATGGATCCCGCCGAAGCTTTAGCGGCTCAGTTGGCCGGATTGCAGCAGGAGCTGGTCCGTCAACGCGAAACCCAATCCCGTATGCTGGCCTTCATGACGTCAGTAGACACCCGCCTGAACACACTGCAAGCAACCGCCACGTCCCTATCAACACCAGCCACGTCCACGACCTCCGTAGGAGCCGCCACCAAGACCTCAAGACTCCGACTGGCTTCTCCGCCCCGGTACGCCGGGGATCCCAAGACCTGCAGGGGGTTCTTGAACCAGTGCTCGCTCCACTTCAAACTGCTGCCGCGCCTCTTCGCTTCTGACCAGGCCAAGATAGCCTTCATAATGTCCCACCTGGAGGGCGAGGCACTGGCATGGATGAATCCCTTGTGGGAGAAGGAAGATCTCGTAACCAGCAACATCCGAGACTTCCTGCATGCCTTCCGGGCCACCTTTGATGAACCCGGACGCGCCTCCGTGTCGGCTTCTTCGCTACTCAGACTACGATAAGGGACTTTGACAGTGGGACAGTATGCTATCCGGTTCCGTACCCTGGCCTCTGAGCTAGGGTGGAACAATGAAGCCTTGACTGCCGCCTTCTGGGAGGGACTTACCGGTCGTATCAAGGACGAGCTGGCCGGCCGAGACATCCCCTCCACCTTGGACGCCTTGATCGCCCTTGCAACCCGGATAGACCTCCGCTTTCAAGAAAGGTCTAAAGAAATGTCTCGCGAGCGGCGTCCTGTAAGGCACTCCGCTTCTCCACAAAAGCCCATCCTCTCCTCATCCGTGCTCCCTGACTCCTCCATCCATGAGCCCATGCAAGTGGACCGGATACGGTCCTCCGAGCAGCGTCGAGCGGAACGAGCCGCCAAGGGCCTATGCTTCTATTGTGGAGACGGCGCACACCAGGTGCGTGCCTGCCCAGAGAAACCGGGAAACTCCAAAGCCTAGGGTTGGTAGGAGAGGCCATCCTAGGTACTGGGAAGCTCTCTGACCCAGTGACCTGGACTGCACAGGTGACAACAGGAGAAACCCGCTTCACGGCAGAGGCGTATCTCGACTCCGGGGCAGCGGGTAACTTCATCCACCAGGCCACAGTGGACAAGTACCAGGTACCTGTCACCCCGCTGCAGACACCCCTTGTGATAGCCTCTGTGGATGGGGAACCTCTCTCTGACACCGTCCTGTTCGTCACCAAACCTGTGAAACTGCGTATCGGTGCGCTACACACCGAAGAAATCGCCTTCCATGTGCTACCACGCATGTCTCATCCGCTTCTACTGGGTTTACCCTGGTTACGGGTACATGAACCGACGGTCAGCTGGCGTACTGGAGAAATCATCCGTTGGGGTCCGTCTTGTTATGAGAACTGCCTCCAGTCAGTCCAGCCCGTCCATCGTCCTCCGGCCCCGGACTCCTTACCTGGCCTTCCTCCAGCCTATTGGTCCTTCGCAGATGTCTTTGATAAAAAGGAGTCGGAGGTATTGCCTCCACATCGACCCTACGACTGTGCCATTGACCTTCTGCCGGGAACCACACCCCCTCGGGGACGGATATACCCTTTGTCCCCTGCTGAGACCCGGGCCATGTCTGACTACACCGAGAACCTGGCACGGGGGTTTATTTGACGGTCCTCGTCCCCGGCTGGTGCGGGCTTCTTCTTCGTCAAAAAAAAAGAAGGCGACTTACGGCCCTGTATCGATTACCGGGGACTGAACCAAATCACAGTAAAAAACAAATACCCCCTGCCTCTCATCCCTGAACTCTTCGATCGGCTCTGGGGGGCCCGTATATTCACCAAATTGGATCTCCGTGGGGACTACAACCTGGTTCGCATACGCTCCGGAGACGAGTGGAAGACCGCCTTCAACACCCGGGACGGGCACTATGAATATTGCGTGATGCCCTTCGGTCTTTGCAATGCCCCGGCAGTCTTCCAGGAGCTGGTGAACGACGTATTCAGGGACCTCCTCTACGTCTGTGTAGTCGTATATCTGGACGACATCTTAATCTACTCCCCAGACTTACGGACTCACAGCGAGCACGTGCAGATCGTGCTACAGAGGCTGAGGAAGAATCGCTTATACGCCAAACACGAGAAGTGTGTGTTCGAGCAATCATCCCTTCCCTTTTTGGGCTATGTGATATCGGACACCGGTCTGCAGATGGATCCCGGGAAAGTCTCTGCTATCCTCGACTGGCCTCCTCCTACGGGACTAAAAGCCATCCAACGTTTCCTCGGCTTTGCTAACTACTATCGCCAGTTCATCCCTCACTTCTCGACCCTAACTGCTCCGCTCTCCGCCCTGACCAAGAAAGGGGCCAATCTGAAGGCTTGGACACCTGAGGCCGAAGCCGCCTTCTGCTCTCTGAAGCGTTCCTTTGCTTCTTCTCCAGTCCTTCACCGACCTGAGTTGAACCGCCAATTCACCCTGGAGGTTGACGCCTCTTCTGCAGGGGCAGGGGCCGTACTTATGCAGAAGTCCGCCACCGGGAAGATGGTTACCTGCGGCTTCTTCTCCAAGATCTTCTCAGCCCCAGAACGCAATTATACCATTGGTGATCGAGAGCTCCTGGCTGTTAAGATGGTGTTGGAGGAATGGCGATATCTCTTGGAGGGAGCGGTTTACCCGGTGATCATCTATACTGACCACAAAAACCTGGAGTATATACGCTCCGCTCAAAGGCTGAATCCGCGCCAAGCACGTTGGTCTCTCTTCTTCGCCAGGTTTGACTTTCAGCTACACTACCGGCCCGCGGACAAGAACGTAAGGGCGAATGCCCTGTCTCGGTCCTTCGTTCTGGTGGACCAAGAGGAGGAGCCAAACCAGCCCATCATCTGTCCGAGCAAGGTCATCCCGGTGGCTCCCGTCTCTCTGGCACAGATCCCTCCTGGGAAGACATACGTCACGGAGACCGACCGACTCAAGGTCCTCCAATGGGGACACTCCTCAAAAGTGGCCGGACACGCCGGCCAGAAGAAAACCTCGGGCGCAATCGCCCGTCATTATTGGTGGCCGTCTCTTCGTACGGATGTCACCGCCTTCGTCTCTTCATGTTCCTCCTGTGCCCAAAACAAGACGCCTAAGCAGCTGCCCTTTGGTCCTCTTCTTCCTCTGCCGATTCCTTCCATTCCCTGGCAACACATAGCCATGGACTTTGTCACGGACTTGCCCTTGTCCTCCGGTCATACGGTCATCTGGGTCGTGGTGGACCGGTTCTCGAAAATGGCTCATTTTGTTCCTATGGCTGGATTGCCCTCTGCTCAAGAGCTTGCGGACGCCTTCATACAGCACATCTTCCGGCTGCATGGCTTTCCTGCCCATATTGTGTCCGACAGAGGAACCCAATTCACCTCACGCTTCTGGAGGGCTCTCTGTGAACACCTGGGGGTGTCTCTGGACTTTTCCTCTGCCTACCACCCTCAGTCAAACGGACAAGTGGAATGAGTCAACCAGATAATGACCACCTTCCTTCGCCACTACGTCAATGTCCACCAGGACAACTGGTCCACGCTCCTTCCTTGGGCTGAATTCTCTCATAACCACCAGGTCAGCGAATCCACCTCCAGTTCTCCCTTCCATGTTGTCTATGGTCTCCAGCCTTCTGTGCCGTTACCAGTCTCTCCAGCTTCCGATGTACCTGCAGCAGATGCCCTGGCCAGAGACTTCTCCGCTATATGGGCCTAAGTCAAGACCTCCCTGGGACATGCTGCTGCATGAATGAAGAAACATGCGGACAAGAGACGTCTTGATCCTCCTCGCTTCTCTCCTGGGGACTTGGTCTGGCTTGCCTCCAAGTACGTCCAACTCAAGATTCCTTCGTACAAGCTGGGTCCGCGGTACATCGGTCCCTTCAAGGTCCTCAGGAAGATCAACGAGGTATCCTACAAATTGCAGCTTCCGCCCTCCCTGCGGATACCCAACTCCTTCCATGTGTCCTTGCTGAAACCTGTTGTCCTTGGTCCCTTCTCTTCTGATGCCAGTCCTCCTCCTCCCATAGCCGATGATGAGATCTATGCGGTAAGAGATATCGTGGCCATGAAGACCGTCAGGGGACGGCAGTACTTCCTGGTCGACTGGGCAGGTTATGGTCCCGAGGATAGGTCCTGGGAACCCCGGGAGAATGTGGGTACTCCTCTGATTTGTGCCTTTCTGTCCCGGTTGCGGGGAGGGGGTCTGGGGGGGTACTGTCACGCTCCCCGGGTCCCGACGTCGTTCCTCACTCACCGCTCCGGTCCCCGGGTCTCCTGCCTCCAGTCACACGTCCTCCTCGGCACCGCTCCCTGCTCTGGCCTCCGGCACCCGGGCGTCGCGCATGCGCATTAGGGCGCGCGCGTGGTCACTGACCTCCTCTTAAAGGCCCAGCACTCCCTAAACAGGATATTGCATCAGTCAGGGTCAGGTATATTAGGAGCTTCCTGCCTGGAGGGCGTCGCCTGTTCTACGAGTTCTATAGCTAGGAGTCCAGGCCCCGCTTGCTGTGTCTTGCATTAACACTGTGTCTTCCACAGAACCACTTCTACCAAGTTAACCTGGTCCTGTCCACAACCTGTCCGAGAGGTCCTGCGGGGACTGTCCTGCCAAGCTATCCTGGCCTGGGCCACAGCCTGTCCGAGTGGTCCTACGGGGACTATCAGCTGAGACGCCACCATCTTCTTCAGTCTGAACCTGCCTCCTACCCTCGGCTTCACCCGGTGATCTTTGCCTCCTCTACCGGTTGGACTCTGTTCACGTCTGACGTCTCTACCTGCCATCAGTACCCGGGCACCGTCATCACACCTGGCACCAGAAACTCTTTGTCCCCAGGGACTTCCTCATTCCAGCTTCTGGAAAGGACTCTGACCTTATCCCGCTTAGTGCTCCGGCAACCGTGCACCTAGGCCCTCTGGTGGGGTGACCGGACAGTCCCTGTATAGGGTTTAGCTCTGTGTTGCCTCACTGGGGGAGTCCGGTGCACGGCCCAGAGGATCTACCACCCGGGCATTACAGTTAGGAATAGACTTAAGCACTGGGTGTAGCCAACAAAAACCCTAATATATACCAACTCCTGATGATCAAAATTCCCTAAGACCACATGATCCTCCACCCATTACATCAGGAAACTCTTGTGCAAAACACCAGACAGGATTAACATCCAAAACAGGTTGTCACAATAAAACTATATTTGAGGGAAGTTCAGACAGAGATAAAACTCTCTATGTGTTTTTTCACTGACTGAACAGTTTCCATAGCATTTCAAAACTAATTGAAACAGAATCAAAATAAACATTGCACACAAGAGAAAAAAATGCATGAAAACCATTCAGTCACAGGAAAGAAGACAAAGTAGTTATCCGAGGCTCCAAAGGCGAGATCAGGATGACCTAAAAAAAAAAAGGCAAAAATTGCATCCAAAAAAATCAGACAAACTGCAGCAGATAGCACTGGAGATCTCCAAGAGAAAAAGACAAGCTGGAGCATACTGGAGAAGTGTCCAGTGGATCACAGGCACATGGCCAACATGACAGGAGAACCTGGTGTTCTAAACATGTTCACTGGAGCAAAACTGACACAGGAAACTATATCACCAGCATCAGATTGAGGCAGAATATCTTCCTTTATACCCCAAGGGCTGGACATGATTGGCCCACTGGGATTAGAGCTAAGCCCCGCACCTGTCTCAGTGACAAGAAAGAAACCCGACTTACTTCCAGCACTGGCCACTAGAGGGAGCCCAGAAACATCCTCAGGAAGCATCTTAACGCCTTCACAACCAGCAACAACCAAACCAATAGAAACACCATCCATAACAGCCCAGTCTTTTACAAAAATCCCTCTAAAATTTAAAATAAATTGTACCCCCCTATCGGCCACAATATTCATTGGAATACCATGCAATCTCACCACATGACTGGTTAATAACCTGGAAAGTGTCTCGGCATTGGGTAAACCCGATAAAGGAACAAAGTGTGATTGCTTACTAAATCGGTCAACTACTATCCAGATCACCATCTTCCCACCAGACATAGGTAAGTTGGTAATGAAATCCATGGACAGTTAAGTCCAAGGACTTTCAGGAATTGGTAATGGAGCCAATTCCCTGGACGGTCATGACTTACTTTAGTGTGTGCACAAGTTTCACAAGCGGAAACAAAATCCTTCACATCATTATGCATAGAAGAGCCTGGAAATAGCCCTCTGGGTGTCCGTGACCCCAGGGTGACCACTTAACAAAGAGTCATGAAATTCCTGCAACAAACGCAACCTTAGGTATTTGTAATCATTGTTTTATTAAATTGCCGGAAATCGAGGCAGGGACGGAGTCCATCCTTCTTTTCAACAAAGGAAAATCCAGCAGCTACAGGAGGAGAGAAAGGACAAATATACCCCTTCCGTAAACTTTCGCTTACGTATACTTTCATGGCAGCCCGTTCACGGCCAGGCAAATTATACAGGCGAGCTTTGGGCAATTTGACTTTAGGGATAGCACAATCATAAGGACAATGGGGTGATAGGATCTCTGCCTTTTTTTCCTAAAAAAATCTCTGAGATGCTTTAAGTACTTCCGAAGACCCTCTGCACTAGTAGAGAAAACCTGAACAGAATTGAGACATCTCTTATGACAATAAGAACCCCATTTAGCAATATCCCTTAGAAACCAATCAATGAAAGGATTATGCATACGTAGCAAAGGAATTTCCAATACCAACCCTGCAGGTAAATTATCCATAACATAACAGTAGATGACCTCGGTATGGAGAGATTCCACTGCGCTGTTCCTACTTGTTTTCTATACACTGCTACCTTTAATGTTCATATCCACTGTTATTTAATGTATGTTATTTATGTTGTTCATGCTTGTCCTCTGCTCCCACCTACTGGTCAGCCCCTTCTGTTACTCCATTTCTTTTTTTGTCCAGCCCATGGTAGTGTCTACTGCCCTGTTTGCACCTCACTTCCTGGCATCCATTTTAGTTTTTTCCAGTGCTTCTGAGAATTCCATCATCCTCATTTGGGCTGCAGAAAGTAAAGTCTTTTGACCTTAGTGGCTCCAGAGGCAAGCATCACAGGATAACTGCAATGCCAGGTACTCAGACCACTGTACCAATGCATAGCCTCAACTTATGGAGAAAATAAACCACCGTTGCTTTATCTCAGTGTGTGCACATTTAATGCATCAATTCTGGAGTGCTCTGGTCATGTCTGCCTCACCTAGTGGAAACGAAGGTAAGATCTCTCACAGTATTGCACAACTACATACCTTCAATCGCCTTTAAGTGGGGACAGAACAGTCAAAAGACTCCTTTACAGCCCAAAGTCAAAAGACTACCTTAAGCGCAATATACCAGCTACAGATCCCTAAGACCCTTGTATCCCTCTCTGGAATCTGCCTAGCAACAGGCCTTGTGCAGTAATCTGCGCTATAACAGAGCACGCCTGGACAAGCCTAAAGGGGGCTTTACATGCTACGATATCGTTAATGTTTTATCGTTGGGGTCACGTTGTTAGTGACGCACATCTGGCGTCATTAACGATATCGCAGCGTGTGATACTTACCAGCGACCTTAAGCGACCTCAAAAATGGTGAAAATCGTTCACCATGGAGAGGTCGTCCCAAAACCAAAAATCGGTAATGGTTGATTATCGATTTGGTTCGTCGCTCCTGCGGCAGCACACATCGCTATGTGTGACACCGCAGGAGCGAGGAACGTCTCCTTACCTGCCACCATGTGACGCTGAACATCTCTACCCCTTGAGGGAGGGATTGTTCGGCAGTCACAGCGCCGACGACGACCAGGTAAGTGCGTGTGACGCTGCCGTAGCGATAATGTTCGCTACGGCAGCGAACACACGATATCGCACACACGACGGGGGCGGGTGCTTACACGCTCGATATCGCTAGCAATTGCTAGCGATGTCGTAGCGTGTAAAGCCCGCTTAAGGGGAAGCTCTCCCATCTGCCATGTCCTGAATCACCTCTGCCTGCATTGTAAAGGAACTGTTTATACACCTGGGGTTTTCCCTCTAGCCATTCCCCTCCTATAGACTTGCAGTATATTATATACCTCACCGCTGCAAATTGCTGTACTGTAAAACCTCACAATTTGCTTAAATCACCTTGTAAATCTCATCAGGGGGTCCTAACGGAGCTACACTGTCATTTTTGGCCCCCAATTTGAAAGTTGAGTTTCTTAAAAAGACAGTGCACCTTAAATCAAAATGGCCGAAAAAGACCTTGCGCAGTTCCCCACTGCTAAAATAGAGCAAATACAACCTGATACTGTCCAATATTAAGCCCAGGAAGCAGAACCCACACTTCCAGTAGACCAAGTCGTCCGACCAAGATGCTCTTCCAAACCAATGATAAAGGCTATTAAAAACTAATAAAGATGAGCTATCTGAACACCTGGAAGAACAATGGGAAAGAGTTTCCTATCACATCTCAAGACTTGAATCCTCCTCAGGTGATGCCGCAAGCTTACAAGCCACCGTAGAACGGCTGAATACAGCTCAAGAAAAATACAACAAACTGTCCACAAGGTACATTACCTTTCTAAAATACTCTAACATTGATGAAGCCCTTGCAGATCTGAACAAGGCAATATGAGTGGACAGGGATAGAGACGCCAAGGTGCAAGTTGTCATAGACAAAGTGGAACAACGTATCTCTTACCAGCAAGGACCTAGATCTCACAGATCAACCTCATCTAGACGTTCTTCTCTGCAATCCGGATCATCATCCTTAAGAAACTCAGCAATGAGCGACAGAATACTAGAGGCCCGTGTGCCGCCCCCGTGCTGGCAGCCTGCCGCTGCTCGGGTCCGGGCCTTCCGGTGGGTGGCTTGAGGGTTTCTGGACCCGGGGGATCCCGCGGACACTCTGAATGAAAAGGGTTGGGGGGATGGTGGATGTAGGACGTATATGTACGGGCTGGGCCGTACTAGGTTCGTGACGCCACCCACCGCTGCAGTTACGGGGCACCCGGGGGAGATGTTGGGCAGCAAGTTGTTAACCGCTCCGTGGGCAGGGATGGTGGCCCCGGGACCTGATGGGTGCTTTGTTGGTGCTGGGAGATGGGGGACCGCAGGGTGCTGATGAACTCACTATTGAAGGAAACACACGAGTCTCTGGTAAACCAAGGTGATGGTGGTCGATGCCCGCAGCCGGTTGCGCTCTGGTTCCCACACCAGGCTGGTGGTCTCTGTGTTTCTCCTGCACCTTTGTGTAACGGTGGACTGCCTGTGCTTGTAACTTCAGGAGTCCGCTCCTGGCTGGATGTTGCCTAAGGAGCCCTTGCCCGCTGGCCCATGGGATTTCTGAGCCCTGGCGGTGGCCTTTTATCCCCCTCGTTGGGCTGCTGTCTTCTAATAGGGACTTTGGGTGGGACAGGACCTCTAGTCCTGGACTCAATTGGTTAATTAGCTGGTTCCAGTCGCTTCTGGTCACGGCTTCAGGGTCCGAGTACCCCCCTGTGTGCTCTGGTTTCCGAGTCGGTTCCTCGGGTCGGTACCGGCGGGCCACTACCCTGTCCCAGTCCACCTCGGTTCCACTGAGCCGTCTTCCCGGCTCCTGCAGACGGAGAACGCCATCTGCCTCCTAGCCAAAGGCACCAGGGCTCCTACACTGGCGCCGTTCAATTTGGGGTATTCGCCTCTGCTGGAGCTGGACACAGCTCCAGCCCATACTCCTCTCCAACTTGAACTCTCAACTGAACTGAACTGAACTTACTACTTTCCCGCCCCCGAGCTGTCTAGACTCCTTGGTGGGCGTCTTGCAACCGCCTGGTTCCGCCCCCTGGTGTGTCCATCTAGCCCCGAGGGGGGTGACTAGGGTTTTAAGGTTATCTGATGTTACCTGTGAGGGAAAGGTGTTGTGCAGTGGCCTATCTGTGACTACCTGGCCCGGCCAGGGCGTCACACCCGCATAAGAGCAAAGGAATCCACGGTGAGGCCTTCCTTCACAGAAAGAGGGGCAGAAGCAGAGGCTCAGATAAAGATTCTTTGGTTGCAGATGGAAGAAGAAATTGCGCTAACTAAAGTAAGACTACTTGAGCAAGCATTGAGCCAAGGTCCTGATCCAGTTTACTTGCCACCACAGGAAATAGACGATCCAGATGATCGCATCAGAGACTGTGCTGAATTAGTTACCTGCACCAACCCCGGTTTGCAGTACCGTCCAAGCCGACAACACTGGAACCTCCAACTCAGCCCCACCAGTGCAAGTGCCGTCCACAGCACCCAATCAAGTTAATAACAGTCACCATAAGGTGCCTTCTCAAACACAGTCACTACAGCAAGATGGCAATGAAGTGTTTCCTGCCCCACCTCTACAGCTCAAGCAGCAGTCATCAGAATCTACAGAGGCTAAACCACATTTCAACCCTGCAGCAACATCATTCTACCCAGGAACATCTTATCCTTTCACGCCAGGTAGCCCATACGCCCAAGGGGCATCACAAATCGTCGTGGCAACAAATGGTGAGAAAGCAGATATGTCTCAGTTTGCCAGGTTCATGGTGAGCAGAGAGCTAATCAACACCAGTCTGAGCTACAAGGGCCTGGAAAGCAACCTTCAAGGCAGCCATCGCCAATCTCAACCTAACCACAGAACAGGAGCTCGACCTCATGATCAAGTGGTTGGACCTAGGCTCTATAAACCATATCAAGAGCCTCAGAACCGTCTATGTGGGACAAGCAGAAGCAGGTCTCGCTGCTGCATGGCAAAGACAGGAATGCACGAATGGCAGCGCCGAAGCTATAGAGAAAGCCCTATTCAAAAGACTGCAGAACGTCCCAAAGATGAACCTTAAGGAAGTCCACAAGCTTCAAGATCTAAGTGATCTGCTTATGAAGCTGGATCTCGCCAAAAGAGACCCTCGTCTGTCTGGGTTGTGCTACCTGGATACAGCCCCCAATTTTGGTGAAGCTACCACATAGTCTACAGGAGAAGTGGGCAATGTCAGTCTCAAGGTACAAAACAGTACATGATGTCACCTTCCCCCCCATTTATTAATTTCTGCAGGTTCATCGACAAGCAGTCCCAGATGAGGAATGACCCCACCCTCGACTTCCCAGAGTTCAACACTGCAGCTTCAAAACCATCATCATCAAGGTATGACTGTGCCATACACAAACATAGTGACGTCAAGAACACTGAGTATTAGGAAGACTGAGCTACCATCTCCTGCAGTACCCAAAGGTAAACAGTACACCACCTCAGCAGGAGACAATCGGGAATGTCCCATCCATAAAAACCAAACTCAATGAACAAGTGCAGAGGATTTAGATCTTAAACCTTACAGGAGCACAAGAAAGTCCTCACCGAGCTTGGGGTATGTTTCAAATGTGGTGCTTCACTGGAGCACATGGCCAAGGAATGTAAATCCATTGTCAAGTGTGAGGAGTGTCATAGTGAGAAACACACCTCAGCCATGCATCCAACCCATCTCGCTGGAGACCCACCGGCTGCAGTCACCACTGCTCCCACTCCAAGTCATGGTGGGGAGCCCAAGAATCAGACTAACACCACCACAGCCATCTCCTGCTCATGCTCAGAGGTATGCAGTGAGGGCCAAAGAGAGAAATATTGTGCCCGAATATGCCTAGTCAAGGTCTATCCAGAGGGACAACCAGAAAAGGCAATGATGATGTATGCCATCATAGACGACCAGAGGAACCGGTCCCTAGCAGGATCAAAATTCTTTGTAGCATTTGGAATTAAAGGACCATCAGAACCCTACACCTTAAACACCTGCTCGGGCCACATAGAGACAAGCAGCAGAAGAGCTCAGGGATTCATCGCTTCTCCTATCAATGGGAATACTGAGATACCTCTACCAACACTAGTTGAATGTGACCAAATCCCTAGCCACAGGGATGAGATTCCTACCCCAGAATTGCTTTTCACCAACCACACCTAAGGCACCTGGCCAGTGTTATCCCACCTATGGACAACGATGCTGAGATTCTACTCCTGCTCGGCAGATACAATCTAAGGTACACAAGGTGCGACAACAGTGTAATGGGCCTGGCTATACTCCATATGCCCAAAGACTCGACTTGGGATGGGTAGTCATAGAAATTGTGTGCGTTGATCGATCAGGAATTGACGCCTTCAAGACTTATGAGCATGGAGATGGACGCACAACCTGCATAATGCCATGTCCTCATAAGTGTAATGCTGCCACCAGGGGGAGCCAGAGCTCTGCAGCAGACGACACTACACAGAGCAATGAGAACCAGGAAGGAAATGCACAGCGTTCTCATGCACTGCCTAATCAGCACAGCTGAGAGGCAGAACTGCAGGGTATGTGAGGAATAGTGAGACAAGCTGGGTCAAACACCGTATGGGCAGAAGAAAGGACCGGAGGAGCGAGCAGAAGCGAAGTCAAAGTCAGGCTAAGGTCAGTACCGGAGGAAGCAACCTAGTGGGGAAATAGGAGGGGGGACACAGGACAGGAGGGACGACCAGGGGACAGAACACAGACAAGGGCACGGGGGCACAGGAACAGACAGATCAGGATATCACTCACAGGACCAGCAATCACAGGCAAAGCAGAGCTAAGCTTATAGCCGGCGCTGGTTCACTGGAAGTGTCAGCTTTTAAGGCATCTAGGGGCCGAAAGTGAGGCCCGAGAGAAGGCTCCGCCCCCTAGCCATGTGTATAGGGAGGCGAATCATGACAAGAAGTCTCCAGACTCCTTACAGCTACCTGACATCGCCTTTTCTCTACATATCGACAACTTGGGAAGATCAGTCTTTCACACAATCAAAGACAACGATTACGTAGCCTTGACAGTAGAGGAGAGAGAGCTCATAAAAATAATGGACTGAGTTTTCTAAAGACGAAATCAACCACTGGGTTTCTCCATTACCCTTCTGAGCTACCAGGGTAAGGGCGGCTTTGCACGTTGCAACATCGCACGTGCGATGTCGGTGGGGTCAAATCGAAAGTGACGCACATCCGGCGTCACTTTTGACATCGTAGTGTGTAAATCCTAGATAATACGATTAACTAGCGCAAAAGCGTCGTTATCGTATCATCGGTGTATTCTCCGACATTTCCATAATGCCGCTACAGCGACAGGTACGATGTTGTTCCTCGTTCCTGCAGCAGCACACATCGCTGTGTGTGAAGCCGCAGGAGCGAGGAACATCACCTTACCTGCCGCCGGCGGCTATACGGAAGGAAGAAGGTGGGCGGGATGTTTACATCCTGCTCATCTCCGCCCCTCCGCTTTGATTGGCCGCATGCCGTATGACGTCGCTCTAACGTTGTACGACCCGCCCCCTTAGGAAGGAGGTGGGACGCCGGCCAGAGCGACTTCGCAGGACAGGTGAGTGCATGTGAAGCTGGCGTAGCGATAATGTTCGCTACGCCAGGAATCACAAGATATTGCTGCTGCGACGGGGGTAGGGACTATTGCGTGCGACATCGCAGCATCAGCTTGCGATGTCGCAACGTGCAAAGCCCGCTTAAGACTCCCAAACAACCGAGAACAAGCTCAATCTAAATTTACCATCCTCGGAAACCCAATCAAATTAGGGTTGTCTTCGACTCCAGCACCAAGGATCAAGGCATATCCCTTAACGATGTTCTCCTGACAGGTCCCAACCTAACAAACAACTTTGGTAGGAGTATTGCTGAGGTTCAGAGAAGAACTTGTCGCCATCACTGCTGACATTGAACAGACATTGAAGTAACTACTGTTTCCTAGTCAGAGAGGACCATCAGAACTTCCTCAGATTTCTGTGGTACAAGGACAATGACACGAATAAATAGATGGTGGAATATCGTATGAGGGTCCACATATTCGGAAACAGCCCTTCACCCGCAGTTGTAACTTATGGTATTTGGCGAACTGCATTAGAGGGAGAGTCTGAGTATGGAACAGACGCCAGAGACTTTGTAGAGAAAGAATTTTATGTTGATGAAGGGCTCAAATCACTGCCCACTGAAGAAGCAGCCAGTGATTTGCTCAAGAGGACTCAAAGTATGCTGTCCCAGGCTAAACTCAGGTTACACAAAATCGCTTCAAACAGCCTGGCTATAATGAGAGCCTTCGAAGTCAGGTGATCACGCGCCCGGGTTCAAGGCCATCGACTTGGGGCTAGACAGTCCATCCCTGCAGAGGAGCCTGGGCATCAGGTGGGATTTCGCAGCTGACTCCTTCGGATTTCAAGTAAGTTGCTCAGACAAGCCATTCACAAAACGTGGTATCCTTTCTGTAGTGAACAGCTTATTCGACCCGCTGGGATTCGTAGCACCCATCACTATACAAGGCAAATCCCTGCCGAGACAATTTTCTGAAACCGTCAAGGATTGGGATACGCCACTCCCTCCTGACAAAGAGCAAAAATGGGAAGCCTGGAAACAGTCATTGTGCAGTTTGGACAACATCCACATCCCAAGATGCTACGTCAAAACCTCACTCACCTCTAACATAAAGAAGGAACTCCACGTCTTCTGAGATGCCTCCACAGAAGCCATAGCAGCGGTTGCCTACCTGAAGGTGACAGAACCTAATGGACAAAACTACGTTGGATTTGTTTATAGCAAGGCTAAGCTAGCTCCAAAGCCTGACCATACCATTCCCAGACTGGAACTCTGTAGGACCGTGTTGGCAGTTGGAATTGCCAACTTCATACAACAAGAATTGTGTATCGACATAGATGAGGGCCAATACTACACTGACCGTAAGATCATTTTAGGTTACATCTACAACTGAACAAAGCGATTTTATGTATACGTCAGTATCCGCAATGAAAGGATCAGGAGATCCTCCAAACCAGAACAATGACATTATGTACCATCTGAACTGAATCCAGCAGATCTCGCCACTAGACCTATGTCTACAAGTTCCTTTGCTAACTCTTCTTGGCTTACAGGTCCAGAATTCCTGCTGAGACAGTGTCCAGGAAGCCTTCAGCATCCTAGATCCAGACAATGATCCAGAAGTCCGCACTGAAGTTAACACCCAGGTCACTGGTGCAGAGAAGACCTTCAGCCTCGATTGTCAGCATTTCTCCAGCTGGATGAGACTCATCAGAACTATCCCAAGATTAGTGCACATCGCCATATGTTATCATAATAACCCTGAAGATAAAGACTGTCATGGCTGGCAGATCTGCCACAAGCCCCTCTCTGCTGAGGACATCTCTCATAGTGAGGCCCTCATAATATGCCTCCTCCAACAGGGAGAATTCGCCAAAGAATGGAAGTGCTTATACAGTAAACAGCAGATTCCCTTAAGAAGCACTCTCGCCAATTTACACCCAGTTATTGACAGTTATGGTATGATGTCACCACTAGGGGGAGTCAGCACACAGTGTGTGTAATGAGATCCACCACACTGTAGAACCAGAGCTGTCTGTAACGAATATAACTACTAGAGCAGGAGTGGGGAACCTCCGGCCCGCTGGCAGTATGCAGCCCATGATGACATTTTATGCGTCCCCTGGGCACATCCCGGGCACCACAATGAGTCGGGCGACAGCTGCGGTTTTGTCAGCTTCCGGCCCTTTAAATCACTGTGTGGCGCACATACCATTAGTTTCTCAGCACGCTGGCATGTGCCAACGTGCTGAGAACGTACTTTGTGGGCGGGATCAGCGCAAGATGCACTGTACTTCCGTCCCACAGAAGAAGAGTAGCAGCAGATTTACCGGCTTCCCTGCTGTACATACCTTCTGGTGCAGTGTGAGTCCAGCGTCTCGATGCAGTGTGACCTCTGCCTCGTAGGAAAGTGTGAGTCCTGCCTTGTGGGAATGTGTGTCTTCTGCCTCGTGGTGCAGTATGCCTTCTGCCTTGCAGTGCAGTGTGCCTTCTGCCTCGCGGTGCAGTGAGACTTCTGCCTCGTGGTGCAGCGTGAGTCCTGCCTCGTGGGGCAGCGTGAGTCCTGCCTCGCAGGGCAGCATGCCACCAACCCAGTGCTGTGTACCACCTTCCTTGGTGATGTCTGTGCTCCCTCAGTTCTGTCCATGTCCCCCAGTCCTGATTGTGCCCTTCTAGTGCTGTTCATGCCACTGCCAGTGCTGTCTGTTCCCGGCAGTACTGTGTGTGTCCCCTCAGTGATGTCTGAGCCCCAGCCCCTCCTGTGATGTATATGCCTCCAGCCTCTCCTGTGCTGTTTATGTGTCCCCAGCTCATGCTGTGCTGTATACATGTCCCCAGCTCGTTTTGTGCTGTATATATGTCCCCAAGTCATCCTGTACTGTATATATGTCCCTAGCTCGTCCTGTGCTGTATATATGTCCCCAGATCCTCTTGTGCTGTATATATGCCTTCAGCATCTTCTGTGATGTACATATGCCTCCAGCATCGCCTGTGATGTATATATGCGCCAGCATCTTCTATAATTTATGCGCCCTAGTGTCTCCTGTGATTTCTATGCCCCTAGCCTCTCCAGTGATGTCTATGTCCCCAGCCCATCCTGTGATGTAGTTACCTCCAGCGTCTGCTATGTGATGTAATTGATTTACCAATCTGTTGACTGCGCTCCAATCCGAGACAAACCTGGAAAAGCAGTTGTGAGAAGCATCATGATCAATATCGCCGAACATCACAGCCTCACCAAAGAGATGCAGCTACAGCCACCACACTAAGGGTGAGTTTATTATTTGTTTGACCAAATATATTAGGGTAATTTTCAACCTTATAATTTTTGCGGCCCCCGAAGGATGGTAGAAAAGTCCAAATGGCCCCCGGCAGAAAAAAATTCCCAACCCCTGCACTAGAGGGAGCCCAGGCACACGACGTCCCAGGCAACTGAATGGTTGTTAAGAGGAGTTGAACCAGCCAGGTTAGAGCAGAGAGGGGGAGCGCAGTACAAGGGAGGAGGCGGAGTAAGCGTCCGGGCCAAGCAAGTGGTTGGTAACAGGGAGAACAAGCCAAAGGAGGTGGCACAGGGACGGGACAAAGAGCAGGAGAGGGGCACGGAAGGTAAGACAAAACGGAGGAGCTGGGAGACAGGGAGGTCAGACAAAACAGACGTCAGGAAGGGTCGGGGGAGATAATGAACAGAATCTAGAGCACTTACAGGAACCAGCCGAGCACACTGCAGAGCATATTTATAACTGGCAGCGTGGTGATGGAGGGTACGTCCTGATATAGTGGTGAGCTCTTGGGAACGAGGCATTGAATGAAAAGCTCCTCCCACTGAGTAATGCAGACAACAAGATCAGGTGACTGATACAGCTCTGCCACAGCAGAGTGCAACAGTATCGTGACATCTGGCTTACTGAGAGTTGGTGGTCTTTTAAATCAAGCACACCTTGGAGTTGCAGAACAAAATCCTCTTATCTTTCCCAACAAACATCATGTTACAGTCTGGTTGATCCGAAACCACCATGAAAAGGCTGAACATCAAGGCAGGCAAATCACTGAGGGCAAGTTACGGTTTGTAGGCCTCTGGATTATTGGAATGAAGAGACGTGTGGCACAAATACTGTGTACACTGCAGTAAAGCGAGAGGAAGACAACCGTACCAACAAATGGCTGACTTGCCTACAGACAGACTTTCTACAAAGCCACCTTCACCTACGTTAGCCTAGACGTCTTCGGGCCATGGATGGTGTCCACACGCAGAACTTCCAGCGGCTGTTGTGAATTCCATCAGAGATGGTGCTGTCCCTGGGCGTGTTTCTGAACTCCCTCTGGTGGCTAGTGCTGGTAGTGAGTGTGATTCTGCATCTGTCGCTCAGACAGGTGTAGAATAAGATTGCTGTTTCAAGTAGCCTATTGAGTCCAGCCTGGGGGTATAAAGGAAAGCTGTTTCTATCTAACCTTTGCCGGTGATAATTTTTTTTGCCTCATGGGAAGATGTCCTGAATCCTTGTCCTCCAGTCTTTGGGCTTTTTGCCTGCCTCTTTAGGTTTTTGTTTTACCTTTTGAGCCTTTTTTTGGATTTCCCAGGAATGCTTTCAACAGCATTTTTTGTCCTTTGTATCAGTTCTGTTCCCATGTCATCCTGAGTCTGCAGCAATGCCTGATAAGTATTTTGCTCTCTTGGTCTGGGCTTGGTTGGGGCTGAATTTACACTGAAGGGCTTTTCTGCTGAATTTATGCCTTTTCCTAAACCTTTGTTTGAGAATATTATCTTTTGTATCTTGCTGGTGAATAAGTGCTTTGCCTGCACCATTTTTGGAGAGCGATTTATTCCCAGCGAGAAAGGGAGTTGTTACTCCCTGTCTGATCAGGATTTGTATTTTTGTATCTTGTGTTTTTTTGTAGTTATGATCTTTTCTATTACATTTGCATTTTCCATTTAAATGCATGTGCACAAGAGTTCCTGATAAAGTGGGAGGAAGATCGTGTGATCTTTAAGGAAATTTGTTTATGATCAGGTTTTGGTATTTTTTCAGGGTTTTTGCTGACTGCAACCAGTAATCTATCCTATCCTTTTGTATCTAGCTAACAGGGCCTCACTTTGCTTAACCCTATACTTTCCATTTGTGTGTTGTTTTTTCTTACATCACCGTCGTTATATTTGAGGGCTTTTACTTTCCTTTGGGGCTCTTCCAAGGCAAGTCAGAATTCCTCATTTCATCTTTGAGGTTAGCTAGTTCTCCGGCGGTGACGAGGCATCTAGGTTGGTTAGGCACGCTCCACCACTATTTCTAGTTGTGTTGTTGTAGTCAGGGGATTGTAGCCAGCTAAGTTTCCAACTACTCTTTGTGCATTATCATCAACCTTTTAATGGGATTTTTGTAGATCTTTTTGTGGTCTCCTGATGGTCATCAAGAGCTTCCCCACAGGATGAATGCTATCAGACCTGAACTTTGAGTCATCCTCATTGATTTGGACTCAGATTATGTTTGATGTTGCATTTTAACATGCCTTTTCTTACAGGTTGTTATATTATGGACTTAGCAGTGAAATCCTCAAAGCGAATTTCAGACGGTGACTGTGCTGTTCCTACTTGTTTTCTATAAACTGCTACCTTTAATGTTCATATCCACTGTTATTTAATGTATGTTATTTATATTGTTCATGCTTGTCCTCTGCTGTCACCTACTGGTCAGGCCCTTCTGTTACTCTGTTTATTTTTTTGTCCAGCCCATGGGAGTGTCTACTGCCCTGTTTGCACCTCACGTCCTGGCATCCATTTTAGTTTTTTCCAATGCTTGTGAGAATCACATCATCCTCATTTGGGCTGCAGAAATTAAAGTTTTTTTACGTTAGTGGCTCCAGAGACAAGCATCACTGGATAACTGCAATGGCAAGTACTCAGACCACTGTACCAATGAATATCCTCAACTCATGGTGAAAATAAACCACCGTTGTTTCATCTCAGCGTCTGAACATTTAATTCATCAACTCTGGAGTGCTCTGGTCATGTCTGCCTCACCTAGTGGAAACTGAGGTAAGATCTCTCACAGCACTGCACAAGTACATACCTTCAATCGCCTTTAAGTGGGGACAGAACATCCATCTTAAGTGTGAATTCAGCCATTACAAACTGGACCAGGTTCTGGTGTAATGGAGTCTTTTCAATAGCAACAATCTGAGTGGGTTCTTCCAATCTAATTGTCCCTAAACCTAGTTTCAAAACCAGTCCAGCATCAATAAAGTTAGCTGCAGACCCACAGTCAATAAAAGTGAATGCTGACATAAACTGGTTTTCAAAAAGCAGTTCCACATTCATTAGAACTTTACTGGAGGAGTTAAGATGTACCTGGAAGTCTGGGTGACCCCCTCGATAATCACCCAGACTCAGGCGTTTCCCGATGTCTGCTGGGGGACGTGCAGGGCAGTCCTTCCGAAAATGTCTAGCATGACCACAGTAGAAACATAGTTCTAGATCGCGGCGTTGTCTCCTCTCCTTTTCTCTAGGGTTGGCTGCACTGACTTCCATGGGCTCTGGTGGATGACTGAGACTGGGAGGACTAAGGGGAGCCTCTTGTTGGGTCCAAGGCTGTGGAGTCGGTAAGCCAAACCTTCGACTCCGACTCCTCAATTTCCCTTGCACCGACTCCGACTCCACGACTCCGACTCCCACATATATTGCTTATAGTTAAGTGAAAAATATATTGTAGTACAATGTGAACATCAGTCATTTAATCATTTTTATGATACAATAATCAAGATATTTAGATAGAACATAAAATATATTTATTGGAATACAACTTTAGAACACAAAAAAACTGTAATAAATTGTAAACATGTTATACAATATGTAATATACAGTAGATTACATATATATCTTGTGTGTGCATGTATAATATATATATATATATATATATATATATATATATATATGAAAAAATTCCAGCCGCACACTGTGAAAAACCAAAAATAAATTCTACCTTATACATATATGGAGGTATTTAGAATATTATAATGGCCATTGTAATACCAGCCCAGCGCCCCTTCACGGCAACCTCCTTTGCTGGGTCCTACACTACACTGAATCTTCTCTGGGTTTTAAAAACCTACAAGATCAGCTTGTGAACAAAAAGGAGGCTAATGAAGGAGCTAGCAGCTGGGGTGCAAATCCAGCAAAACAGAGCACCCTTCCCTGTTATATGAACCATGCTATATAAAAAAAAACACAGAATGAAACAGGGGTTCCCTTGCTGGTTTCCCACGCTGGTACTGACCTGACTTCAAACTGCACCGGCAGCACTCTTACAATGTGGACAGGTGCGAACTGGATGGTGTATAGTTATAGGAAAAAATTCCAGCCGCACACTGAAAAACCAAAAGTAAATTCTACCTTATACATAAATGGAGGTATTTAGAATATTATAATGGCCATTGTAATACCAGCCCAGCGCCCCTTCACGGCAACCTCCTTTGCTGGGTCCTACACTACACTGAATCTTCTCTGGGTTTTAAAAACCTACAAGATCAGCTGGTGAACAAAAAATATATATATATATAATTACATATTGTATTACATATTTACAATTTATTACAGTTTTTTGTGTTCTAAAGTTGCATTCCAATAAATATACTTTATGTTCTAAAAGCAATATACTAAATGTTATTATTTAGTATGTTTTTGTTAACTGTTTTTTGCCACCTACATAGTTTATTATATAGTGTTTTTTATATATATATATATATATATATATATATATATATATATATATATATATATATATATATGTAATACACTATGTAAGTGGCAAAAAACAGTTTTCAACAAAAACATACTAAATAACATTTGTGCAGTCTATGAACTTGTTCTAAGAAATATAGTTGCTTCCATCAGATCCTCCTTCGCAGATGACCTCAAATCTGACCTAATAATTTTAAGGCTAGAGAACAACCTTTCTACACTAACTTGGGTTGGAGGCAAAGCCGTAACCACATTGGCAACATCTCTAACAATTTCCGGGTATAAAGGATTTGCCTCATGCACAGTCAGTTTTGATGAACGGTTGAATTTTTCTATTTCTTTGAGAGCAAGCGAAAAATTTTACTGAAATCTGGTCAATCTGCTGCTATAGGAGACGGAGTGAAATCTTTTTCCTTGCGGCAACACTTTGCTGCTCCATGTCATCCAAATACTTGTAAAAGTTAAACTCCTCATCTGATCAGGATGAAGATATGGCAGCAGTAGCACTGTCAGGCCCCAAGTCCTCTTGCGCCTGGCAGTCCTGTTGCTGCTCATCCTAACTGCTACCTCACTCAAAGCTTCTTTTCCTTTAGTAAGCTGTTGATCATCAAGCAGTATATGATGACTTGGGTCCACATAAACAGCTGCCAGAAGAATTTTATTTTCCAATAGCTGTGTCTCGCTCCATTTCATTGAAGCAGAAATGCCATCTGCGATTTAATCTCCTCTTTGGGACAGGCAAAATAGCAAGTTCTTCCACTCCCTTATGAAAATGCCAGGAGTTAAATCCTCAGCTTGTAATTTTTTAGTCACGGTAAATGGGTGATTAAGCAATTCCTTCAATTCAGCTACCTGTGTCCATTGACCTTCATTTAAGGTTACTTGAGGGTTCACCATATCTATAAGAAACGATTTTAGTTTTTCAAGCAATCCCTCAGTCATTAAGTAAGTGCTGCATCAACGAGTGGCTTGATCAACAATTGACCCTTTCCCAGTACGTCTCTTCAAGATGGAATCAATTTTAGGGGTTTTGACGGCAATAATCAACTTCCCCACTTTTCCAATCAAATTTCCAGCATGTCCGCCCAGTTTCACACATCCGGCTTTTTGCCGGTTTGGCGGATGTGGCGCATGCCAGTACAGTACGAGACAGTACAGTGGCAGCGCCACAACTTCCGGGTCACATGCTCCGGTCACATGAAAGCATGTGACCGTCATTTGTCGCGCTGCCACTGTACTGTATACACTGTACAGGAGTGCGCCGCATCCGCCAAACCGGCGAAAAGACGGATGTGTGAAACCGGGATCCCTCTTGCAGACTACAGTGCCTACAAGTAGTATTCAACCCCCTGCAGATTTAGCAGGTTTACACATTCGGAATTAACTTGGCACTGTGACATTTGGACTGTAGATCAGCCTGGAAGTGTGAAATGCACTGCAGCAAAAAAGAATGTTATTTCTTTTTTTATTTTTTTTTTTAAATTGTGAAAAGTTTATTCAGAGGGTCATTTATTATTCAACCCCTCAAACCACCAGAATTCTGTTTGGTTCCCCTAAAGTATTAAGAAGTATTTCAGGCACAAAGAACAATGAGCTTCATATGTTTGGATTAATTATCTCTTTTGCCAGCCTTTTCTGACTAATTAAGACCCTCCCCAAACTTGTGAACAGCACTCATACTTGGTCAACATGGGAAAGACAAAGGAGCTTTCCAAGGCCATCAGAGACAAGATCGTGGAGGGTCACAAGGCTGGCAAGGGGTACAAAACCCTTTCCAAGGAGTTGCGCCTACCTGTCTCCACTATTGGGAGCATCATCCGGAAGTGGAAGGCTTATGGAACTACTGTTTAGCCTTCCACGGCCTGGACAGCCTTTCAAAGTTTCCACCCGTGCCGAGGCCAGGCTTGTCCGAAGAGTCAAGGCTAACCCAATGACAACAAGGAAGGAGCTTCGGGAAGATCTCATGGCAGTGGGGACATTGGTTTCAGTCAATACCATAAGTAACGTACTCCACCGCAATGGTCTCCGTTCCAGACGAGCCCGTAAGGTACCTTTACTTTCAAAGCGTCATGTCAAGGCTCGTCTACAGTTTGCTCATGATCACTTGGAGGACTCTGAGACAGACTGGTTCAAGGTTCTCTTGTCTGATGAGACCAAGATCGAGATCTTTGGTGCCAACCACACACGTGACGTTTGGAGACTGGATGGCACTGCATACGACCCCAAGAATACCATCCCTACAGTTTAGCATGGTGGTGGCAGCAATCTGCTGTGGGGCGGTTTCTCAGCCAAGGGGCCTGGCCATCTGGTCCGCATCCATGGGAAGATGGATAGCACAGCCTACCTGGAGATTTTGGCCAAGAACCTCCGCTCCTCCATCAAGGATCTTAAGATGGGTCGTCATTTCATCTTCCAACAAGACAATGACCCAAAGCACACAGCCAAGAAAACCAAGGCCTGGTTCAAGAGGGAAAAAATCAAGGTGTTGCAGTGGCCTAGTCAGTCTCCTGACCTTAACCCAATTGAAAACTTGTGGAAGGAGCTCAAGATTAAAGTCCACATGAGACACCCAAAGAACCTAGATAACTTGGAGAAGATCTGCATGGAGGAGTGGGCCAAGATAACTCCAGAGACCTGTGCCGGCCTGATCAGGTCTTATAAAAGATGATTATTAGCTGTAATTGCAAACAAGGGTTATTCCACAAAATATTAAACCTAGGGGTTGAATAATAATTGACCCACACTTTTATGTTGAAAATTTATTAAAATTTAACTGAGCAACATAACTTGTTGGTTTGTAAGATTTATGCATCTGTTAATAAATCCTGCTCTTGTTTGAAGTTTGCAGGCTCTAACTTATTTGCACCTTATCAAACCTGCTAAATCTGCAGGGGGTTGAATACTACTTGTAGGCACTGTATCTCTTATTGCCAGCTGCAGCGTGTGCACAACACAGCGCATGTGATGAATATGCAAGTGTTTTGAAGCAGCAAGATCATCTAATCCTAAAGTATCATTTTGCTGTTCTTCTGTTGTAATATCTGTTTGTTCCTCAGTTACATGAACAGTACTGTGGCCTTCCATCTCACACATACTAAATCCTAAATTTTCTTCTAGCTGTTGTTCATTACTCTTATTCATCAGTTTAATTTTACTTATGTTTGAAGCATTGTTCGTTACAATGGCAAGAACCTGTTCTTTTTTGCGTTCCTAATCTTGCAGAACCTTTTCCACTAAGGCCTGGAGAAACTGGCTGATGTGATTATTATTATTATTATTTATTTATAGAGCACTATTGATTCCATGGTGCTGTACATGAGAGGGGGTTACATACAGAGTACATCTACAAGTTACAATAAACAGACTAGTACAGAGGGAAGAGGGCCCTGCCCTTGCGGGCTTACATTCTAAAGGGTTTTGGGGAGGAGACAGTAGGTGGGGTGTAGGTAGGCTGGCAGCTCCACACGGTGGTGGGGCGGCGGCTCCGCAGGGTGGTGGGGCGGCAGCTCCGCAAGGTGGTGGGGCGGCATTTCCGCAAGGTGGTGGGACGGCAGCTCCGCACAGTGGTGGGGAGGCAGCTCCGCAGGGTGGTGGGGTGGCAGCTCCGCTGGGTTGTGGGGCGGCAGCTCCGCAGGGTGGTGGGGTGGCGGCTCCGCAAGGTGGTGGGGCGGCGGCTCCGCACGGTGGTGGGGCGGCGGCTCCGCAAGGTGGTGGGGCGGCAGCTCCGCAGGGTGGTGGGGCGGCAGCTCCGCAGGGTGGTGGGTCGGCAGTTCCGCAGGGTGGTGGGGAGGCAGCTCCGCAGGGTGGTGGGGTGGCAGCTCCGCAGGGTGGTGGGGCGGCAGCTCCTCAAGGTGGTGGGGCGGCAGCTCCGCAAGGTGGTGGGGTAATTGAAGATTATAGGCAGTTCTGAACAGATGAGTTTTCAAGTCCCGTTTGAAGTTTGCAAGTGTGGTGATGTGATGAGCTTTACTATCTTTTACTGCCAGTGTCTTACTAACAATTTCTTTCTTGTCACAAACATATTGAACATTGATGGCAAAATAATTCAGTGAAATGCAGTGACTCTGGCATCCCAGCAAAGGCAATGGGTTTCAAGATAGGACATTCAGACACAGCGTTTTGTGAGGATCCTCACAAAGAATGAGCATGTCAGTTTGTCTGGTGTTTTTCTAATCTGCTTTTGCTATTGAAATCATTATAAACTCTGTGTGTGAATGCAGCCTTAGATCAGGAATAGAACAGCCATTTATAGGACATTTCATAAGTTTCCCAAATTCCTATGAAAAAATTTTCATCACACTCTGCATTGCACTACTGTCCCCAATTTATTATATATTTTAGGAGTCGGAGTCGGTGCATTTTATACCGACTCCGACTCCACCAAAATGAGCTCCGACTCCGACTCCACGACTCCGATTCCACAGCCCTGGTTGGGTCACACATCTTTCCTGTATCCTGCAATCCATTAAAATAGCCTGTGTCATGGCCTCCCCCAGTGAACAAAGAGGGGAGTGGAGGGTCAGAGCGTCCTTTAGGGTAGCCGACAAGCCTCTGTGAAAGTGACACCTGAGGGCTGCGTCGTTCCACAGAACTTCAGATCACCACTGTCTGAACTCAGAACTATAATGCTCAGCATTGCGGCCCTCCCTGTGTCAGGTTCATGATTTTAGCCTCAGCTACCTGGACTCTATCAGGTTCGGCAATAATCAACCCAAAAACGTCAACAGAAGACAGTTCTGGGTCTAAAGGGGCTAAAGAAAAAGCCCACGTCTGGGGACCCCCTTTGCAGGGACACACTAATTCCCACCCGCTAGGTCTCAGTCCTGGACGATCGGGTTCGTGAAGTAAAAAACAATTTACAGCACTCCCTGAAAATTCTAAACTAGTATTTCTCCCCAAAAACCTATCAGAGAGCACTACCATGGGCTCTTGGAAGCTCAATTGAACGTTAGTCAGTTCAGAAAACATACATGCAGTCAGCAGTGAGAGGTTCTGGGAAGTTCCTAACTTACTAGAAAACTAACTCCTATGAACTAAGTATTGAAGGGAATTCCGGACATTATGAAAGTCAACAACCCTCTGCACCTCATACTCTAAACCTCCATCAATGGGAACAGGAGAGGGCGGGGATGATGAAGACAAGGCTGAGGGAATTAATATTTTAGCAGGGACTTATGGAATACATTTGGGATATGCAGAGATTGAGGAAGTCTCAGTCTAAAGGCAACTGGATTGACCACCTCCAAGATTTCATATGGCCCAATAAATTTAGGACCCAATTTAGCTGAGGGTACTTTGAGCATAATATTCTTGGAGAACAACCACACCTTAAAGACGGGACCTGAAGAACATTTCCAATCAGCCTTTTGTTTCTGGTGACATTGGGCTTCCCCAATATTTTTTTGTACCTCCCGCAAGACATCCACAAGTTTTTGTATAACTATGTTTCTTCCAGGACACCCAGAACTTAACCTAGAAAATTCTCCAAAATTAGGAAAAGAAAACATAATTACAAAAAAAGGTGACATCCCAGTAGACTGATTGACCCGACTATTGAAGGCAAACTCTGCAAGAGGTATGGACGAGCACCAGTCCTCCTGCTGAGCCATCACAAAACACTGCAAAATTTGTTACAATAACTGATTACCGTATTTTTCGCTTTATAAGATGCACCTGATTATAAGACGCACCCCCAAATTTGGTGAAGGAAAAGAGATTTTTTTTTTTAATGTTAAATGGGGTCCATCTTATAATGCCAGTGTCCGTCTAACAAATCATATAGGGCAGTGATGGCGAACCTGTGGCACTCCAGCTGTTGCAAAACTACAATTCCCATCATGTCTTCACAGCCAAAGCTTTTGCTTTGAATGGCCAGGCATGATGGGAATTGTAGTTTTGCAACAGCTGTAGTGCCACAGGTTCGCCATCACTGATATAGGGTATATGTCCCTCATAGCCCCCCATCCTAAAATTAGCCCCCCTTAATCTGGATATGGCCCCCTTATATTGAATATGAAGGAAAGATAAATACAGCGAGCAGGCTTGTAATGAATAAAAAATCTTTTTCTTTATTTCAAACGTAGATTAAAAATCTTTATCCATAGCAGCATAATACAATTACAGGCAGAGATGAGAAAAATTACTGCTGTAGAGCGCACGGCAAGACGCGTTTCGGCTAAACCTTTATCATTGCCATGATACACATTGCTATTTTACTGGGATATAAGAAGGAAAAACTACTAAGGTAGGTGGTGCTATAATTAATCCGTAATTGATCACACTTGTGAGCATCCACCTATAACATTGACTATTTAAAAACAAGTATTAACCCTAAAAAAGGCTGATACGCTAGCAGTAATTTTTCTATGTGATTTACAATACATGATGTAACAGATAAAGTATACAGAAATTATTTTCACCATATTTATATGTGCAAAGAGAAAAAACAAAAAAAACAAAAAACCTCAGAAAGATAATGCACCTTCAATATAATTTTAGCTCTGGAAAATATTTATAAACTTGGAACAGAGTAGGCTATGGTTATTAACATTAAGGTCATAATTTTGGGATTTTTAGTAAATTCTGATTAGATCTTGTCTATTATTTAAGCCTATTTTCATCCTGGTTTCCAGAGTAAATATCCAGGCGGACTCTCTATTAAGTAGTTTACGTTTTCTATCGCCCCCTCTGGTAGATCGTGTTACTGATTCAATTGCTTTGAACCTGAAGCTGTCAAAATTGCCAGAATGGTATTGTGAAAAATGCCTGGAGACCGCTGATGGGTTGAAAGTGGAAGGGTTAATAGCATCAGAAATGTGCCTTCTGATTCTTTTTCTCAATTTTCCCAATTTTCCCGTTGTACAACCTATGTACTGTTTGCAGCATGATGTACAATCAATCAAATACACAACGTAGGTGGAATTGCAGTTCAAAAAATTGTTGATAGGATATTCCTTGCTATTATGAAATGAGGAAAATTTATTAGTTTTATGCACATATTGGCAACAAGTACATCTCTTATTTCCACATTTAAAAAACCCTTTCAATTTCAACCAGGTATCACTGGTCTCCAGCGAGAAATTCAGATACAGACTTGGCGATAATTTATCCTGCAATGTAGGTGCCTCTTTTGCTACATAAAAAATTTGATTTTCTGCAATAATTTGTTTTAGTTTTGGATCCTGGCTCAATATTGGAATATATTTTTTGATAATAGAGACTATATTGTTATACTGAAGGCTATATGGAGTAGAGAAAAAGATTTTTTTCTTTGGAGGTTGTAATTTTTTTGTTTTATTGCTTGTTGTTAAATCTTTCCTATCGATGTCATTGACTATTTTAGTTGCTCTCTGTAACATCCAATCTGGGTAGCCTCTGTTTTTTAGTCTCTTATTAACTGATTCCTGTGCATTTTTATATGTTTTTGGGTCAGTAGAATTACGTTTGTACCTTTTGAGCTCTCCTATGGGGATGTTTTTTATTACATGTTGGGGATGGCAAGAATCCGCTGCCAGCAATGTGTTTTTGGCAGTGCTTTTGCGGTAGGGGCTGATAGAGATTTTTTTGGTCATTTTTATCTAGACCTGCTGTTAGTGTAACATCTAGAAAATTCACTGAATTTTTATTCCAAAAATGTGTAAAAGCTAGATTGAAATCATTCACATTAATGCTATTTATGAAACTGGAGGCTTCCTCCTGTGTTCCTTTCCATATAATGACTAGGTCATCTATATAACGCCCAGGTCCACACTAGGCTGTTAGAAAAAAGACTGGAGTCAGCATATAGGACCAATTCCTCCCATCTAGCCATAACTAGATTAGCTAGAGACGGGGAGAACTTGGCCCCCATGCTGACTCCAGTCTTCTGCAGAAAAAATCTGCTATTGAAAGAGAAATAGTTATGGCTGAGTAAAAACCTAAATGCCATTACCAAAAAATCCTTGATTTCTGTGGTATAATTACTGAAATTTTCTAGGTGGTAGATTAGAGAATCCATGGCCACCCCATGAGGGATCGATGGATATAATGCAACTACATCACTTGTAATCCAGGAGTATTGATCATCCCATTTAAAATTTTCCATCATGGTGACTAGAGCTTTAGTATCTCTGATGTAACTGGGGATTTCTTTCACCAGAGGCTGCAAGTAATGATCCACCCATTCTCCCAATCTCTCGCCCAAAGATCCAATACCTGCCACTATAGGACGTAGTGGAGGTGGAAATGTATCCTTATGGACCTTGGGAGAGAGTGGTAAATAGGAACGATCGGACAGGTGACAAGTAAATAATCAAATAACCTCTGTGTGAGAACCCCATTGAATAAGCCCTCTTCTAACAATGCTTTTAACTCCCCATTAAATTCAATAGTAGGATCAGAGAATATTTCTTGGTAAGCATTGACGTTCTCAAGATCTAATAAATTCAGTTTTTCATACAATCCTGCATTAAGAATAACTACTCCCCCCCCTTTATCAGCCTCACGTACTAACAGATCTTTATTATTTATCAAATCTTTTAGAGCTATTTTTTCTTTTGTGGATAAATTATTCCTAGTCATAGGATTCTTTTTAATTTCTTTATCCAGTTCTATAAGTTCACTTTCCACCAGTTCTTGAAAAGAATCCAGAACTCAGAACTCAAAACTACTTAATAGAGAATCCGCTTGGATTTTTACTCTGGAAACTAGGATGCCAATAGGCTTAAATAATAGACAAGATCTAATCAGAATTTACTAAAAATCCAAAAATTATGACCTTAATGTTAATAACCATAGCCTACTCTGTTCCAAGTTTCTAAATATTTTCCAGAGCTAAAATTATATTGAAGGTGCATTATCTTTCTGAGTTTTTTTTTTTCTCTTTGCACATATAAATATGGTGAAAATAATTTCTGTATACTTTATCTGTTACATCATGTATTGTAAATCACATAGAAAAATTACTGCTAGCGTATCAGCCTTTTTTAGGGTTAATACTTGTTTTTAAATAGTCAATATTATAGGTGGATGCTCACAAGTGTGATCAATTATGAACTAATCAATTATAGCACCACCTACCTTAGGAGTTTTTCCTTCTTATATCCCAGTAAAATAGCAACGTGTATCATGGCAATGATAAAGGTTTAGCCGAAACGCGTCTTGCCGTGCGCTCTACAGCAGTAATTTTTCTCATCTCTGCCTGTAATTGTATTCTGCTGCTATGGATAAAGATTTGTAATCTACGTTTGAAATAAAGAAAAAGATTTTTATTCATTACAAGCCTGCTCGCTGGATTTATCTTTCCTTCATATCAATTGCTAGCAAGAGCTCCTGCCATTTATCCGATGCTGAGCGCCTATATGGAATAGCAGCCTATCCATTAAATCAACAGGCCCCCTGACGAAGGTTTAATACCGAAATGCGCATTGGGCGCAGTCCACTGCAGTTGCTCATATCCAGGTAATATGTAAGTCCTGTCTTACCTTGCACTATTCTGCCCAAACTTGATCTGGCCTTCCGGTCTATGGATATTCTCCGTACCTCTCATGTCTGTCTCAGTGTACTATAGGAGGGATTGGGGGACGCTCTTCTGACTGGGTTATGACTCACATGTGTGTCTCTTGACCAGTGTCAGTGCGATATATGTGACATTAACTCTTCTTTACTATAAACATTACTCCAATCCCTTTATTATAGTTTGAACACTGTATAGTACATCTTGCACTGAAGACATTTAAGCTGCCTATATTAGATGCCTCTTAGGCTAAGTTCACATTTCCGCTAAAATCTATCAGTCACAATCCGCTGCTCTTGTAAACAGCGGAATCCGTTTAGCGGATTCCGCTGCTCCCATAGACTTGTATGAGCAGCGGATTGTGACTGATGATGCTGCGTTGCACCCTCCGCCCGACTGATCAGTCGTGGAACGACTGACCGCCGGGCGGGAGGAACGCAGCATGTAACGTTTTTTGAGCAGCGAGATCCGTCGGATTTCGCTGCGCATGCTCTCTGGCTCCCTGCACACGTCACCAGCTTTGGTTGGTTACCCGATATTTACCCTGGTTACGGTGCAAGGAGCCAGCGCTAAGCGGTGTAGGCCCGTAACCAAGGTAAATATCGGGTAACCAAGGTAAACATCGGGTGCTTTGCTGTTACCCGATATTTAGGCTGGTTACGTGTGCAGGGAGGCCGACACCTCCCCGCTCGGCCCCGCCCCCTCCCGCACTCCGCACATGTATGTACACACACACACACACACACCTGTCCCCAGCCATGCAGACAAGCACTGACACCCTCGTCTGGCCCCACCCCCTGCTCGGCTCCGCCCCCTCCCGCACTTTGCATGTGCACACACACACATACATACATACATACATACATGGACATACACACACTCACTCACACATACACTCACCTGTCCCCAGCCATGCAGACCGCAGCACTTCTACTGACATCCTCAGCGCCTGGCCCCGCCCCCCGCTCGGCTCCGCCCCCTCCCGCACTTTGCATGTGCACACACATACATACACACATACATACATACATACATGCACATACACACACTCACTCACTCACAGATACACTCACCTGTCCCCAGCCATGCAGACCGCAGCACTTCCACTGACATCCTCAGCGCTTGGCCCCGCCCCCCACTCGGCTCCGCCCCCTCCCGCACTTTGCATGTGCACACACATACATACATACATACATACATACATACATGCACATACACACACTCACTCACTCACAGATACACTCACCTGTCCCCAGCCATGCAGACCGCAGCACTTCCACTGACATCCTCAGCGCCTGGCCCCGCCCCCCGCTCGGCTCCGCCCCCTCCCGCACTTTGCATGTGCACACACATACATACATACATACATACATACAAACATACATGCACATACACACACTCACTCACTCACAGATACACTCACCTGTCCCCAGCCATGCAGACCGCAGCACTTCCACTGACATCCTCAGCGCCTGGCCCCGCCCCCCGCTCGGCTCTGCCCCAGAACTCCGCCCCCCGCACACAACGGAATCCGACAAAGAATTCTGTTCTTTGTCATCCGTTGTACAGCGTTGAACAGCGCATCAGTCACATGCGTCAAGCGACGCATGTGACTGATACAAATCAACGGAAATGTGAACTTAGCCTTAGTTGCTCCTTGTTCATTTTCTTATCAGCAGCATTTAATACATTATATGTATGAGATACACCTTATATTAAGGGTTGTTTATGTCCTCTCTGTGAGTATGCCAGTATTAGTAATTTTCTTTGTGGGCACATTCTGCAATGTTTGACTTTATATATTCTTATGACTATGTATTGTTCAGCATGTCAATATTTGCATTTGCTAACTGCAATGATGTACACCGTTCTCTGACCCCCTTCACTTATCTGCACTAAATATTAATAAAAATGCATTTGGACCTACTTGATCGCCTCTTTGTGTGTTTACTGTAGTACTTTTTTGCGATTTGGTCCTTATATTGTAGTCTTGTATTCTGCCTATTATATAATATTGTTATATTGTTATCTATACTATTGATATGCAGAAATTTTCTATGCCATTACTTACTTTTCTTTATTAAATCAACAGGGTAAGCTGGCATTTTTCTTTTTTCATTGTTTTCACGTGAGTTTTTTGTCGTGCTTACCTTAATCAAGCAGAAGATATTATTGACTGAACTTTAACATGAATACAGAACAGATATTTCTGGATGTGGATGATCATGCCAATAGACTGGACAGATCTGCACAGATCTTTAATGTCAGTAATGTGAACACAGTGCAACTCCCTGATGAATTGTCTACCATTATAAAAAATCTGGAACATAAAATGGGCAAAGAAATAAGAACATGGTGGAATCATAATTCTCTAAATGTATATCTTGAAAAGGAGATGATTCCCAGCGGACTAAGATTAAGAAAAAAAAGCTACAGCCCATTTTAGTGAGGAATTCCAGAAGAAATGGGAAGATATTCTCAGCACATGTTCTTTGAAGCTTATTCAACTGATTATTAAGGAGGAGGAAATCCATCTAGCCTCCATACAGACAGACATAAAAGATCTTAAAAACAATCTGACCAAATTTTCACAGCATGTGGACTTTCAAATATTACAAGATAAAATGAAATCAAATTTGGTCAAATTGGAAAATTCTATCACTGACATCAAAAAAAGAAAGTTTGAAAGAGATCTGAAAGATTACAAAGAAAATAAAGTGTATAATTGGCAGTCTTACCCACACCCTATTCTAAAGAAAAACTTGCATATACAGAGCAGAAACAAAGTGACTTTCTCAGATGGGAATAAAAGCTCAGATTCCTCTACATATAATCTCACAGAGGACACCCTGGATTCTTCATCTTTGTCTACATCTATTGATGAAAATGACGGCATATACAATCCTGGACTACAACAAAAGACTCCTTACTATAGAAATGTTTCAAAAAACAGAGGAAAAGAGGTGGGCGGAAACATTATGGCGCCAGCAAGAAAAAATCCGCAAAGGAACAAAAACCGGAGGTATTAAAAGTTCCTATATGGAACCTCTCAAGCTATATACTAACGGAAGACCAAATTTCTTTGTTATCTAGAGGACTAGGCTATTGCCCAACATATAACTTTGATTTGTATAAAACCTTGTTAGATGTTAATAAGTTGGCACGCAACTTTACTATCAAATACCATTTTTCCGATGATAATGTTACAAGGTTATATGATGATATGCCTGTGATAGATGGAGATATCATGTTGTCCTATGAGGAACAAAAAACACTTTTATCCGCAAAAAAACTACAATGTGAAAGTATTGATAATTATATAGGTCTGAATTCTACTTTTCATACAAAAAATCCTCAATTCTATCCCCTGAAGTCAAGTCCACCAGTTCTGGATTCTTTTCAAGAACTGGTGGAAAGTGAACTTATAGAACTGGATAAAGAAATTAAAAAGAATCCTATGACTAGGAATAATTTATCCACAAAAGAAAAAATAGCTCTAAAAGATTTGATAAATAATAAAGAGCTGTTAGTACGTGAGGCTGATAAAGGGGGGGGGAGTAGTTATTCTTAATGCAGGATTGTATGAAAAACTGAATTTATTAGATCTTGAGAACGTCAATGCTTACCAAGAAATATTCTATGATCCTACAATTGAATTTAATGGGGAGTTAAAAGCATTGTTAGAAGAGGGCTTATTCAATGGGGCTCTCACACAGAGGTTATTTGATTATTTACTTGTCACCTGTCCGATCGTTCCTATTTACCACTCTCTCCCAAAGGTCCATAAGGATACATTTCCACCTCCACTACGTCCTATAGTGGCAGGTATTGGATCTTTGGGCGAGAGATTGGGAGAATGGGTGGATCATTACTTGCAGCCTCTGGTGAAAGAAATCCCCAGTTACATCAGAGATACTAAAGCTCTAGTCACCATGATGGAAAATTTTAAATGGGATGATCAATACTCCTGGATTACAAGTGATGTAGTTACATTATATCCATCGATCCCTCATGGGGTGGCCATGGATTCTCTAATCTACCACCTAGAAAATTTCAGTAATTATACCACAGAAATCAAGGATTTTTTGGTAATGGCATTTAGGTTTTTACTCAGCCATAACTATTTCTCTTTCAATAGCAGATTTTTTCTGCAGAAGACTGGAGTCAGCATGGGGGCCAAGTTCTCCCCGTCTCTAGCTAATCTAGTTATGGCTAGATGGGAGGAATTGGTCCTATATGCTGACTCCAGTCTTTTTTCTAACAGCCTAGTGTGGACCTGGGCGTTATATAGATGACCTAGTCATTATATGGAAAGGAACACAGGAGGAAGCCTCCAGTTTCATAAATAGCATTAATGTGAATGATTTCAATCTAGCTTTTACACATTTTTGGAATAAAAATTCAGTGAATTTTCTAGATGTTACACTAACAGCAGGTCTAGATAAAAATGACAAAAAAGTCTCTATCAGCCCCTACCGCAAAAGCACTGCCAAAAACACATTGCTGGCAGCGGATTCTTGCCATCCCCAACATGTAATAAAAAACATCCCCATAGGAGAGCTCAAAAGGTACAAACGTAATTCTACTGACCCAAAAACATATAAAAATGCACAGGAATCAGTTAATAAGAGACTAAAAAACAGAGGCTACCCAGATTGGATGTTACAGAGAGCAACTAAAATAGTCAATGACATCGATAGGAAAGATTTAACAACAAGCAATAAAACAAAAAAATTACAACCTCCAAAGAAAAAAATCTTTTTCTCTACTCCATATAGCCTTCAGTATAACAATATAGTCTCTATTATAAAAAAAATATATTCCAATATTGAGCCAGGATCCAAAACTAAAACAAATTATTGCAGAAAATCAAATTTTTTATGTAGCAAAAAAGGCACCTACATTGCAGGATAAATTATCGCCAAGTCTGTATCTGAATTTCTCGCTGGAGACCAGTGATACCTGGTTGAAATTGAAAGGGTTTTTTAAATGTGGAAATAAGATATGTACTTGTTGCCAATATGTACATAAAACTAATAAATTTTCCTCATTTCATAATAGCAAGGAATATCCTATCAACAATTTTTTTGAACTGCAATTCCACCTACGTTGTGTATTTGATTGATTGTACATCATGCTGCAAACAGTACATAGGTTGTACACGGGAAAATTGGGAAAAAGAATCAGAAGGCACATTTCTGATGCTATTAACCCTTCCACTTTCAACCCATCAGTGGTCTCCAGGCATTTCTCACAATACCATTCTGGCAATTTTGACAGCTTCAGGTTCAAAGCAATTGAATCAGTAACACGATCTACCAGAGGGGGCGATAGAAAACGTAAACTACTTAATAGAGAGTCCGCCTGGATATTTACTCTGGAAACCAGGATGAAAATAGGCTTAAATAATAGACAAGATCTAATCAGAATTTACTAAAAATCCCAAAATTATGACCTTAATGTTAATAACCATAGCCTACTCTGTTCCAAGTTTATAAATATTTTCCAGAGCTAAAATTATATTGAAGGTGCATTATCTTTCTGAGGTTTTTTGTTTTTTTGTTTTTTCTCTTTGCACATATAAATATGGTGAAAATAATTTCTGTATACTTTATCTGTTACATCATGTATTGTAAATCACATAGAAAAATTACTGCTAGCGTATCAGCCTTTTTTAGGGTTAATACTTGTTTTTAAATAGTCAATGTTATAGGTGGATGCTCACAAGTGTGATCAATTACGGATTAATTATAGCACCACCTACCTTAGTAGTTTTTCCTTCTTATATCCCAGTAAAATAGCAATGTGTATCATGGCAATGATAAAGGTTTAGCCGAAACGCGTCTTGCCGTGCGCTCTACAGCAGTAATTTTTCTCATCTCTGCCTGTAATTGTATTATGCTGCTATGGATAAAGATTTTTAATCTACGTTTGAAATAAAGAAAAAGATTTTTTTATTCATTACAAGCCTGCTCGCTGTATTTATCTTTCCTTCATATCAATTGCTGGCAAGAGCTCCTGCCATTTATCCGATGCTGAGCGCCTATATGGAATAGCAGCCTATCCATTAAATCAACAGGGTAAGCTGGCTTTTTTTCTTTTTTCCTTATATTGAATATAGCCCCCTTGTGCTGGGACACGTCCCCTTGTGCTGCCCATGGCCACTATAGATGGCACATCTCCCCTGTGTTAGATATGGCCCCCATGTGTGCTGCCCATGGCCACTATAGATGGCACATCTCCCCTGTGTTAGATATGGCCCCCATGTGTGCTGCCCATGGCCCCTATAGAGGGTACATCTCCCCTGTGTTAGATATGGCCCACATGTGTGCTGCCCATGGCCACTAAAGATGGCAGGCACATCTCCCCTGTGTTAGATATGCCCCCCATGCTGCGGCCCATAATAAAATAAAACACTTTCCTTACCTCCTCAGCGCTGTAATCCCTGTGTCTCCCTCCTCGCAGTTGAGCTCCGAGTCCTCCCTCCTCCACTTCTTGGTTCTTGCTGCCGGTCAGGTGATTGGCACGGCAGAGTGATATCATCTCTGTGTGCCTTATCACAGACAACAGCAGCAGGAGACCGGAAGATCAGTGCTGGAGGTAAGTAAAGCTTTTTTTATTTTACTATGGGCAGCAGCACGGGGGCCATGTCTAACACAGGGGGGATCATGTGCGATCAAAGGAGGGCACAGGCAGATATAATATGCCCCGCTGCCCCAGCCCCTCAGTGTGATGCAGTTTCAGCACCACGCTGCTGATGGACAGCGGCTGTGCATATTATATGAGCGGGAGCAGGAGATCAAACGCTGCCGCCCGCAGCTGTCACCTGCCCCCAGCAGCGCTCCAGAGCAGACCCTGCAGTATATATATATATGTACACCCCCCCCGTATATTTGGTTTATAAGACGCACCCCCTACTTTTCCCCAAAATCCCAAAATTTGGGGGAACAAAAGTGCGTCTTATAAAGCGAAAAATACGGTAGTTCTTTCAACGAACTTGACAAAGACCATCAGGTCGAAACGTTGCTATTACACAACTGATGGAATAAACAATTGCATGTTTTTTCACCTGGAGGAATGCTGTCATCCTTGTTATTGGTATGTTATTTCAAGTGATCCCTTGATCATGGATATGCGCTCCTGAGGTGTTGATTGTGCTGTTGCACAGGCACATACGTTTTTTAACCAAGGTGCTGTGGACTTTTCTTTATTGATTAGTTCTTTCGGTCTGCCCATTGGTTTCTGGATGATAAGTCGAATAAAACAACAAATCAATGCCAAGTGTTATGGTCTGGAGACCGTTGACATTCTCATAAATTTCACATTCAAGGGTAAACTCCTTCCCTATCCATGGATAGAGGCAACCCAAGAACTATGAACTACTACCCCAATAGTCCAGGAGCAAAAAACCTGGTAAACCTCAAAAATAGAGCACAAGAGTGGTTGGAAACTAACAGGCTGCAACCCGCTGACTATACAGCTCTGGAAAAAATTAAGAGACCACTGAAAATTGTCAGTTTTTCGTCTTTTTAGGAATATTTTTCAGTAAAATGTAAATTGTTTTTTCATTCTTTAAACTACTGACAACATGTCTCTTAATTTCCAAGCAATACATTTTGTATTTATTTTCTGAAAATGAGAAATGGTCAAAATAACAAAAAAATGCATTCCTTTCACACTTCAAATAATGCAACGGAAACAAGTTCATAATCATTTAGAAACAACAATACTAATGTTTTAACTCAGGAAGAGTTCAGAAATCAATATTTTGTGGCATAACCATGACTTTTAATCACTGCTTTCATTCGCCTTGGCATGCTTTCCACCAGTCTTTCACACTGCTTTTGGGTGACTTTATGCCACTCTTGGTTCAAAAATTCAAGAAGTTCTTCTTTGTTTCATGGCTTGTGACTATCCATCATTCTCTTGATTACATTCCAGAGGTTTTCAATCGGGTTCAGGTCTGGAGATTGGGATGGCCATGACAGGGTTTTAATGTGGTGGTCCTTCATCAACATATTGATTGACCTAGCTGTGTAGAATGGCACATTGTCTTGCTGGAAAAAACAGTCCACAGAGTTGGGGAACATTGCCTGAGCAGAAGGAAGTAGCTGTTTTTCCAGAATAACCTTGTATGCGGCTTGATTTATATGTCCTTCGCAAAGTGTAATCTGCTCAATTCCAGCCTTGCTGAAGCATGCCCAGATCATGACCAATCCTAAACCAAATTTCACAGTGGGTGCAAGACACTGGCTTGTACGCCTCTCCAGGTCTCCGTCTAACCATTAGACGACATTTTGTTGCGCAAAGCTGAAAATTAGATTAATCAGAGAAGATTACCTTACTCTAGAAATTGGGCAGATTAAACTTTGCAATTAAATTCCTGCAACAAACACAACCTCAGGTATTTTTAATCATTATTTTATTAAATTCCTGGAAATCGAGGCAGGGACGGAGTCCATCCTTTCTAACAAAGAAAAATCCAGCAGCTACAGGAGGGGAGAAAGGACAGATATACCCCTTCCGTAAACTTTCACTTACGTATGCCTTCATGGCAGCCCATTCACGGCCAGACAAATTATACAGGCGAGCTTTGGGCAACTTGGCATTAGGGACAAGGTTGATAGCACAATCATAAGGGCAATGGGGTGATAGGATCTCTGCCTCTTTTTCCTAAAAAAAAAATCTCTGAAATCCTTTAGGTGCTTCCGAAAACCCTCTGCACTAGACACTAGAAAACCTAAACAGATTTGAGACATTTCTTATGACAATAAGAGCCCCATTTAACAATATCCCTTAGACACCAATCAATGGCAGGATTATCTATATGTAGGAAAGGAATTCCCAATACCAACCCCACAGGTAAATTATCCATAACATAACAGGAGATGACCTTGGTATGGAGAGATTCTAACTTCTGATGCTCCATAAGCCAAATCCTAAACCAACTGAGTCAGATTTGCTACCTGATCACAGAGCATGCACACTGGATCCATAGGTGGAGAAAAAAAAAGTCAGGCCAGTTGTAATGTGATGCTAGCCACTACTTACAGATAGTATAGACGGAAGTGTAGTCAGACAAGCTGGGGTCAGGAAACAGTAGGACACGACAGGACACAGGGAGTAAGTAGAAGCGCAGTCAAGTCACAGGCCGAGGGTCAGAATTCCAGGAGAGTACGTATTAGATTCAGGGAGAAGACAGAGACGTTGTCAGGCAATGGTCCCAGGTTAGAATCCAGGAGGTAATGACAAGAACAGGGAATGGGCAGAGAGGAGTCAAACAACGGTCTGGGGGGAAGAAACTTAGATCAGGACATAAGCACATACACAAGCCAAGAGCATAACTGCAGAACCAGAGAGTACGACTAGCGAGGTTCTGGGAGAGCATGCTCAGTCATGAAACAAAGCAATTACCAGGAAGGTGTAACACCTGAGTATTAGCATCTCCCAGAACCTGCATGGAATTCTGTTCTGTCAAACAACATATCAGCTAGTGCTCAAAGAAACACAGCAGAGCATCTCCAAATGCAAGATGCTCTGCACAAAGGAATAATGTCACTGCCAGCTCCGTAATTCAGGAAGGCACGGCAGAGCATCACCTGTGTGCAAGATGCTCTGCACAGAGCAATCATGACAGATGAGGTAACAAGTTAAATTAGACCTGGATCTAAACGCAAACCTCCCTACATATTTAGATTTAGCTAAGGGGAAGGCACTGGTGCAGATTTTATCAAAGTGGCAGACTTTTATAAGTGCCCTGCAGTTACATATGGCAGTGGCAGATTTTGATAAGTGCTCAGCAGTTATAAAAATCTGGCACTGCCATGGGTAAGTGCTCTGCAGTTACATAAGGCAGTGCCATATTTTTACAAGTGCCCTGCAGTTACACATGGCAGTGCCATATTTTTACCAGTGCCCTGCAGTTACACATGGCAGTGCCATATATTTACCAGTGTTCTGCAGTTACAAATGGCAGTGCCATATTTTTACCAGTGCCCTGCAGTTACACATGGCAGTTAAACAGGGCAGGGGACAGGTATGTCATGCAAGACAATCAAACAAACTTGTTCCTAGTTCAGTTGTGCTGCAAAATGTGTTGACCATATGTATTTGTATGATTTATGTGCTAGCTGCTTCAATCCCTCATATCTACCGCCCTTTCACACACTCTGTTCACTCCATCTATAGCAGAACCTCTCTCCTCCCTTCTATGTACAGCTTTTCTTTTGTTTTTACATTCTTATACCACACAGATCCATTCACTCCCAAAATACAACATAAGAGACGCTCTCACGAGTCACTTAATCATCTGCTCAATCTCTGTGTTCTCTCTCTTTGTCACACTACATATTAGTACATATCTCCACTTACCCAGGCCCTTTGTGTAATAATAATTTTAACTCCTTCCTTGCTACTTTCAGAAGCCCCTCAAATCTCATTAATATTCCTTGCATGCCTTATATCTCCTTTAACTATGCCCTCTGGAACCGACGGTTAGCACTTAACAAACTCTCTGTTACGGATGGACCTACTGATATGGTAAAAGATGAGAGTAAACTGATATCAGTGGTCAGGGTCCACCGTGCAGTGGTGGTAAACTGCAGCTGATAGAATAAGGCTCTACTGATATTCAACAAAGCCCCAGGTAATAATATACGCCTGTGTTACAGGTCACAGGTGTTAACGCAGGTATAATAAGTACTCAGAACCTGCGTGTACAGTTTCTGTGTTCTAGGTCACACAGAAGCTGTAGCATAATATAGCCGGACCCTGTTAACTCACAGGACCCAAAACGGGTAATAATATATAAAGGACAGGACCCTATTAACTTATAGGACCAGATATGGCGCAATGCTCTCCTGTGACTTCACAGAAGTTAATATATATATATTGCATACACAGTATGGATAGGGATAGGCCTGCAGAACACTACCTGTATTCTGCTAGTATATGCTCTGGGTATATGCTGGAGTGAGCGTGTAGGGTATTGCTCCTGTGATGCCCTGGACTAGCCAGGTAGTCACAGATAGCGCCCCGCATTACACCTGTCCCCTAATAAGGTGTCATCAGCCAAACACTTTAAACCCTAGTCACCCCTCTCAGAGCTTTATGGACACACCAGGGGGCGGAACCAGGTGTTTGGCCATGCCCACCGAGGAGTTCAGAGGGCCTGAGGCGGGAAACCAGTTAGTTGGTTAGTTAGAGAGTGAGAGGAGTGGAGCAGGTCAGGCCAGTATGACAGGCCTGTGACAGACTGACCGGTGCCAGGGTAGGAGCGCTGGTACCTTTTGGCTAGGAGGCAAGCGGTGGCCTCAGCCTGCAGGAGCCGGGAAGACGGCTCGGTGGAACCGTGGTGGAGCGGGACAGGGTAGTGGCTCGCCGGTACCGACCCGGGGAACCGACTCGGAAATCGGAGCACAAGAGGGGGTACTCAGACCCTGAAACGAGGTCTAGAAGCCACTGGACCGCGTTAATTAACTGATTATGGTCTGGACTATAGGTCCTTTCCCACCCAAAGTCCCGACTGAAGCAACAGCCCAACGAGGGGGATAGAAAGCCACTGCAAAGGCAGAGAGATCCCACGGGCCAGCGTCTGCGGGCAAAGGGCTCTCCCGACATCCACAAAGCCGGGGAGCGGACTCCCGTCGCTGAAGCACAGGCAGTCCACAGATACACAACACAGTGCAGGAAAAAGGCAGAGACCACCAACCGGGTGGGGGACCCGACTCAGCCGGCTGCGGGCACCGATGTAGCATCATTCCCCGCATTACACCTGTCCCCTAATAAGGTGTCATCAGCCAAACACTTTAAACCCTAGTCACCCCTCTCAGAGCTTTATGGACACAGCAGGGGGCGGAGCCAGGTGGTTGGCCACGCCCACCGAGGAGTTCAGAGGGCCTGAGGCGGGAAACCAGTTAGTTAGTTGGTTAGAGAGTGAGTTGAGTGGAGCAGGTCAGGCCGGTGTGACACACCTGTGACAGACTGACTGGTGCCAGGATAGGAGCCCTGGTACCTTTGGCTAGGAGGCAAGCGGTGGCCTCAATATCAGGGGCAGATCAAGGAATCCTGAATAAGACCCATAGTGGATGATTTACATCACACAGGAACGGTTTGATACAAGCAAAAAACACACAGAGCTTAATTATAAGCCAATACTCAGCAGTATTACAATAGATAGTAAGTGGTCAAAAAGACCATTCCACTTCTGTGGATAGATGAAGTTTGCTGTTGGCAATGATGCGGCAGTCCTTTAGTGTGTTATATACACCGTTATACATAGAAGGTACGCCTGGTGATTTTGCCTTTTTGCCTCGACGCGTTTCCCCATAAACAATGGTTCCTCAGGAGGCCATAATAAAGATGAAATGAGATTAGAATCAAAGATGCAGTTCCATGGAAAGCTGATCCAAGATGATCCTGCCTTGGGCACAGTCAATGCTGTAAGGATTCCACTCCCAGCAGTCAGGAAGGCAAAATCACCAGGCGTACCATCTATGTATAACGGTGTATATAACACACTAAAGGACTGCCGCATCATTGCCAACAGCAAACTTCATCTATCCACAGAAGTGGAATGGTATTTTTGACCACTTACTATCTATTGTAATACTGCTGAGTTTTGGCTTATAATTACGCTCTGTGTGTTTTTTGCTTGTATCAAACCGTTCCTGTGTGATGTAAATTATCCGCTATGGGTCTTATTCAGGATTTCTTGATCTGCCCCTGATATTCAGGATCAGATTTAGAGGATATCCTGTATGTAATAGTCTTGAAGAGATCACTCTGGGTTGTTTTTGCTGTGTACAGCATTTTATTATTATATTTAATAAAAATTTTGCACCTTGGGAATAAAAGATTCTTCTTAATTATGTATATTTCCCCGACTTTTAGTCAAATATTGCTTAAGCGGTGGCCTCAGCCTGCAGGAGCCAGGAAGACGGCTTGGTGGAACCGTGGTGGACCGGGACAGGGTAGTGGCCGCCGGTACCGACCCGGGGAACCGACTTGGAAACTGGAGCACAAGAGGAGGTACTCAGACCCTGAAACAAGGTCCAGAAGCCACTGGACCGAGTTAATTAACTGATTGCGGTCTGGACTATAGGTCCTTTCCCACCCAAAGTCCCGACTGAAGACAACAGCCCAACGAGGGGGATAGAAAGCCACCGCACAGGCAGAGAGATCCCATGGGCCAGCGTCTGCAGGCAAAGGGCTCTCCCGACATCCACAAAGCCGGGGAGCGGACTCCCATCGCTGAAGCGCAGGCAGTCCACAGATACACAACACGGTGCAGGAAAAAGGCAGAGACCACCAACCGGGTGGGGGACCCGACTCAGCTGGCTGCAGGCACCGACCACCATCAACTTGTTTTACCAGAGACTTGTGTGTGTTACTAATTGTGAGTACAACAATGCCCTCCGGCTGCGCACCTCCCTGCACCGCCCAACCAAACCACACAACACCCAACGGGTCCCGGGGCCACCATCCCTGCCAACGGAGGGGTTAACATCTTGCTGCATAAACATCTCCCCCGGGTGCCCCGTAACTGCAGCGGTGGTGTCTACCTTCACCACATCCCGTGGGTGGCGTCACGAACGTAACTGCGGCTACGGCCGTAAACCTACGTCCCCTAAACCGCCAGTCCCCCTTTCAGATCAAAGTGACCACAGGGCCCCCGGGGTCCGGGGATGCTCCAGCCACCAATAGTACAATTGTATGGACGATGGGGAGGTAGTGCTTCACAACCCTTTTTGGAGCACACATCTGCAAACTGATGATATGGAAATGGTAAATCAGAGAGCAAAGAAGGGGTACTAGAAGAAATAGTCTCTATTGTACGAACCAGGCAATTTTCATGGCACGTGGAGCCCCAAGCAAACACTTTCCCAGAAGCCCAATCTATGTGTGGAGAATGGAGTTTAAGCCATGCTAGTCCCAAACAAATGGCGTCTCCCTTTTCTGGTAATACCAAAAACGAAATGACCTCGTGATGGTTATGAGGCATATGTAGGGTAAGGGGTACGGTTCTATGGGTTACCATCTCGGGTAGCACTGAACCATTCACCCACGTATGGGAATAGATTTGGGGAGTAGTAGTAAAGGAATAGCATGTTGACGAGCAAAATGGGAGGATAGAAAATTCCCATCTTCCCCAGAGTCCACACATGCCACAACCTCTATCTTACAGGTGTCAAAAGAAAGAGAGCCCGTGAGGGTCAATTTAGAGGTAGAAGTAGGCACATTTAGTGATCCCCTCCGTAAGGGTCACTAGATGGAAACATTTCCCTGACGGGAAGGACACCTGTTAGCTTAGTGTCCAGACTGGCGACAGGCAAAACAGATAGGTGGAAGAGCCTGTCGATGAACTCTAGCACCCGTCCGAGATATCTCCATAGGAGTAATAGAAGACTCAGATGACTGAGGAGGAGCCAGTCGCACCTTAGGATGTGCCTGAGCAACTTCTAACTTTCGCTCAGAACGTCTGACGTCAATTCTAGTAGCTATATTAAGGACTCTAGAGTAGTGGGAATTTCCCTTGTGGATAGGGTATCTTTAATGAACCCAGCTAACCCTTTCCAGAAAATAGCTACAAGAACCCTATCAGGCCAATCCAGTTCAGCAGCCAGAGTCCTGAACTTGATGGTGTATAGGCTGGCACTAGAGGACCCCTGAGAGTTCCAGTAATTGTTGGGCTGAATCATGCGTGTCTTTTTCAAGCAGCACCAAGTGGTTGCGACATTGGTTAATGAAACCACGGCACATTTTACTCTCCCCTGAGAACTTATGGAGCCAACTTAGGTCGCGCCTGAGTGAGCCATACTGCAGGAGTAACCAATGCTGCTGCTTGATAGCTGCACGCGCAGCTACTGTTTCAAGGTCAGCAGTTGAAGTGCCTTGCTCCACAGTTTTAAGTCTGGCCTCCAACTGCTGGATATACCGGTGCAATTGCTGAATATCAGACATTTCAGCCAGACCCTTGGCGCACTCGCACTGTTACGGATGCACCTACTGATATGGTAAAAGATGAGAGTAAACCGATATCAGTGGTCAGGGTCCACCGTGAAGTGGTGGTAAACTGCAGCTGATAGAATAAGCCTCTACTGATATTCAACAAAGCCCCAGGCAATAATATACGCCTGTGTTACAGGTCACACAGGTGTTTGCATCAGCACAGCCTGGGGTGTTGTCTCCTGGAGACGTTGAGGTCTCTTTATTTTTTACTAGGCTGTTTCATCTTATAACATCATGGTTTATCGTGACCTTATGTCTAGCTGTGACTAGAGCCTAAACACACCATAACTATTTGGAAAAATCTAAACGCATTTATTGTAATGTATTTTTTGCTAATTCATTGGGTGTTTTGTATTTCCTTAAAACATTTACTGTGTGTTGGTTTTATATACTAGCCAGCTTATTCAATTCTGGTCTATTTTATAGTGGGGATCACCTGGTTTTCTTGTGTGCTTTTGCATTTTTTAAATGTTTTTAATGGTTTGGCTATGGTTGTTTCACACCATAGGTGGTGTGTGACACAAAAATGTTTTTGATATGTAATAAACTTACCGTATTTTTCGGACCATAAGACGTACTTTTTTTCCCCCAAATGTTGGGGGAAACTTGGGGGTGCGTCTTATGGTCTGACTATAGGGCTGCGGCCGAGAATGAGGGTGCTGCGGTGGAGCGGGTCATCGGGGGCACGAGCAGGCTGTAGCAGCCTGCTGTGACCACGTGGGCCCGCTCATTACATATGCACGCCCATTCTCCCACCCATCTCTCAGCGCAGAAGCCGGCACTGACAGGTGGGCGGGAGGGCGAGCGGGGACGCGCGCATAGTAAAGGGCCGACCCGCATGATCACCCCTGGCAATTACAGCCTGGAGTGATTATGTGCGGCTGTATTCACTGCCCCCCGCGCGTCGTCATCATCATCAGCGCGGGGTGCAGTGAATCAGTGTACTCACTCGTCCCCGTGTGTGGAGCCGTCCCCCTGCAGCACGCGACGTCTTCCTGTCTGTGCCGGTCAGCTGATCTGTGCTGATCAGCTGATCGTCACAGACAGTAAGACATCGCGGTGCTGCAGGGGAACGGCTCCACACACACAGGTCAGCGGCGCAGAGAGGAAGATGATCGGTGCTGCATGGAGTGACGAAAAGGTGAGTATAAACGTTTATTTTTTTTATCTGTGCTATAGGATACAGGCCATATACCAGGATGGTATATGAGCACAATGGGGGCATATAGCAGGATGAGAGTATATGAGCAGGATGGATGGGGTGTATATGAACAGGATGGGGGTATATGAACAGGATGGGGTATATGAACAGGATGAGAGTATATGAACAGGATGGGAGTATATGAACAGGATGGATGGGGGAATATGAGCAGGATGGATGGGGGGTATATCAATAGGATGGGGGTATATGAACAGGATGGGGTATATGAACAGGATGGGAGTATATGAACAGTATGGGAGTATATGAACAGGATGGATGGGGGAATATGAGCAGGATGGATGGGGGGTATATCAATAGGATGGGGGTATATGAACAGGATGGGGGAATATGAGCAGGATGCTGGTATATGAGCAGGATAGGGGTATATGAGCAGGATGGGGGTTTATAGCAGGATCATATACAAGGCAGGAGGATCATTACCAGGATGGGGTACCTTAGTAGAGAATTTGGGGACATTACCCCCATAACAGTGTCAGCAGCAGATCCTCGCCCCATAACAGTGTGTTATGAATTGACCACATTTTTTGCTTAAAGTTTTATTTTCCTATTTTCCTCCTCTAAAACCAGGGTGCGTCTTATAGTCCGGTGCGTCTTATAGTCCGAAAAATATGGTATTTATAACTGTTGATTTATTTGTTTGGTGATCCCTCATTTATGGCACTTCTTTTCTCCTTATTCTGATCACATGCTTCTAGTGCCAGGCGTGATCCCAGGTGTTGGTGCCCTCCTCTTTTCTTAGTATAGGTCACACAGGTGTTAACGCAGGTATAATAAGTACTCAGAACCTGTGTGTCGCTGTGTTCTAGGCCACACAGAAGCTGTAGCATAATATAGCTGGACCCTGTTAACTCACAGGACCCGAAACGGGTAATAATATATAAAGGACAGGACCCTGTTATCTCACAGGACCAGATATGGCGCAATGCTCTCCTGTGACTTCACAAAAATTAATATATATATTGCATACACAGTATGGATAGGGATAGGCTTGCAGAACACTACCCGTATTCTGCTAGTATATGCTCTTGGTATATGCAGGAGTGAGCGTGTAGGGTACTGCTCCTATATCGGGATGTATTAGGGTGTAGCCAGTTAACCACCGGTCCCTTAGCGGCAGAACCCCGATATCTATGAAATCCTGCCTAGCCGGCTTCTGACCCTAACTGGGTCTAGATTTGACCGTGACGCCTCACCCTAATCTGCCTCCTGACCCTCAATCAGTCCGGTTGGACCTCGTCATGTATCCCTACCTAAGATAGCTGTGTGCTGCTGAATGCACAAAGACGAGTTTGCACCTCCATGTGGGCGTCAGGGCTATTTATCACCTTTGTACCACCCACAAGATGGAGGAACCAAAAATTCCAAAAAGTCCTGGTCACCATCCATGGCTCAGGAGATCGGACCGAGCGACCTCGGGTATGGGGAGGAACAGCTCCAGAAGACAAAAGAGGAGCCCCCGTACCCCGGTTCGTGACACTCTCCTACATACATGATTTTTTCCTTTAACATTTCCTTAAACTCCTAGATTTTACTGAAACCTGGATCCAGCAGTTGAACCCCACTGCCACCGCTCTTCTTTCATTTGGTGGCCTACAAATTTCACACACCGCCAGACCTGATAGAGGTGTTGGCCTGCTACTTTCAGCAAATTGTGCTTTTCAGATCATACCTCCTGTACCCTCACTTATCTTCCCTTCTTTTGTCAGACTTCACAGGCCCTTCACTCTGCGAGTAGCAGTTGTCTATCGCCCTCCAGGCCCCTCCCCCCTTCCGTCAGTTCCTTCATGACTTAGCCACCTGGCTTCCACAGTTTCTAACTTGTGACATTCCCATTCTCATTATGAGGGACTTTAGCATCTCTATTGATGATCTCCTCTCCCCAGCTGCCCTTCATCTTTTATCTCTAACCTCTTCTCTTTGCCTTTCATAACTTAATGACTCAACTACAAAGGAAAATGGGAATATGTAATGCTAAACCTGTTTTTCTCCAGGCTCTGCGCAGTGCATTTTACCAACTCCTCTCTCTCCTACTCTCTTAGCACAACCTTCTTTCATTCTCTGTAAAGAACTGTCAACCCACTCAGGATGTCCCCACTTATCACACTCAGGAAAATATGTGCCATTAATATTCAGAAACAGAGGACAAATTTGCTGTCATCATTGGCCCCAATTTCCTCCCTCATATCCTGACTCTGCTCTGAAACATTATAATGAAACACTGCAAAATGCTCTTTATGAAGCTGCATCTCCTACACAAAGAACAACTAGTCATAGATAGCAGCAACCCTGGCAAAAGTTACAAATGCGTTTTCTCTGGCGGTGCTCCAGGTGCACTGAGTATGTGTGAACAAAATCCAATCTGGCCGAAGATTTCATACTTTATAAGTTTATACTTAAAACATACAACTCTGCTCTTCACTACTGTAGAGACGGTAAAACTCACAAAAAAACTGGGACCGGCGGGTTCCTGCTGAATTTTTTAAAAAAAACACAGATCCGGTCCGGAATATTGTACCCATATAAGTCTATGGGAACCAGAATTCAGAGATTAAAAATGTTGGTAGAAAGCATAGGGGGTAGGAGTGCGTGCGGTGTACTCACTGAACCTCTGTTATGGCGGCAAGCTACTTCCAGGTCACGCTTTCCCTTCTGGAGCCGACAGTTAACCCTCATGGAATATTCATCGCTTTCCCCGCCCACCAGCGTGTGTACTTGGTTGCAGTTAGACGCGCCCCCACCCTGAGTGTCAGCGTGTCAGCTGACTGCAACCAATCACAGGAGCTAGGACGGCTGAGAAAGCAGTGCAGCTGTCTGCGAGAGAGTATCATGGTATAAAAATAAATGAATAAATAAGACAATTGGCGCAGGGTCCCCGTATTCTGATATCATCACAGATAAAGCAGCCCCAGCTGTTGGTCTTTATCATGGCTGTGTATCAAAATAAGGCTGGAATCACACACTTTTGCGAGTCTCCCATCGCATCAACTGGCAGCCGCACACTCTCCTCATAGGAGCGTGCATCTACATGTGTTTCTATGCAGCTGCACACTCGTTTCTGGAGAGTGTACGGCTGCCAGGTGATGCGATGTGAGACTCGTGCAAGCGCGCTGTAAGGCTGGAGTCAGACACTTGCTCTAGTCTTGCATTGCATCACCCGGCAGCCGCACACTCTCCTGACAGGAGCGTGCATCTGCATGTAGTTCTATGCAGCTGCACGCTCATATCCGGAGAGTGTGCGACTGCAGGTGATGTGATGCGAGACTCGTGCAAGTCATACGATTCTTGTGAGTGCACCGTAAGGCCAGAGTCACACTTGCACGAGTCCTGCATTGCATCACCTGGCACGGCCTGACACTCTCCAGACACAAGTGTGCAGCTTTATAGAACTACATGCAGCCGACCCACTCATGTCAGGAGAGTGTGCAGCCATGATGGGTGATGTGATGCGAGACTCGCACAAGTCCCTCGCAAGCATGACTCCAGCTTAAGAGGAACCGCAAGAGGCTTATTTTTTCAATCATTTAAAGAAATAATTTAATAAACCGACATGCCGTTCCCCCACAATTTATATACTGAGCCAAGATAAAGCCAGCTGGGGGCTGGTATTCTCAGGTTGGAGAGACCCAACCTAAAAATAGCAGCCTTCAGTTGCCCGGAATTGTCGCATTCATTAGACGTGATAAGCCTGGCACTTTACCGGCTCTTCCCAAATGCCTTGATGTGGTGGCAGTCAGGGTAATAAGGGGTTAATAACAGTGCACAGCTGCTACTAAGCCCTAGATTAATGATGGCAGGTGTCTATGACACCCGCATCATTAATCTGTAAGTGAACGTAAACAAACACAGACACTGAAAAAATCCTTTATTTGGAATAAAATACAAAAACCCCACCCTCTTTCACCACTTTATTAACCCCAACACACCCTGCAGGTCCGAGGTCCCACGACAATTCAGCTCTCTGACTATCATAGCGAGCAGCCATAGAGCAGCATGGCTGCCCGCTGTGAGTGCAGAATGAATGAGCTGCGATGAGCAGTGACTGGATGCAGGGAGACGCATCACACAGGCTGGGGGCACGTCTGACTGCAACCAATCACAGACGCCAGGCTGGCCAGTGTGTGGGGAAAGCCATGCATATGAAATGAGCAGCCCAGGGAGGCCACAGGAGTAGCGTACTGCAGCCTGGGAGCAGTGCGGGAGCAGCGTACAGCCGGGCCGGAGCCTGGGTAAGTATGAAACGCTGCTTCATACTTATTTTCTTTATTTTTCTGTAACACCGGCTCCCCGTGTAACACGGTGCTACGTGGCATCCTAGCACTATCTCCCTGCACCTCCTCTTACCTTCATTTCCATCCATGTGTAGTGCAGTCCCCGGCTGACCTCACCCGTGGATGCCCATGTGTGATGTCTTCAGCTCTTGCCTAGGTCCCAGGCCCTGCACTTGTTGTGTGGGGTTTCCTGGCCTCCAGCCTAGGGGGCACACCCGCATGCTTCCTGTCTTTTTATTAGGAGGCATGAGCACCTTGCTAAGATGTCCCCAGCCTATGGTTGAGAGGCATTTGGTAAAAAAGTTCCTCTTCCCTGATGGGCGTGGCCGAGCAACTTCTTTAGGTTACTGAACCTAGCGCTGTGTTGGGCCTGCCATATTGCTTTGGTCTGCCTGTATTCTGCACCAGTTCTGATTGTATCTACAGTAGTTATGGTGTTGCTGGCGAAGGCCGCTGCAGCTTCCCTGGGGCCCGCTCGGATCTGGGTTTGCTGCTGTGGCTCGAGTAGAGACCGGACCCGGGCTTGCATGGCCGTCCGTCCTCACAACCATCGGAATAGGGGGTTATGTACAAGGGGAATTGTCTGTGACGCCACCCGTGGGTTGCGGTGAAGGATGGTGACACCGCCGCTGCCTGGTGATCGGGCGCCTGGGGCTGGTGGAACGGGGCAGCTAAATGGGATCCCCTCCACGGGTAGGGGAGGTGTAGTCCTGGGGTCCTGTGTCGGTACACGGGAGTGATGGCTGCTGGAGGTGGCACGCTGGATTGGACCAGGGGTCTATGGAGTATTCACAGTTCAGTAATTGCACACAAATCCAGTAGTAAACCAAGTTGCCAGTGACCGGCTGCCATGGGAGGGTGTATTCGGGTCCCACATTCTGGTTAGTGAACAGGTGTCCCTTCCTCCTGCACGCCGTGTTTGTTTCTCCTTTTGGACGACTTTGCATGGAACGGAGAAGTCCACTCCTGGTTCTGTATGGGAGTTGTGGCCCACGAAATCTGACCCTTGGGATCTCTGTGGGTTCTGACGGACACCCTATCCCCCGCGTTGGGCTTCCGTTTCGGTCTCTGGGCTTTGGGAGAACAAGGCCTGAAACCTTGTCCTCTGTTGGTTAATTAACAAGGGGGTTTGCAACCTTCCTTGTCCTAGGGTCCAGGCACCCCAACGGTGCACGGCCTCCAGACCGGATTCCCGCTGTTGGCACCGGCGGGCTAAAACCCTGCCCCAGTCCACTTTAGGTCCCCCGCGACCGGATCTGCGTTGCCTGTGGCCCTGATCACTGTCTGCCACCTAGCCGAGTAGTCTAAGGGCCCCTACCCCTGACTACACTGCACAGTCTACACTTGACTTCCTCTCACTACTACTCCACTACAACTGTCAGCTTCCACTGTCAAAACTTGTCTCTTCTCCTTCACCTCCTCCACTTAACTGTTGTGTTCCCCGCCTCTGACACCTCAGGACCCCTTTGGTGGGCATTCTCATCCACCTGATCCCGCCCACTGGTGTGTTCCTATTATCACAAGGGGGTGGCTAGGCTTTACTGGCTGTGTGTTGTGCCTGGGTGTGGGTTTCTGGTGGTGACAAAGAGGATGGACACTTTTGTAATTATCTGGTTTTGCCAGGGCATCACACTGGCATGCTGATGTCTGCCCCGGACCCGTTAGGTCTGTTTTGCTGTTGAAAGACTGGGGTCTGTTTCTGCTGCCCAGTCCAGTCACCTGTCTGAGTCTGGTTAACCGTGGGTTCGATGTATTCAGGTACCTGCATATTCAGGAACTGGCATATCCAGTTACCTGCATGTTCTAAGACTCCAGCCTTGTTCCTGCTGTGTTCTGTACCTGATGTCCTGCTGTGTTCTGTACCTGTTGTCCTGCTGTGTTCTGTACCTGATGTCCTGCTGTGTTCTGTACCTGATGTTCTACTGTGTTCCATACCTGATGTCCTGCTGTGTTCCGTCCTTGACGTCCTGCTGTGTTCTGTACCTGACATCCTGCTGTGTTCTGTAGCTGAAGTCCTGCTGTGTTCTGTAGCTGAAGTCCTGCTGTGTTCTGTACCTGAAGTCCTGCTGTGTTCTGTACCTGAAGTCCTGCTGTGTTCTGTACCTGAAGTCCTGCTGTGTTCTGTACCTGAAGTCCTGCTGTGTTCTGTACCTGAAGTCCTGCTGTGTTCTGTACCTGAAGTCCTGCTGTGTTCTGTTCCTGTTTAATAAAGTCCTGTTTATGTTTCGAACCTGAAGTCTGGATTCCCTGCTGTGACTGCACTATCCTGTTATGGTCCAAACCCGCTGTGCCTGCCACCTAGCTGTGGTCCAAACCCACTGTGCTTGCACTACCCTGTTGCAGTCCAGACCCACTGTGCCTGCACTACCCTGTTGCGGTCCAGACCCACTGTGCATGCACTATCCTGTTGTGGTCCAGACCCACTGCGCCTACACTACCCTGTTGCGGTCCAGTCCCACTGTGCTTGCACTACCCTGCTGCAGTCTGTGCCCGCCTGTGTTGCTGCTGCCGCTCAAGTGCTGGAGTCTGCTACTGTTGGAATCCGGTGTTCTGTCTGAGTCTGGTTAACTGACCTCTGCCAATGTCTGGAGTCTTGCCTGTTGTCCTGTGTCCAGTCTGTTCTTGTGTCCTGGGACCAGCCTGATCCTGATCCATTCCTGAACTGTCTACCCTGCCTGAACTGTTCTGTGTTCCTGTGCCAATCCTGCCTGTCCGTGAACTGTGAACTGTCCCCTATCCTGTGGTCACCTAGCCCTGGGTCAGCTGCCACAGTCTCTGGACTCCGCCCTTCCCTTGTCTTGGTGGGTTCGGGTTCTCCCTGTGGTCCAGTGAGTCCACCTCACCCTTGGGATGCACCATTCCTGCGCTCGCCACCCCATCCCTGGCGGGGAGCGCAACATTTTCCTTTATTTTTTTTATTTTCTGGAGTGCTGGATCTGGATAAAACACCAAGAATCCCGAGCTTGGGTCCGTCACCCAGGCAACTTTGAAATCGCGCAGATATGGACTTTTTCAGTCTGGGTCCACCCATTACTACTCTTCACCCTTTCGTGCCAGAGCCTGTTTTTGCCTTTGTGTCCGGGCCAATTTTTTCATTGCTGACTAGTGTCACTTTGACAGGTTATAACTCTGAAACGCTTCAACGAATCTCGGTGATTCTGAGATTTTTTTGATATATTGTACTTCAGGATAGTGGTAATATTTAGACAATATATTTTGTGTTTGTGAAAATATCAGAAATTTGGTGATAATTTTGCAATTTTCCAACTTTTAATTTTTATACCCTTAGATCAGATTTATGTCACATAAAATATTTAATAAATAACATTTCCCCCATGCCTTCTTTACATCAATGCAATTTTTAAAACATAACTTTTTTTTTTGTTAGAAAGTTAGAAGGGATCAAAGTTCATCAGCAAGTTCTCATTTTTCCAACAAAATTTAGAAAGCCATTTTTTTAAGGACCGAACCACATTTAAAGTGATTTTGAAAGGCCTATGTGACAGAAAATATCCAAAAGGGACACCATTCTAAAAACTGCACCCCTCACACTTCTCAAAACCACATCTAAGAAGTTTATTAACCCTTTAGGTCAAGGGTCTCAAACTTGGCGGGGTATATGGACCAGACATAGAAATTTTTTTTAAAGAAGTTTATTAACCCTTCAGGGGCTTCACAGGAACAAAAGCAATGTGGAAAGAAAAAATGAAAATGTTACTTTATCTCACAAAAATGTTATTTTAGCTTCAAGTCTTGCATTTTCACAAGGGTGACAAGAGAAAATGCAATATAAAATTTGGTGTGCAATTTCTATGGAGTATGCCGATACCTTTATATATGGTGTAAATCTACTGTTAGGGCGCACGGCAGGGCTAAGAAGGGAAGGAGCACCATTTGATTTTTATTAAAGCAAAATTAGCTGGAATTGTTAGCGGACGCCATGTTACATTTGGAGAGCCCCTGTTGTGCCTAAACAGTGGAGCTGTTGTTCCAAAATGTGACCCCATTTTAGAAACTAGATCACTCAGGGAATAAATGTAGATGTTTGGTGAGAACTTTGAACCCCAGGGGGCTTCACAGAAGTTTATATCGTTGAGTCAGGAAATAAAAAAAATACATTTTTACTACAAAATTTCTACTTCAACCAGAAAGCTTTTTTTCCCACAAATTGTAACAGGAAAAAAAATGCACCAAACAATTTATTGTGCAATTTCTCTTGAGTACACCGATATCTCATATGTGGTGAAATTCTACTATTTGGGTGCATGGCAAGGCTTGAAAGGGAAGGAGCGCCATTTGACTGCAACATTGGCTAGAATTATTAGCAGACGCCATGTCACGTTTGGAGAACTCCTGATGTGCCTAAACAGTGGAGCTCCCCCGTGATCATGTCACAGAGGAGCTGGAGAGGTAAGAGAAGGAGCGCACTGCTTCTCTCTAACTTCTATGTGCCGTGATCGCTATTGATCATGGCACATAGACAATCGCAAAGGGTTAACATCATGAGGACCTGATTCAATCAGGTCCCGATGATGTCTCTGGGCAGAACTAGTTTTCTGCACTAGAACCCTGGCGATTGAGGCATGCTTGGGGTCACGATCCCCTCCTGGACGTTGACCATAATTATGCGTCGGCGCTGCACAAAGCCCAGCAAGCGACGACGTATACAGTAGTTACAGTCGGCGGTCCTGAACCGGCTAACCTGTCTAAACAAGCTTACTTAAACACCTTCACCACCTCACTAACCAACAATCTTAAATGACTATTTGACACTTTTCTTTCCCTTCTTGGTCCAAGAGTACAGGCCCCAATCTCAGTGCGGGTGATCTGGCCAATGATTTTAAAGAAAAAACTGACCACATCTGATAGGAAATTTTCTCCCAGTCTCCTAATATCACGTGTTCTATTCCCTCCTGCACTTCATCTAGCTCATTTTCTGTTTTTGAACCGGTCACAGAAGTTGTTACCAGGCTCCTTGCAACTTCTTGCCCTACTACCTGCACTATTGACCCTATTCTTTCACATCTTCTTCAGTTCCTTTCCCCGGATGTCACAACTCACCTAACTAAAATATTTAACCTCCCTCTCATTTGGTGACTTTCCCTCCTCCTTTAACCCCTTCAGGAGAGCCCCTGATGCACCTAAACAGGAGAGCTCCCCCACAAGTGAACAAGTGACCCCATTTTGCAAACTAGACTCTTCAAGGAATTTTTCTAGATGTTTAGTGAGCACCTTGAACTTCCAGGTGCTTCACAGAATTTTATAACGTTGAGCCGTGAAAATAAAAAAAATAAATTTTTACTACAAAACTGTTGCTTTAACACTAAATCTTTTATTTTCCTAAGGGTAACAGGAGAAAATGCACCATAAAATTTGTTGTTCAATTTCTCCTGAGCATTCAGATACCCCATATGTGGCGGAAATCAACTGTTTGATTGCACGGCAGGGCTCGGAAGGGAAAGCGCGCCATTTGACTTTTTGAACGCGAAATTGTCTGGAATAGATAGCGGATGGCATGTCGTATTTGGAGAGTCCCTGATCTGCCTAAACAGTAGAGCTTCCCCACAAGTGATCCAATTTTGAAAACTAGAACCCTCAGTAATTTTTTCTAGATGCTTAGTGAGCGCCTGGAACTACCATGAAAATAAAAAAAAAATACATTTTTACCACAAAACTGTTGTTTTAATCCCAAATTTTTCAAATTCAGCAGGGTACCAGGAAAAAATGGACCCGATCATTTATTGCGCAATTTCTCCTGAGTATACCAATATCTCATATGTGGTCAAAAACAACTTTTGAGGCACAGGACAAAGTGAATAAGGAAAGGAGCGCCATATTGGAGTGCAGATTTAGTTGGAATGGTTTGCAGGTGCTATCTCACATTTGCAGAGTGTCTGAGGTGCCATAACAGCAGAAACCCCTCACAAGTAACCCCATTTTTCAAACTGCACCACTCAATTAAGTCCAGGGGTGGAATTGAATGCAGGTGCTATGTCACATTTGCAGAGCGTCTGAGGTGCCATAACAGCAGAAACCCCCCCCACAAGTAACCCCATTTTTCAAACTGCGCCACTCAATTGAGTCCAGGTGTGGAATGAATGAATTCATCCAGGGGTGGAGTGAGCATATTTACACCACTGATGTGTCACAAAATGTTATGCTATTGGGCAGTGAACAAAAAGTAATTACATTTTAACACTAAATTGTTGTTTTAACCACAGATTTCCAATTTTTACCAAGGGGATAGGTAAAGAAGGCCACATAATGTATTACACAATTTCTCATGAATGTGGCATTACCCTACATGTGACTGTACAGTACTGTTTGACTGCACCACAGGACTTGGGAAAGAAGGAGCGCCATTTGATTTTTGGAGCACAGATTTTCCTTTGAATAGTTTGCGTATTCACTTTGCAGAGCCCCCCTAAGTGCTAGAACAGAAGTAACCTCCTTAAGTGACAAAAATATGGAAATTACACCTTTCTGGGAATTCATCTACGGGTGTAGTGATTATTTAGTCTCTGGAAAAATACCTATAGTGTTAAGCGCAGTAAATATTTCAGAAATAAAAATTACAAATAGGTCCTTGTTGTGCCCATCACATTGTAGTGCCTGTACACTGTGCCCAGCTTGTGCTTCAGGATACCTGCACCCTTTAAATTAAGTAAAATATTACTACAACAATGCCAAACATGTGGCCGCTAACTGTGGTTTAGGCAAATTGTGGTGCTGAGAAAGGAGGGGGCATTTGTATATGGGAGCACAGATTTTACTGGATTTTTTATTTGAAGGGGGAAGTCATAGCGTTTTTTTTTCCAGAGCCTTTCTTTCTGCTACCAGTAATGTGGAAGGTGCATATATTTACGTTAACAGATGATGGTCCTGAGTTAGGACTTGTGTTTTTGTTGGTTGGATTGAATGCTATATGGTGTCAATTTGGGTACAGAAAATGTTGTCTCATTTATCTTGTGCTCTATGCTGTTCACTTACATTAAGATTTTCATGTACTGTATTTTGCAGACGCACTGAATTATAAGACACACCCCAAATTTAGAAGAAGTAAATAGGAATAAAAGAAATTTTAATGTTAAAAAAGTGGGGTCCATCTTATGATCCTAGAGTCCATCTTATAAACCGGATATAGCTCACTGTGGTGGGGGGCCCTCATTGCACTGCCTCCACACCCACTCCTCCTGGGTCCGCAGCATTGCACCACAATCTTGCCACCGCCACAGTTTTTCAGATGGGTCTCTTCGGCCATACATCGATAATAGAGGCCTCAATCTAATTACAGTCAAGAATAAATACTCGCTGCCGATCATATCAGAATGGTTTGACTGGCTCCAAAGTTCCAGGATTTTTTTCCAAACTCCATTTCATCAGGATATGGTCTGGACACGAATGGAAGATGGCCTTCAATACCCAGGACGACCATTATGAGTATGGTTAATGACTTTTGGACTCAGCAAGTCTTCCAGGAATTTGTCAACGATATATTCCTGGACCTGCTTTACTCTTGTTTCGTGGTGTACCTGGACGACATCCTGGTATACTCCCCTAATCTGCCTACACACAGGAGGAATGTTCGCCAGTTGCTACAGAGATTTAAGGAGAATTGTCTGTATGCCATATTCGAGAGGTACTTCTTTCAGCAGTCTTCCTTGCCTTTCCTAGGCTACATAATCTTAGACACAAGTTCTAATACAAATCATTATATTTCTGATACCGACTCAGGTTTCTAAATTGTTGTTGGAGTCATAAGGTATTGTAATAATGTTTTTTTTTTTAACTTTTCTGGTTTGATAATCTTAGAGACCAGCTTGCGGTTGGACCCAAATGAGGTATCGGCGGTGCTGAGGTAGTCTCAGCCCAATGGATTGAAGGCGATCCAGCAGTTCTTCGGGTTACCAATTATTATCGTCAATTCATTCCGCAATTCCCCACCCAGATTCTTCTCCCCATCTTGGCCTTGATTCACAAGGAGGTGACTCCTAAGGCGTGGACTTCTGAAGTAGAAAGCACATTCATTGCTCTCAAGCAGGCTTTTTCTTCGGTTCCGATGCTGCCTTGTCCGGAGATTAGTAAACAGCTCTTCTTGCAGGTAGATGATGAAGCATCCCAAGAGCCAGTGCAGTTCTTACACAGAAGTCAGCTGCAAGTAAGATGGTAACCTGCAGTTTCTTTTCCAGGGACTTTTCTCCTTCAGAGCGCAACTACTCGATCGGCGAATGAGAACTGTTAGCAATCAAGAAATCGTTTGGGAAGTGGCGATAACTTCTGAAGGGAGTGGTGCATCCAGTCATCATCTTCACCGACCACAAAATCTGACCTATCTCCACTCAGCTCAGAGGTTGAATCCACGGCAAACTCATTGGATATTATCTTTTGCCCACTTCGATTTCATCCTGTATTTCCATCCTGCCAAGAAGAACGTGAAAGCAGATGCACTATCCAGGTCCTTTCTGTCAGCCAATCAAGAGGAGGAGCCTCAGCACATTATTGAGCCTTCCCAGATGCTAATAGTGGCTCCAATTGACATGTCTTGAGTTCCTCCGGGTAAGATGTTTGTAGCAGAGGCAGATAGGAGGCGTGTTCTTCAGTGGGGTCACTCCTCCAAGCTGGCCGGCAAAAAAGTCCCTTCGGCTGATCTCTTGGCATTACTGGTGACTGACACTGCAGCAGGATGTTGCGGAGTTTGTTTCACCTTGTCCCTCATGTACCTGCAACAAGACCTCTAAGAAGCTCCCTGCTGGACATCTACTGCCTCTACCCGTGCCAGCTGCTCCTTGGTAGTGTCACAAAGAGTTTTTATTAAAACTCGCCATATGTCATGGTGGCATCAGACACTGTTCACACTACAGATTCTTACACTCCACACTATGGTTTCTCAAGTGTTTCTGAGTTACACAGGCAGGCTCGAGCATCGACCAGCTGTGTGTTAAATGGTCATGCTAACAAGAGTTAACCTCTGGTAGCCTGTTGGTTACTTCTGCAATCAAATGTTGTTTAAAACCTATCATGTTTAACCCCCAACTTGTTAAGATGGTGGAATCTGTCTTCCCAAGAATACATAGTTTATTGCGGTGTTGGTCTCTATGCTGTTGTGTCCCAGTCCTGCTGGCGATTATATTGTGTGGTGCTTGGAGTTGTTATGGAATTCTCTTGTCGTCTTGTTTCCTTTCTGCTTTTATTTTCCTCCTTACTTCTTATTGTCGTATACCTTTATGCAGTGGCGTAACTAGAGTTGGATGGGCCCCGGTCCAAAGTTTAGACCTGGGCCCCCCCCTCCACATACACAGACACTTGGGGTACCTGACACTTGGCTCTCACCCACAGCACCATGAAATCCCTCTATCAGCACCCAGCTTTCCTATGTTCTGATATTTATCCTGTCCTCAGCACCCAGCTTTCCCATATCAGAGCATGAGAAAGCTGGGTGCTGAGAGATGTATATCAGAACATGGGAAAGCTGGGTGCTGAGAGATGTATAGCAGAGCATGGGAAAGTTGGGTGCTGAGGGAAAGAGCCTTTTTCCCTCAGCACAAAACATTTCCATCCCATACTTGTATCTTTGTCCCCCTTGTATAAAGTTCTCAAAATACTATAACAGCCCCCACATAGCCTTCCAAATAATTGTATAAAGGGTCCCACATAACCCTTCATATATTAGAATGCAGATACATAGCCCTCCATATATTATAATGCACCCCCATAATCCTCCATGTATAAAGTAGCCCTTCAATTATAATGCATTTCCCATAGTTCTCCATGTATTAAAATTCACCCCATAGTTCTCCATATATTATACTGCACCACATAGTCCTCCATGTTTTATAATGCACTTCCATAGTCCATGTATAAGGTAGCCTCCATAGTCCTCCATATATTATAATGCAGCCCCCATAGTCCTAGATGTATTATAACGCAACCCCATAAAACTTCAGATGGTATTATGCAGCCCCATACTCCTCCATGTATAATTCACCCCAATATTCCATGTATAAGCCCCCCCCCCGACCTCCATTTTAATGCAGCCCTATAGACCTCCAGTATAATGCAGCCTCATAGACCTCTATGTATGTTACACCTCTATATTCAATGTATAAGGTGTCCTTCATGTTTATTATGCAGCTGTGTCGCCCTGGGCAAGCCAGGGGACACAGGTCACAACACCACCACACCCCACACTCCAGGTAGGCACATCTGCTAACCAGAAATCCTTGTTGCCTTCCTCCAGGAGTCTGTTGATGCACACCAGGGGGTGGGCCAGGCGGTTGGCTCCGCCCATCGAGGAGCTCACAGCTCTGGAGGCAGGAAGTAACCAGGCAGATTAGCCCAGGGAGGGCAAGTGTGAGGAGCAAAAGAGAGAGAGTAAACAACAGCTAAGTGAAAGTGGTAAAGGAGAAAAGCAAGTAAAGTGACAGAAGGAAAGAAAGCCTGAAGGGTCCAGCTCTGTGTAGGGCCAGAACAGCAAGGTCAGCGACGGCGGTGACTGTCTGGAGGGGGACCGTTTGGAAGTTCCTGGAAGGACCCCGTTGGCTGTGTGCCCGGTGGTCTGGAGCAGTGTTCCGAAGGACAGTCAGCACCAGGGCAGGGGCCTCTCGGACCCCGGCAAGGCTAGGAGTCGCCAGATTTGCCAAATCCGTCAGTGACGGGGACGTAGATCCCCCAACAACCAAGTCCCGATTGACGGCAACAGCCCAACCATTACAGGGGAGACACCGCCACCGCCAGGGCACCAGTTTCCCCAGGGCCAGCGCCTGCGGGCAAAGTGTAGAGCTCCTCCGGCCCAGATTGCAGTCGGGGAGCGGGTAACCGGAGGGAATCCACCGCTACCATCAGACAACACAGGTGCAAGGAAGAGAGACGTCACCATCACCTACCGGGAGTGCAGGTGCAGCTGTCTGTGGGACCGTCCTACCAGCCGTTGGTTTACCGTACAAACTGTGTCCGTGTCTCAGGCTGAGTGAGTACCACAGTGCCGCAAGGCACAGCGCTGCCCCCGCGTCCCTGCGCCCACCGGGCCCTACACTTTACATCTCTTTACTGGGCCCCGGGATCATCAACCCCTACCCACGGAGGGGCAACACAACACCTGGCTGCTCCGCATCACCATCCCCGGGACCCCCATACTGAGCAGCGGTGGTGCAATCACCACAACCGTGGGTGGCGTCACGAACTATAACAATCCCCACACCCAACCACAACAACCCCTTTCACTCACGGGCGAGGAGTGTCGCTCAAGAAACCCCGGGATCCGGCCCACAGCTCGAGCCACCACTGAGCAGCTGCCGGACCCGAGCAGAAGGGGTGAGCGTAGTGTGCCGACACCCTCCTCCCCGCCCGCGACAACTTGGCGTCACGAACAGGATCTTACCGCTCTGCCGTCAGGTAGAGGTGCGCCTTGTTACCACCGGAGGTATCCGGCAGAAAAATTTCAGAAGCCGCCATCTTTGGCGCGAAAAGTTCCCGCTCGAGCGTCTTCTCGAGCAGTAGAGGCACGAAGGCCAAAACCCCGCCCCGAGAGAGGAGGGGCCGGAAAGAGCTAAGGGGGACGCGATGGCGGCTGGCGGCATGTAGTCGCCGCTATAAAAGCAGGGACGCCAGGACCTTGCCAGAAAAGCGTTCCTGGAAGCAAACAGAAAAGACACCATGTGGATGCCGTCCCGAAACACCGTGGCCCTCGCACCGGGAACCGCAGCGTGGGTGGAAATCCGGACCGCGCAGCTCCACCTAAGGCTGCAGGTCAAGATGCAGCTCCTCTTGGAGGAGTGGGAGACCGACATGGCGGACGCTATAGCCACCGTGCGGAGACGCGAGGAGGAAGCGGAGGAAGGGAGGGTGAGTGACCCACGCCCCTATGTCCCAGAGGGACCGGTCGCTGCGGCTGAGGGACCCGGTCCAAGCCATCTCCCCCCGTTGCCTCCCTCGCCACCCGTCTCGGGGGCCGTGAGCCCGCCACTAGGCCCGCTACCACCGCCACCGGTAGCGATACCCAGCCCGTCCGCCCCAGCGGACCGACCTGTAGCCGGAGCCCGTAACAAACCGGAGGCATTACCTTGGAAGGCCCCGAAGATTGTGCCAGAGACAGTCCCCGAGCAGCTTCCCGAGCCGGAGCCGATGACCCGCTCCGAGCCGAAGGCCCAACTGCGGAAAGCCCCTGTGCCCATCACCCACACCTCGGCTGAGGTGGCGCCGGGTTGTTGCTGCAAGGCAGCGCCCAAGGCCATGACACCGCGGGATACGCTACCCACCTTCCTGACAGTGGGTAATGTGCTGGATGTCCCGCGGGGCTCAACCCGTGCGCCGGAGCTGGCAGCAGCGCCATACTGGGACAGGGAGCCGACAAAGCTGGGCCTGGAGATCGCGGAGAGGGAGCGGAGGAAAGCCGAGCTGGTGGCCCGAGCCATTCGGGAAAAGGAAAACCTGCGGCAAGCGACCTTCCGTGTCCGGGGCCCGTTCTACGAGGGGCAGGTGAGGCGGTTTGATGTCCGCCGGGGCTACGGATTCATATACGAACCGGGCCTGGAGGCCGAGGTGTTTGTGGCCCGGCGGGACGTGAATGCCCATCTGCCCGAGGAGCATCCTGGCCGCAATCTCATACCGGGGGACATGGTGCGCTACACCCGGCACTGCGGAGAGAGGGGGTGGTTTGCCCTGGATGTAAAGCTGAAGGGCAGCCCGGAGAGCAAGGTGAGCTCTGCACCCCCTCCCTCGGATAAAGCAGCAGAAGGACCGGAGTAGGGCAGCGGATGCCCGTTGCACCGTCCCCGTTGGGACCACCACTGAGTTGTGTGAGTTTACAGTTTGAAAAGTTTAAAAGTTGAAGAATGATAAGTGAAATTACCGAAGAAGTCACCTGATTTGTTTTGTTGATTTGCAACCGGCTGGAGCCGGCACCGTTGTCCCCGTGGGGACCGTTTAAAATGCATGGGAACTATCCATGGACAAGCCCGTGAACTTGCAGGGCACCACAAACGTTAAGTGGCTTGTAAATATGTTGGTTACCGTTACCGTTTCCGCAATGCCGCCTCCGGAGAGGCAGGTTGGAGGGAGGGCCCTGAGCAGAGCAGGCTAGGGCCCAGCCACCAAAGGAACCGGAGGCTACCCTCTGGAGGGGAAGGACAGATCCCGCTCGGGTAACTTGTGCTGGACTGTGGGTCAAGGGGTGCTGCCTGGGCTTTAGGGGCAGCATCAGGGCCAGGTTGCTTGGGTGGGAGAGAGCGGAAACCGTAGCCGTAAACCGTTGCAACGTTTAAGTAAATGTGCCTCCCGTCTTGGGAAGAGTTTTGATTAAAAATGTATTTATGTTTTGCTTAACCCTGTTATCCCCTTTTTACAGAAAAATAAAACCGGTGTAGGACGGCAGCCCGCGGACGGTCTGCATTTTGCTAAGGGGGAATGTGTCGCCCTGGGCAAGCCAGGGGACACAGGTCACAACACCACCACACCCCACACTCCAGGTAGGCACATCTGCTAACCAGAAATCCTTGTTGCCTTCCTCCAGGAGTCTGTTGATGCACACCAGGGGGTGGGCCAGGCGGTTGGCTCCGCCCATCGAGGAGCTCACAGCTCTGGAGGCAGGAAGTAACCAGGCAGATTAGCCCAGGGAGGGCAAGTGTGAGGAGCAAAAGAGAGAGAGTAAACAACAGCTAAGTGAAAGTGGTAAAGGAGAAAAGCAAGTAAAGTGACAGAAGGAAAGAAAGCCTGAAGGGTCCAGCTCTGTGTAGGGCCAGAACAGCAAGGTCAGCGACGGCGGTGACTGTCTGGAGGGGGACCGTTTGGAAGTTCCTGGAAGGACCCCGTTGGCTGTGTGCCCGGTGGTCTGGAGCAGTGTTCCGAAGGACAGTCAGCACCAGGGCAGGGGCCTCTCGGACCCCGGCAAGGCTAGGAGTCGCCAGATTTGCCAAATCCGTCAGTGACGGGGACGTAGATCCCCCAACAACCAAGTCCCGATTGACGGCAACAGCCCAACCATTACAGGGGAGACACCGCCACCGCCAGGGCACCAGTTTCCCCAGGGCCAGCGCCTGCGGGCAAAGTGTAGAGCTCCTCCGGCCCAGATTGCAGTCGGGGAGCGGGTAACCGGAGGGAATCCACCGCTACCATCAGACAACACAGGTGCAAGGAAGAGAGACGTCACCGTCACCTACCGGGAGTGCAGGTGCAGCTGTCTGTGGGACCGTCCTACCAGCCGTTGGTTTACCGTACAAACTGTGTCCGTGTCTCAGGCTGAGTGAGTACCACAGTGCCGCAAGGCACAGCGCTGCCCCCGCGTCCCTGCGCCCACCGGGCCCTACACTTTACATCTCTTTACTGGGCCCCGGGATCATCAACCCCTACCCACGGACGGGCAACACAACACCTGGCTGCTCCGCATCACCATCCCCGGGACCCCCATACTGAGCAGCGGTGGTGCAATCACCACAACCGTGGGTGGCGTCACGAACTATAACAATCCCCACACCCAACCACAACAACCCCTTTCACTCACGGGCGAGGAGTGTCGCTCGAGAAACCCCGGGATCCGGCCCACAGCTCGAGCCACCACTGAGCAGCTGCCGGACCCGAGCAGAAGGGGTGAGCGTAGTGTGCCGACACCCTCCTCCCCGCCCGCGACACAGCCTCACCAGGCCTCCATATATAATAATGCAGCCAACCTCCCCAGGCCTCCATGTATAATATAGCAGCCAGCCTCCCCAGACCTCCATGTATAATAATGCAAGCAGCCTCCCCAGACCTCCATGTATAATAATGCAGCCAGCCTCCCCAGGCCTCCATGTATAATAATGCAGCCAGCCTCCCCAGGCCTCCATGTATAATAATGCAGCCAGCCTCCCCAGGCCTCATGTATAATAATGCAGCCAGCCTCCCCAGGCCTCATGTATAATAATGCAGCCAGCCTCCCCAGGCCTCATGTATAATAATGCAGCCAGCCTCCCCAGGCCTCATGTATAATAATGCTGCCAGCCTCCCCAGGCCTCATGTATAATAATGCTGCCAGCCTCCCCAGGCCTCCATCTATAATAATACTGCCAGCCTCCCCAGGCCTCCATGTACAGTATAATGCAGTCTCCCCAGGCCTCCATGTACAGTATAATGCAGCCTCCCCAGGCCTCCATGTACAGTATCATGCAGCCTCCCAGGCCTCCATGTACAGTATCATGCAGCCTCCCAGGCCTCCATGTACAGTATCATGCAGCCTCCCAGGCCTCCATGTACAGTATCATGCAGCCTCCCCACCCCAGGCCTCCATGTACAGTATCATGCAGCCTCCCCACCCCAGGCCTCCATGTACAGTATCATGCAGCCTCCCCACCCCAGGCCTCCATGTACAGTATCATGCAACCTCCCCACCCCAGGCCTCCATGTACAGTATCATGCAGCCTCCCCACCCCAGGCCTCCATGTACAGTATCATGCAGCCTCCCCACCCCAGGCCTCCATGTACAGTATCATGCAGCCTCCCCACTCCAGGCCTCTGACCACCGTGTACTCACTTATATATATATATATAAAAAAAAAAGTACTCACCGCTCTCCTCCTTCCACTGCTGCTCTGTCCTGACGTCTCCTTGTTCCACTGCTGCTGTACTCCCTGCTCTCCTCCTTCCACTGCTGCTCGTCCTCCCCTCTCCTCATTCTCCCGGTGCTGCGGTCGGCGTCCTCCCTCCCTGCGCTCTGTGCACTCAGCACAGCAGTCGCACAGGAGTGACGTCACCGCACAGGGGGAGAATGATGATGCAGAGCGGCGCCGGCCGCTCTATGCTTCATTATTACTGTGGAGGAAAAAAAGAGAGAAAAAAGCGATCATAAAAGCCCAGAAGACCAATAGACAGGAATTACAGTACAATGTACTTTTTATTAATATTTTATTATGTATTTTTCATATAAATACAACAAGTGTGAGTGTGGGCAGAAAAAACATACGCCAATGTATACATACAGCGGGAAATATCATAGTTCAGTCAATACAATTCATTACATAAGGCTGCGCATTCCTGCAACTTGTATGCAATATTCAAAGGGAGGACTCTAGTACCTGTACATACAAGGCACTCCAATTAATATCATGTACATATACAAATCCAATAGCACAATCCTTATGATATATACATATATGCCAAGGATACATAGATAACCATATATTTTATATTGGAGAACCTAAAAGCATGCAAAAGTACAGAGTCCCCCATATATAACACCCACATGGTCATAGTGACACCTAGTGGCGTCCAGTATAATGACTACTTTATGAACCTTGAGTTGTAACCATGAATGAGATGGGGGACTCTGTACTTTTGCATGCTTTTAGGTTCTCCAATATAAAATATATGGTTATCTATGTATCCTTGGCATATATGTATATATCATAAGAATTGTGCTATTGGATTTGTATATGTACATGATATTAATTGGAGTGCCTTGTATGTACAGGTACTAGAGTCCTCCCTTTGAATATTGCATACAAGTTGCAGGAATGCGCAGCCTTATGTAATGAATTGTATTGACTGAACTATGATATTTCCCGCTGTATGTATACATTAGCGTATGTTTTTTCTGCCCACACTCACACTTGTTGTATTTATATGAAAAATACATAATAAAATATTAATAAAAAGTACATTGTACTGTAATTCCTGTCTATTGGTCTTCTGGGCTTTTATGATCGCTTTTTTCTCTCTTTTTTTCCTTAACATGTCCTGCCGCTGACATCGGGCAGGAGGGCCCGGTGTCGGCGGTGGCAGCGGGTCACATAGTGGGCGCGTGCACTATGACAGATCAGCGCAGCTTCTCTCTCACTGAGAGGAGCTGGCTGCTGATCTGTCGGGTCCCCGCGGGCCCCAAACCGCCCGGGCGCGATTGTGACCGCTGCGACCGCGGTAGTTACGCCCCTGCCTTTATGTGAGTGTACTGTGTGATTGAGGTTTTTTTGCCTTGTTTTTCTATCTCTGTTGGTTTTATCACAGTCCTGTTGCCGCCCCTCCCTTGGGGTAGAGGGGGAGGGGGTATAGGATCAGGGCTGGTGAGGTGCAGGTGTCATGGGGGGGCAAGTGAAAACAGGATCTTGGCTCCTAAATTGCGGACCCTAGCAGTCTTTACTCCCAGAGATATGTCTGATGTTGACGAAGTCTGGGCCACCTTCCTACTCCTAACCAGCCCTGATCTAGTACCCTCTTCCTACTTTGAGGGGGAGTGGGACAGGTGTGTGGAAACACAAACAGTGATAGATAAACAGGAGAAATCAAAACTATCCCACAGAACGCTCACACTGAGTAATTAGACAACAAGCAATAATGAGAAAAACTAAGACAGGGAGGAAATATCCAAATGACAGGAGGAATTTCACTTCACACAAAGCAACACAGTAAATCACGAGACTAGAAAACAACAGCACACGGACCCGTGTAGCAAAAAGCTATAGTCGGCAAAGGAAAACAAATTCCTCCAACTTAAGAAGGTGAGGAGTACATGTGATAGGTCTCCTGCAGCATAAAAAAAAAGTAATTTCACGTTAGGCACAGGGAAGTACCAAGCGAACCGTAAAAGGGAAGGGAAACCTTGAGTCTAGGGAAGGGGGAGATGGTGACCCCTGACTAAACCTACCTCTGGCTTCCCTAACCACCCTAGATAGGTTCCGCGCCTATGCGCCGAGCAGGACACCTGACCCTGGCTGACCCTGAAATAGGCTCTAGGTAGGGGACAGATGGGATGAGCGCTTAGTCAACACCAGTAAGCTCTAAAAAACACACAGGGAATACACGCAGGGAAAAGTAAACAAATAACTTCTCTCCAGATGACTCAGGGAGAGAAACTGCAACAACAAAGTTTCTCCAGATGAATACAAGCCAACTGCTTGCACTCAAGACTTGCAAAGAGTTGTTAAAGTTATCACCAGCAGAGAGCAAGATGGAATGAGAGTATTTAAAGAAACAAAGGGAAGTGCTGATGATTAATAGCTGAAAATGTGAGGAAATTCTCAAGGCCCTGAAGAGCAAGGGTAAAAGGGAAACTCAAAAAGCAGCTTGTGTAGGCAAACACTGCCGCCTTCTACAGCCGGACACCACAGGACTGTCTGTCAAGCGTGACACATCGGTGACAGGTAACCAACTGGCTAGAAGAAATTAACTCCTGATAGACCCATCACTAATGAGCACACAGCTGGTCGACGCCCAAGCCTGCCTGTGCAACTCAGAAGCACCAGAGAAAGTATAGTGAGGAGTGTCAAAGTCTGTAGTCTGAACACCGTCTAATGCACCGTGACATTCGGCAAGTCTAGAGCAAAACATTGTGTGACAGTACCCCTGCTTCTATGAGGGACCTCAGGACCAGGGACCAGGTCTTTCTAGATGGCGGCGATGAAATGTCCTAACAAGATGCTCCACCTGGATATCAGAGGCTGATGCCCAAAGTCCTTTCTTCAGGGCCATAACCCTGCCAGAAAACCAGGTTTTGTAAACAACGACCCGAGACTCTATAATTTTTGATACATGGAACTCCAGTGATCTAAAAGGTACTTTACATGCTGCGACATCGCTAGCGATCTCGTTAGCGATGTGAAATTTTAGATCGCAAGTGCGATCTTTCGGGACCTGAAAGATCGCACTTGCGATCTAAAATTTCCCATCGCTAACGAGATCGTTAGCGATGTCGCAGCATGTAAAGTACCCTTAATAACTAAGACCGGAGGTAGGGGGATGGGAAGGAGAGCTCTCAAACTCACAAATTTCTTTAATAGAGATTTGTGGAGCACATTATGGATTTTGTATGAAGCTAGTAAGGCCAGACGGAAAACCTGTGGATTGATGATAGCAGTAATTTTGAATTGAATGTTGAACCAAGGTTATAACTTAAGAGATGGTACTTTTAGCTTAATGTTTTAGTGGACAACCACACCAGATCGCCTACACACAGGTCCGGACTAGGCACACGGTTACCGTCAGCCACACATACTTAGAGCCGATATTAAGCAATTGCTGCTGAACCTTTTCCTATGTAGACGATAGTGCTGAACCCAATTGATCCTCCTCAGGTAGCCCGGATGAGTGCCCTTTAAAGGGAACCAGTCACCAGGATTGTCGTATATAACCTAAAGCCAGTGCTGTACTGGCACTATCAGGCTGATTCTATACAGACCTGTAGTGGTCAGCTCGCATGTTTAGGTTTTGAAATCCAAGAAAGTGAAGTTTGTAAAATTAGCTGCTTCTTGAGTGACAGTTGCACTAGAGTAGATCATATATTCATAGTTATCTCCTCCCCCTGTTAGAATTAGCATAAGTATTATACAAACGACTCACTTTGGTTAGCAGGACCTGTGGTGAGGTCATACCCATGTGACCAAAAGGGGCGGGGTCTTAGCCACCAAACAGTGGCATACCATCAATAGAGGCAGACCACGCCACTGCCATGGGGCCCCTGAAGTGAAAGGGGCCCGGCCCCGGCTGCCCGCTGTGTGTGCGTTCTCACTTTCATACTTCCCAGCATTAGCGGGCTGCCCCGGGGAGGTCACCAAGCAGTTGATTGTAGCCGCTGGGGGCCCGCACTGTTCAAATAGCTGCAGGCTGCTGCAACATCGATATGCAGACACTGCACACCGCGCGGTCTCTGTGAGAAATGCCAGGAGGAGGACAGCCAATCAGGAGAGGGGGCGGAGCTTGTTCAGGAAAGTGCGGGAGATTGAAAGATGAAAAACACAGAGCAGGAGAAGCAGAGAGCATAATGAGCAGAGAGCACAGAAAACAGAGCAGAGCAACAAGGCAGAAGGAGAAGAATCAGCACAGCAAACAGAGAGCAGAGCACACAGAGAGAAGCAGAGAGCAGAAGAACCAGAAAGAAAAGCACAGGACAGGATTTGAACACAGCCAGACCCACAGGAAGTGCAGCAGAGAGGCCGGAGCCACTAATATCTCTCACAGCACAGGAGCAGGTGAGCATTATAATGTACAAATGTCTGGCTGTAACACTACAGAAAGAAACTGCCCTGTGCTGTGACATCCCTGTGTTCACTACCTCCGCACTGTTACATCACTGCATGTTACCCCTGTACTGTGACAGTGTACCGCCCCGTGCTCGGCTGCAACCGAGCCGCTCGGATCCGGGCTCGCTGGTGGGTGGCTCGAGCGTCTCCGGATCCGGGAGCCCTGTGGTCACTCCGATCTGAAAGGGGCTGGCGGTTTAGGGGACGTAGGTGTACGGCCAGAGCCGTGTTAAGTTCGTGACGCCACCCACGGGATGTGGTGAAGGTGGACACCACCGCTGCGGTTTACGGGGCACCCGGGGGAGATGTTGTGCAGCAAGTTGTTAACCCCTCCGTGGGTAGGGATGGTGGCCCCGGGACCCGTTGGGGGAGTAGTTGAGCGGTGCAGGGAGATGGGCGGCCGGAGGGCACTGATGTACTCACAGTTAATAACACACACAAGTCTCTGGTAAACTAAGGTGATGGTGGTCGGTGCCCGCAGCCGGCCACAGTCTGGTCCCCCACCCGGTTGGTGGTCTCTGCCTTTCTCCTGCACCTGTTTTGTGATCATGGACTACCTGCGCCTGCAACGTCAGGAGTCCGCTCCCCAGCTTGTGGTTGTTGGAGGAGCCCTTTGCCCGCAGACGCTGGCCCATGGGATCTCTCTGCTGTGGCGGTGGCTTTCTATGCCCCTCGTTGGGCTGTTTTCTTCAGTCGGGACTTTGGGTGGGACAGGACCTATAGTCCTGGCTGCAATCAGTTAAGTAGCTAGCCCCCAGTAGCTTCTGGACCTAGCTTCAGGGTCTGAGTACCCCCCTTTGTGCTCCGGTTTCCAGTCGGTTCCCCGGGTCGATACCGGCGGGTCACTACCCTGTCCCGGTCCACCACGGTTCCACCGAGCCGTCTTCCCAGCTCCTGCAGGCAGAGGCCTCCGTATGCCTCCTAGCCAAAAGGTGCCCGGGTTCCAACCCTGGCACCTGTCGGTCTGCTACTGGCCTGTCACACAGGCCTGACATCCTCCACTGAACTCTCAAACTGATCTGTGTGTTAAAACTAAACTGATTTCCTGCCTCAGGCTCTCTGAACTCCTCGGTGGGTGTGCCAACTGCCTGGCTCCGCCCCCTGGTGTGTCCATCCAGCACTGAGGGAGGTGACTAGGGTTTGAATGGTTGGCTGCTGACACCTTGTTAGGGGGCTGGTGTAATGCGGGGCTCTATCTGTGACTACTTGGCTTGTCCAGGGCGTCAGAACAGCACTGCATGTGACCCCTGTACTGTGACAGCACTGCATGTTACCCCTGTACTGTGACATCACTACATGTTACCCCTGTACTGTGACAGCACTGCATGTTATCCCTGTACTGTGACATCCCTACATGTTACCCCTGTACTGTGACATCACTACATGTTACCCCTGTACTGTGACAGCACTGCATGTTACCCCTGTACTGTGACAGCACTGCATGTTATCCCTGTACTGTGATATCACTGTGTGTTATCCCTGTAGTGTGACATCACTACATGTTACCCCTGTACTGTGACATCACTACATGTTACCCCTGTATTGTGACATCACTGCATGTTACCCCTGTACTGTGACAGCACTGCATGTTACCCCTGTACTGTGACAGCACTGCATGTTATCCCTGTACTGTGACATCACTACATGTTACCCCTGTACTGTGATATCACTACATGTTACCCCTGTACTGTGACATCACTGCCTGTTACCCCTGTACTGTGACAGCACTGCATGTTACCCCTGTACTGTGACCGCACTGCATGTTACCCCTGTACTGGGACAGCACTGCATGTTACCCCTGTACTGGGACAGCACTACATGTTACCCCTGTACTGTGGCATCACTACATGTTACCTGTTATGATCCGGAACCATGGAAGACAACCATAAATCATTGGTAAAAGATGACAAGAGCATTGGCAACTAATCTGGCCGCCATCCCCTTACTAACCATCACAACTAGAAGTAGCCGAGGGGTGAACTAACATCCTGTGCACCGCGAACCCAGCCAGAGAACAAGCTATCCTAAAGGAAGGAAAGATGAATAACTCTCTGCCTGAGAAAATAGATAAAGAATAGCAAGCCCCCCACATTCAAAGACTGTGGTGATATAGGAAAACACAATACACAGATAGATGATAGGATTATCAAAAGGTGAGGCCCTACTGACTAAATAGGACAGGACAAGAAAGGGACTGATGGTGGCCAGAGAAAAACCCTGCAAAAATCCAACAACCTGATAGTACAAAAAAGCCCTCAGATCGTTAGATCTGAACTCCGTCCTATACCAGGCGCTCTTGTCATACCAATGAACAGAAAGCAGGAACCATTACAAATTCAAGAAGCAACAAACACATGGACTAATAGGAGCAATACTCCAAACATAGCTGCAGGGAGCTTTCCAGCTAAGCAACTGAGAGGGAAGAGCCCTGCATGCAAATAAACTGAAAACAACCACAGCAAATGACAAACTCAGATAAGAACAAAAAGAACCAAACAAAATAAAGAGCCAAGCACTTATCTGGGGTAGATGTGGTCTGGAGCAGGATGAAGCAGGCTGGTGAACAAAGAACAACTGACAACCGGCATAGCCTGCTATCAGACCAGGGTTTAAATAAGCAGAGAGTTAGCAATGGAAACGCCCATTGCTCAACACACCTGGTCTCTGTCCAAACCATTCCTGGCCACAAGAGGGAGCCTCACAGCAGCCAAAGCATAACTGACATTCACAACAGTTACCCCTGTACTGTGACATCACTGCATGTTACCCCTGTACTGTGACAGCACTGCATGTTACCCCTGTACTGTGACAGCACTGCATGTTACCCCTGTACTGTGACAGCACTGCATGTTACCCCTGTCCTGTGACATCACTGCATGTTACCCCTGTACTGTGACATCACTGCATGTTATTCCTGTACTGTGACATCACTGAATGTTACCCCTGTACTGTGACAGCACTGCATGTTACCCCTGTACTGTGACAGCAATGCATGTTACCCCTGTACTGTGACAGCACTGCATGTTACCCCTGTACTGTGACATCACTGTGTGTATTATCTCTGTACTGTGACAGCACTGCATGTTACCCCTGTACTGTGACAGCACTGCATGTTACCCCTGTACTGTGACATCACTGTGTGTATTATCCCTGTACTGTGACAGCACTGCATGTTACCCATGTACTGTGACAGCACTGCATGTTACCCCTGTACTGTGACAGCACTGCATGTTACCCCTGTACTGTGACATCAGTACATGCTACTTCTGCACTGTGACATCACTGCATGTTACTCCTGTACTGTGACATCACTGCATGTTATCCCTGTACTGTGTCATCTCTGCATGTTACCCCTGTTCTGTGACATCACTGCATGTTACCCCTGTACTGTGACATCACTGCATGTTACCCCTGTACTGTGACATCACTGCATGTTACCCCTGTACTGTGACATCACTGCATGTTATCCTTGTACTGTGACAGCACTGAATGTTACCCCTGTACTCTGACAGCACTGCATGTTACCCCTGTACTGTGTACTGTGACAGCACTGCATGTTACCCCTGTACTGTGACAGCACTGCATGTTACCCCTGTACTGTGACATCACTGTGTGTATTATCCCTGTACTGTGACAGCACTGCATGTTACCCCTGCACTGTGACATCAGTACATGTTACTTCAGCACTGTGACATCACTGCATGTTACCCCTGTACTGTGACATCACTGCATGTTATCCCTGTACTGTGACATCTCTGCATGTTACCCCTGTACTGTGACAGCACTGCATGTTACTCCTGTACTGTGACAGCACTGCATGTTACCCCTGTACTGTGACAGCACTGCATGTTACCTATGTACTGTGACAGCACTGCATGTTACCCCTGTACTGTGTCAGCACTGTATGTTACCCCTGTACTGTGACATCAGTACATGTTACTTCTGCACTGTGACATCACTGCATGTTAACCCTGTACTGTGACATCACTGCATGTTACCCCTGTACTGTGATATCTCTGCATGTTACCCCTGTACTGTGACATCACTGCATGTTACCCCTGTACTGTGACATCACTGCATGTTACCCCTGTACTGTGACATCACTGCATGTTATCCCTGTACTGTGAGATCACTGCATGTTACCCCTGCATTGTGACATCACTGCATGTTACCCCTGTACTGTGACATCACTGCATGTTACCCCTGTACTGTGACAGCACTGCATGTTATCCCTGTACTGTGACATCACTGCATGTTACCCCTGTACAGTGACATCACTTCATGTTATGCCTGTACTGTAACATCACTGCATGTTCTCCCTGTACTGTGACAGCACTGCGTGTTACCCCTGTACTGTGACATCACTGCGTGTTACCACTGTACTGTGACATCACTGTACCCTGTACTATGCAGAGTTTTACTATAACTCCTAAGGCTATAAAGAGGGTCATAATCGTTACCATGATATGGGGGAGACAGATGTGAAAATGTATATTGTGTGTGGTGAGGGGCATGAAGGAGGACATCGCTACATTAGGCCAAGTTCACACTGGTCTTGGTGCAGTGGGCTCTGCTTATTAACTGGATGGTAGCTGTATTCAGACTCTGTGGTGATAATATTTGGTCATGGTGTGGCGGCATTATTGTGCAATGTATAGTAGTATTATTGGTTTTGATATGGTGGGTGTTGTTTAGTAACACTATATAGAATGTGTTATCTGGTAATTGTATGACTATTTTGCTGATGCATTACTAAAAAGAAATGTAGATATTTATAGATTTGTATAATTGAATTATTTTTATGGCTGCAGTAAATGTATCAGTATTTACTGGGATGCACTTGCTAGTACTATTTTTTTATTACTGTTTACTCTGGAGTTCTTTGGTTTGTTGGCTGCGGCGCATTCCACTGTTTGCAGGCGCTGCGGTGCTCAGCGAGTGTAACCCACTGCGGTGCTCAGCGAGTTTAAGCTACTGCGGTGCTCAGCGAGCGTCAGGCCCTGTGGTGCTCAGCGAGCGTCAGGCATTGCGGTGCTCAGCAAGTGTCAGGCATTGCGGTGCGCAGCAAGTGTCAGGCACTGTTACTTTGGCTGCTTTGGTTTGAAAATCCCAGTGCATGCTAGGAGGCTTAAACAAGTCAGGATCAGGGGGCAGAGGCTGCGGTCACTGTTGCAGCCTCTGCCCCCTCCCTGAAATTAATTGTCATTAGTGACGTCCATTTCAGGGGCTGAACTAGTCCCTGCTCTATTGAGTATATGCTGGCTGTCAGTTACAATGGATGCTCAGTAGAATCTTGTAACTGTGTAGAATTCTTCCCAGTGGACAATGGCAGTGCACTCCCTCGCCGGCTCTGATTACAAGTGACAAGCTGGCAGCAGACCGCACTGTCAGTGTACATGGTAAGTAAAGAGCGAACAAGCAGAGACCAGCGCCATTCCCGCAAGTGACGTCACTTCTGAACAGAACTGGCGAAGGAGTGCACTTTCATTGTACACTAAAGCGGGCTTTACACGCTACGACATCGCTAATGCGGAGTCGTTGGGGTCACGGAATTCGTGACGCACATCCGGCCGCATTAGCGATGCCGTTGCGTGTGACATCGATTAGCGATTTTGCATCGTTGCAAAACAGTGAAAAATCGCTAATCGGCGACACGGGGGTCCATTCCCAATTATCGTTACTTCAGCAGTAACGAGGTTGTTCCTCGTTCCTGCGGCATCACACATCGCTGCGTGTGACGCCGCAGGAGCGAGGAACGTCTCCCTACCAGCCTCCCGGCCGCTATGCGGAAGGAAGGAGGTGGGCGGGATGTTACGTCCCGCTCATCTCCGCCCCTCCGCTGCGATTGGGCGGCGGTTCAGTGACGTCGCTGTGACGCCGCACGGACCGCCCCCTTAGAAAGGAGGCGGTTCGCCGGTCACAGCGACGTCGCCGGACAGGTAAGTATGTGTGACGGCTCTGGGCGATGTTGTGCGCCACGGGCAGCGATATGCCCGTGTCGCGCAACAGATGGGGGCGGGTACGCACACTAGCGATATCGGGACCGATATCGCAGTGTGTAAAGTAGCCTTGAGAAGAATAGTGCAGAGTGACAAGTTTCTACTGAGCATCTGTTGGAATTGACAGCTGGTGCATGCAAAGTAAAACAGGGATTAGCCTGACCCCTGAAATCTAGGTCACTGATGATGCTTTGTTTCAGCAAGAGGGCAGAGGCTGCAGATTGACCAGAGTCTCTGCCTCTTAATGACGTTTGAGTATCCCAGGGTGCATTGGGGATTTTCAAACAAAGTGTCATCAGAGAGGAAGTAGTAATACAATAAAGCAGAGTAGTGAGGGAATTTTTCATTAACGTATATTAGAAAAAAGATTGGATTATAACAGATTTAGAAGTAAAGTAGAATTTAGTTTTGGACCACTTTTTTAATGAATCAGAACCAATAAGTATAGGTCACTTATCAGGGGCCACTGCTTTGTGCCTGCCCCCCAGGCCAAAATTTGCCAGCCAGCCCCAGATTCCCAGCCAGGCTGAGTGTCAGACTGTCAGCGTCTGCAGCTCAGCGCCGGCGCGTCGTGTACACTGCAGTGTCCCAGTAGCTGCTTCTGCTCTGTTGCTCCTCTCTCTGGCTCAACTTGCTTCTGAACCGCCCCGCAGGCTCGGCTGCGACCGCCGAGCCGCTCGGATCCGTGCTCGCACTGCGGATGGTGGCTCGAGCCTCTTACGGACCCGGGGGTCACGTCGCTCTGCAAGGGAGTTGGCGCTACACGCGGGGATTTGGGATGTTTGGATTTGAGGTGATAGTTCGTGACGCCACCCACGGGTTGTGGTGATTATGGACACCACCGCTGAGGTGTAGGTGTGGGGGCCCCCGGGAGTGGTGTAGTGGCGCAGCTAGGTGTTGACGCCTCCGTGGGTAGGGGATGTTGGTCCCGGGGTCCGGTGGGCCGGGGCCCGGGTGCAGGGCGTGGTGTTGCGGTGCAGCACGGCGCGGTGCCTGATGGCACTGGTGTACTCACTCTGACACAAGACACTGGAGTCACTGGTAAACCAAACGGGGTGATGAACGGGGCCCGCAGCCGGCTGCAGCTTTTCCCAGGTTAGGTTGGTAATGTCCGCCTTTCTCCTGCACCTTTTTATGTGAATCTTGACTCCTGTGCCTAGGCACCGGTAGTCCGCTCCCCGGCGTGTATCTGTCGTAGGAGCCCGTTTGCCCGCAGACGCTGGCCCTTTGGATCTCTGGCCCTTGGCGGTGGCACTTATCCGGAATGGTTGGGCTATTGCCTTCAATCGGGACTAAGGTGGGAATGAACCCCTAAGGTCCAGGCCGCAATCAGTTAATTTGACTATGGTGGTGGCTTCTAGCCTAGTTCGGGGTCTGAGTACCCTGCCTGGTGCTCCGGTATCCAGTTAGCTCCCCGGTTCGGTTCCGGCAGACCACTACCCTGTCCCGGTCCCTTATGGTTCCACCGGTCGTATTCCCGGTCTCCTGCAGGCGGCCACTACCGTCTGCCTACTTGCCAATGGTGACTGGGCTCCAACCCAGCCACCGGAGTAGTCTTTGGCAAGCCTGAGCACAGGTCTGCTTCTGGACTTGTTAAGCAAGCATTGTTGACCTTAGGGAGATCAACATATCCACTGCGGAGACACCATCACGTGTTTCTCAACGCAGTGATTCTAGAGCATTGCCCCCTGGGAAGTATGCAAATATGAAAGCCGCGGAGACACCATCACGTGTTTCTCAACGCTGGCAGGAAACTAGCCAGGTCTTTCACCGGGAAGGAACAACCACGGGAAGGGCAGTCTCCAGTCAAGGAGACCACCTATACCAAACATGGTATCCATCCACAGACAGGGGGCAATGCTCTAGAATCACTGCGTTGAGAAACACGTGATGGTGTGTCCGCAGTGGATATGTTGATCTCCCTAAGGTCAACAATGCTTGCTTAAGTAGTCTTTTACTAGGCATTGCCCCCACTAGCCAGATTCCTACTCCACACTGATGAGGGGCAAATACCCCGAAACGGCTGTCTGTGGATGGATACCATGTTTGGTATAGGTGGTCTCCTTGACTGGAGACTGCCCTTCCCGTGGTTGTTCCTTCCCGGTGAAAGACCTGGCTAGTTTCCTGCCAGCGTTGAGAAACACGTGATGGTGTCTCCGCGGCTTTCATATTTGCTTCTGGACTTGAACTTGTCTCCTTCCAGAGCCTGAGCTAGACTTCGACTCCACTATAACTACTTGGGTTCCCGCCTCCAGGCCTGTGAACACCTTGTTGGGTGAAGCCAACCGCCTGGCTCCACCCCCTCTGGTGTGGACATCAAACCTGGAGGGTGGTGACAAGGTTTTTAGTTTGCTGTTAGCTAACTGGGAAGGGGGTGTGTAGTGTTGTTGTGTCTACCTGGGACGACCTGGATAGTGCAGGGTGTCACACTTGTGCCCCTGGCTGACGTACAGCCATAGAGAGAGAGGAGCTTTGGAGGCAGACGGGCAGGCGACAGCATTGGTGGTTGTACTGCTCACAGGCGGCTCAGCACGGCGTCTGCACATGGCAGAGACCCAGATGGACACAACGCACACAGTCACAAAACAGGAGCACAGTACTGCCTAGACTGGTGCTCTGCAGACGGATCCGCACCCGGTAATAGTCTACTTACTGGACTGGTAGATGTAGAGCCTGGCTAGAATAAAGAATAATTCATAATGTGTATATACGCCCCTAGTAACTTGTATGTCGGCCCCCAGTAACTTATATGTCCCTCCAGTAACTTGTATGTCCCCCCCAAAACGTGAGCTGTTTATTATGTTAATATTTTATTGTATTTTTTTATCGGGTGGGGGGGCACTATTCAGACTTTTGCTATGGGGCCCCATGATTTCTATGTACGCCCCTGCCACTAAAGCTGGATAACAGGTCACATGGGTATGACCTCACCACAGGTCCTGCTAGACAAAGTGAGTTGTTTGTATAATACTTATGTTAATTCTAACAGGGGGAGGGGATAACTATGAATATATGATCTACTCTAGTGCAACTGTCACTCAACAACAGGGCCGGCTCCAGGTTTTTGTGGGCCCCATCCACACACAGACACGCACATACACAGATACATACACATACAGGCATATGTACATATATATATATTTGAAGACAAACTCACAAAAATACTTATAAACAGACAAATCTATACAGAGTCATATACACTGACATACATAGATACACATTGTGCATACATACAGACACATTCCCGATAGTCTCCATCCAGCTCCTCCTGGGCATGTGGCTGTGCTGCATGATGGTCGTCACTATCAGACATGGCCGCCTACAGTGCACACTGACACTGCTGTATATACATCACAGGAGGGGCTGGGGGCTACAATATATACATCACAGGAGGGGCAGGGGGCATAGACATTACTGGAGGGCATAGATGTTACTGGAGTAGCAAACAGCTCTGGGGGTATACACATTACTGTGCCACACTCACAGCTCTGCTCCATACATACACACAGCTCTGCTACACAGATACACACACACACACACACACACACAGACACACACCCTGATAGCACTGTTGCACACATCTCTTCTGCAGATGTACAGATACAAACACACACAGCTCTGCTGGATATATATATACACACACAGCTCTGCTGCACAGCACACATAGATATCTCTGCTGTCCAAAGACTATAAATACACACAGCTTTGCTGCACTGCCCTAACAGCACATATTTACAAAGCTCTGCTGTCCAGAGTATATATCACACATCTCTACTGCACACATACACACAGCTCTGCTGCAGACACACAAGGCTCTGCTCCACACAGACACGCACTCGACTCTGCGCCACACAGGCACACACTCGGCTCTGCTCGACCCAGGCACGCACTTGGCTCTGCTCCACACAGACACGCACTCGGCTCTGCTCCACACACACACACACACACACACACACACACACAGTTGTAGGTATCTCCTTACAATGGAGAGGGTTGTAGCTTATGATGGGACATCTGAGAAATGTGCACACGCGGCTCTGGGGGGCCCGAACACACAGCCACACAGCTCTGGGGCCACCACACACGCGGCTCTGGGGGGCCCGAACACACAGCCACATAGCTCTGGGGCCCCCACACACGCGGCTATGGGGGGCCCGAACACACAACCACACAGCTCTGGTGGCCAGGACATACCTCTTGGAGGGGGGGAAACCCATACAACTCACTGGGGTCCATAAAGTGGGGGGCGGGGACGCAGGGCACATACAGATCGGGTGGGGCGGAGTGGTGTAGAACATACCACTCAAAATTACTGGTGGAGAGGGGGCCCACACAGCGCCGATGGGCAGTGCTGTGCTGGGGGTTGCTGGCTTGCACTATACCTCCTTCATCTGTGCTGTGGGACTGGAGCAGGACGTTGCACCGAAGCTCCGCTCACACATGAAGTTCACACCAGGAGGATGAAAGGACAGCAGCCTCAGTTTCCTGCGGAGGACTGTGGTCCCCGGTACTCGTGAGTGGGCCCCCCCGGCTGTCCAGGGCCCCGGCATTTGCCCGGGTTTGCCGCGTTGTGACGCCAGTCCTGCTCAACAAGCGGTTAATTTTACAAACTTCACTTTCTTGGATTTCAAAACCTAAACATCCGAGCTGACCACTACAGGTATGTATAGAATCAGCCTGATAGTGCCAGTATAGCACTGGCTTTAGGTTATATACGAAAAGGTATGTATAGAGTCAGCCTGATAGTGCCAGTACAGCACTGGCTTTAGGTTATATACGAAAATCCTGGTGATTGGTTCCCTTTAAGGAAAGTACAGAACTGGTGATTGTAACCATAGACATAAAAGAAAGGGTATATACCAGAAGACTTACATACCTCCCAACTTTTGAAGAAAGGAAAGAGGGACAAACTATGCGGCGCGCGCAGCACGCCGCGGCAAATTTTGACCACGCCCCTAGCCACACCCCTAGCCACACCCATTTGTCAGTCAGGGTCATTCAGCAGATGCCCCGGACTGTTCGTTAATAGTCATAGCAGCCAGAATGTTCTTATAATTCTATGTGTCACTATATGACATGTTGCTTATTTGTGCCTATAAGGCCGTGTTCACACGCTGCATAAATACGGTGTTTTTTGTGTCTGCAGCAAACTACACAATAACTATCTTCTCTGTTTTTTCCATTTTTGTTGCATTTTTTCTGCCTTTTCTCCATTGATTAATGTGTTTTTGGTTCAGATGTGAATCTGCGTTTTTAAGTGTTTTTATTGTACAGAGAAGCTTTTTCCTGGGTTTTTTTCAGCTCCACATAGAAACCTCCAGAGAAAAAAAAAGCATCAAAGCCGCAGAGATCAGCGGCATCTTCTCCTGGAATCACATCCACTTTACTTGGACAATTAAACACAGCTGAATAAATGTGCAAAAAAACAGCAGAAAAAAAATGCAGCATTTACACTACATGTGAACACAGACTAAATGTCCAAGCAAAGTGGATGAGACGTCATGAAATCTCCGCTCCTGGTGCCTCTAAAGACGCCGCTGAACTGTGCGGATTTGGTGTTTTTCTTCTTTATAAGCTTCAGGATTCACATCTGCACAATACGTATCAAATAAGGGGACAATGCATAAAAAACACCGCAAACACACAATAATCAGAGGAGATTGTTATTGCGCTCGTGGTGCGGACAGCGGCAGAAAAAACGGAGCATTTACGCTTCGTGTGAACACAGCCTCAGTGATACATTTTTATTACATTTTTATGGGTTTTTATAAAGAAAAATAATAAATTGCGCCATTTTTTTCCCGCCATTTACCGATCCCCATAAATAATCTGATCGCTGCGTTGTTCGGGTCGTTACGATTACAGGGACACCAAATATGTCCATGATATTTGCTGATTTGTGATGTTTATTATTTTATAAAAAAGTGTAAGAAAATTACATTCTATTTTTTTTATTATTTTTAGTAATTTTATTAAAAGAAAAAAAAATCCTCTTTTCCTCTCCCTCTAGAATACAGGAGATAGAGACACTGCTCTGTACAATAGAGCTCTGTGTCCTGTGTAATCTACTGTGTAAGAGGCTGCATTGTAGGTTCATTTATGTAAACTCCTCCCTCTGACATCATCAATCCTAGTGGCTCAACAGCTAGAGCAGCTAGGAAAGCTAGGAGAGTGAACTGCTGGACACAAGTTTGAAAGTTGCTGGTTTGAATCCAAAGTGGTGAAAAAAAAAATATATGTATTTTTTTCCCTCATTTCTTTATAATAGTTTTATGGGAAGAAATGAATCTGACTCTTTCCTTCACCTACAAAGAGATGCAGTATTTATCTATCCCTCTATCCATCTATCCTCTATCTATCTATCTATCTATCTATCCTCTATCTATCTATCTTCTATCCTTCTATCTAATCTATCCTCTATCTTCTATCCTTCTAGCTAATCTATCCACTATCCTTCATCCTCTATCTTCTTTCCTTCTATCTAATCTATCCTCTATCCTTCATCCTCTATCTAGCCTCTATCTATCCTCTATCTATCCTCCTATCCTTCTATCTAATCTATCCTCTACTCTCTATGCTTCTATCTAATCTATCTTCTATCCTTCATCCTCTATCCTTCTATCTAATCTATCCTCTATCATCTTTTTTTCATCCTTCTATCTAATCTATCCTCTATCCTTCATCTTCTATCTTCTTTCCTTCTATCTAATCTATCCTCTATCTTCTATCCTTCTATCTAATCTATCCTCTATCCTTCTATCTAATCTATCTCTATCCTCTATCTATCTCCTATCTATCCACTATCCTCTATCTATCCTCTATCCAATCTATCCTCTATCCTATCTAATCTATCCTCTATCATTCTATCTAATCTATCCTCTATCCTTCATCCTCTATCCTTCTATCCTCTCTTTTCTATCCTATCTAATCTATCCTCTATCCATCCATCTATCTAATCTATCCTCCATCCATCCATCTAGTCTATCCTCCATCCATCTATCTAATCTATCATCCCTCCATCCCTCCCTCCATCCCTCCATCCATCCCTCCCTCCCTCTGTCCCTCCATCCATCCATCCCTCCCTCCCTCCATCCATCCCTCCCTCCCTCCATCCATCCCTCCCTCCATCCATCCCTTCCTCCATCCATCCCTCCCACCATCCATCCCTCCCACTATCCATTCCTCCCTCCCTCCATCCCTCCCTCCATCCATCTTTGCAGCTGGATAATCTACTTCTGATTTCTCTCTTGTAATATAGAGGTCAAGATTACCAAATTTTCCTATGTTTCACAATATGGGCAGTGGCTCAGTGTTAGAGATGCTGCCTATGAAACAATGAGCTCACAGTTCACAGGTTCAATTCCCAGCTGCCCCCGATAATCCAGAGATGAAAATTTAATTTAATTTATTCACTGCACTGAGGGGAGGAGCCGGGACATCAGCTGTGAGCCGTGGGAGTGCGGGACACACCTCTAAAATCGTGGCAGTCCCCAGAATCCGGGACGGTTGGGAGGTATGGACTTATGGCAGCGATTATTGATAGCAAACGCTGCAAGAGGAATTAACGAGGACCACTCCTGATTATCTGAGACAAAACAGCTTAAATACTGCTCCAAGTTCTGAATCATGCGCTCGGTTTGTTCATTAGACTGTAGATCAGGGGTGGGGAACCTCCGGACCGCGGGCCGTATACGGCCCGTGACGACTTTTTATGTGGCCCCCGGGCACGTTCCCGGGGACCATTGTGCTTTGATGGCAGCCGCGCTTTTCCCGGCTGCCGGCCCTTTAAATCCCACTGCCTTATGCCCTGTGGGTAGATGCTAGAATGTACGGGCTCTCTCCAGATCCTGACTTCCAGGACCTGACTGCAGCCCATACATTCTAGGCTTATCCCCGGCCTGTGTGCTCTGGTGGGCGGGTAAGCAGCACGCTGCGATAAAGTCACACAGAAGAGCTGCAGCAGGTTTACCAGCCTCCCGGACCTGCTGTGTGTGTGTGACTCTCCCTCCCCCTCACTGCGAGTACTCAACCCATCGCTGCCCCCCCCCCGCTCAGTGCTGTGTACCCCCTCGTACTGTGTGTACCCCCCAATGCTGTATGTACCCCCCAATGCTGTGTGTACCCCCTCGTGCTGTGTACCCCCTCGTGCTGTATGTACCCCCCAATGCTGTGTGTACCCCCTAGTGCAGTGTGTACCCCCTAGTGCAGTGAGTACCCCCTAGTACAGTGAGTACCCCCTAATGCTGTGTGTACCCCCTAGTGCTGTGTACCCCCTCGTGCTGTGTGTACCCCCTCATGCTGCGTGTACCCCCTCATGCTGTGTACCTCCTAGTACAGTGTGTACCCCCCAGTGCTGTATGTACCCCCCAATGCTGTGTGTACCCCCTCGTGCTGTGTACCCCCTCGTGCTGTATGTACCCCCCAATGCTGTGTGTACCCCCTTGTGCTGTATGTACCCCCTAGTGCAGTGTGTACCACCTAGTGCAGTGTGTACCCCCTAGTGCAGTGAGTACCCCCTAGTACAGTGAGTACCCCCTAATGCTGTGTACCCCTTAATGCTGTGTGTACCCCCTCGTGCTGTGTACCCCCTCATGCTGTGTACCCCCTCGTGCTGTGTGTACCCCCTCGTGCTGTGTGTACCCCCTCGTGCTGTGTGTACCTCCTCATGCTGTGTACCTCCTAGTACAGTGTGTACCCCCCAGTGCTGTGTACCCCCAGGTGCTGTGTGTACCCCCCAGTGCTGTGTATCCCCAGGTGCTGTGTGTACCCCCTAGTGCTGTGTGTACCCCCTAATGCTGTGTACACCCCAGTGCTGTGTACCCCCTCAGCGCGGTGTAACCCCTCACTGCTGTCCGTGCCCCCCCTAGTGCTGTCTGTACCCCCTGGGTGATGTCTATGCCCCCCCACCAGTGCTGTCCGCACCACCTAATGTTGTCCATGCTGCCACCAGTGCTGTCCATGCCACGGTGAGTGCTGCCTGTGCCCCCTTATGCTGTCCATGCTCCCCAGTGCTGTGTGCCACCCCTCAGTGCTCTTAACTTGCTACTGCTGTCTGTACCCTCCCACTGCTTTCTATGCTCCCCAGTCCGTGCTCTCCTGTTGATGTCTATGTTCCCCCAGACCTGTCTGTCTCCCTAGTGCTGCCACCCAGTGCAGTGCGTGCTGCAACCCAGTGCAGTCCGTGCTGCCACCCAGTGCAATGCGTGCTGCCACCCAGTGCTGTGCGTGTCCCCAGTCATGTCTGTGCCACCGCCAGGGCTGTCCATGCCCCCTCCTGTGATGTATATGCCCCAGCCCCTCCTGTGATGTATATGCCCCAGCCCCTCCTGTGATGTATATGCCCCAGCCCCTCCTGTGATGTATATGCCCCAGCCCCTCCTCTGATGTATATGCCCCAGCCCCTCCTGTGATGTATATGCCCCAGCCCCTACTGTGATGTATATGCCCCAGCCCCTCCTGTGATGTATATGCCCCAGCCCCTCCTGTGATGTGTACTCCCAGTGTCTCCTGTAATTTATGCGCCCTGGCCCCTCCTGTGATGTTTATGCCCCCAGCATCTCCAGACAGAGACAAACCTGGAAAAGCAGCTGTGAGAAACAAGATGATCAATATCACCGAACATCACAATCGCACCAAAGAGAAGCAGCTCCGGCCACCACAATAGGGGTGAGTAAATCGTTTGACCAAATATAGCAGGGTTATTTTTCAGGTTGATAATGTTGTGCGGCCCCCAAAGGTTAGTAGGAAATTCCAAATGGCCCCCGGCAGTAAAAAGGTTCCCCACCCCTGCTGTAGATGGAACACCAACGACTGAGACAGTTTAATCTCTAAGTGAGATCAGAAAGCCCTGCAGAAATTGGCAATAATTTGAGTATCCCTATCAGAAAAATATATCAGATCTGACGCCATGGTGTCTGACGATTTCACCTATAAATACCTCAGGTAAGGTTTTAGCATTTATGGTAATGCAATAAAATATGTCGTTTTGATAAACCAATCCACCACCACAAAAATGACCATATTACCAGCAGAGGGAGGAAGAGCCATAATAAAGTCCATGGAAATATCTGTCCAAGGCTTGATAGGGACCCTCAATGGCTGCAGACAACCTGATGAACGAGAGTGTGATGGCTTAGAGTGTGTACAGGTGGCACATGCAGACACAGAAGACACCACATCTCTCTGGATTTTGAAACCACCAGAAATGATGCAATAAGAGATCCAGAGAGACCAGCCAGGACAGAATCATGTTGTTCTCCCAGAACCTTAAGGCAAAGATTCAGGGGAACGAATGACTAGTTAGCTGAGACCCCCGACAGTGCCTCATCCTGGGACGCGCAAGTCTCAGTTTCAACCTCAGTACTGAGTGCCGACACCAACACTCCCTTCTGCAGGATGGGCACAGGTTCCTCACAAGGTTTCTCCCCCCAGAAAACACCTGGACAATGCATCAGCCATAGTGTTTTTAGACCCTGGACGATAATTGCGAAAAAATTAAACCTGTTGAAAAATAATGACCACTGTTGTCTCTGTGTAAGATGTTTACACGACTCGAGGTACAGGAGATTTTTATGATCAGTAATAACAGTAACATGAGGAATAACTCCCTCCAAAATCTCACCACTCCTTGAACGCTAATTTGATGGAGAGTAGATCGCTATTACCAATGTCATAATTGCATTCAGACGGAGATAACGTTTTGGAAAATAAGGCACATGGATGCATTTTACCAACAGGTGGACCTTCATACAATACAGCTCCCACCCCCACCTCTGATGCGTCAACCTGCACCATGAAGGATAAAGACACATCAGATTGTATTAATACGGGTACTGATGCAAAACATTTTTTAGATAGTTACATGCGTATAAAGCACTCTGAGACCAGTTAGAAAAGTCCGTACTTTTTTTCAGCATATCAGTCAGAGGTCTTGCAATGATAGAATTTTTTTTAATAAACTTTATCATTAACAAAGTGTTGAAAAACCTTAGGTGCGTTAATCAGGCCAAACAGCAACACCAGATTTTTTAAGTGACCTGGAGTGTTGAATGCCATCTTCCACTCATCACCGTTAGACCCAAATCAGATTATAGGCACCCCTGAGATCAAGTTTGGAGAACCATTTGACATTGGTAATCTGATTGAATAGGTCCGTAATGTGTGGCATAGGATACGGATCCCAAAGCGTAATTTGGTTAAGCTCACAGAAATCCTGGCACGGACGCAGTCCACCATCATTCTTTTCAACAAGGAAGAAACCTGCAGCCACAGAGGACGAAGAAGGACTTATTTCTTTTCACTTATAGGATTAGTAATGAGGGTGTCTCATAGATGCCTCCCATTAATAATCCAGGGCTTGATGGCAGCTCAGATTTTTTGAAAAATTACAGCTATCATTAACCCCTTATATTACCCCAATTGCCACCGAACCGGGATGAGAGGGTTAAAGCTCCAGGATTGGTGTAATGTGATGTGCCAATTCTGGGCAACTGTGAGTTAGTATTTTTAGGCTGGGGGTGCACAATATCCATGGCTGATAATACCAGCCCCACCTGCCTGCTTTACCATGTCTGGATATCGCAAATGAGGGGGGAAACTATGCTTAAAAAAAAAAAAAAATGTAATATGTTTAACCTCTTCACGACACATGGCATACTGCTTACGCCATGGATCATGCCAGGTTAATCCCTGCCTAATGCAGCTGGCATTTGAACAGCTGACATGTTCAGCTATCAGGCACGAGTGGATTCGCTACCCACACGTGCCTGTTAACTCATTGCAGAGTGCTGTGAAAATTTCACAGCGCGATGTAACAGCGGGCCACGGTAAGCATTCACTTACCCGGCTCCATCGGAAGTCACGTGATGTGATCACATGGATCCGATGGTTGCCATGGTAGCACAGGGTCATGTGATGACTCCTGTAGCTATCATGAGTCACTTCCTCTTAAAGCCGGCAGAGGGCCGTGTGTCAGAGTAAAGCTGCTTTGTGCAGATCAGAGCAATGTTGCTCTGATCTACAAGAAAGAATGAGCGATCAGATTGATGATCGTTATAGTCTCCTAAGGAAACTAGTAAAATAAAGAAAAAAAAGTAAAAAAAATTTAAAAAAATTAAAAAAAGTAAATAAAAAGTTCAAATCACCCCCCATTCGCCCCATTGAAAATTAAAGGGTTAAAGAAATAAAAAAAATATACATATATTTAGTATTGCCGCATTACAAATCTCCGATCTATCAAAATATAAAATCAATTAATCTGATCGGTAAATGGCATAGCGGCAAAAAAATTCCAAAAGCCAAAATTACGTTTTTCGGTCGCCACGAATTTTGCGCAAAATGCGATAACAAGCGATCAAAATGGCGCTTCTGCGCAAAAATAGTATCATTAAAAGCGTTAGCTCGAGACACAAAAAAATAAGCCATTACTGAGCCTCATATCTCATAAATGAGAGCGCTACGGATCACGGAAAATGGTGCAAAAAGTGTGCTTTTTTTTGGACAAACTTCTAAATTTATTTTTAACCCCTTAGATAAAAGTAAATCTATACATGTTTGGTATCTAGAAATTCGTACCGATTTGAGTCATCACACTGACACATCAGTTTTACCATATAGGGAACACCGTGAATAAACTATCCCAAAAACCATCATGGAATTGCACTTTATTTGCAATTGTTTTGCACTTGGAATTTTTTTGCCATTTTCAAGTACGCTATATGGTAAAACTTATGGTTTCATTTAAAAGTAGAACTCACCCCACAAAAAATAATCCATCATATGGCAAGATTGATAGAAAAATAAAAAACTTACGGCTCGTGGAAGAAGGGGAGTGAATAAAAAACAAAACAGAAAATCGCCCGGGGGTAAAGGGGTTAAAAAAAGCACGCTGTAGCATCCCCTCTATTTTGATATCCAGTCAAAGTAAAGCTCACACATGTGGACTGCACATAGCTATTGTTTTAAACCCGCTAATAAGGAGCCTATGTAAATTTATTTTTTTTACAGTGATTTCTCTGGCCAAGCACAGCTATGCCAATACTTGACATGGCTGTGATGGGGTTGGAAGTGCCCACACAGGAAAAGCTTGCTGATTGGCTGCTTTGAAACCTCTCAACAATCTTTATTCTGATGATAAATCCGAACGGGAGCCAGACATACAGATAAAAGTCAGTATTCGAGTCTGGGACTCTGGACACCTGGTGTCCGGTACAAACCCCGAACTTCAGTTTGGGTTCGCTCATCCCTACATACGACCAATTTCCCTAGACAGCTTGACAAATTCAGGAATGTCCCACTGGATCTGGGACGGTTGATAGGAATGGTTATAACAGCTGTCCCCCACTCAGCTGAGCTTCCAGTTAGTTCCCAAACAATCAGGCTACACCAGCCTAGGGGACAACTATTTTTGTAAAAGATAAGGGATGCCTTTAATATTCCTAGAGGCAGAGCACATCGCTGCTGGTGAGTGGAATTAATACTTAGTTGTCCACACATGACCTATCAATGTTAAATCAATAGGGGGCAGATGTTACATTAATAGGGGACAGATGTGCAGTACCCGACTACTGTCAGAAGATGGATAAACCAATTCACACAAAAAAGAATCAGAGACAAAACGTAAAATAAGTACGGTAATCTTTATTATGAAAAAACTATTAAAATACAAGATGAGGTGCAGTAACAAAGAAGGTGCACAAGATGGCTTACCAGAACAGAGGAGAGAAAAAGTGTCCGGTTTAAAGGAACTAATTAAAGAATGTACGTCTGGAACACCATGGTGTGAACAAGGTGCAAGACTCAAAAATATACAACTAAACAATAGGATAAAGAGTTGCACACCAGTCTCGATGTACAGTGCCTACAAGTAGTATTCAACCCCCTGCAGATTTAGCAGGTTTGATAAGATGCAAATAAATTAGAGCCTGCAAACTTCAAACAAGAGCAGGATTTATTAACAGATGCATAAATCTTACAAACCAACAAGTTATGTTGCTCAGTTAAATTTTAATAAATTTTCAACATAAAAGTGTGGGTCAATTATTATTCAACCCCTAGGTTTAATATTTTGTGGAATAACCCTTGTTTGCAATTACAGCTAATAATCGTCTTTTATAAGACCTGATCAGGCCGGCACAGGTCTCTGGAGTTATCTTGGCCCACTCCTCCATGCAGATCTTCTCCAAGTTATCTAGGTTCTTTGGGTGTCTCATGTGGACTTTAATCTTGAGCTCCTTCCACAAGTTTTCAATTGGGTTAAGGTCAGGAGACTGTCAGGTTTCCGGGTTTTCCAGTTCTCTTTTGTAAGAGCTTGCCCTCGGTTAACATGGAGTTTACTGTTCTGTTGCCCTACTTCCTGTCCGGCTGCTTAAAAGGCCGCCTCTAAGCCTAGTCCAGTGCCTGAGTATACTGCTTGCTGTGTGCTCCTGCTTTGCTGCTTCTACTTCCTGATTGCTTTTGGATCCTCCTGAAAGACGACCGACCGACTCTGGACCATACCCAGTTTCTTCAAGCTGTGCCCGGACTCCGTCTGCCGTCTTGGTCAGCACTTCTGCCCGGTTCCTTCCGGTTCGAAACCACTCTGGACTATCATCCCGTACGGACACTTCTGGACTTTACCACTTGCCCCTTGTGTCCCGGCTGCTGCGCATTTAGGCCTTCTGGGGTGATTGCCGGACAGTCCCTGTATAGGGGTTCGCTCTGGTGGTCTCCCTGGGGGAGTCCGGTGCGTGGCCCCGGGAATTCCCTTCGCTCCGTTTCGGAAAGGTATTTCGTGGGTTTGTTCTACTGTGTTTGTTCCGTTGTGTACCTACTGTGGTTACATATTATAAACATCTTGTACCAAGAACTCGTCTCTGGTTGTCATTGCCCTAACGCTATCGAAATCCTCAGAACATACAATAGTATTACGTTATACTCAGGCCATAGGAGGATTTCGCTGGGGCAATGACTGAGACACGAGTAGATCAGCTCTTTTCCATGATCAACTCCTTACAGCAGGAGATGGAGGCGGTACAAACTAAACTTAGAGATGTGGAGGCACAGCTGGGCCATGATCACCAGGTACTGGGTCCGGCTATTCAGGATTTGCAAGTCAGAGTGGAGGCTCAGGAAGCCGTCCCCACTACGTCCGTATCAGCTGCCGGTATGCCTAGGTTACCCCCATTCCGTTTCAATGGTGATCGTAGTCAGTTTCGTGGATTTGTTAACCAATATATACTGTTTTTTGATGTACATGCTGATTATTACCGTTCTGACCGGTCAAAAGTGTTATGTATAATCATGTTATTAACCTCACGAGCACTGGCTTGGGCTAATCCTATGATAGAGAATCGGGACATCCGTTTAAATCACCTGGACGACTTTCTGACCGCAATGGCGCAAATGTTTGATGATCCGAATCGCCGTGCTACCGCTGAATCGGCTCTCCTTTCCTTACGTCAGGGAAAGCGTTCTGTCGTTGAATACGCCACTGAGTTCAAGAGGTTAGTGGTAGACACCGACTGGGGAAACAATGCATTATTGTCTGTTTTCAGAAAAGGTTTGTCCGGTACCATCAAGGACGAGTTAGCTCGTTCCGAATCTCCAGGGGATTTTGAACTGTTTCTCCAGCACTGTGTGCGTATTGATACCCGCTTGACGGAACGTAGACAGGAAAAATGGGCAGCTGTAAACCGTGTAAACAACTTTGCGTTTCCTTCCAGAGAACCCGCTCTCAGGATGCCACGGGAGGCCGAGGACGTTCCTATGCAAGTGGACTCTCTGCAAAAGCGAGAGACCAACGAACGTCGTGAACACCGGCTCCGTGAGCGTTTGTGTTTCTATTGCGGTCAATCGGACCATTTTTTGATCGACTGCCCGAAACGTCCAAATCGCCCAAATAAGGTATTGGCAGCCATGGCAGAGTGTGACAACACGGACGCAGAGTCCGATATCTCTGAGGCAAGTGGACACTTGGATGCGGTATTTCCCTTGACTGTAATGTCAACCTCACCGAAGGACTCAGAAGGGAAATATACCCATTGCTCGCTTCCCATTCAGATCCGGTGGGAGGGACAGCTAATACCTACCTCGGCAATGATAGACTCTGGGGCAGGGGGAAATTTCATGGACTCTTCTTTTGCCAGGAAACACGGTATCCGGTCTCAGCAAAGATCCTCACCGGTTACCATGGAGACGGTAGACGGATCTCCGTTAATCTCTGGACCAGTTGATCGGGAAACAGTACCGCTAGAATGCGTGATGAAGCCAGGTCAGCAGGAGACCCTTGTTTTCATGGTAATCTCTTCTCCTCATTTTCCGATTATTTTAGGTATTCCGTGGCTACGGTCTACAAATCCAGTCATCGATTGGGAGACTAAGGAAATATCCTTCCCACCGCAGAGTGGTCCGACCATTAGTCCAACTGTTCCGGTTCCAGTAACACCGGATGCGGAGGGCACTGTACAGGTACCTGTTTTACCCCCGGTTTATCATGACTTCGTTGATATATGCGACAAAAGAAAAGCCGATCTGCTTCCCCCGCATAGACCGTATGATTGCCCCATAGACTTACTCCCAGGGGCGGAGATCCCGTTTGGTCATGTCTACCCGTTGGCGGCACCTGAGCTAGAAGCACTAAAAGAGTACATTGATGAAAGTCTAGCCAAGGGATTTATTCGCCCGTCTACCTCACCAGCAGGGGCACCCATCTTTTTCGTGAAAAAGAAGGAGGGGACTCTGAGACCCTGTATTGACTACCGGGAACTGAATAAAATAACCATCCGGAACCGGTATCCGTTACAGTTGATTCCTGAGCTATTGGAGAGGGTCCAACAGGCAAAAATATTCACTAAATTGGATCTCCGTGGGGCATATAATCTACTTCGCATACGTCCCGGAGACGAGTGGAAGACCGCGTTCCGATGTCGGTATGGACATTTTGAGTACCTAGTGATGCCTTTTGGACTTTGTAACGCTCCCGCGGCTTTCCAACATCTAGTTAACGATATTTTCAGGGATATAATGGACCAATTCATGGTGATTTATCTGGACGATATCCTAATCTTTTCTAATTCCTTACAGGAACACCAGGAGCACGTCAAGACCGTACTTACCCGGCTGAGGGAAAACCACCTGTACATTAAACTGGAGAAATGCGAATTCCATTGATCACAAATACAATTCTTAGGTTATGTCATCTCTCCTCAGGGACTGAACATGGAGTCTGGCAAGATACAAGCAATTCTAGACTGGCCGGAACCGGGAAACATCAAAGAGGTACAACGCTTTGTCGGTTTTGCCAACTTTTACCGACGCTTTATCCGTAACTTTTCAGAGATCGTTCGTCCCATCACTCTGTTAACCAAGAAAGGACAGAAGTTTGTGTGGTCCGCCCAGGCCCAGGAAGCTTTCCATCGTCTCAAGGTTTGTTTTACCTCAGCGCCAATATTAGTACATCCGAACCCCGCACTTCCCTTTATCGTGGAAGTCGACGCTTCCGACTATGCATTAGGGGCCATCCTTTCTCAAAGGACTGGGGACAAGAGTCTCTTGCATCCGTGTGCTTTCTTTTCCCGCCGGTTGTCCCCTGCAGAAAGGAACTACGACATTGCGGACAAGGAATTGTTGGCGATTATTTCAGCTTTTAAGGAATGGAGACACCACTTACAGGGAGCCGCGCAGCAAGTGATAGTACTCACCGATCATCGTAATCTGGAATTTCTTAAGTCTGCCAGGTGCCTGTCTCCGCGGCAAGCCCGTTGGAGCCTATTCCTTAACCAGTTCAATTTTGTCGTTACATACCGTCCAGGTTCACGTAATGGGAAAGCCGATGCCTTGTCCCGAATCCACGCCGTGGACTCCGTGCCTGGAACCCCGTCTCAGACCGTGTTATCGGATGCCAATTTCGTTGGAGTAATCCAGGACCAGGACTTGTGGAAGGACATCAAGCTGGCCTATGATGGTGACGTATTTCTTGCTGCCCCCCCGAATGATGTAACTCTTGTTCTTCGGAATGGTGTGTGGTTGAGAGAGCGACGCATTTATGTCCCGGAGGCCGTAAGACTTCGGGTTCTCAAGTTGGTCCATGACTCCGTGTTGGCTGGTCATAGGGGGGTACAGAAGACGCAGGAATTTCTGAGCCGTTTTTTCTGGTGGCCTACCTGTTTAAAGGATGTAAAGGACTATGTCCACTCATGTGTGGTTTGTGCCCGGTGCAAGGTCCCTTGTGTGGCTCCTACGGGACTCCTCCAACCGTTACCCGTGCCATCTCGCCCTTGGGGGTCTATCTCAATGGATTTTATTGTGGAGTTGCCAGTCTCAGGCGGTCACAATACCATTTTAGTGGTGGTGGATCGGTTGACAAAAGCTGCTCACTTTATTCCGTGTACCGGTCTTCCCTCAGCCGCAGAGACAGTGGATTTGGTTATCCAGAACGTATTCCGCTTGCATGGGGTACCAGATGAGATCATCTCTGACCGGGGCGTGCAGTTCACGTCTAGGTTCTGGAAGGGGTTTTGTACGGCACTCCAGATTGATGTCTGTTTGTCTTCTGCATACCATCCTCAGACAAATGGGCAAACCGAACGGACTAATCAAACCCTGGAACAATACCTTCGATGTTATGTCAGCCATCTGCAGGACGATTGGTTGAAGATGCTTCCGTTGGCGGAGTTCTCGTATAACAACACTCAGAGCAGCTCCACTAAGGTAACGCCCTTTTTTGCTAACTTGGGTTACCATCCGAATGTTTTGCCTAGGTCACCGGTTGCGGTTTCGGTGCCAGCGGTGGAGGACAGATTGACAGAGCTACGACAAAACCTGGAGATTCTAAAGGACACTGTGGCTACAGCTCAGGAGCGTTACAAGAGGTCGGCAGACACTCACCGGAAACCGGCACCCATGTATAAGGTAGGGGACTCTGTATGGTTATCCACCAAAAACCTGAGATTGGGTGTTCCTTCGCAGAAGCTGGGACAAAAATTCATCGGTCCGTTTAAGATCACCGGGATCGTGAGCCCTGTGGCCTGTCGGCTGCGGTTACCGCACCATCTGAAGGTACACCCGGTCTTTCATGTTTCTCTCCTCAAACCCGTTTCTCCTAATACGTTTCATGGTCGTGTCGTGCCTCCTCCTCCGCCTGTGATGGTCGACGGCGAGGAGCAGTTCGTGGTTGAGGACATTATTGACTCCCGGCTCCATCGTCGTCGGCTTCAGTATCTGGTACGTTGGCAGGGGTACGCCCCCGAGGACGATTCCTGGGAACCGGTGGGTAACATTCGGGCACCCCGGAAGATTGCTCAGTTTCATCGACGGTACCCGGACAAGCCAGGCCCTGATCCGTCCTGAGGCCGTTTCTGGGGGGGGAGTAATGTCAGGTTTCCGGGTTTTCCAGTTCTCTTTTGTAAGAGCTTGCCCTCGGTTAACATGGAGTTTACTGTTCTGTTGCCCTACTTCCTGTCCGGCTGCTTAAAAGGCCGCCTCTAAGCCTAGTCCAGTGCCTGAGTATACTGCTTGCTGTGTGCTCCTGCTTTGCTGCTTCTACTTCCTGATTGCTTTTGGATCCTCCTGAAAGACGACCGACCGACTCTGGACCATACCCAGTTTCTTCAAGCTGTGCCCGGACTCCGTCTGCCGTCTTGGTCAGCACTTCTGCCCGGTTCCTTCCGGTTCGAAACCACTCTGGACTATCATCCCGTACGGACACTTCTGGACTTTACCACTTGCCCCTTGTGTCCCGGCTGCTGCGCATTTAGGCCTTCTGGGGTGATTGCCGGACAGTCCCTGTATAGGGGTTCGCTCTGGTGGTCTCCCTGGGGGAGTCCGGTGCGTGGCCCCGGGAATTCCCTTCGCTCCGTTTCGGAAAGGTATTTCGTGTGTTTGTTCTACTGTGTTTGTTCCGTTGTGTACCTACCGTGGTTACATATTATAAACATCTTGTACCAAGAACTCGTCTCTGGTTGTCATTGCCCTAACGCTATCGAAATCCTCAGAACATACAATAGTATTACAGAGACTGACTAGGCCACTGCAACACCTTGATTTTTTCCCTCTTGAACCAGGCTTTGGTTTTCTTGGCTGTGTGCTTTGGGTCGTTGTCTTGTTGGAAGATGAAATGACGACCCATCTTAAGATCCTTGATGGAGGAGCGGAGGTTCTTGGCCAAAATCTCCAGGTAGGCCGTGCTATCCATCTTCCCATGGATGCGGACCAGATGGCCAGGCCCCTTGGCTGAGAAACAGCCCCACAGCATAATGCTGCCACCACCATGCTTGACTGTAGGGATGGTATTCTTGGGGTCGTATGCAGTGCCATCCAGTCTCCAAACGTCACGTGTGTGGTTGGCACCAAAGATCTCGATCTTGGTCTCATCAGACCAGAGAACCTTGAACCAGTCTGTCTCAGAGTCCTCCAAGTGATCATGAGCAAACTGTAGACGAGCCTTGACATGACACTTTGAAAGTAAAGGTACCTTACGGGCTCGTCTGGAACGGAGACCATTGCGGTGGAGTACGTTACTTATGGTATTGACTGAAACCAATGTCCCGACTGCCATGAGATCTTCCCGGAGCTCCTTCCTTGTTGTCCTTGGGTTAGCCTTGACTCTTCGGACAAGCCTGGCCTTGGCACGGGTGGAAACTTTCAAAGGCTGTCCAGGCCGTGGAAGGCTAACAGTAGTTCCATAAGCCTTCCACTTCCGGATGATGCTCCCAACAGTGGAGACAGGTAGGCCCAACTCCTTGGAAAGGGTTTTGTACCCCTTGCCAGCCTTGTGACCCTCCACGATCTTGTCTCTGATGGCCTTGGAATGCTCCTTTGTCTTTCCCATGTTGACCAAGTATGAGTGCTGTTCACAAGTTTGGGGAGGGTCTTAATTAGTCAGAAAAGGCTGGAAAAAGAGATAATTAATCCAAACATGTGAAGCTCATTGTTCTTTGTGCCTGAAATACTTCTTAATACTTTAGGGGAACCAAACAGAATTCTTGTGGTTTGAGGAGTTGAATAATAAATGACCCTTTTCACAATTTAAAAAAAAAAAATAAAAAAAGAAATAACATTCTTTTTTGCTGCAGTGCATTTCACACTTCCAGGCTGATCTACAGTCCAAATGTCAAAATGCCAAGTTAATTCCAAATGTGTAAACCTGCTAAATCTGCAGGGGATTGAATACTACTTGTAGGCACTGTATAGGGGAATAATGAAAAGCAGAACTGCTATGGGAATACTAGACTGAAAAATACAATGGACTATCTGAAAAAAGTGAAAAACATGAAAATGGTATGTGCATAACTGCTATGAATAATAGGAATAAGACAAAACAATCACTGATCTCATGGAGACCAGCCAGAGAAAACACTGCCGGAAGCCAACGAGGGCGCTCAATACAGTGAAATCCTAGGTGCATTGCCCCCTGGGAAATATGCAAATCAAAAAGGTCCGTGGAGCCTCTGTTAGCAGTCTCAACACAGAAACTAGCCAGATATCCCTCCGGGAAGGACCTAGCCAAGGAGTGGCTCTTTTTAGGAAACCACCATAACCACCATATGAAGTGGCCCTTTTAGTCAATATCCAACTCTTTGACAAGTTTAAAGATATGGCAAGGGAAATACTAAGGCCAGGTATCCATCCACAGACAGCTGTTTCGGGGTATTACCCCTCATCAGTGTGGAGTAGGATTCTGGCCAGGTGGGAGCAATGCCTAGTAGACCAACAAGACAAAACAATCACTGATCTCAGGGAGACCAGCCAGAGAAAACACTGCCAGCAGCTAACAAGGGCGCTCAATACAGTGAAATCCTAGGTGCATTGCCCCCTGGGAAATATGCAAATCAAAAAAGTCCGTGGAGCCTATGTTAGGAGTCTCAACACAGAAACTAGCCAGATATCCCTCCGGGAAGGACCTAGCCAAAGAGTGGCTCTTTTTAGGAAACCACCATAACCACCATATGAAGTGGCTAGTTTCTGTGTTGAGACTCCTAACAGAGGCTCCACTGACTTTTTTGATTTGTTTTTTGATGAATAATAGGAATGAGAGATGTATAGCCATTGTATTGATCAATGCAAAGGAGCCCCAAAAACAAACGCCAAGGTAATCTCTATTTTTGGGGTCTCTAACCTACGTGTAACCTCACCTGCAGTTAAAAACTTGCTCTGTATGGGAAGCAAAGGACCAAGTCACATATGTGAAATAAGACACATGGCTGTGGGTGGGGCAGGGTCCTCAGACAGAAACGAAGGCAAAGGCTAGTGCCGAAACATGCGTAGGTGGGATCTGGCACCATTCCAGCAGTGAGTAAGTGATCCTCGGTTTATTTACTTTTATTCATTTGTGCCATCTCTGATTCTTCACCTATCACAGGGTCTTTCTATTTTTGAGTTACACGTTAATTTTGAACTGTGACTGGGTGTTATTCTGTAGTGTTTGGCATGTATCACGTTCCTTTAAACTGGACACTTTTTCTCTTCTCTGTTCTGGTACGCCATCGTGTGCACCTTCTTTGTTACTGTACCTCATCTTGTATTTTAATAGTTTTTTCATAATAAAGATTACTTATTATACGTTTTGTCTCTGATTCTTTGTTGTGTGAATTGGTTTATATATTTATTTGAATCAGCATATCCATATTTAATTGTGACTAGTGGGTGGTGGTATAATTTCTCACACTGAGTGACCACTTAATTTACCTTCCTAGTCTGCTAGTTTTGGCTGAAATTATGTTTTGTTATCAGAAGATGGAGCAGCTCTGAACCTGAGCATTTCCGGCCGCCTGCTGCTGCTGGTACCGAAAACAGCTGATTGGTGGGGATGTGGGTTGTTGGACCCCGGCTGATCAGACATGGATGATCTAAGGACAGGGCATCAATGTTAAAGTATTAGGCAACCTCTTTAATTCAACTGATAGTGTTTATGATACAATGGAAAGATAAACAACAGTGTTGTGGGCCACAGCTGCAGTGTTACTTTGCAACCAGCAAGAGGCAGAATTACTGTTTTATGCTGCCACCTATTGGGTGCAATAATTAAAGTATGTCTCCTCTGTAATGGAGAAATCCTCATCATTGCGTCTTCTGACTGCTTACTCATGGGCCCCTCCTTCCCTCTGAGCCCTTGTGCAGCCAACTGTCTAAGCAGACAGTTTTCCTTCTGTCTCCTTCATCTCTTTATAGCACAATTGCTGTCCTCCTATGAATGCCATCACTCAACCGGCGTACACAGGAATTACGCCATGAGAGTATGCTCAGCTGGTCCCCGGCTGTCATGACGATTCATCGGTACCCCGTGATCAAGTTTGGGGCCATCAAAGGGAGCGGGGAACCACGCGCTCCCCGCCTGTGAGCGTTAAATCCCATTGTCAGAGGGATTTAACTAGTTCATAGCGGCAGGCAGATCTCCGCTGTTAGCAGCACTTATCTGATCAGATCAGCCAACATTTGCAAGGAAAGGTGCGGGCTCAGGATGTGAGCCTGAATCAAAGGGAGTAACATAACCTATGACATACCAGTACATAACAGGTTGTGAAATGGTTAAGCATAAGGATTAGTGAGGGGTGAGCGTGCGCAACACTACTTGGTAATGATCAGCAATCGGGGTGCTCGAGACACTCAATACTTGATTGAGTATCAGGGTACCCGGGCGCCATGGTCGAGTCCCTGCCTCACATTTTTCGCCGCTGTTTTTTAGACACTAAACATGCAGGGATTGCCTGCCAATCACGGCAAGGCTGTAGCCATGTTGGCAACTGGCATTACTGTGATTGCCTGGCTGCATAACATCATCAGGTCTATATAAGACTTGGTGATGCCATGGCCGGCGCAATGTACCTGGAAATAGTGTAGGGAGAGTTTCTCCAGGACCGTGTGTTTTAATGTCACAGTACTTGCTGTTGCAATGTTAAACCCAGTTCTTTTCTTGGCTATTTCAAATAGATTCTATTCTATCATAATACTGCTCTTAGCTGTAATTAGTGTAGGGTTAGGTGCTGGAGAAAAGATAGTGTATTAGAGGCATTTAGGCAGTGTTCATAGTGTTACAATCCTTGGAGCTGCCACGTACAACCAACACTTCTTTTCCCTAATAATATAGTGTTGCGATAACCGAGGGGCGGCGACCGTCCAGGGGTGAATCCACTGACAGTGCACTGGACTTCCCCGAAGGAGCAACTTGCAGTAAACCCCTATACAGGGATTGTGAGGTGCTCCGAATGGAAGGCCTAAATGCACGGCAGCCAGTGACCAGAGGTGATAGTCTCTTACGGACGGTTACAGTCCCAGTGTCCAGTGCAGGGGTGCATAGGTGTGTGGAGGCACAAAGGTGGAAGGCTCAGATGTGACGGCTTTAACGTGGTGGCACTATGGTGATTGCTCAGATGACGTCACATAAGCAATAATGAAAAACAGGCTCTAGGATGAGACAGGGATTAGCAATAATACTAGTACTAGAACGGATAGCTAGACAAGACACAGTAACAAGGGACCTGAAATAGCAAAGCATAGAGTAACAGAATACATTGCTCAGGTGTCGTAGGGGGGGTGCAGACCACGGCAGGGGGGCTACTCGAGATCCTCGGATCCGGGATCGTGGCTGTGGCTCGAGTCCCGCACACCGGTAAACAGAACAGGGGCCCTTCCTCCTGCACTCTAGTTTGGTGTCTCATGTGTTCACTAGTCTGCATGGAACGGGAAAAGTCCATTCCCAGTGTCTTTGCTGTGGGAGCTATGGCCCACGAGATCTGACCCTTGGGATTCTTTCAGGCACTTGCAGACGCCCTATCCCCCATGTTGGGCTTCCGTCTCGCTCTATCTGGGCTGCTAGTGGGACAAGACTTGGAATCTTGTCCCCTGCTAGTTAATTGGAAAGATGCTTGAAGCTGTCCTCGCCCTGGGGTCCAGGTACCCCGACTGTGCACGGCCTCCGGACCAGATTCCCGCTGTCGGCACCGGCGGGCTACAACCCTGCCCCGGTCCACTTAAGGTGTCCAGTGACCGGATCTCCATCACCTGTGGCCCTGCTCTGCCGTCTGCCACCTAGTCAGCTCAGGTAGTCTAGTAGTCCGGGAGCTACAACCCCCGACTACCACTTCACTCCTCTCACTTCAACTGTCCAAGCTTAACTGACTTGTTCCCTTTCCGAACAGCTCAGGACCCCTAGGTGGGTGTCACCATCTGCCTGGCCCCGCCCACTGGTGTGTCCCTATTGTCCTGGGGGGGTGACTATGCTTTTGTGGCTGGTGTATGTACCTGTGTGGGGTTGTGTTGGAAGGATAGGGAGGAGAGGGTCCTGCATCTGGAAGATGGATGCAGTATTCGGCGACAACCTGATTTTGTCAGGGCGTCACACTCCCCTTTGGTAAAACACAGCCCGTTCTCTGGCTGTCCGGCACCGGTTTTTATTTTTCTGCTTCTGTAAAAGGTAAAAACATAACATTTCAAACTTTTAAAACATTTCATCCCTTTACAAGGAGGCCCATACTAAATAATCGAGTTGGAGTAAGGTATGCCTGGTGGACAATGTAGCATTGAATCAACTTATTATTAACTGATGGGGATACCGCAGTCGGACATTCCAATATCTCTTCCCATTCCTCTCCCTGTAGAGAGGGAATTAGAGATTTCCATCTATCCTGGGCTGGCAAGGGGTCCGACTCCACCCCCACCGACAACAGGTAAGTATATATAGCTGAGATGAGGCCTCGAGGTCCTTGTGATTTTAGAATACCTATCATAGGAAGTGATGATATCAATTTCCTCACTCCAATTTTCTGTATGTGGGATTGAATTGCTGTGCGGATCTGCAGGTATCTAAAAAACTGTGATCTTGGAACATTATATTCAATCTGGACTTGTTCAAAGGACTTGAAGGTTGTGGTTCCCGGGACAAAAAGATCACCTAATGCACTGACGCTGTGAGTGGCCCAGAATTGCGCCGAGGGGTGATCTCTCAGAGTATGGAAGTGGCTATTCCCCCATAATGGGAGTTCCGCCACCACCCCTTCGAAGTGTGCCACCCTCTTGGCTTGTCGCCAGACTAATCTTGCCAACCTGAGGAGGGGTAATTGCCGTGGTGTTCTCAGTCCATCTGATTCCAAAAAACCCACTAAACAATCAGTCCCAGCCGCGTGTGCCAAGTGACTCTCAGAGTTTGGCAGCTGACATCCAGGCATCCAAGTCTCTAGTGCCCTAAGCTGTCCCGCGAGGTAGTAGAGGAAGAACTCCGGTAAAGCCATCCCTCCCAGTCTTTTGGATCTCTGTAAAATTGATAACCGAAGTTTGGGTCTGGATTTCCCCCATATGAAAGAGGTAGTAAGAGAGTTCAACATTGAGAAGAAGGATTTGGGTACTGATACTGCACTATGTTGTGGTGTATAACTAAGCTTTGGAAGTAATATCATTTTGATTAAATTTATTCTGCCAACCACTGACAGGGGTAGCTTGCTCCACAAGTTATACTTAAGTTTAACGTGCTCCAGAAGTGGTGTTATACTCGTCTGCAGGTCTAGTGTATGGTCTTTCTGTATGTGTATTCCCAGGTATTTAAAGCTAGTTACCACTTGCAAAGGTGACCTACCCTCCATTGAAATTCCAGACCCGTTCATTAATGGCATCAAAGCAGACTTATCCCAGTTGATGCGTAGTCCCGAAAACTCCCCAAATTTGTCTATAGTGTCTATAACCACCGGTAGAGTCTCTTGCACTCGATCTAAGAAGACAACCATGTCATCCGCATACAATCCTATTTGATCTGTTTGGTCGGCTATAGTGCTTCCAGTGATCTGTGGATGAGAGCGGATTCTAATTGCCAAAGCTTCAATAACTAGTGCAAACAATGCTGGAGACAGATTGCATCCCTGTCTTGTGGCCCGGTTCAATGAGAAGGGTGTAGACATAGCACCATTGACTAGTATCCTGGCTGTCGGGGACCTATACAACATATGAATCCAGTTACTGAATTTAGGCCCAAAAGCGAATCTCTGGAGGCAGGCAAATAAAAATGGCCATTCTACCGAGTCAAATGCCTTGGCCGCGTCCAGCGAGGCCAAGGCCCACTCGTTCTCCTGGACCAGTGTGCTATATTGCACTATGGACTGGACCCGTCTTATATTTATAGAGGTGTTTTTCCCAGGCATAAATCCGGTTTGATCTGGGTGAACTATACTCAATATGACTGAATTAAGCCTGGACGCCAGTATTTTGGTAAAGATCTTGTAATCCACATTAACTAGGGATATAGGACAGTATGAACCGCAGTCTAGTGGGTCTTTACCCTCCTTCCTCAGCACGACTATATGTGCTTCGTATAAGGAGGCAGGTAGAGAGTCGCCGGCTGAAAAATGTGAGAAAACCTCTAAAAGAATCGGGGCCAATACGTCACAATATTTATATATATGTGAGCAAGGATGGTTGACCTTAGGGAGATCAATATCCACCACTGCGGAGACACCATCACGTGTTTCTCAACGCAGTGATTCTAGAGCAATGCCCCCTGGGAAATATTCAAAGCAAGAAGGCCTGCGGAGACACCATCACATGTTTCTCAACGCTGGCAGGAAACTAGCCAGGTCTTTCACCGGGAAGGAACGACCACGGGAAGGGCAGTCTCCAGTCAAGGAGACCACCTATGCCAAACATGGTATCCATCCACAGACAGCCGTTTCGGGGTATTTGCCCCTCATCAGTGTGGAGTAGGAATCTGGCTAGTGGGACATTGCCTAGTAAAAGACTATGTGAGCAAGGATGGTTGACCTTAGCGAGATCAACATCCACCACTGCGGAGACACCATCACGTGTTTCTCAACGCAGTGATTCTAGAGCAATGCCCCCTGGGAAATATTCAAAGCAAGAAGGCCTGCGGAGACACCATCACATGTTTCTCAACGCTGGCAGGAAACTAGCCAGGTCTTTCACCGGGAAGGAACGACCACGGGAAGGTCAGTCTCCAGTCAAGGAGACCACCTATGCCAAACATGGTATCCATCCACAGACAGCCGTTTCGGGGTATTAGCCCCTCATCAGTGTGGAGTAGGAATATTTATATATATATACCCGGAGATTTCCCCCTAGCCATATCCGAGATGGCAGTAATCACTTCATCCAGTGTGATGTCCGCCTCCAGAGACTCCCGTTGTGATCCACTCAAAGTGGGAAACTCCAAATCTGACAAATATATCATGCAACTTTGAACTCCATGAGGATTTCTAGATGTGTATAGGGATTTATAGTATTCACAAAAGCACTCTAAAATATCCTCAGGGGATGTAGCTATTGAGCCATCCATCCTCCGTACACCCAATATTGTATTTGAAGTGTTGTGTTGCCTAACCATATATGCCAATAATTTACTGGATTGATTTCCAAGCTCAAAATATGATTGTCGAGTAAAGAACAATTTGCGTTTGGACTTGGTCTCAGAATGCTGCATATATAACCTATATGATTGCATCCAGGCCGCTCTATTTCCATCGGTTGGGGCTGATATATATATTGCCTCTGAGTCCCTAAGTCTCCCCTCTACTATATCATCCTCAGTTTTAGTCACTCTTTTAAGATATGTTATGGTTGAAGACAAACACCCTCTAAGGTAGGCTGTAAGAGTGTCCCACACCAAGTTAATATTCCAGGGTTTAGGGTGGGCTTCCAGGAAATCCTCTATTTGGGTCAGAGTTCTATCACTTTGATCTATTAGTTTCAGCCAAAAGGGGTTTAACCTCCTAAAGGGTTTACTAACACCTTGGTTAGTCTTCATAGTAAGAATCACTGGGCTGTGATCTGATATGCCCCTGACCACGTGTACCACGTCATCCACCCAGGCTGCGATATTGCTTGACCCAAAAATATAATCCAGTCGGGACAGCGTGCGTCTAGTAGAAGAATGACATGTATATTCTTGGGTGTTAGGATGCCGGAGTCGCCAAAGGTCAATCCACCCTCCTCCCTCCGCGCATTGCTGCAAATCAGTCAAGTGTGTGGCCGAATGTTGTCCCCCTCCATCCATCCGAAACCTGTCCTGCTCCTCATTCATCACAAGATTAAAATCCCCCATACATAACACATACGCATCTGGATAATTGAGGGCAAAGCTCAGTGCTTGTTTAAGAATGGAGATGCGAGCTGGCGGGGGATTGTAAATACATAATAGCACATAATCTCTAGAGTTTATTGACGCATATATAAACACAAATCGCCCCTCCGGGTCACGCCTCACCACCTTCACTTCCCAACGGATATGTCTATGGACCAATAGAGAGACACCCCTGGAGTAGCTGGTGTGGAACGCATGTGCCGACCATTGTACCCACGGTTTGCTTACTAGTCTGGCTGTGTCCTGTGTGAGGTGAGTCTCTACCAGTACCACCAGTTGGGCCTTGACTTGCTTAATTTGGGAGAATACCTTAATACGTTTTTTGGGCGATTTAAGGCCTCTGACATTCCAGGTCATAAATATTAGCTCCGACCCCATATTACATACATCTTTTTATAGAACCAGGATCCCAGGTATAAGACGCTTTCTGCCCTGCAAGTAAGTGTGGTTAACCCTCCAACAGTAATAAGCCTGTCCCTGCAAAGAAATAAAGTTAATGCAATTGCAGCTGTAAACATATAGAACCAATATCGAACTTCAGGACCTTTCCGATAAGTCCTGTAAAACATTTCAAACATCAATGGGGATACCACCACTGAATACAGTGTCCTGGTATAGGTGGTATAAGGGTGCACAAGATAGGGCTCCCATTTCACAAGAACCAATTCCTGGCCAATTCCTCCATCACTCGAGGCACGGGGAAGTCCCATCTGTCTCCAAAGGGGGCTTCAAGCAACCATGGAAGAAGAGGGTCGCCAGGGGGTACAGAAAATGTCACCTAGGAAAGTAATCTCATTGCTTCTGCCCCTTAGGTTTCGGGTGTACCTGTAGCCAGTCCTCAGCCTCAGCAGGTGTAGTAAAAAACAGAGGCGACCCTTCATGCACTATGCGGAGCCGGGCAGGATACAGCATAGATATAAACAAAAAAGACCGCTGTCGTGGAAACACATAGGCGGCTATCATGAGGCCGCTGAAGCACATCCTTGATACATACAATGAATACAAAAAGGCAAAAGGACTTATTGTGCAACTAGTGGTCATAGTAAATCAGAGTCACAACCTAAGTTAATGCATATAAAAAATTGATTTTATTATGAAATATATAAAAGACAGGTTGGATTTCCATACTATTCAATATAAATATACAATATTTAAAGATAACACAGGGAATCGAGGACAAGGTTGCAGCACATTCACCCAAACATGTATAGTAAAGAGTAGTTAGAAATAACCCATGGAGAAAGGGATCATGTGTCCAGATGGTAAACCATGGGGATAACAGGGCAGGCTTGGATGGCTGAATATGCACAGATTAAAGCGGGCTTTACACGCTACGACATCGCTAATGCGGAGTCGTTGGGGTCACGGAATTCGTGATGCACATCCGGCCGCATTAGCGATGCCGTTGCGTGTGACATCGATTAGCGATTTTGCATCGTTGCAAAACAGTGAAAAATCGCTAATCGGCGACACGGGGGTCCATTCCCAATTATCGTTACTTCAGCAGTAACGAGGTTGTTCCTCGTTCCTGCGGCATCACACATCGCTGCGTGTGACGCCGCAGGAGCGAGGAAGCTCTCCCTACCTGCCTCCCGGCCGCTATGCGGAAGGAAGGAGGTGGGCGGGATGTTACGTCCCGCTCATCTCCGCCCCTCCGCTGCGATTGGGCGGCGGTTCAGTGACGTCGCTGTGACGCCGCACGGACCGCCCCCTTAGAAAGGAGGCGGTTCGCCGGTCACAGCGACGTCGCCGGACAGGTAAGTATGTGTGACGGCTCTGGGCGATGTTGTGCGCCACGGGCAGCGATATGCCCGTGTCGCGCAACAGATGGGGGCGGGTACGCACACTAGCGATATCGGGACCGATATCGCAGTGTGTAAAGTAGCCTTTAGATGATTGTGATCACCACTCTCACAATGTAAAGGCAAAAAAGACTCCTTATATCTGTTAGGCATAAATGGCTGTATATATAAATGCCACAAAAAATATATATGGGACAGGACGTCTTTAAGCAAAGGAGAGATTTAAGCAGTCACAATCACCACTCTCAGGATGTAAGAAAAAGAAACTGGCATCTTCACCTGTTCACTTCCCCCTCATGAAGCTTGAGGCGAGACGCGTAGGGGCACACGTTGCATGAAATCCTGAGCTTAGTCTAACACATGGGTAAGCATTTGGCTGAATCTCTCTCTTACTAAAAGACGGCCTGCCTAAATTTTGTATGGCATGTATATGTGCAGCCAAGCATACTTAATGGACAAATGGAGTTTCTTTTTCTTACATCCTGAGAGTGGTGATTGTGACTGCTTAAATCTCTCCTTTGCTTAAAGACGTCCTGTCCCATATATATTTTTTGTGGCATTTATATATACAGCCATTTATACCTAACAGATATAAGGAGTCTTTTTTGCCTTTACATTGTGAGAGTGGTGATCACAATCATCTAAATCTGTGCATATTCAGCCATCCAAGCCTGCCCTGTTATCCCCATGGTTTACCATCTGGACACATGATCCCTTTCTCCATGGATTATTTCTAACTACTCTTTACTATACATGTTTGGGTGAATGTGCTACAACCTTGTCCTCGATTCCCTGTGTTATCTTTAAATATTGTATATTTATATTGAATAGTATGGAAATCCAACCTGTCTTTTATATATTTCATAATAAAATCAATTTTTTATATGCATTAACTTAGGTTGTGACTCTGATTTACTATGACCACTAGTTGCACAATAAGTCCTTTTGCCTTTTTGTATTCATAGGATACAGCATAGAGTAGATGATGTTCCGCTCCCTTAATTTCTTCTTCACCTCCATGAAGTGGGCCCTCTGTTTCTGGAGGTCCACTGAAAAGTCCGGAAAGATCGAGAGCGCAGCATTATTGAACTTGAGTGGGCTCTTCTGTCGGGCCAGACGGAGTGCTGTGTCTCTATCTCTGCAGTTAAGCATCCTTGCTAAAAAGGGACGTGGTGGCGCGCCTGGAATAGGAGGCCTCGTTGGAACTCTGTGCGCCCTCTCCACCGCAAATGTCGAGGAGAACTCATCTCCGAGATTACATTTCAGCCACTCCTCCAGGAATTGTTCCGGATGCTGACCTTTCGAGCGCTCTGGCAGTCCTATGATTCGTATATTGTTTCGACGCATGCGGTTCTCCAGATCGTCTGCTTTCTGGCGCCATGCATTTGCCGATCCGGCCATTGTGGTCATTTTTGTTTTGAGTGTTACAGTTTGATCCTCAAGTTCACACACTCGCGTCTCGACTTCCGCTGTTCGGGCCCTCAAGGATTGCATGTCCTGACGCAGGAGGCCCACCTCTGAATGTACCTGCTCAATTTTCCCTGTAAGGGAGCTGTTGCTTGTAGAAATTGCTTGTAGAAGCTGGTCATACACCTGCCTCAGGGTTAAATCACCTTTATCCTCTGACCCGTCATCCAATAGTGCCTGACTGTTTGGGGTGGCATTTCTCTTGGCTTTAGGGGCATCTGCCTGACCACCCCTTGCGAACTCCTTAAGTTTGTCAATAGCTCCACTTTGTTTAGGGGGACTCATATTGATACACTGGGGATTTGCAGATTCTGCACCCCTCTCTTATCGTGCCTCCGTGTGTCTGAATCTGTGCCTTTAAAATGTATATTTAGTAATATGTCTGTCTCCACTTCCTCACCACGTCCAGAGAGCCGGAAAACAGCCACTTATATGGTGAATAATAAGAATGAAGGGAGTCCCAGGGCAGCACAGCACTCAGGGTGTATTTATCAGGATGATGCAGGCCTGCGCAGCGTGGGGACTTCAATATGTGCCACTTATTTGTTTTCATGTGTCAGGAAGAATCTGCAGGGCCTCTTTTGCAAGGCACACACTCCAGACCCTCCAGCACTCTATGGGTTAAAGTCTCCCACACAGCCACCGGCCCCTGCTGCACACTGACTGCCAGTTACACAGCTAAGGGATTAACTCCCTGTGCTCACCACTCCCGGGTCTTCACCTCTGGCCATAAATCTGTCACTCCTCACTGCTCTCCGGAGTCATGCTCTGCTGCTCACTGTGGAAATGCATGCTGTAGGGAAGATGGCTGCTGCTCCACACTCTCCAGCCTCAGGAGATCCAACAACGCCGTGCAGGAGTCAGAGAATAGCTCCAGTGGGAATCTGCAGCCTCCAGATGGTGTCTCCTGTCACAGCAGCAGGTCAGTGAGTAAATGGATCAGGTAACCGGGTGTAAATGGCCAGGATAAGATCAGGATTATAGGAGCTCTCTTCCCATGCGTCCTCTCTGGTCGGCTACATCGCCCCGCCCCCAGGCACTTTTCTTAAACGTTACGTAACAGTCCCTTTCCCACCAGTCCACCCCAAAGAGTCCCAAAGTCCAGAACCCTCTGGCCTGGAGGTTAGCCACCGGTTTTGTTAGTGACTAGGCCTCAGCCGACTCCACTGCAGGCCCTTCCTCCAACCAGTCCTCTCCAGTGGGCGTTACAGTCCTGGTGGTAGAGTAACAAGAAGGCAAATGTGGGATATGTACAATAACTCAAGAAAGTTTTTGGGTGGCCTCTGCCAGTCCTGAGGCCATGGTCCTTAAACAACAGGGGTAAGGCTGGGTTAAAACAGGGAAAGGGGGTAGCCGGGTTCCGCTACCTATTACTCTTTTTTCTCATAAAGGTGGCGGTGGGAGGCGAGGCACGGCTCCTCATTGACCACTACCCGCTTCTTGACATCAAGGGCAAACCACCCTTGCTCTCCACAGTGCCTGGTGTAGCCGAACATGTCTCCGGGTTCCAGATTCCGATCTGGATGGCCGGTTGGTAGATGAGGGGCTACATCCCTCCGGGACACATATCTCGGCCTCCAGTCCCGGCTCGTAAATGAAAACCCACCTTTTTTGGGGGTCAAAATGGCGGACCTGTCCTCGGTCGTCGGGCCCCTGACCCGGAAAGTAGCTTGCCGGAGACAGTCCTTTTCCCAGTAGGTTCGGGTAATCACATCCGCCTTTTTCTTTTCCCGGGCAGCTATTTCTCTGCGGAGCTACTGCTGCTGCCATTCCCAGTATGTGTAATGTCCTGGTGGTGGATTCACTGGGATGTGCACCGGACTCCCCCAATGAGGCAACCCGGAGCTAACCCCTATACAGGGACTGTCCGATCACCCCACTAGAGGGCCTAGATGCACAGTAGCCAGAACACTAGGGGTACGAGTCCTTCAGGAATCTGCAGGGAATGTCTCTGAGTCCAAAGGCACCGTAGGCAGGACGGATGGCTGGAACTGGGTTCAGGTGCCGGGTAGGAACAGCAGACTGGGTCCCGGTCCAGCGAGCCGTGTAGGCGGATGTACCAGGTAGAGTCGGGGATCGGTGACAAGTATAGGCTAACGGAAGATGGCGGGATCCTCAGCAGACGGTCACCGGGACACTTCCTGGGGAATCGGTAGTCAGGACCAGCGGACAGACTCTGTGGACAAAACAGTGTTAACGGAGAGACAAAGCACAAGGGGACCTGAGCACCTAGCTTTGAGAACACGTTGATCAGGCACCGCTCACCAGAAAAGGGAAGTCTTACATACCCTGTACCTGTATCTTGCCATATCCTGTACCCAGGATGCTGGCCCTTTAAGACAAGGTGAGTGAGTGCGCGCGCGCCCTAATGCGCATGCGCGAGGCTCGGGTGCCGGAGACCAGTACAGGACGCTGTGAAGGAGATGCAGGGGAGCCAGGCAGAGTGTACTGGATCGCAGGGAGACGCCAGGACCGGCGGACGGGGGCACGGAGGACGCAGAGGAGGGGGAGTGAAAGGAGCAGTCGCGGGCAGGAGGACCGGGGACCGGAGCGGTGAGTGGCAGGCGGCGCTGGGGACCGGGGAGCGTGACAGTATGGGGTACGGTTCCCGTGCTCCTCTTCCTGCTCAGGAGCCAGGCCCACTCGGATACACTCGGCGCCGACTTCGACCAGCCTCGCAGGTTGCCGTGAGCCCTATCGATCAGCCAGGGCAGGGTGCTTGGGAGCTCTTGGTGCTGCAGCTGGGGTACAAACAAGGACGGGTGCCGCCTCCGTAGCGGCCGGGCTCAGGGATGGATTAGACATCATCAGGGCTGCGGCCGGACTCGGGGCCGGGATGGTCGTCATCGGCAGTGCGGCCTGACTCGGGGCCGGGTCTGATGTCATCAGCAGTGCTGGAGTGATGGTAACGGTAAGGCCTGAGGACCCAGTGACTGGGTCCTCACCCGCAGATGGTACAGGTTCCGCTGCCGCGGACGGAGGCAACGGGTTGGTCAGGGCCTTGGCTGCGGAGCAGACCGGACCCATCAGCCATGCAGTCTGGTTCCTGGGGAACATAGGGGCATGTGTGACGCCCTGGACTAGTCAGGTCGTCCCAGGTAGTCCCATGCACACACACGCCCCCTCCCCCTTAGAAAGGCGACAGCAGCCAACCTACAAACCTTTGTCACCACCCTCCGGGTTTGATGTACACACCAGTGGGGCGGAGCCAGGCGGTTGGCTCTGCCCACCGAGGAGTTCACAAGCTCGGAGGCGGGAAAACAGTGAGTGGAGAGTTGAGTCTTGACAGGGAGTGAGCAGAGTCAAGTTCAAGGGCAGACCTGTGCTCAGGGTTAGAGCCCAGGCACCTTTGGCAAAGAGGCAGACGGTGGTGGCTGCCTGCAGGAGCTGGGATTACAGCCGGCGGAACCATAGGGACCAGGGACGGGCGGTGGCCCGCTGGTACTGAAACGGGGAACTGATTGGAAACCGGAGCACCAAGAGGGGTACTCAGACCCAGTACGAGGCCCAGAAACAACTAGGCTAAGTCAAATCATCTGATTGAGGACTGGACTTTAGGACCTTTCCCACACAAGACCCCACTGAAGACAACATCCCAACCATTAGGGTAAAGCCACCGCCAAGTCATAGAGACCCAAGGGGTAAAGGGGGCTTTACACGCTGCGACATCGCTAATGCGGAGTCGTTGGGGTCACGGAATTTGTGACGCACATCCGGCCGCATTAGCGATGTTGCTGCATGTGACACCGATGAGCGATTTTGCATCGTTGCAAAAACGTGCAAAATCGCTCATCGGTGACATGGGGGTCCATTCTCGATTATCGTTACTGCAGCAGTAACGATATAGTTCGTCGCTCCTGCGGCAGCACACATCGCTATCTGTGACGCCGCAGGAACGAGGAAGCTCTCCTACCTGCTTCCCGGCCGCAATACGGAAGGATGGAGGTGGGCGGGATGTTATGTCCCGCTCAGCTCCGCCCCTCCGCTGCTATTGGGTGGCCGCTCAGTGACGTCGCTGTGACGCCGCATGGACCGCCCCCTTAGAAAGGAGGCGGTTCGCCGGTCACAGCGACGTTGCCGGCAGGTAAGTATGTGTGACGGGTCTGCGCGATGTTGTGCGGCACGGGCAGCGATTTGCCCGTGTCGCACAACAGATGGGGGCGGGTACCCACACTAGCGATATCGGAACCGATATCGCAGTGTGTAAAGTAGCCTTAAGTGTCTGCGGGCAAACAGGGCTCTCCCAACATACAGCACGCCGGGGAGCGGACTACCGTTGCTTAGGCATAGGAGTCATAATGTCTACATTAAAGAGGTGCAGGAGAAAGGCGGAAACCACCAACCTGTTAAGGGGATGCTACAGCCGGCTGTGGGCACCGTTCATCATCTCGTTTGGTTTACCAGAGACTCCAGTGTGTTGTATCATAGTGAATACACCAGTGCCTTCGGGCCGCGCACCGCACCGCACCGCACCAGCATCCAGCACGCATCCATCCCCTCGCCTCAGCACCTCCCTCGGGCCCCCGGGAACATCATCCCCCTACCCACGGAGGGGTGTCAACACCAAGCTGCGCAACACCGTCCCCGGGAGCCTAGTCAATGGCAGCGGTGGTGTCCATCCATTCACCACAACCCGTTGGTGGCGTCACAAACTCAAATCCCCTACAAACCACCTCGACTCCGGCCGTGGATCTCCCCACCGAAGTTCCTACGTGTAGCGCCAACCCCCTTTCAGAGCGACATGACCCCCGGGTCCGTGGAAGAGCTCGAGCCACCCACCGACGAGCACGGATCCGAGCGGCTCGGCAGCCGGCCGAGCCCCGGGGCGGTACACATGGGTCTTTGCTTACCCACTCCTCCGAGGCCATCTCCACTTCGCGTGCCCGGATAGCTGCAGCCAGGCCCTTTATTTCCGACGTCCACTTCGCCAATGTCGCGGGCGGAGGAGGTGACGCTGCGCTCTCCCACTGCTCGGGTCCGGCCGCTGCTGCTGGGGCTGCTGCTGCTCGGTGGTGGCTCGAGCGGTGGGCCGGATCCCGGGGACTCGAGCGGCGTTCCTCGCCCGTGAGTGAAAAGGGGAATTGATTGTGGGGATTTTTAGATATTGTCCGTGACGCCACCCACGGTTGTGGTGATATTAGTGACAGCACCGCTGCTCTGGACGGGGATCCCGGGAGCGGTGACAGGGAGCAGCTTTGATGTTAGTTCTCCCCTCCGTGGGTAGGGGGTTGGTTGTCCCGGGGCCCGGTGATGGGGTTGGTAGGGATGAATGGCAGGCGGGTTACGGGGCCTGGAGAGGTGCAGGGTCGCGGGGGCAGCGCTGTGCCGCATGGCACGGTGGTACTCACTCAGCCAATGATGAGGGCACAGTTCTCGGTAAAACACACGGCTGGATGGACGGGTCCCACAGATGGCTGCGGTGTTTTTCTCCCTGCAGGTTGGTGGTGACTGCCTTTCCCTGCACCTATGCACTTTAGACGGTTCCAATGGGTTCCCACCGGTAACCCGCTCCCCGGCTTGGATATGGGCCGGAGGAGCCCCTTTTGCCCACAGGAGCTGGCCCTGGGAAACGGTTGCCTTGGCGGTGGCGGTGTCTCCCTCACGCGGTTGGACTGTTGCCTTCTGTCGGGACTTGGCTGCTGGGAAACCCAGGAGGTTCCCTTCGCTAACGGATTTAGCAAATTCACGGCGACTCCTAGCCTTGCCGGGGTCCGTAAGCCCCTGCCAATGGTGCTGGCTTCTCCCTGTGTACCGGTCCGGTACCGCCGGGCCACCGCCCGTCCACGGTCCTTACGGTAAACTCCGATAGGCCACTCCTGCAGACGGTCACCACCGTCTGTCAACCTTGCTGCTCCGTCCGGGCCACACACCCGGACCAACTTCAGACTGCTCAACTACTACTTTACTCCTGCTCTCTTTCGCCTCCAACTCTTAACTGCCTGTTTTCCCTCCTTCAGGACTGTGAACTCCTCGGTGGGTGGAGACGAACTGCCTGGCTCCACCCCCTGGTGTGGACATCAGCCCCTGAAGGAAGGCAACAAGGGTTTTGTGTCTGACTTAGATGTGCCTGCTGGGAGTGTGGGGTGTGTTGGTGTTGTTCTCTGTGGCCCCTGGCTTGTCCAGGGCGCCACACCAGCATGAAGTGGGCTTGGACCTGTATCCTCCGGCACATCCTTTCCGTCAGCTCCTCGATCCAGTCAGCGGTTCCGGGGACGGGACTCTCCGGACGCTGCCTGCCAGGTTGCTGTGACATCTTGCCGCATTGGTGTCCAGGAATGGGTTTCTGCAGAGTCCTGGCGTCCCTGCACTTTATCAGCTATGGTCACATGCCACTCCCTCACCTTCACCCTTGGTTTTAGGCAGCAATCTCTGGCTGCGTTCACAGGAGGTGGGCGGAGCTTCAGACTCGCGCTTTTTTCGGGGATGAAGATGGTGAGGTTGTTGGCGCCAAAATAGCGGTCAAGATGGCGGTTGTCCGAAAAATTTCAGCGTTTCATGGGTCAACAGTCCTGGATTAGTGGATGGGGTAAGTATCCTGTTTGTGATGTCAAGATTTGTCGCGGGCGGGGGCGCAGACCACGGCAGGGGGGCTACTCAAGACACTCGGATCCGGGATCGTGGCTGTGGCTCGAGTGGTAGCCGGATCCGAGGCTCGTGCAGCAGCCCGTCGCCCAAAACTGAATAAAGGGGTTATTTACAGGGAAGAATTTGTCAGTGACGCCACTCGTGGGTTGCGGTGATAGTTGGTGACACCGCCGCTGCCTTGGTATGGGGCACCTGGGGCTGATGGAGCGGGGCAGCAGGATGGTATCCCCTCCATGGGTAGGGGAGGTGTTGTCCCGGGACCCACGTGTAGGTGGAGTAGAGTGCTGGGACGCAGTCTGCAGGCTGGACCGGATGATACCGGTGTACTCACTGTTTTTGAATAAAGTCCAGTAAATGTGTCCAGATAGTAAACCAAGTGCCGGATACCGGTAGCCTGCGGAGGGGTGTGCTCGGGTCCTGTACACCGGTGAACAGAACAGGGGCCCTTCCTCCTGCAATCTAGTTTAGTGTCTCGTGTGTTGACTAGTCCACATGGAACGGGAAAAGTCCACTCCCGGTGTCTTTGTTGTGGGAGCTGCACTTGCACTTGCAAACGCCCTATCCCCCGTGTTGGGCTTCCGTCTCGCTCTATCTGGGCTGCTAGTGGGAGAAGACTTGGAATCTTGTCCCCTGCTGGTTAATTGGAAAGGTGCTTGAAGCTGTCCTCGCCCTGGGGTTCAGGTACCCCGACTGTGCACGGCCTCCGGACCGGATTCCTGCTGTCGGCATCGGCGGGCTACAACCCTGCCCCGGTCCACTTAAGGTCTCCCGTGACCGAATCTCCATCCCGTGTGGCCCTGCTCTGCCGTCTGCCACCTAGTCAGCTCAGGTAGTCAGGTAGCCTAGTAGTCCGACAACCCCCGACTACCACTTCACCCCTCTCACTTCCACTGTCCAAGCTTATCTGACTTGTTCCCTCCCCGAACACCTCAGGACCCTTAGGTGGGCGTCACCATCTTCCTGGCCCCGCCCACTGGTGTGTCCCTATTGTCCTGGGGGTTGACTAGGCTTTTGTGGCTGGTGTATGTACCTGTGTCAACCTGATTTTGTCAGGGCGTCACAAAGGTGCCTCCAAACAGGAGGCAAACTGCAGGGCTGCTGGACAGGTGAGAGGGAGGACGCCCCCATTGGGGTCTGGAAACAAAGGCACACATGTACGCCACGCTGGAGCTAGGACTGGGTGCTGCATGCAGCTCTTAGTCTGCAATTATTCTAGGGTTAGTTTCTGGAGTACAGATAGTGTAATAGAGTCATTTAGGAAGGGTACATTGCGTTACAGTCCTTGGTGCTGCCATGTACAAAGAAAAGTACTTTTCAGGGCTAATTTATAGACAAAATAAATACTTCTGCAGTAGCACACCAAACACATGCATCATCTACACCTAGCTTCCTGTCCCACTTTGCAGGGGGCGTGGGAAACCACACAGCCTTCACACAGGGTGGGATGGCTGAGGGTAGGCAGGGGGGTGGCCATCACGATGCATGGGACTTCCCCGGTCACTGAACCAGCCACCTGGGGTGCGGGTTCCACTGGGGGGTAGAAGGAGGCGCAATACACTCACACAACTCAAACAAGTTGGCGTCATGGCAAACTCTCCCAACAACCCCACTTTAACTTTATTTGCTGTACGCCTCGGGGCAACGGAACCGGGCAAGGCCACCAGTCACATCGTCTGACCCGACCTGCAACGGCCTGGCAATGAGTAGGTTAACCACCTGCCCCATGGGGCGCTGCATTTGGCGTCACGAACAGGATATTGTGCCCATTCAACCAGGTACTGTGCACCTACAGAACTGTGTTAAACTGGTTAATTTGGCATTGACGAAAAACGAGTCGCCATTTATCATTCCGCGCGGGAAAGGAAGGGGCGTGCTTCATGGGCGGAACCCGTAAAAAGGGCACGAAAGCGTAGGAGGAGCCCAGATAAGCGCACGAAAAGAGAGAGTCCCGCTGCTGGAAATATGTCTTAGAAGGAGGATCGAGTTGCTCCCGCTGCTGAGGCTGTAGCACCAGTAGTGGCTTCGGTGATACCGTTCTCCGTGCTGTACCTCCCAGGAGCAGCCTTTCTACCCCAGTATTCGGGGGAGGATTATACTCTGACCGATTTCAAGGAGACACTTTACAGCTCATTTTGGGTGTATCCAATGACAGAGGGCCAAAAGACCAGTATCCTTATTGGTCAACTAACCGGGGAGGCTCGGCGTGAAGTTAAGTCCTGGCCGGAAACCGATAAGAGGGTGTTGAAAGATATCCTGACTAAACCTGAAAGTAACCTTTGACACTCACACACTGAGATTAAAATGCGATTTTATGGATGCAAGCAAAGGGTACAGGACAGTATCCGGGACTATGCTCTCAACCTTCAAGAAGCAATGAAAGCGGTGCAACAGGTGGAAGCGAGAGAGATAGCGGATGAGAACCGCCTGTTAATCGATCAGTTTAAGTTTAAGGGACTGTTGTCTGATAATCATCGCACCCAGCTACGCATCTTGGCCACGCAACATTCTGACCTCAGCTTTGCAGAGTTTAAGGATCAGGCCATCCGGGTGCTGCGTGAACCGGCTCATGACAACACTGTACTTCAACAACCTGGGATTATACCAGCAACCCCGGTGGTGGTAGAGGCCAAAGAGAAAACCTTGGGTAAAGATTCCATCAATAAGTTGCGGCATCAGATCCTGAAACTGAGCAAGGGCATGACTACTCTAATCAAGATGATGCAGACCAAGACAGGGACTCAGCAAACGATGACAATTGAAGTGGCTTCCAGTGCTGATGATCTCCCCTGGCGGCAATGTGGAAAGAACCCGCCGCCCCCAGTGACTGATCGTTCTGATGCTGACGGGCAGCCATCTGAGGATGTCCAGTATTCATGACAAATCAGGTTGTTATGAACTGGTAACCGTGGACGATCACAAAAATCCCATTAATCAGGAAAAAACAAAACCCCAAGAGTAGTTAGAAACTAAGCTGACCTCAATCCCCTATCTATCGGACAACACTAGAAGTAGCAGTGGGATGTACCTAACACACATGGACACCTCGTCACTGCCGAAGAAACTTGCTACACCTCATAGATAGAAATGAGGAATCCTAATTTGCCTCGGACCAGTCCCCCCAAAAATAGCAAGCCCCCAACATGTAACGATAGTGATGTAAAAAAACACAATACACAGATAGAAAATATAGATTGGCAAAGGTGAGGCCCGACTTACTAAATACAACAGGAAAGGGCAGATAACTGATTGCGGCCAGCAAAAAAACCTGCAAAAAATACCAAACTCCTTATAGAAAAAAAGTCCTAAGACCACACGGTCTTCCCCCGCTATATCAGGTACTCTTGTGCCAGACACATATTCTAGATGGTCCTCGTGGGACCCCCTTATTTTGTTTTCCTTACAATAAATTCATGAAAGAGGGAATGTTTTGGGGAGTGTTTTTTCAAATACAATTTTTTTTGTCTATTTGTTTTGTTAGTACTGACAGTTTGTGATGTTGGGTATCTGATAGACGCCATGACATCACAAACTGCTGGGCTTGATGTCAGGTGACCTTACAGCTAGTATCAACCCCATTTATTACCCAGTTTGCCACTGCACCAGGGCACGGGATGAGCTGGGGTGAAGCGCCAGGATTGGCGCATCTAGTGGATGCGCCACTTCTGGGGCGCCTGCGGCCTGCTATTTTTAGGCTGTGAAGGGCCAATAACTATGGACCTTCCCACCCTGAGAATACCAGACCACAGTTGTCCGCTTTACCTTGGCTGGTGATCCAATTTGGGGGGGACCCTACTTTTTTTTTGTAATTATTAATATTTATAAAATAATTATAAAAAAAAGCGCCTGGGGTGACCACCACATTGGTTCACCAACCACGGTAAAGATGCCAGCTGTGGTTTTCAGGCTACAGCCATCTGCTTTACCCTAGCTGGCTATCAAAAATGGGGGGAACCCACGTCATTTTTTTAAAACTATTTTTTTATATAAAAAAAATTAATGGGCTTCCCTGCATTTTGATTGCCAGCCAAGGTAACGCCAGGCAGATGGGGGTGGCAACCCGTAGCTGTCTGCTTTATCTGCGCTGAGAATCAAAAATACCGCGGAGAGCTACGTCATTTTTTTTTAATGATTTATTTTTACAGCACTGTGATGTCAGGCAATCAAAATACAGGGAAACCCATTTTTTTTTAGTTATTTAAATAAATCTACCTTCACTGGCAATGGAAAATCCAGGGAAGCATTTTTTATTTTTTTTGCCAAAAAACTACAAAAAAAAATGACGTGAGCTTCGCCATATTTTTGTATGCTAGCCAGGTACAGCAGGCAGGTACGGATGCCCCCAACCCCCAGCTGCCTATTTGTACCCGGCTGGGAACTAAAAATATAGGGAAGTCCTTTTTTAAATTATTTCATGAATTTCAAAATTTAAAAAAAAAAAAGACGTAGGCTTCGCCCCATTTTTGTGTCCAACCAGGTACAACTAGGCAGCTGGGGATTGGAATCCACAGCACAGGTTAGCCCAAGGTTTCTTGGCCCCTCTGCTGCGAATTGCAGTCCGCAGCTGCCCCAGAAAATGGCGCTTTCATAGAAGCACCATCATCTGGTGCTGTATCCAACTCTATCAGCTGCCCTGGTGACGGTGGCTCGCTGGGTAATTATGAGTTAATACTAGCTTTGTTTTACTAGCTAGTATTAAGCCAGAGATTCTTAATGTCAGGCAAGTTTGACCTGGCCATTAAAAATCTCCAATAAAGGGTTAAAAAAAAAACAACACACAGAGAAAAAATACTTTAATAGAAATAAATACACAGACACACTTAGGGACTCCATGTTTATTAATGCCTCTCATCCCTCCACGATCCTGGTATTCTGTCTTCTTTCGCCTTCAACCCATGCAGCTCTGCTACATCAGCCAGCATTGCATGGGAGGAAGACGCTGCTGCTTCCCGTGCAGTCTTTTCACTCCGTGAGTGATCAGAGGCTGCTGGCTGTAAGTGGTGACGTCACCGCTGACAGATGGGTTACCATAGCAACGGTGCGCCAATCACATGATTCCCGATGTGATTTACTGGCTGTGACAGCTAGTCCCTGCATGTGACTGACTCTGTAAAGAGCATCCACATGCAGGACCGGGGAGTCGACCATGTACCAGAGCATTTCACCGGTACACGGACATGCTCAAACGAGCACCGCGTACCGGAGAGATGCACTGACATTACCAGTCTGTGGCCAATGAGATAATAGACACGTGACTGGTCACATGCTATTTTGACGGGCAAATCGCTACCCGTGGCGCACAATATCATTAGGATCCGTCACACAGACTTACCTGCCTAGCGACGTCGCTGTGGCCGGCAAACCGCCTCCCTTCTAAGGGGGCGGTTTGTGCGGCGTCACAGCTGCGTCACTAAGCGGCCACCCAATAGAAGCAGAGGGGTGGAGATGAGCGGCCGTAAAATTCCGCGCACCTCCTTCCTCATTGCCGGCGGCCGCAGGTAAGCTGTAGTTCGTCGTTCCCGAGGTGTCACACATAGAGATGTTTGCTGCCTCGGGAACGATGAACAACCTTCGTCCTCAACAATAAACGATTTTTTGAAAAGGAACGACGTGTCAACGATGGACGATTTGGTGAGTATTTTCCATCTTTAACGGTCGCTCGTTGGTGTCACACGCAACGATGTTGCTAACGATGCCGGATGTGCGGCACGGAATCCGTGACCCCGGCGATATATATCGTTAGATACTTCGCTGCGTGTGACGGGGCCTTTACACTCTGTCCCTATACTGGTGACTAGAGATGAGCGAACCGGCTGTGGTTCGGCTCGAGTTCGGTTCGCCGAACGAACCACTCGAACCGCATAGGAAACAATGGGAGGCAATCACAAACACATAAAAACACATTATAAATGTACACATACAGTTAATAAACATTGCCATAACACTTACCGGTCCCCGCGATCCCTCCTGCACTCTGTCTCCTGCTGCTATTCCATCCAATGATTGCTGAATCCTCCCGGTGACCAGCACTGCCAGCAGTGATGCAGGACATATCGTGATGTCAAAATAGCCATGTGACCAGTCACGTGTCTGTTATCTCATTGGCTACAGACTGGTCACATGACTATGACGCGTCATGTAGGACCTGTCAGTGCATCTCTCTGTTACACGGTGCACGTTTGTGTATCGCCATGTACCGGCGACATGCTCTAGTACACGGTCGACTCCCCGCTCTGCTTCCCCATTCCCTTAAGGTACAGTCACACTTAAGCCCACTACACACGCTTCAATATATCTCACAATCCGTCGTTGGGGTCAAGTTGTAAGTGACGCACATCCGGCATCGTTTGTGAGGTATCTGCGTGTGACATCTACGTGCGATCAGGATTGAACGCAAAACCGTTGATCGCAAACACATCGTATCTTTGTCTAGAATTGAGCGTTTTGTTGCACGAACCTAGTCAATTGTAACGTGTGACATCCCTCATACGATTTTGGTGTCTGATGCTATGTGCGCAGGTGTGCGCTCTGCACCGCAGCTTACAAAAGGTCCGCTTCAGAGCGCAGCTGAAAAGCTGCATTCTGAAGCGCCTCACAATGTCTGTCATTCACTAATCTCTGTCAGTCGGTCACTATCTCTGTCCCTCACTCTCTGTCCATGTCAGTCTATCCCCCTCTCTCATATACTCACCGATCCCCGATCCCCGGCGCTGCACGGCGTTCACACTGCTCCGGCGGCTTTTACTGTTTTGAAAAAGCCGGCCGCCCATTAAACAATCTCGTATTCCCTGCTATCCCCGCCCACCGGCGCCTATGATTGGTTACAGTGAGACACGCCCCCACGCTGAGTGACAGGTGTCACACTGCACCCAATCACAGCAGCCGGTGGGCGTGTCTATACTGTGCAGTGAAATAAATAATTAAATAATTAAAAAAAACGGCGTGTGGTCCCCCCCAATTTTAAAACCAGCCAGATAAAGCCATACGGCTGAAGGCTGGTATTCTCAGGATGGGGAGCTCCACGTTATGAGGAGCCCCCCAGCCTAACAATATCAGCCAACAGCCGCCCAGAATTGCCGCATACATTATATGCGACAGTTCTGGGACTGTACCCGGCTCTTCCCGATTTGCCCTGGTGCGTTGGCAAATCGGGATAATAAGGAGTTATTGGCAGCCCATAGCTGCCAATAAGTCCTAGATTAATCATGTCAGGCGTCTATGAGACACCTTCCATGATTAATCTGTAAATTACAGTAAATAAACACACACACCCGAAAAAATCATTTATTAGAAATAAAAAACACAAACATATACCCTGGTTAACCACTTTAATCAGCCCCAAAAAGCCCTCCATGTCCGGCGTAATCCAGGATGCTCCAGCGTCGCTTCCAGCGCTGCTGCATGGAGGTGCCCGGAGCTGCAGAATACACCGCCGCTCCTGTCACCTCCACGCAGCAAGTGCAGACAGCCGCGCGATCAGCTGAGCTGTCACTGAGGTTACCCGCTGTCACTGGATCCAGCGGTGGCCACGGGTAACCTCAGTGACAGCTCAGCTGATCGCGCTACTCACCTCAGTTGCTGCGTGGAGTTGAGAGGAGCGGCGGTGAGTAGCGCGATCAGCTGAGCTGTCACTGAGGTTACCCGCAGCCACCGCTGGATCCAGTGACAGCGGGTAACCTCAGTGACAGCTCAGCCGATCGCGCGGCTGTCTTCAGTTGCTGTGTGGAGGTGACAGGAGCGGCTGTGTCTGCTGCAGCTCCGGTGACCTCCATGCAGCAGCGCTGGATGCGACGCTGGAGCATCCTGGATTACGCCGGACATGGAGGGCTTTTTTGGGCTGATTAAAGTGGTTAACCAGGGTATAGGTTAGTGTTTTTTATTTCTAATAAAGGATTTTTTCGGGTGTGTGTGTTCATTTACTGTAATTTACAGATTAATCATGGAAGGTGTCTCATAGACGCCTGACATGATTAATCTAGGACTTATTGGCAGCTATGGGCTGCCAATAACTCCTTCTTACCCTGATTTGCCAACGCACCAGGGTAAATCGGGAAGAGCCGGGTACAGTCCCAGAACTGTCGCATATAATGTATGCGGCAATTCTGGGCGGCTCTTGGCTGATATTGTTAGGCTGGGGGGCTCCCCATAACGTGGAGCTCCCCATCCTGAGAATACCAGCCTTCAGCCGTATGGCTTTATCTGGCTGGTTTTAAAATTGGGGGGATTGCACGCCGTTTTTTTTAATTATTTAATTATTTATTTCACTGCACAGTATAGACACGCCCACCGGCTGCTGTGATTGGGTGCAGTGTGACACCTGTCACTCAGCGTGGGGGCGTGTCTCACTGTAACCAATCATAGGCGCCGATGGGCAGGGAAAGCAGGGAATACGAGATTGTTTAATGGGCGGCCGGCTTTTTCAAAATAGTAAAAGCCGCCGGAGCAGTGTGAATGCCGTGCAGCGCCGCACCGGGGATCGATGAGTATATGAGAGAGGGCTGCTCAATTCAGTTACTCAGGAGTTTAGCGGTCACCGGTGAGTCCTTCACTGGTGACTGCTAATCAGGATGCGACACAGACAGAGCCGCAGCATGACAATGAAGTCGGGTGAAGTTCACTCGAATTCATTCTGACAGTGCAGCTCTTTATGTGTCTGCTGTCATCTGCCATTCAGCTCTGCTACATGGCTGTCTGTGTCTGCTGTCAGCGGCCATGTAGCAGAGCTGAATGGCAGATGACATAGTAAAAATGCATCCCTACACATTACACACGCTTGTCAAGTCAATAAATAAAAAAAAAAAAAAGTTGCCCAATGCATACGTCACAGAACACATGATCTAAAGGATCGCACATAAAATTGATCAATTTACATAGACTACTAACGCTTGTGTGACAGCAAATGAACGACCTACGTGCAATCTCATAAGATCCCGTATGCAACCTGGGCGTGTCACATCGCAAATGCGATTGTACAACTAATTGCAACGTGTAAAGCAGGCTTAAGCGGCGCTCCAGCGATCCAACCACCAACCTGACCTGGCAAGGATCGCTGGAGCGTCACTACACGGGTTGCTGGTGAGCTGTCACACAGGCAGATCTCACCAGCAACCAGTGACCACAGCCCCCAGCCAGCAGCACGCGTGGAAGCGATGCTGCGCTTGGTAACTAAGGTAAATATCGGGTAACCAACCCGATATTTACTTTGGTTACCAGCGCACACCGCTTAGCGCTGGCTCCCTGCACTCCTAGCCAGAGTACACATCGGGTTACTTTAACCCGATGTGTACTCTGGCTATGTGTGCAGGGGGCTGGCACTGGCAGCGTGAGAGCGGTGGACGCTGGTAACTACGGTAAACATCGGGTAACCAAGGAAAGGGCTTCTTGGTTACCCGATGTTTACCGTAGTTACCAGCGTCCGCAGAAGCCGGCTCCTGACCGGCTGACACAGCCGGTCAATCACGGAGATCACCGTTGCCATAGCAACGCGCTTGGTAGCGGTGACGGGGATGTCCCGCTACTAGCACGCAGCGGCACCGGAATCACGTGATCAGAGCAGCGTTGCTATGGCAACCTGTGCCACCGGGAGCCTGTGGTCACTCTCATAGAGTGATTTCTGCACGGAGCACAGCGTCATCCCCCATGCAGCTGTGCTGTCTGATGTAGTAGAGCTGCATGTGTTGAAGGGGAAAGAAGACAGAAGAGCAGGATCGTGGAGGGGTGACAGGGGGTAATAACGATGGAGTCTCTAATGTGTCTGTGTATTTATTTCTATTAAAGTATTTTTTTTCTGTGTGGTGTTTTTTTAACCCTTTATTGGAGATTCTTAATGGCCGGGTCAAACTTGCCTGACATTAAGAATCTCTGACTTAATACTGGCTAGTAAAACAAAGTCAGTATTAACTCATGATTACCCAACAAGCCACCCGGCATCAGGGCTGTTGGAAGAGTTGGATACAGCGCCAGATGATGGCGCTTCTATGAGAGCGCCATTTTCTGGGGCGGCTGCGGACTGTAATTTTCAGCAGAGGGGCCCAGAAAGCTCGGGCTAACCTGTGCTGTAGATTCCAATCCCCAGCTGCCTAGTTGTACCCGGCTGGACACAAAAATGGGGCGAAGCCTACATAGTTTTTTTTTGTTTTTTTTTAATTATTTCATAAAATTCATGAATTAAGTAAAAAAAGGGCTTCCCTATATTTTTAGTTCCCAGTCAGGTACAAATAGGCAGCCGGGGGTTGGGGGCAGCCGTACCTGCCTGCTGTACCTGGCTAGCATACAAAAATATGGCGAAGCGCCCGTCATTTTTTTTGTAGTTTTTTGGCAAAAAAAATAAAAAATGCTTCCCTGGATTTTCCATTGCCAGTGAAGGTAACACTTCACCAGTGGGGGTTAGCAGCCAGTAGCTGCTTGGATTACCCTTAGCTAGCAATACAAAAAATTCTGCGGGAGCCCATATATATATTTTTTCATTATTTATTTAAATAACTAAAAACAAAAAGGGCTTCCCTGTATTTTGATTGCCTGACATGACAGTGCTGTAAAAAGAAATCTTTAATAAAAATGACGTAGCGCTCCGTGGTATTTTTGATTCTCAGTGCAGATAAAGCAGACAGCTATGGGTTGCCACCCCCATCTGCCTGGCGTTACCTTGGCTGGCAATCAAAATACAGGGAAGCCCATTAATTTTTTCTATTTAAAAAATAGTTTAAAAAAAAATGATGTTGGGTCCCCCCATTTTTGATAGCCAGCTAGGGTAAAGCAGACGGCTGTAGCTTGAAAACCACAGCTGGCAGCTTTACCGTGGTTGGGGATCCAATGTGGAGGTCACCCCAGGCTCTTTTTTTATAATTATTTTATAAATATTAATAATTACACAAAAAAGTAGGGTTCCTCCCAAATTGGATCACCAGCCAAGGTAAAGCGGACAGCTGTGGTCTGGTATTCTCAGGGTGGGAAGGTCCATAGTTATTGGGCCTTCACAGCCTAAAAATAGCAGGCCGCAGGCACCTTAGACGTGGTGCATCCACTAGATGCGCCAATCCTGGCGCTTCACCACAGCTCATCCCGTGCCCTGGTGCAGTGGCAAACGGGGTAATAAATGGGGTTGATACTAGCTGTAAAGTCACCTGACATCAAGCCCAGCAGTTTGTGATGTCATGGCGTCTGTCAGATACCTGACATCACAAACTGTCAGTACTAACAAAAAAAATCGACAAAAAAAAATTATTTTAAAAAAACTCCCCAAAAGATTCCCTCTTTCACCAATTTATTGTAAGAAAAAAAATAAGGGGGTCCCACGACGACTCTGGACCGTCTAGAATATGGGGGGAGACACTCAGGGAATGTATCCCCCATTTTCTAGGAGTGCAGACCCTCCATGTGAGGAGTGTGAGTGCAATGAATCTGCACCCACTCTCCCCGGGTCCACAGCAGCAGAGTCCATGTCGCAACGGTTGCTACCAAAGCTGCAATGCCCTGCTCATGAGGTAAGGGCATGCCTAATCAGGAGAACTATTCTACATTTCCAAATCTTGGTATTTGCTGATATTATTGCTATTCCACCTACTATATATTGGGGATAGGATCTTGGAGATGGAATACCCCTTTAAGTCCAGTTATCCAGCTGAATGAATACTAAACAACAGAGCTCGCTATTTAGATGTATTTTCTTGTGGTGTATAACGGACTCTCATGTTTGGTAGTCGTTCAGCAGGGCAACTATAAAATCAAATACCTCCATTTGGAAATGTAGTATAGCTCTCCTGATCAACTTTGTTCCTTACCTCATGAGCAGGGCATTGCAGTAATAATAATAATTTATTCAGCGCTATTAATTCCATAGCGCTTTGCATACATTGGGAACACTGTCCCCATTGGGGCTTACAATCTAAATTCCCTATATGTATGTCTTTGGAGTGTGGGAGGAAACCAGAGTACCCGGAGGAAACCCACACAAACACGGGGAGAACATACAAACTCCTTGCAGATGGTGTCCTTGGTGGGAATTTGAACCCAGGACTTCAGCGCTGCAGTGCTAACCACTGAGCCACCGTGCCGCCCATTTAGCTTAAAGATGCATAACCACCACTCACTGTGTCTGAACACAGGAAGCTGAGCTGCCAGCCGCTCTGTGCATGCGGCAGCGTCTATTGTGAAGGAGAGGGCCGCGGGGGATCAATGCTGCACAGGTACCGTGGGACACCGGGGAACACCGGTGGGTTATAGGGGGTGACCTGGCAGGGCCTGGGGAGGAGTTTTCTGTCGCATGTGTCATGGCACATGCGACAGAAATCAGAGGAGTAGGGTGAATGCGGCCGGCGCGCTGCTGTGCACGCGGCCATCTTGGATTTCCGGGAGAGGGTCAGGGGGGGCACTTTGGCGACACCGGGGGACCGAGGAGGAGATTTATCATGTTTGTTCATGCCACATGGGAGATAAATAATTTTTTACCAACGCTGTCATTTACTGTAACGTGATCATCGGTATACGGTGTATACCGGTGATCACGTGAGCAGGGACCGAAAAAAAAACGGCCTAAATCATGATCTCCAGGGTCTCAGCTACCCCCTGAAACCCCGGAGATTTTCTGACGCTGGGGGGGCGCTATTCACTTATTTCTGCCTGCTGTTTATAAACGGCAGATCAGAATAAGGCTACATTCACATGACCGATCCGTTTTTGCGGTCCGTAAAAAACGGTTCGGTTTTTTTCCGGGTGCATCCGTGTGGCATCCGTTTCTGTTCCATATATGGTCCGTATGTCATCCGTGTGCCTTCCGTTTGTTTGCGTACTGCAAAAAAACTGAAGGAGGGAAAATACATAAATTTACCCAGGATCTGTGATGCCCTGGACCCCCAGGGGTCACAAGTAACAACACACAACACCACACACCCCCCCACCCCAGTGAGGCACCAGCAGTCAACAAGTCCTGACCGCCTCCCTCAGGTCTAGCAAGGCACACCAGGTGGGCCGAGCCAGGCGGATAGGCACACCCTCCGAGGAGTCTGCTGGCCTGAGGCAGGGAAAGGACAAGTGAGTCGAGTGGGGAGAGGAGTAGTGAGAGGAGTAAAAGTGGCGAGCTGAGAGTCAGGGGCCTAGGACGGAGCCTAGGACCCCTTGGAACGGTCAGGCAGGCAGACGGTGGTGGCCGTCTGCAGGAGTCCGGTCAGGGACTGAACTGCGGAACCGTAGGGATCGAGAAGAGGGTGGTGACCCTTCGGACCCGAACCGGGGAGCTAACAAGTCAACCGGAGCACCAGGCAGGGTACTCAGACCCCGTTCTAGCCCAGAAGCAACCGGGCTCAGACAAATCTACTGATTGCGGTCTGGACCTCAGGGGTTCATTCCCACCCAAAGTCCCGATAGACGGCAACAGCCCACCGATTCCGGATAAGAGCCACCGCCGAGGGCCAGAGATCCAAAGGGCCAGTGCCTGCGGGCAAAAGGGCTCCTCCGGTACCCAAAAGCCGGGGAGCGGACTACCGTTGCTGAAGCATAGGAGTCACTATAGCAAATTTAAAGGTGCAGGAGAAAGGCGACATCACCAACCTCACTGGGGACACACGCAGCCGGCTGCGGGCACCGATCTACACCGAACTTGGTTTACCATTGACTCTGTGTGGTTTAATCGTGAGTACACCAGTGTCATCAGGCACCGCGCTGCAAGCGAGCCCCTGCGTCCTGCAACCCCCCGCTCCTGCCACCTGACCCCGGGACCAACAAACCCCCTACCCAACGGAGGGGTCAACACCTAGCTGCGACCCATCACCGATCCCAGACGAGCCCCCGCACCCTCAGTGCAGCAGTGGTGCCCATCACCTCACCACGACCCGTGGGTGGCGTCACGAACTGTTACCGGTCACCGTGGCTCCGGCCGTGAAACTGGTCCACCCCAAACCAAACAACCAAACCCCTCCCCTTTCCATAGCGACGTGGCCTTCGGTCCGGAGGCGCTCGAGCCACCAACAACCCGAGCCCGGATCCGAGCGGCTCGGCGGAGAGCAGCCGAGCCCCCAGGGCGGTACAGATCCATAGCTTCAACCTACCTGAGGTGGTCACATGTTCACTCCAGTGCCATTTTCTACTGCTTTTCACAGCGTAGGGCGCTCTGGTGAATTTCTTGTGCTTGTACACTTCATATCAGTCTTTTCTGTCATTATAATGGCAGAAAGACACATAATGTCCCACTCTCCTGCATTTTGTAATTTTGCACCCTTTGGTGCCTTTCATGTGGCACTAAGGGGTGCTTAGCCTTGTATTTAGCCAAAAAAATGACGTGGGGTTCCCCCTATTTTTGTAGCCAGCTAGGGTAAAGGAGAGGGCTGCAGCCTGCAGACCACAGCTGGCAGCTTCACCTTGGCTGGTAATTCAAAACTGAGGGCACCCCACGCTGTTATTTTAAATTAAATAAATAATTTTTAAAAAAAACACGTGGGGGTCCCCCCAAAATTGGACCACCAGCCAAGGTAAAGCAGACAGCTGGGGTCTGATATTCTCAGACTAAGGAGGTCCACTGTTATTGGACTCTCCCCAGCCTAAAAATAGCAGGCCGCAGCCGCCCCAGAAGTGGCGCTTCCATTAGATGCGCCAATCCTGGTGCTTCGCCCCAGCTCATCCCGTGCCCTGGTGCGGTGGCAAACGGGGTAATATATGGGGTTAATACCACATGTGTAATGTCACCTGGCATCAAGCCCTGGGGTTAGTGATGTCACACGTCTATCAGATACCCGACATCACCAACTTAGTCAGAAATAAAAAAAATAGACGACAAACACATTTTTATTTGAAAAAACACTCCCCAATACATTCCCTCTTTAACCAATTTATTAGAAAGAAAAACAAATCCATGTCTGCTGTAATCCAAGCGGTTCCCATTACGATCCACACTGTCCCAGTCAATGAAGAGCAGGATGTTCCCCATTGGTTGGGAGAGCAATGCAGTGACCTGAGCTAACATCAATGGGTCAGCCCAGGTCACTGCAGGGGATGACAAGTGCTGCTGTCAGCGAGGTACATTACCTGCGATGATCTCCTGCACTGCTGACAGCACCTGTCACTGAGTTCAATGACCTTCACAGCCAAGTATCGCGAGAGGCCTGTGACGTCACCGCTAGCCACAGTCTCGGGTCGGAAGCGAGAGAAGGTGATGTGACAAGCGGCGGCCATGAAGGACAGTGACAGCGCTGAGGTCGGGATGGCGGGACTTCATCACCGCAGGTAAGCCGAGCGGGGCCATGTGTGCGGAGTGCGAGGTGGGCGGAGCCTAGCGGGGTAATGTGTGCAGAGTGCCAGGTGAGCGGAGCCTAGCGGGGTAATGTGTGCAGAGTGCCAGGTGGGCGGAGCCTAGCGGGGTAATGTGTGCAGAGTGCCAGGTGGACGGAGCCTAGCGTGGTAATGTGTGCAGAGTGCCAGGTGGGCGGAGCCTAGCGGGGCAATGTGTGCAGAGTGCCAGGTGAGCGGAGCCTAGCGGGGTAATGTGTGCAGAGTGCCAGGTGGGCGGAGCCTAGCGGGGTAATGTGTGCAGAGTGCCAGGTGGACGGAGCCTAGCGTGGTAATGTGTGCAGAGTGCCAGGTGGGCGGAGCCTAGCGGGACCATGTGTGCAGAGTGCCAGGTAGGCGGAGCCTAGCGCGGTAATGTGTGCAGAGTGCCAGGTGGGCGGAGCCTAGCAGGACCATGTGTGCAGAGTGCCAGGTGGGCGGAGCCTAGCGGGGTATTGTGTGCAGAGTGCCAGGTGGGCGGAGCCTAGCGGGGTAATGTGTGCAGAGTGCCAGGTGGGCCGAGCCTAGCGGGGTAATGTGTGCAGAGTGCCAGGTGGGCGGAGCCTAGCGGGACCATGTGTGCAGAGTGCCAGGTGGGCGGAGTCTAGCGAGGCTATGTGTGCAGAGTGCCAGGTGGGCGGAGCCTAGCGGGGTAATGTGTGCAGAGTGCCAGGTGGGCGGAGCCTAGCGGGACCATGTGTGCAGAGTGCCAGGTGGGCGGAGCCTAGCGGGCCATGTGTGCACAGTGCCAGGTGGGCGGAGCCTAGCGGGGCTATGTGTGCGGGCGGTGGAGTGCAAAGTGGGTGGAGCCTAGCGGGACCATTTGGCGCTAAGGACGTCAGTGTCGTGGACTGCATGGCTGGGGACAGGTGAGTGTGTGTGTGTGTGTGTGTGTACGTGTGTACATGCCGCGTGCAGGAGGGGACGGAGCGAGTTGAGCGGGAAAGTGTGGGCTTCCTGCACATGTAACTAGGATAAATATTGGGTTACTAACCAAAGCGCTTTGGTTGGATACCCGATGTTTATCTTGGTTACCAGCTTCTAGCAGGCTGCCAGCGATGGCTCCCTGCACACTGTAGCTGTAAAAAGCCCTGCTTTTGCTGCTAGAACCGTTCTAAAACGTAACTCGAACTATCGAGCTTTAGCGAAAAGCTCGAGTTCTAGTTCGATCTAGAACAGCCCCCAAAATCACTCGAACCGCGAACTGGAGAACCGCGAACCGCGCTCAACTCTACTGGTGACCCCTACGGCAGGTATCCCTGATTCGGGATCTTCCAGCTCAGAGCCTGGTTCAATCATACACCTCGGAGGGCTGGGTCGCCTCCCACATAATGTCCAGAACAGGGGCAAGTCTCTTCCCAAAATAACATCATATGTGAGGGTTTTCGTCACCCCCACTTCCTGTTGTACCTCTCCACATGAGGTAGCAATGGTGACCCTTTCCATCAGGTATTCACGGAGGTCTTTATGTATACAGAGTACCCCTATTTTGTGTCCTGTGGGGTTTTCCCCAGAGACCAAGGAAGCATGTACAAGAGTCACTACACTTCCTGAGTCCAACAAAACCTCTGCCATATAGCCATTAACACGTACTTTGCAGAGATGGGGCTCCTCCCCCATAGTGACAGTGCTTACGCCACAAACAGTATGGGCATACATTGATTCCCGGTAAGCGTACCGGCAGTCCATAGGTTCTGATGTGAGCGGGCACTGTGCCATCATATGCCCCATCTGATGGCACCGCCAGCACATAGCAGAGGTGTCTCTGTTCTGGGTGTCTGACTTTGGGGAACCGGGACCCCGTCTGACCTTAGTCTGGGGTTTACTCTCTGCTAGGGCTGGAGACAGGGCAGCCCCCGAGGAGGGACGGGAGTCTTTCGCCGACTGTGTAGGGGCGTGTCCCTACGGAGTGCCCGCCGTGAAGCAGAGTTTCTGGACCAACTCCTTGGTAGCCGTGTAGCGTTCCACCAAACTCACTAGTTGGTCTAGGGTACCGGGATCCCCCTGGCCCACCCACCTTTGAATGGGAGCTGGCAAAGTCCACACAAACCGTTCAATCATGACCCGCTCAATCATCTGTCCAGGGCTCAAGGTCTTCGACTGGAGCCATTTTTTTTACAAGGTCCAGTAAGACATGGGCCTGTGAACATGTGGGTTTTACCTCCACAAAGGACCACTGATGCACTCGCTGGGCCAGCTGCTTTACAAGATCCTCCATGGTGGCTGCTGGGTTAAACTGTAGCTTTGCAGGCTTGATCATGAACATAAAGTCACAGACTAATGGCAGAAGATGTAAACTGCCCAAGGCCAAAAAGACTAATGCACTGCCAGGATGCAGCAAGACCTCCATTAAATGGAGACATCACAGGTGCAAAGGAACATGGTAAAATTGCACACTTGTGGCTTGTGTGGTGCCCTGGACTATCCAGGTCGTCACAGGGACTGCAATACAACACCCCCCACCCCGAGATAGGCACATCAGCCAGACACAAATCCTTGTTGCCTCCCTCCAGGGGCTGATGTCCACACCAGGTGGGGTGGAGCCAGGCCGTTGGTCCCACCCACTGAGGAGTTCACAGTCCTGGAGGCGGGAAAAGGAAGTCAGTGCAGTGAGGGAAGTACAAGTGAGAGGAGTAAAGTGGTAGTAGAGGAGCGAACTGACCGTGTCCGGGTACGTGGCCCGGGCACCAAGAGCAAGGTTGGCAGACGGTGGTGGCCGTCTGCAGGAGAGGCAGATCAACACGGAACCGTAGGACCGGGGATGGGCGGTGGCCCGCCGGTACCGAACCGGGGAGCGAAGTGAAGCCAGCACAAACCGGCAGGGCCTGCGGACCCCGACCAGGCTTGGAGTCGCCATTAATTCTATACCAGTTCCAATAACTAAAGTAGATATTGTATTCAACCAAATATTTATCACTACTTTTTAAAAAACCATGTACTTTGTTATAACAAATGAACATACATACATAAATTTGATTAAAAACAGGGGGGAAAGAGGAAGGATAATTAACCCTATCCTTTTCCTACCTCAAGTACGGGGGTCAGCGTCCTAATTTTGAAAGAGACACCCCGTTCGACGACGGCTGACCCTGAGTATGCCCTCCCTAGTGATTTTAGAGTACAATCCCTCTTAAGAATGAAAAACCCCAACAGTAGTATCACCACAGTGAGGAAGAGGTGCTCAGTCAAAAATGGCTAATTTGTCTGTATCACCAATTTGACCTGTGGGGATTAGGGGCCTTAGGATCAGAAACTGTCAATAGGTCTGTGTGCTCAGTAACAGAGATAGAAAGATAGATATTAATGATAATTAGCTATTCAAGAAATGCCCAACTATAACTTTAGCTATTTCAAAGACTGCCCGACGCGTTTCGCCCTTTAGGAAGTTGAGGGCTCATCAGGGGCTTTGTGACTGTGTGGGGAATCCCGGGTCTGATGTGCAGTGATCGCTGCACATCAGACCCGGGATTCCCTACACAGACCGCAGAAGATACCTGTTGCGGTGGATTTCCTCACCGTCACCCCACTGTGGGATATTAATCAGGACTGTGGGTCTGTTGGTTACTGTCTATTAATACAGAAGACAGTATCAAATCAGTACAGTATCATCACCTGGGGATCGCCCGCCTGGAAGTATCAATTTCCCTATACTTATGCAAGGCTGTTCTCACTTGTGTAACTCTTATTATGGTAACCGCATGAGCCAAATTTGACAGTCAAAATCATTATGAAGTTATAGAATATTAACAGAAAAATACACATCAGAAAATCAGAGTATTCTGGCACCTAAGACCAAAGTTCAGTTACGTCCTGGGCATACCGGTGTTAAACTACGGACAAGAGAACTATCTCCCGGGGAGACAATGTCCCCATCTTGACATGGCTTAGGACATACCACCAGTGAGGCAATACTCCTTTATCTTACATATCTTTCAAAGTGGCAGAAAAGACTCCACTAGTACGGAATTGCCAAAAAGAATGTTTTTCAAGACACAGTCACAAAGCCCCTGATGAGCCCTCAACTTCCTAAAGGGCGAAACCCGTTGGGCAGTCTTTGAAATAGCTAAAGTTATAGTTGGGCATTTCTTGAATAGCTAATTATCATTAATATCTATCTTTCTATCTCTGTTACTGAGCACACAGACCTATTGACAGTTTCTGATCCTAAGGCCCCTAATCCCCACAGGTCAAATTGGTGATACAGACAAATTAGCCATTATTGACTGAGCACCTCTTCCTCACTGTGGTGATACTACTGTTGGAGTTTTTCATTCTTAAGAGGGATTGCACTCTAAAATCACTAGGGAGGGCATACTCAGGGTCAGCCGTCGTCGAACGGGGGCGTCTCTTTCAAAATTAGGACGCCGACCCCCGTACTTGAGGTAGGAAAAGGATAGGGTTAATTATCCTTCCTCTTTCCCCCCTGTTTTTAATCAAATTTATGTATGTATGTTCATTTGTTATAATAAAGTACATGGTTTTTTAAAAAGTAGTGATAAATATTTGGTTGAATACAATATCTACTTTAGTTATTGGAACTGGTATAGAATTAATGGCGACTCCAAACCTGGTCGGGGTCCGCAGGCCCTGCCGGTTTGTGCTGGCTTCACTTCGCTCCCCGGTTCGGTACCGGCGGGCCACCGCCCATCCCCGGTCCTACGGTTCCGCGTTGATCTGCCTCTCCTGCAGACGGCCACCACCGGAGTCGCCATTGAACAGGTCAAATCCATTAGTGACCGGAACCCCAGGGGTTTCCTAGCAGCCAAGACCCGATTGAAGGCAACCGTCCAAACAGCAAAAAGGGGAATACAGCTACCGCCACAGCTAGAGTTCCCAGGGCCAGAGCCTGCGGGCAAAAGGGCTCCTCCGGCACATATCCACGCTGGGGAGCGGGTTACCGGTGGGAAGCTATCGGGACCGAACACACACAAAAGGTGCAGGGAAAGGCAGCCACCACCAACCGTCCGGGAGAAGCCACAGCAGCCGGCTGCGGGACCCGTCCATCCAGCCGTTTGTTTTACCAGACACTTTGCATCCATTTGTGGCTGAGTGAGTACTACCATGCCGTCCGGCACTGCGCTGCGCAGTTCAAGCGACCCTGCACCTTCCCAACCCTGCCTCCCCGTCACTTCACCGGGCCCCGGGACCACCGACCCCCTACCCACGGAGGGGAGAGAAACATCCCAGCTGCTCCGTGCCATCGCTCCCGGGATCCCCGTCAATAGCAGCGGTGGTGCCCCAACCTCACCACAAACCGTGGGTGGTGTCACGGACTAAATCCCCAAACCAAACTACCCCTTTCACTCACAGGCGAGGAGCGCCGCTCGAGTTCCCGGATCCGGCCCACCGCTCGAGCAGCAGCAGCGCCGGACCCGAGCGTGGTGAGCGCAGTGCCCTCCCCGCCTGCGACAACTTGGCATCACGAACAGGATCTTACTGTTCTACCGGCTGGTAGAAGTGCGCCTTGTGTCCCGCCGGTGGTTTCCGGCCGAAAAATTTCAGAATCCGCCATCTTGGGCACGAAGATTTTCCCTCTCGAGCATCTTCTCGAGCAGTGGAGGCGCGAAAGCTGAAGCTCCGCCCCTGAAGAGGAGGTGCTGAGAAAAGACCAAGGGGGGACGGATGGCGTCCGGCCGCATGTAGACCGCGGCTATAAAAGCAGGGACGCCAGGACTCTGCCGCCATATTTGGTTCCTGGAAGATACCGCTGCCAGTATGCACCATCCGTCCGGTAACACCGCAGTCCCCGTGCCCGCGCCTGGTGCCGCAGCGTGGGTGGAGATCCGGACCGTTCAGCTGAGCAGCCGCCTGCAGGTCTGAATGCAGCTCCTCCTGTAGGAGTGGGAGGCCGACATGGCGGACGTGGTGGCGGCCATACGGAGACGCGAGGTGGAGGAAGACTTGGAAGAGCGGGTAAGCGACCCATGCCCCTGTGTTCCTACGGGATCGGTCATTGCGGCTGAGGGGCCCGGTCTGCGTCCGCTCGCCCTGCTGCCTCCCCCGCTACCCGTATTGGCTGCTGCCCCGCCACTAGGCCCGCTACCCCCGCAACCGGTAGCGGAACCCTGCCCGTCCGCCCAAGCGGACCAGCCTGCAGCTGAAGCCCGTAGCCTCCCAGAGTCGCTTCCCTGGAAGCTCCCGAAGGCATCTCCCATCGGCGAAGACGTACCAGTGGCACCAGAAGTGACCGTGCCTAGTCCCGTTCCGGCTCCGGTGATCCGTCCCGTGCAGGAGGAGGCGGAGGTCAAGCGGCAGAGGACCCCTGTACCCAACCCCCACGCCTCGGCTGAGGCTGCGCCGGGTCGTTGCTGCGAGGCAGCGCCCCAGGCCATGTCACCGCGGGATCTTCCACAGAGGGCGCTAGTAGTGGGCAGTGTAGTGGAAATCCCGCGGGGCCCCACCCGCGCGCAGGGGCAAGCAGCTGCCCATTACTGGGACAGGGAACCGACCCCGCTGGGCCGAGAGATTGCGGAGAGGGATAAACGGAAAGCTGAGCTTATAGCCCGAACCATACAGGAAAAAGAGAGCCTCCGCAGAGCCACCTTCCGGGTACGGAGCCTGATCCACGAGGGGCAAGTAAGAAAATTTGACATCCGCCGGGGGTATGGATTTATCTTTGAGACGGGCCTGGAGGCCGAAGTGTTTGTGGCCCGCCGGGATGTTAATGCCCACCTGCCAGAGGGCCACCCGGGCCGCAACTTGCTCCCAGGCGACTTAGTCACGTACACGCGGCACTGTGGAGAGAGGGGCTGGTTTGCCCTGGATGCCAAGTTGAGAGGAGGCCAGGAGGCCCAAGAACCGGCCCAGCCCCCTCCTCCGGCCTGCGTTGTGGATCTAAAGTAAGGCAGCGGTCCCTCCGTTGCACCGTTGTCCCCATTGGGACCACCAGTACCGTTGACCAGTTGAATGAAAGTAATCAAACCGGAGTTTTTACCTGATTGCCGACTGTGATTGAACCGGCCATTGCCGGCAAGTAGTCCCCGTAGGGACCCTTTGTACCGTGCATAAGAAACTGCTTATGGACATGCCTGAGAACTAGCAGGGCACCCACAAACTAGTGGAAATGTAAATATGTTGGCATGTTTCCGTTACCGCCTCCGGAGAGGCTGATTTGGAGGATGGGCCTGGAGGAAAGGGATGGCCCAGGCCCGCCACTACCGTAACCGGTGGTGATCCTCCAGGGGTCAGGGGTCGCCTGAAGTGACCGTAGGGTGCGAAACACCGTACCCGTTCCCGCTCGGGCAGCCTGGATCTGGACTGGGGTCAAGGGGTGCTGCCCACTTCTTAGGGGCAGCATCAGGGCCAGGTTGTTTGGGTGGGAGAGCGGAAGCCGACCGTTATAATAAAAATGTTTTAGTAACGTTAAAGTACCGTGCCTCCCATTAAGGGAAGATTCATAAAAATGCTTTGTTGAATGTTTTCACATATGTTTTCTACCTTTTACAGTTAAAAATAAAACCGGTGATGGACGGGCAGCCCGCGGACGGTCTGCTTTTAACCAAGGGAGAATGTGGCGCCCTAGACTATCCAGGTCGTCACAGGGACTGCAATACAACACCCCCCACCCCGAGATAGGCACATCAGCCAGACACAAATCCTTGTTGCCTCCCTCCAGGGGCTGATATCCACACCAGGTGGGGTGGAGCCAGGCCGTTGGCCCCACCCACTGAGGAGTTCACAGTCCTGGAGGCGGGAAAAGGAAGTCAGTGCAGTGAGGGAAGTACAAGTGAGAGGAGTAAAGTGGTAGTAGAGGAGCGAACTGACCGTGTTCGGGTACGTGGCCCGGGCACCAAGAGCAAGGTTGGCAGACAGTGGTGGCCGTCTGCAGGAGAGGCAGATCAACGCGGAACCGTAGGACTGGGGACAGGCAGTGGCCTGCCGGTACCGAACCGGGGAGCGAAGTGAAGCCAGCACAAACCGGCAGGGCCTGCGGACCCCGACCAGGCTTGGAGTCGCCGTTAAACAGGTCAAATCCATTAGTGACCGGAACCCCAGGGGTTTTCTAGCAGCCAAGACCCGATTGAAGGCAACCGTCCAAACAGCAAAAAGGGAAATACAGCTACCGCCACAGCTAAAGTTCCCAGGGCCAGAGCCTGCGGGAAAAAGGGCTCCTCCGGCACATATCCACGCTGGGGAGCGGGTTACCGGTGGGAAGCCATCGGGACCGAACACACACAAAAGGTGCAGGGAAAGGCAGCCACCACCAACCATCCGGGAGAAGCCACAGCAGCCGGCTGCGGGACCCGTCCATCCAGCCGTTTGTTTTACCAGAGACTTTGCATCCATTTGTGGCTGAGTGAATACTACCATGCCGTCCGGCACCGCGCTGCGCAGTCCAAGCGACCCTGCACCTTCCCGACCCTGCCTCCCCATCACCTCACCGGGCCCCGGGACCACCGACCCCCTACCCACGGAGGGGAGAGAAACATCCCAGCTGCTCCCTGCCATTGCTCCCGGGATCCCCGTCAATAGCAGCAGTGGTGCCCCAACCTCACCACAAACCGTGGGTGGCGTGATGGACCAAATCCTTAAACCAAACTACCCCTTTCACTCACGGGCGAGGAGCGCCGCTCGAGTTCCTGGATCCGGCCCACCGCTCGAGCCACCGAGCAGCAGCAGCAGCGCTGGACCCGAGCGTGGTGAGCGCAGCGCCCTCCTCGCCCACGACACTTGCATAGGTCACTGTTCACACATGCAGGTACACAGTATCTGGTATGCAGCCTATTAGTTACGCCCATCACAATAGATGCAAGCGGGCTGCGCCAGTACTAAATATGTGCTCCATGCAGGGACAGTGAGTATAATATGCAAGGCTTAACATAAAGAGGCCTGGCTGCATCCTGTATAAAATATTCTGTGCAAAAGAATGAATAAATATATGAGCTATTGGTAGGTAATATGGCCATACTACGGAAAGCCCACAATCCACGTCACAGATCCTCATTTTTGTGGGTCCCCATACACATTATATATATATATATATATATATATATATATATATATATATATATATATATATATATATATATATATATATATGTGTATGTCACTCTCCCAATGTCCCAGCACCGCTCCTTACCCACTGATCCGGTCGCACCATCCCGGCACCGCTCCGTACCCACTGATCCGGTCTCACCGTCGCTGCACTGCTCTGTACCCACTGGTCCGGTCTCGCCGTCGCGGCACCGCTCCTTAACCACTGATCGAGCCCACGTGTCCACCGGTCATGGCTGCCGCTCCCGCTCATGCTCTCCTGCGTCCTGCTCCTGGTCTCATGAGTCTGACTCTGAGTCTTAGGGGTACTTTGCACACTACGACATCGCAGCTGCGATGTCGGTGGGATCAAATTGAAAATGACGCACATCCGGCATCGCAGACGATATCGTAGTGTGTAAAGCCTAGATGATACGATTAACGAGCGCAAAAGCGTCGTAATCGTATCATCGGTGCAGCATCGGCGTAATCCATAATTACGCTGACGCGATGGTCCGATGTTGTTCCTCGCTCCTGCGGCAGCACACATCGCTGTGTGTGAAGTCGCAGGAGCGAGGAACATCTCCTACCGGCGTCACCGCGGCTTCCGTAGAATATGCGGAAGGAAGGAGGTGGGCGGGATGTTTACATCCCACTCATCTCCGCCCCTCCACTCCGATTGGCCGCCTGCCGTGTGACATCGCTTAACAAGGAGGCGGGTCGCCGGCCAGAGAGACGGTCGCAGGGCAGGTGAGTGCATGTAAAGCTGGTGTAGCGATAATTTTCGCTACGCCAGCTATCACAATATATCATACCTCCGACGGGGGCGGGGACTAACGCGTGCGACATCGCAGCATCGGCTTGCGATGTCGCAACGTGCAAAGCCTGCCTTAGCCTCTGTATAGGACCGGGCAGCGCCCACTCTCCTGGTCTTATGGGCCCAGCACACCTGAAGCAGGATATGACATAGGGCTGTGCTGGGTATATAAGACTGGCCTTTCCATGTGGGTGGGGCCTGATCAACGTGCCTTGAAGCTTAGTCTTGTGAGCTAGGTGCTCAGGTACCCTTGTGCCGTGTCCCATTACCAGTACCATTGCCTGACGTTCCTACCCGATACGTGTACCGGAATCCTGTACAGTCTCCGTTTTCAGGAACTCTGAAGCTCCAGTGACTTTGTTCTTCCCGTTCCCTGTGGGACGCTGTCCCTGCCCCGTTAGTGCTCTGGCTACCGTGCATCCTGGCCTCTGGTGGGGTGCACGGTCCAGTGGATCCACCTCCTGGACCTAACAGTTTGATCCGGCCTTGGATTCCGCCGGAGCACAACCGTCTGAACTGGGCGAACTGTGCCAGGAATTGGTGCGACAGCGTGAGACCCTGACCTGTATATTGAATTTCTTGACATCTGTTTGTTTACGCTACAGACCGCCGCCTCGACCCCGTCGACGCAGCGAACAGCGACTACGTCTGAACCCGTTGTCTCCCCGGCCTCGCAACTCCGCATTGCTGCACCACCTCGCTATGCGGGAGATCCCAAGACCTGCAGAGGCTTCTTAAACCAGTGTTCCCTGCATTTCCAGTTGCTCCCGCACCTGTTTGTTTTGGACCAAGCAAAAGTGGCATTTCTGATGTCCCACCTGGAAGGCGAAGCGTTGGCCTGGATAAATCCGTTGTGGGAGAATGAGGATCCGGTAACGACCGACATCCGGGAATTCCTTCAGGCTTTTGATGAACCAGAACGCACTACCGCGGTTACCTCCTCGCTCCTCCAGCTACGCCAAGGAACCCTGACGGTGGGCCAGTACGCCATCCAGTTCCGCACGCTTGCCTCCGAGCTAGGCTGGAACAACGAGGCATTGACTGCCGCCTTCTGGGAGGGGCTCTCCAGTCGCATCAAGGACGAATCAGCAAGACAATGATCCAAAACACCGCTCCAAATCTATTCAGGCATTCATGCAGAGGAACAATTACAATGTTCTGGAATGACCATCCCAGTCCCCAGACCTGAATTTCATTGAACATCTGTGGGATGATTTGAAGCGTGCTGTTCATGCTCGGCGACCATCAAACTTAACTGAACTGGAATTGTTTTGTAAACAGGAATGGTTAAATATACCTTCATCCAGGATCCAGCAACTCATTAAAAGCTACAGGAAGCAACTAGAGGTTGTTATTTTTGCAAAAGGAGGATCTACAAAATATTAATGTCACTTTTATGTTAAACTTTTTCATACGACTGTAATTAACTCAGTTCTACCTAATATACTACATCACTACACCCCCCCTATACTACACCTGTAATAAACTACATCACTACACCCCCTCCATATACTACACCTGTAAAAAAACTACATCACTTCACCCCCCTATACTACACCTGTAATAAACTACATCACTTTACCCCCCCATACTACACCTGTAAAAAACTACATCACTACACCCCCCCATATACTACACCTGTAATATACTACATCAGTACACCCCCATATATACTACACCTGTAATAAACTACACCACTACACCCCCTCCATATACTACACCTGTAATATACTACATCACTACACCCCCTATACTACACCTGTAATAAACTACATCACTACACCCCCCCTATACTACACCTGTAATAAACTACATCACTACACCCCCTCCATATACTACACCTGTAATAAACTACATCACTACACCCCCTCCATATACTACACCTGTAATATACTACATCACTATACCCCCTCCATATACTACACCTGTAATATACTACATCACTACACCCCCATATACTACACCTGTAATATACTACACCCCCATATACACCTGTAATATACTACACCCCCCATATACTACGCCTGTAATAGACTACATCACTACACCCCGCTATACTACACCTGTAATATACTACACCCCCATATACACCTGTAATATACTACACCCCCCCATATACTACGCCTGTAATATACTACATCACTACACCCCCTCCATATATTACACCTGTAATATACTACATCACTACACCCCCATATACTACACCTGTAATAAACTACACCACTACACCCCCTCCATATACTACACCTGTAATATACTACATCACTACACCCCCTATACTACACCTGTAATAAACTACATTACTACACCCCCCTATACTACAACTGTAATAAACTACATCACTACACCCCTCCATACTACAACTATAATAAACTACATCACTACACCTCCCTAAACTACACCTGCAATAAACTACATCACTACACCCCCCCATACTACACCTGTAAAAAACTACATCACTACACCCCCTCCATATACTACACCTGTAATATACTACATCAGTACACCCCCATATACACTACACCTGTAATAAACTACATCACTACACCCCTTCCATATACTACACCTGTAATATACTGCATCACTACACCCCCTCCATATACTACACCTGTAATATACTACATCACTACACCCCCTCCATACTACAACTGTAATAAACTACATCACTACACCCCCTCCAAATACTACACCTGTAATAAACTACATCACTACACCCCCTTATACTACACCTATAATAAACTACATCACTACACCCCCCATACTACACCTGTAAAAAACTAGATCACTACACCCCCTCCATATACTACACCTGTAATATACTACATCACTATACCCCCTCCATATACTACACCTGTAATATACTACATCAGTACACCCCCATATACACTACACCTGTAATAAACTACATCACTACACCCCCTCCATATACTACACCTGTAATATACTACATCACTATACCCCCTCCATATACTACACCTGTAATATACTACATCACTACACCCCCTCCATATACTACACCTGTAATATACTACATCACTACACCCCCTCCATATACTACACCTGTAATATACTACATCACTACACCCCCTCCATATACTACACCTGTAATATACTACATAACTACACCCCCATATACTGCACCTGTAATAAACTACACCACTACCACCCCCTCCATATACTACCCCTGTAATATACTACATCACTACACCCCCTATACTACACCTGTAATAAACTACATTACTACACCCCCCTATACTACACCTGTAATAAACTACATCACTACACCCCTCCATATACTACACCTGTAATATACTACATCACTACACCCCTCCATACTACAACTATAATAAACTACATCACTACACCTCCCTAAACTACACCTGTAATAAACTACATCACTACACCCCCCCATACTACACCTGTAAAAAACTACATCACTACACCCCCTCCATATACTACACCTGTAATATACTACATCAGTACACCCCCATATACACTACACCTGTAATAAACTACATCACTACACCCCCTCCATACTACACCTGTAATAAACTACATCACTACACCCCCCTAAACTACACCTGTAATAAACTACATCACAACACCCCCTCCAAATACTACACCTGTAATAAACTACATCACTACACCCCACTATACTACACCTGTAATAAACTACATCACTACACCGCCCAAACTACACGTGTAAAAAACTAGATCACTACACCCCCTTCATATACTACACCTGTAATATACTACATCAGTACACCCCCATATATACTACACCTGTAATATACTACATCAGTACACCCCCATATATACTACACCTGCAATAAACTACATCACTACACCCCCTCCATATTACAACTGTAATAAACTACATCACTACACCCCCCTAAACTACACCTGTAATAAACTACATCACTACACCCCCTCCATATACTACACCTGTATAATACTACATCAGTACACCCCCATATATATTACACCTGTAATATACTACATCAGTACACCCCCATATATACCACACCTGTAATAAACTACATCACTACACCCCCTACATATACTGCACCTGTAATATACTACATCACTACACCCCCTCCATATACTACACCTGTAATATACTACATCACTACACCCCCTATACTACACCTGTAATAAACCACATCACTACACCCCCTCCACATACTACATCACTACACCCCCTCCATATACTACACCTGTAATATACTACATCACTACACCCCCTCCATAAAACAACTGTAATAAACTACATCACTACACCCCCCTAAACTACACCTGTAATAAACTACATCACTACACCCCCTCCATATACTACACCTGTAATATACTACATCACTACACCCCCTCCATATACTACACCTGTAATATACTACATCACTACACCCCCTCAAGATACTACACCTGTAATATACTACATCACTACACCCCCATATACTATACCTGTAATATACTACACCCCCATATACACCTGTAATATACTACACCCCCCATATACTACGCCTGTAATATACTACATCACTACACCCCCCTATACCACACCTGTAATATACTACACCCCTATATACTACACCTGTAATATACTACACCACTACACCTCCCCATATACTACACCTGTAATATACTACATCACTACATCCCCACATCCCCATCTATAACACCTGTAATATACTACATCACTTCACCCTTATATATACCTGGAATAAACTACATCACTACACCCCCTCCATATACTACACCTGTAATATACTACATCACTACACCCCCTATACTATACCTGTAATAAACTACATCACTACACCCCCCCATACTACACCTGTAAAAAACTACATCACTACACCCCCTCCATATACTACACCTGTAATATACTACATCACTACACCCCCTCCATATACTACACCTGTAATATACTACATGACTACACCCCCATATACTACACCTGTAATAAACTACATCACTACACCCCCCTAAACTACACCTGTAATAAACTACATCACTACACCCCTCCATATACTACACCTGTAATATACTACATCACTACACTCCCTCCATACTACAACTGTAATAAACTACATCACTACACCCCCCTAAACTACACCTGTAATAAACTACATCACTACACCCCCTCCATATACTACACCTGTAATATACTACATCCCCTCCATATACCACACCTGTAATATACTACATCACTACACTCCCTCCATACTACAACTGTAATAAACTACATCACTACACCCCCCTAAACTACACCAGTAATATACTACATCACTACACCCCCATATACTACACCTGTAATGTACTACACCCCCATATACACCTGTAATATACTAAACCCCCCATATACTACGCCTGTAATATACTACATCACTACACCCCCCTATACTACACCTGTAATATACTACACCCCTATATACTACACCTGTAATATACTACACCACTACACATCCCCATATACTACACCTGTAATATGCTACATCACTACATCCCCACATCCCCATATAATACACCTGTAATATACTACATCACTTCTCCCTTATATACACCTGTAATATACTACATCACTACACCCCTATATATACCTGGGATAAACTACATCACTACACCCCCTCCATATACTACACCTGCAATATACTACATCACTATACCCCCTCCATATACTATACCTGTAATATACTACATCACTACACCCCCACCATATACTACACCTGTAATATACTACATCACTACACCCCCTATACTATACCTGTAATAAACTACATTACTACACCCCCCTATACTACACCTGTAATAAACTACATCACTACACCCCCCCATACTACACTTGTAAAAAACTACATCACTACACCCCCTCCATATACTACACCTGTAATATACTACATCAGTACACCCCCATATATACTACACCTGTAATAAACTACATCACTACACCCCCTCCATATACTACACCTGTAATATACTACATCACTATACCCCCTCCATATACTACACCTGTAATATACTACATCACTACACCCCCTCCATATACTACACCTGTAATATAGTAAATCACTACACCCCCTCCATATACTACACCTGTAATATACTACATCACTACACCCCCTCCATATACTACACCTGTAATATACTACATCACTACACTCCCTCCATACTACAACTGTAATAAACTATATCACTACACCCCCCTAAACTACACCTGTAATAAACTACATCACTACACCCCCTCCATATACTACACCTGTAATATACTACATTAGTACACCCCCATATATACTACACCTGTAATAAACTACATCACTACACCCCCATATACTACACCTGTAATAAACTACATCACTACACCCCCTCCATATACTACACCTGTAATATACTACATCACTACACCCCCTCCATATATTACACCTGTAATATACTACATCACTACACCCCCATATACTACACCTGTAATAATCTACACCACTACACCCCCTTTATATGCTACACCTGTAATATACTACATCACTAGACCCTCTATACTACACTAGTAATAAACTACATCACTACACCCCCTCCATATACTACATCACTACACCCCCTCCATATACTACACCTGTAATATACTACATCACTACACCCCCTCCATACCACAACTGTAATAAACTACATCACTACACCCCCCTAAACTACACCTGTAATAAACTACATCACTACACCCCCTCCATATACTACACCTGTAATATGCTACATCAGTACACCCCCATATATACTACACCTGTAATATACTACATCAGTACACCCCCATATATACTACACCTGTAATAAACTACATCACTACACCCCCATATATACTACACCTGTAATAAACTACATCACTACACCCCCTCCATATACTACAACTGTAATATACTACATCACTATACCCCCTCCATATACTACACCTGTAAAAAACTACACCACTACACCCCCTCCATATAGTACACCTGTAATATACTACATCACTACACCCCCTATACTACACCTGTAATAAACCACATCACTACACCCCCTCCATATACTACATCACTACACCCCCTCCATATACTACACCTGTAATATACTACATCACTACACCCCCTCCATACTACAACTGTAATAAACTACATCACTACACCCCCTCCATATACTACACCTGTAATATACTACATTAGTACATCCCCATATATACTACACCTGTAATAAACTACATCACTACACCCCCATATACTACACCTGTAATATACTACATCACTACACCCCCTCCATATATTACACCTGTAATATACTACATTACTACACCCCCATATACTACACCTGTAATAAACTACACCACTACACCTCCTTTATATACTACACCTGTAATATACTACATCACTAGACCCTCTATACTACACTAGTAATAAACTACATCACTACACCCCCTCCATATACTACATCACTACACCTCGTCAATATACTACACCTGTAATATACTACATCACTACACCCCCTCCATACTACAACTGTAATAAACTACATCACTACACCCCCCTAAACTACACCTGTAATAAACTACATCACTACACCCCCTCCATATACTACACCTGTAATATACTACATCAGTACACCCCCATATATACTACACCTGTAATATACTACATCAGTACACCCCCATATATACTACACCTGTAATAAACTACATCACTACACCCCCATATATACTACTCCTGTAATAAACTACATCACTACACCCCCTCCATATACTACACCTGTAATATACTACATCACTATACCCCCTCCATATACTACACCTGTAAAAAACTACACCACTACACCCCCTCCATATACTACACCTGTAAAAAACTACACCACTACACCCCCTCCATATACTACACCTGTAATATACTACATCACTACACCCCCTATACTACACCTGTAATAAACCACATCACTACACCCCCTCCATATACTACACCTGTAATATACTACATCACTACACCCCCTCCATATACTATACCTGTAATATACTACATCACTACACACCCTCCATATACTACATCTGTAATATACTACACCCCCCATATACTACGCCTGTAATATACTACATCACTACAACCCCCTATACTATACCTGTAATATACTACACCCCTATATACTACACCTGTAATATACTACATCACTACATCCCCACATCCCCATCTAATACACCTGTTTTATGCTACATCACTTCACCCTTATATACACCTGTAATATACTACATCACTACACCCCTATATATACCTGGAATAAACTACATCACTACACCCCCTCCATATACTACACCTTTAATATACTACATCACTATACCCCCTCCATATACTACACCTGTAATATACTACATCACTACACCCCCTCCATATACTACACCTGTAATATACTACACCACTACACCCCCTCCATATACAGTTAGGTCCAGAAATATTTGGACAGTGACACAATTTTCGTGAGTTGGGCTCTGCATGTCACCACATTGGATTTGAAATGAAACCTCTACAACAGAATTCAAGTGCAGATTGTAACGTTTAATTTGAAGGTTTGAACAAAAATATCTGATAGAAATTGTAGGAATTGTACATATTTCTTTACAAACACTCCACATTTTAGGAGGTCAAAAGTAATTGGACAAATAAACCAAACCCAAACAAAATATTTTTATTTTCAATATTTTGTTGCGACTCCTTTGGAGGCAATCACTGCCTTAAGTCTGGAACCCATGGACATCACCAAACGCTGGGTTTCCTCCTTTTTAATGCTTTGCCAGGCCTTTACAGCCGCAGCCTTCAGGTCTTGCTTGTTTGTGGGTCTTTCCATCTTAAGTCTGGATTTGAGCAAGTGAAATGCATGCTCAATTGGGTTAAGATCTGGTGATTGACTTGGCCATTGCAGAATGTTCCACTTTTTTGCACGCATGAACTCCTGGGTAGCTTTGGCTGTATGCTTGGGGTCATTGTCCATCTGTACTATGAAGCGCCGTCCGATCAACTTTGCGGCATTTGGCTGAATCTGGGCTGAAAGTATATCCCGGTACACTTCAGAATTCATCCGGCTACTCTTCTCTGCTGTTATGTCATCAATAAACACAAGTGACCCAGTGCCATTGAAAGCCATGCATGCCCATGCCATCACGTTGCCTCCACCATGTTTTACAGAGGATGTGGTGTGCCTTGGATCATGTGCCGTTCCCTTTCTTCTCCAAACTTTTTTCTTCCCAACATTCTGGTACAGGTTGATCTTTGTCTCATCTGTCCATAGAATACTTTTCCAGAACTGAGCTGGCTTCATGAGGTGTTTTTCAGCAAATTTAACTCTGGCCTGTCTATTTTTGGAATTGATGAATGGTTTGCATCTAGATGTGAACCCTTTGTATTTACTTTCATGGAGTCTTCTCTTTACTGTTGACTTATAGACAGATACACCTACTTCACTGAGAGTGTTCTGGACTTCAGTTGATGTTGTGAACGGGTTCTTCTTCACCAAAGAAAGTATGCGGCGATCATCCACCACTGTTGTCATTCGTGGACGCCCAGGCCTTTTTGAGTTCCCAAGCTCACCAGTCAATTCCTTTTTTCTCAGAATGTACCTGACTGTTGATTTTGCTACTCCAAGCATGTCTGCTATCTCTCTGATGGATTTTTTCTTTTTTTTCAGCCTCAGGATGTTCTGCTTCACCTCAATTGAGAGTTCCTTAGACCGCATGTTGTCTGGTCACAACAACAGCTTCCAAATGCAAAACCACACACCTGTAATCAACCCCAGACCTTTTAACTACTTCATTGATTACAGGTTAACGAGGGAGACGCCTTCAGAGTTAATTGCAGCCCTTAGAGTCCCTTGTCCAATTACTTTTGGTCCCTTGAAAAAGAGGAGGCTATGCATTACAGAGCTATGATTCCTAAACCCTTTCTCCGATTTGGATGTGAAAACTCTCATATTGCAGCTGGGAGTGTGCAATTTCAGCCCATATTATATATATAATTGTATTTCTGAACATGTTTTTGTAAACAGCTAAAATAACAAAACTTGTGTCACTGTCCAAATATTTCTGGACCTAACTGTACTACACCTGTAATAAACTACACCACTACACCCCCTCCATATACTACACCTGTAATATACTACATCACTACACCCCCTATACTATACCTGTAATAAACTACATCACTACACCCCCCTATACTACACCTGTAAAAAACTACATCACTACACCCCCCCATAATACACCTGTAAAAAACTACATCACTATACCCCCTCCATATACTACACCTGTAATATACTACATCACTACACCCCCTCCATATACTACACCTGTAATATATTACATCACTACACCCCCATATACTACACCTGTAATAAACTACACCACTACACCCCCTCCATATACTACACCTGTAATATACTACATCACTACACCCCCTCCATATACTACACCTGTAATATACTACATCACTATACTCCTTTCATACTACAACTGTAGTAAACTACATCACTACACCACCCTAAACTACACCTGTAATATACTACATCACTACACCCCCTCCATATATTTCACCTGTAATATACTACATCACTACACCCCCATATACTACACCAATAATAAACTATACCACTACACCCCCTCCATATACTACACCTGTAATATACTACATCACTACACCCCCTCCATACTACAACTGTAATAAACTACATCACTATACCCCCCTAAACTACACCTGTAAAAAACTACATCACTATACCCCCTCCATATACTACACCTGTAATATACTACATCACTACACCCCCTCCATATACTACACCTGTAATATATTACATCACTACACCCCCATATACTACACCTGTAATAAACTACACCACTACACCCCCTCCATATACTACACCTGTAATATACTACATCACTACACCCCCTCCATATACTACACCTGTAATATACTACATCACTATACTCCTTTCATACTACAACTGTAGTAAACTACATCACTACACCCCCCTAAACTACACCTGTAATATACTACATCACTACACCCCCTCCATATATTTCACCTGTAATATACTACATCACTACACCCCCATATACTACACCAATAATAAACTATACCACTACACCCCCTCCATATACTACACCTGTAATATACTACATCACTACACCCCCTCCATACTACAACTGTAATAAACTACATCACTATACCCCCCTAAACTACACCTGTAATAAACTACATCACTACACCCCCTCCATATACTACACCTGTATTATACTACATCAGTACACCCCCATATATACTACACCTGTAATATACTACATCAGTACACCCCCATATATACTACACCTGTAAGAAACTACATCACTACACCCCCTACATATACTGCACCTGTAATATACTACATCACTATACCCCCTCCATATACTACACCTGTAATAAACTACACCACTACACCCCCTCCATATACTACACCTGTAATATACTACATCACTACACCCCCTATACTACACCTGTAATAAACCACATCACTACACCCCCTCCATATACTACACCTGTAATATACTACATCACTACACCCCCTCCATACTACAACTGTATTAAACTACATCACTACACCCCCCTAAACTACACCTGTAATAAACTACATCACTGCACCCCCTCCATATACTACACCTGTAATATACTACATCACTATACCCCCTCCATATACTACACCTGTAATATACTACATCACTACACCCCCTCCATATACTACACCTGTAATAGACTACATCACTACACCCCCTCCATATACTACACCTGTAATATATTACATCACTACACTCCCTCCATACTACAACTGTAATAAACTACATCACTACACCCCCCTAAACTACACCTGTAATAAACTACATCACTACACCCCCTCCATATACTACACCTGTAATATACTACATCCCCTCCATATACTACACCTGTAATATACTACATCACTACACTCCCTCCATACTACAACTGTAATAAACTACATCACTACACCCCCCTAAACTACACCAGTAATATACTACATCACTACACCCCCATATACTACACCTGTAATATACTACACCCCCATATACACCTGTAATATACTACACCCCGCATATACTACGCCTGTAATATACTACATCACTACACCCCCCTATACTACACCTGTAATATACTACACCCCTATATACTACACCTGTAATATACTACACCTCTACACCTCCCCATATACTACACCTGTAATATACTACATTACTTCACCCTTATATACACCTGTAATATACTACATCACTACACCCCTATATATACCTGGAATAAACTACATCACTACACCCCCTCCATATACTACACCTGTAATATACTACATCACTATACCCCCTCCATATACTATACCTGTAATATACTACATCACTACACCCCCACCATATACTACACCAGTAATATACTACATCACTACACCCCCTATACTATACCTGTAATAAACTACACTACTACACCCCCCTATACTACACCTGTAATAAATTACATCACTACACCCTCCAAACTACACTTGTAAAAAACGACATCACTACACCCCCTCCATATACAACACCTGTAATATACTACATCAGTACACCCCCATATATACTACACCTGTAATAAACTCCATCACTACACCCCCTCCATATACTACACCTGTAATATACTACATCACTATACCCCCTCCATATACTACACCTGTAATATACTACATCACTACACCCCCTCTATATACTACACCTGTAATATAATAAATCACTACACCCCCTCCATATACTACACCTGTAATATACTACATCACTACACCCCCTCCATATACTACACCTGTAATATACTACATCACTACACTCCCTCCATACTACAACTGTAATAAACTATATCACTACACCCCCCTAAACTACACCTGTAATAAACTACATCACTACACCCCCTCCATATACTACACCTGTAATATACTACATTAGTACACCCCCATATATACTACACCTGTAATAAACTACATCACTGCACCCCCATATACTACACCTGTAATAAACTACATCACTACACCCCCTCCATATACTACACCTGTAATATACTACATCACTACACCCCCATATACTACACCTGTAATAAACTACACCCCCTTTATATACTACACCTGTAATATACTACATCACTAGACCCTCTATACTACACCAGTAATAAACTACATCACTACACACCTCCATATACTACATCACTACACCCCCTCCATATACTACACCTGTAATACACTACATCACTACACCCCCTCCATACTACAACTGTAATAAACTACATCACTACACCCCCCTAAACTACACCTGTAATAAACTACATCACTACACCCCCTCAATATACTACACCTGTAATATACTACAGCAGTACACCCCCATATATACTACACCTGTAATATACTACATCAGTACACCCCCATATATACTACACCTGTAATAAACTACATAACTACACCCCCTCCATATACTACACCTGTAATATACTACATCATTATACCCCCTCCTTATACTACACCTGTAATAAACTACATCACTACACCCCCTCCATATACTACACCTGTATTATATTACATCACTACACCCCCTATACTACACCTGCAATAAACCACATCACTACACCCCCTCCATATACTACATCACTACACCCCCTCCATATACTACACCTGTAATATACTACATCACTACACCCCCTCCATATTACAACTGTAATAAACTACATCACTACACCCCCCTAAACTACACCTGTAATTAACTACATCACTACACCCCCTCCATATACTACACCTGTAATATACTACATCACTACACCCCCATATACTACACCTGTAATATACTACACCCCCATATACACCTGTAATATACTACACCCCCCATATACTACGCATGTAATATACTACATCACTTCACCCCCCTATACTACACCTGTAATATACTACACCTCTATATACTACACCTGTAATATACTACACCACTACACCTCCCCATATACTACACCTGTAATATACTACATCACTACATCCCCACATCCCCATCTAATACACCTGTAATATACTACATCACTTCCCCCTTATATACACCTGTAATATACTACATCACTACACCCCTATATATACCTGGAATAAACTACATCACTAAACCCCCTCCATATACTTCACCTGTAATATACTACATCACTACACCCTTATACACACCTGTAATATACTACATCACTACACCCCATATACTACACCGGTAATACACTACACCCCTATATACTACACCTGTAATATACTACACCACTACACCTCCCCATATACTACACCTGTAATATACTACATCACTACATCCCCATATCCCCATCTAATACTCCTGTAATATACTACATCACTTCACCCTTATATACACCTGTAATATACTACATCACTACACCCCCATATACTATACCTGTAATATACTACACCCCTATATACACCTGTAATATACTACACCCCCCATATACTACGCCTGTAACATACTACATCACTACACCCCCCTATACTACACCTGTAATATACTACACCCCTATATACTACACCTGTAATATACCACCCCACTACACCTTTCCATATACTACACCTGTAATATACTACATCACTACATCCCCACATCCCCATCTAATACACCTGTAATATACTACATCACTTCACCCTTATATACACCTGTAATATGCTACATCACTACACCCCTATATATACCTGGAATATACTACATCCCCATATACACCTGTAATATACTACACCCCCCATACACTACACCTGTAATATACTACATCACTACACCCCCCTATACTACACCTGTAATATACTACACCCCCCATATACACCTGTAATATACTACACCCCCATATACTACACCTGTAATATACTACATCACTACACCCCCTCCATATACTACACCTGTAATATACTACACCCCTATATACTACACCTGTAATATACTACATCACTACACCCCCATATACTACACCTGTAATAAACTACATCACTACACCCCCTCCATATACTACACCTGTAATATACTATATAACTACACCCCCTTCATATACTATACCTGTAATATACTACATCACTTGACCCCCATATACTACACATGTATTATACTACACCACCATATACACCTGTAATATACTACATCACTACACTCCCTCCATACTACAACTGTAATAAACTACATCACTTCACCCCCCTAAACTACACCTGTAATAAACTACATCACTTCACCCCCTCCATATACTACACCTGTAATATACTACATCCCCTCCATATACTACACCTGTAATATACTACACCCCTATATACTACACCTGTAATATACTACATCAGTACACCCCCATATACTACACCTGTAATAAACTACATCACTACACCCCCTCCATATACTACACCTGTAATATACTACATCACTACACCCCCTTCATATACTATAAATGTAATATACTACATCACTACACCCCCATATACTACACATGTATTATACTACACCACCATATACACCTGTAATATACTACATCACCAAACTCCCTCCATACTACAACTGTAATAAACTACATCACTACACCCCCCTAAACTACACCAGTAATATACTACATCACTACACCTCCATATACTACACCTGTAATATACTACACCCCCATATACACCTGTAATATACTACACCCCCCATATACTATGCCTGTAATATACTACATCACTACATCCCCCTATACTACACCTGTAATATACTACACCCCTATATACTACACCTGTAATATACTACACCACTACACCCCCACCATATACTACACCTGTAATATAATACATCACTACACTCCCTCCATACTACAACTGTAATAAACTTTATCACTACACCCCCCTAAACTACACCTGTAATAAACTACATCACTACACCCCCCCATACTACACTTGTAAAAAACTACATCACTACACCCCCTCCATATACTACACCTGTAATATACTACATCAGTACACACCCATATAAACTACACCTGTAATAAACTACATCACTACACCCCCTCCATATACTACACCTGTAATATACTACATCACTATACCCCCTCCAAATACTACACCTGTAATATACTACATCACTACACCCCCTCCATATACTACACCTGTAATATACTAAATCACTACAACCCCTCCATATACTACACCTGTAATATACTACATCACTACACCCCCATATACTACACCTGTACTATACTACATCACTACACCCCCTCCATATACTACACCTGTAATATACTACATCACTACACTCCCTCCATACTACAACTGTAATAAACTTTATCACTACACCCCCCTAAACTACACCTGTAATAAACTACATCACTACACCCCCTCCATATACTACACCTGTAATATACTACATCAGTACACCCCCATATATACTACACCTGTAATAAACTACATCACTACACCCCCATATACTACACCTGTAATAAACTACATCACTACACCCCCTCCATATACTACACCTGTAATATACTACATCACTACACCCCCTCCATATATTACACCTGTAATATACTACATCACTACACCCCCATATACTACACCTGTAATAAACTACACCACTACACCCTCTTTATATACTACACCTGTAATATACTACATCACTAAACCCTCTATACTACACCAGTAATAAACTACATCACTACACCCCCTCCATATACTACATCACTACACCCCCTCCATATACTACACCTGTAATATACTACATCACTACACCCCCTCCATACTACAACTGTAATAAACTACATCACTACACCCCCCTAAACTACACCTGTAATAAACTACATCACTACACCCCCTCCATATACTACACCTGTAATATACTACATCAGTACACTACCATATATACTACACCTGTAATATACTGCATCAGTACACCCCCATATATACTACACCTGTAATAAACTAGAGAAAAAAAGGAAGGAGCCAGCACGATCTGAAATTGGCATGCATCATATAAAAAGTGAAAATTCACAGATTTATTCCAACTGTACTATAATAAAAAAAAAGAGATTTTTAGCAAATAATTGATCAATTTTTTGAGCCACCCCTGCCAACGTCACGGCAAATCTCAATAGGGGGGTCCTACTCTATATTCTGTATTTCATGTGCCATGCGGCCTCCTAGATAAAGTTAAAAGCAGAACCATAATGGAGCACACATACCTGTAACCTGTATATAGCCGCTTCCATGTTGCAAAAAAGGCAATTGTGGATAGAGACCAGCCCAGGTCCCAGCATGTGGAGCAAGCTCTACACATACCAGGACTATATCAGAACTGATCCTCCCAGTGCCAAACAGCAACCATTGGCTGGTCACCACCATGCTATGCACGCCTGATCTTGGTTTGCAATATATTCCTCCTGTTGTTAGCTGTACACATTCAGTTGCCTCACCCTTTCCACAGGCATTGCTAATTAAGTACCATACTTGGATCTGGTCCGCCTTTATCAATGGTTGCTCTCTGGCACTGGGAGGGTCAGTTCTAATATAGTCCTGGTATGTGTAGAGCTTGCTCCACATGCTGGGACCTGGGCTGGCCTCTATCCACAATTGCCTCTTTTGCAACATAGAAGCGGTTATATATACAGGTTACAGGTATGTGTGCTCCATTATGGTTCTGCTTTTAACTTTATCTAGGAGGCCGCATGGCACATGAAATACAGAATATAGAGTAGGACCCCCCTATTGAGATTTGCCGTGACGTTGGCAGGGGTGGCTCAAATAATTGATCAATTATTTGCTAAAAATCTCATTTATATTACAGTACAGTTGGAAAAAATCTGTGAATTTGCACTTTTTATATGATGCATGCCATTTTCAGATCGTGCTGGCTCCCCTCTCTACCTGTAATAAACTACATCACTAGACCCCCTCCATATACTACACCTGTAATATACTACATCACTACACCCCCTCCATACTACAACTGTAATAAACTACATCACTACACCCCCCTAAACTACACCTGTAATATACTACATCACTACACCCCCATATACTACACCTGTAATATACTACACCCCCATATACACCTGTATATACCTGGAATAAACTACATCACTACACCCCCTCCATATACTACACCTGTAATATACTACATCCTTATACACACCTGTAATATACTACATCACTACACCCCATATACTACACCGGTAATATACTACACCCCTATATACTACACCTGTAATATACTACACCACTACACCTCCCCATATACTACACCTGTAATATACTACATCACTACATCCCCATATCCCCATCTAATACACCTGTAATATACTACATCACTTCACCCTTATATACACACCTGTAATATACTACATCACTACACCCCCATATACTACACCTGTAATATACTACACACCCATATACACCTGTAATATACTACACCCCCTATATACTACGCCTGTAATATACTACATCACTACACCCCCCTATACTACACCTGTAATATACTACACCCCTATATACTACACCTGTAATATATTACACCACTACACCTCCCCATATACTACACCTGTAATATACTACATCACTACATCCCCACATCCCCATCTAATACACCTGTAATATACTACATCACTTCACCCTTATATACACCTGTAATATACTACATCACTACACCCCTATATATACCTGGAATATACTACATCCCCATATACACCTGTAATATACTACACCCCCCTCACACTACACCTGTAATATACTACATCACTACACCCCCCTATACTACACCTGTAATATACTACACCCCCCATATACACCTGTAATATACTACACCCCCACATACTACACCTGTAATATACTACATCACTACACCCCCTCCATATACTACACCTGTAATATACTACACCCCTATATACTACACCTGTAATATATTACAACACTACACCCCCATATACTACACCTGTAATAAACTACATCACTACACCCCCTCCATATACTACACCTGTAATATACTACATCACTACACCCCCATATACTACACATGTAATATACTACACCGCCATATACACCTGTAATATACTACATCACTACACTCCCTCCATACTACAACTGTAATAAACTACATCACTACACCCCCCTAAACTACACCTGTAATAAACTACATCACTACACCCCCTCCATATACTACACCTGTAATATACTACATTAGTACACCCCCATATATACTACACCTGTAATAAACTACATCACTACACCCCCATATACTACACCTGTAATAAACTACATCATTACACCCCCTCCATATACTACACCTGTAATATACTACATCACTACACCCCCTCCATATATTTCACCTGTAATATACTACATCACTACACCCCCATATACTACACCTGTAATAAACTACACCACTAAACCCCCTCCATATACTACACCTGTAATATACTACATCACTACACCCTCTATACTACACCTGTAATAAACTACATCACTACACCCCCTCCATATACTACACCTGTAATATACTACATCAGTACACCCCATATATACTACACCTGTAATATACTACATCAGTACACCCCCTTATATACTACACCTGTAATAAACTACATCACTAGACCCCCTCCATATACTACACCTGTAATATACTACATCACTATACCCCCTCCATATACTACACCTGTAATAAACTACATCACTACACCCCCTCCATATACTACACCTGTAATATACTACATCACTACACCCCCTATACTACACCTGCAATAAACCACATCACTACAACCACCCCCCTAAACTACACCTGTAATAAACTACATCACATCACCCCCTCCATATACTACACCTGCAATATACTACATCCCCTCCATATACTACACCTGTAATATACTACATCACTACACTCCCTCCATACTACAACTGTAATAAACTACATCACTACACCCCCCTAAACTACACCAGTAATATACTACATCACTACACCCCCATATACTACACCTGTAATATACTACAACCCCATATACACCTGTAATATACTACACCCCCCATATACTATGCCTGTAATATACTACATCACTACATCCCCCTATACTACACCTGTAATATACTACACCCCTATATACTACACCTGTAATATACTACACCACTACACCTCCCCATATACTACACCTGTAATATACTACATCACTACACCCCCACCATAAACTACACCTGTAATATACTACATCACTACACCCCCTATACTATACCTGTAATAAATTACATCACTACACCCCCCTATACTACACCTGTAATAAACTACATCACTACACCCCCCCATACTACACTTGTAAAAAACTACATCACTACACCCCCTCCATATACTACACCTGTAATATACTACATCAGTACACCCCCATATATACTACACCTGTAATAAACTACATCACTACACCCCCTCCATATACTACACCTGTAATATACTACATCACTATACCCCCTCCAAATACTGCACCTGTAATATACTACATCACTACACCCCCTCCATATACTACACCTGTAATATACTACATCACTACACTCCCTCCATGCTACAACTGTAATAAACTATATCACTACACCCCCCTAAACTACACCTGTAATAAACTACATCACTACACCCCCTCCATATACTACACCTGTAATATACTACATTAGTACACCCCCATATATACTACACCTGTAATAAACTACATCACTACACCCCCATATACTACACCTGTAATATACTACATCACTACACCCCCTCCATATATTACACCTGTAATATACTACATCACTACACCCCCATATACTACACCTGTAATAAACTACACCACTACACCCCCTTTATATACTACACCTGTAATATACTACATCACTAGACCCTCTATACTACACCAGTAATAAACTACATCACTACACCCCCTCCATATACTACATCACTACACCCCCTCCATATACTACACCTGTAATATACTACATCACTACACCCCCTCCATACTACAACTGTAATAAATTACATCACTACACCCCCCTATACTACACCTGTAATAAACTACATCACTACACCCCCCCATACTACACTTGTAAAAAACTACATCACTACACCCCCTCCATATACTACACCTGTAATATACTACATCAGTACACCCCCATATATACTACACCTGTAATAAACTACATCACTACACCCCCTCCATATACTACACCTGTAATATACTACATCACTATACCCCCTCCAAATACTGCACCTGTAATAAACTACATCGCTACACCCCCTCCATATACTACACCTGTAATATACTACATCAGTACACCCCCATATATACTACACCTGTAATATACTACATCAGTACACCCCCATATATACTACACCTGTAATAAACTAGAGAAAAAAAGGAAGGAGCCAGCACGATCTGAAATTGGCATGCATCATATAAAAAGTGAAAATTCACAGATTTATTCCAACTGTACTATAATAAAAAAAAAATGAGATTTTTAGCAAATAATTGATCAATTTTTTGAGCCACCCCTGCCAACGTCACGACAAATCTCAATAGGGGGTCCTACTCTATATTCTGTATTTCATGTGCCATGCGGCCTCCTAGATAAAGTTAAAAGCAGAACCATAATGGAGCACACATACCTGTAACCTGTATATAGCCGCTTCCATGTTGCAAAAAAGGCAATTGTGGATAGAGACCAGCCCAGGTCCCAGCATGTGGAGCAAGCTCTACACATACCAGGACTATATCAGAACTGATCCTCCCAGTGCCAAACAGCAACCATTGATAAAGGCGGACCAGATCCAAGAATGGTGCTTAATTATCATTGCCTGTGGAAAGGGGTGAGGTAACTGAATCTGAACAGCTACCAAAAGGAGGAATACATTGCAAACCAAAATCAGGCGTGCATGGTATGGTGATGGTCAGTCACCAGAATTGTAGCATAACTACGGTCAAAACCGAGAAAAAAAGGAGCCAGCACGATCTGAAATTGGCATGCATCATATAAAAAGTGAAAATTCACAGATTTATTACAACTGTACTATAATAAAAAAAAAATGAGATTTTTAGCAAATAATTGATCAATTTTTTTGAGCCACCCCTGCCAACGTCACGGCAAATCTCAATAGGGGGGTCCTACTCTATATTCTGTATTTCATGTGCCATGCGGCCTCCTAGATAAAGTTAAAAGCAGAACCATAATGGAGCACACATACCTGTAACCTGTATATAGCCGCTTCCATGTTGCAAAAAAGGCAATTGTGGATAGAGACCAGCCCAGGTCCCAGCATGTGGAGCAAGCTCTATACATACCAGGACTATATCAGAACTGATCCTCCCAGTGCCAAACAGCAACCATTGGCTGGTCACCACCATGCTATGCATGCCTGATCTTGGTTTGCAATATATTCCTCCTGTTGGTAGCTGTACACATTCAGTTGCCTCACTCTTTCCACAGGCATTGCTAATTAAGCACCATACTTGGATCTGGTCCGCCTTTATCAATGGTTGCTCTCTGGCACTGGGAGGGTCAGTTCTGATATAGTCCTGGTATGTGTAGAGCCTGCTCCACATGCTGGGACCTGGGCTGGCCTCTATCCACAATTGCCTCTTTTGCAACATAGAAGCGGTTATATATACAGGTTACAGGTATGTGTGCTCCATTATGGTTCTGCTTTTAATTTTATCTAGGAGGCCGCATGGCACATGAAATACAGAATATAGAGTAGGACCCCCCTATTGAGATTTGCCGTGACGTTGGCAGGGGTGGCTCAAAGAATTGATCAATTATTTGCTAAAAATCTCATTTATATTACAGTACAGTTGGAATAAATCTGTGAATTTGCACTTTTTATATGATGCATGCCATTTTCAGATCGTGCTGGCTCCCCTCTCTACCTGTAATAAACTACATCACTAGACCCCCTCCATATACTACACCTGTAATATACTACATCACTACACCCCCTCCATACTACAACTGTAATAAACTACATCACTACACCCCCCTAAACTACACCTGTAATATACTACATCACTACACCCCCATATACTACACCTGTAATATACTACACCCCCATATACACCTGTATATACCTGGAATAAACTACATCACTACACCCCCTCCATATACTACACCTGTAATATACTACATCCTTATACACACCTGTAATATACTACATCACTTCACCCCATATACTACACCGGTAATATACTACACCCCTATATACTACACCTGTAATATACTACACCACTACACCTCCCCATATACTACACCTGTAATATACTACATCACTACATCCCCATATCCCCATCTAATACACCTGTAATATACTACATCACTTCACCCTTATATACACCTGTAATATACTACATCACTACACCCCCATATACTACACCTGTAATATACTACACACCCATATACACCTGTAATATACTACACCCCCCATATACTACGCCTGTAATATACTACATCACTACACCCCCATATACTACACCTGTAATATACTACACACCCATATACACCTGTAATATACTACACCCCCCATATACTACGCCTGTAATATACTACATCACTACACCCCCCTATACTACACCTGTAATATACTACACCCCTATATACTACACCTGTAATATATTACACCACTACACCTCCCCATATACTACACCTGTAATATACTACATCACTACATACCCACATCCCCATCTAATACACCTGTAATATACTACATCACTTCACCCTTATATACACCTGTAATATACTACATCACTACACCCCTATATATACCTGGAATATACTACATCCCCATATACACCTGTAATATACTACACCCCCCTCACACTACACCTGTAATATACTACATCACTACACCCCCCTATACTACACCTGTAATATACTACACCCCCCATATACACCTGTAATATACTACACCCCCACATACTACACCTGTAATATACTACATCATTACACCCCCTCCATATACTACACCTTTAATATACTACACCCCTATATACTACACCTGTAATATATTACAACACTACACCCCCATATACTACACCTGTAATAAACTACATCACTACACCCCCTCCATATACTACACCTGTAATATACTACATCACTACACCCCCTTCATATACTATACCTGTAATATACTACATCACTACACCCCCATATACTACACATGTAATATACTACACCACCATATACACCTGTAATATACTACATCACTACACTCCCTCCATACTACAACTGTAATAAACTACATCACTACACCCCCCTAAACTACACCTGTAATAAACTACATCACTACACCCCTTCCATATACTACACCTGTAATATACTACATTAGTACACCCCCATATATACTACACCTGTAATAAACTACATCACTACACCCCCATATACTACACCTGTAATAAACTACATCACTACACCCCCATATACTACACCTGTAATAAACTACACCACTACACCCCCTCCATATACTACACCTGTAATATACTACATCACTACACCCTCTATACTACACCTGTAATAAACTACATCACTACACCCCCTCCATATACTACACCTGTAATATACTACATCACTATACCCCCTCCATATACTACACCTGTAATAAACTACATCACTACACCCCCTCCATATACTACACCTGTAATATACTACATCACTACACCCCCTATACTACACCTGCAATAAACCACATCACTACAACCACCCCCCTAAACTACACCTGTAATAAACTACATCAGTTCACCCCCTCCATATACTACACCTGCAATATACTACATCCCCTCCATATACTACACCTGTAATATACTACATCACTACACTCCCTCCATACTACAACTGTAATAAACTACATCACTACACCCCCCTAAACTACACCAGTAATATACTACATCACTACACCCCCATATACTACACCTGTAATATACTACACCCCCATATACACCTGTAATATACTACACCCCCCATATACTATGCCTGTAATATACTACATCACTACATCCCCCTATACTACACCTGTAATATACTACACCCCTATATACTACACCTGTAATATACTACACCACTACACCTCCCCATATACTACACCTGTAATATACTACATCACTACACCCCCACCATATACTACACCTGTAATATACTACATCACTACACCCCCTATACTATACCTGTAATAAATTACATCACTATACCCCCCTATACTACACCTGTAATAAACTACATCACTACACCCCCCCATACTACACTTGTAAAAATCTACATCACTACACCCCCTCCATATAATACTCCTGTAATATACTACATCAGTACACCCCCATATATACTACACCTGTAATAAACTACATCACTACACCCCCTCCATATACTACACCTGTAATATACTACATCACTATACCCCCTCCAAATACTACACCTGTAATATACTACATCACTACACCCCCTCCATATACTACACCTGTAATATACTAAATCACTACACCCCCTCCATATACTACACCTGTAATATACTACATCATTACACTCCCTCCATGCTACAACTGTAATAAACTATATCACTACACCCCCCTAAACTACACCTGTAATAAACTACATCACTACTCCCCCTCCATATACTACACCTGTAATATACTACATTAGTACACCCCCATATATACTACACCTGTAATAAACTACATCACTACACCCCCATATACTACACCTGTAATAAACTACATCACTACACCCCCTCCATATACTACACCTGTAATATACTACATCACTACACCCCCTCCATATACTACACCTGTAATATACTACATTAGTACACCCCCATATATACTACACCTGTAATATACTACATCACTACACCCCCATATACTACACCTGTAATAAACTACACCACTACACCCCCTTTATATACTACACCTGTAATATACTACATCACTAGACCCTCTATACTACACCAGTAATAAACTACATCACTACACCCCCTCCATATACTACATCACTACACCCCCTCCATATACTACACCTGTAATATACTACATCACTACACCCCCTCCATACTACAACTGTAATAAACTACATCACTACACCCCCCTAAACTACACCTGTAATAAACTACATCACTACACCCCCTCCATATACTACACCTCTAATATACTACATCAGTACACCCCCATATATACTACACCTGTAATATACTACATCAGTACACCCCCATATATACTACACCTGTAATAAACTAGAGAAAAAAAGGAAGGAGCCAGCACGATCTGAAATTTGCATGCTTCATATAAAAAGTGAAAATTCACAGATTTATTCCAACTGTACTATAATAAAAAAAAAAATGAGATTTTTAGCAAATAATTGATCAATTTTTTGAGCCACCCCTGCCAACGTCACGGCAAATCTCAATAGGGGGTCCTACTCTATATTCTGTATTTCATGTGCCATGCGGCCTCCTAGATAAAGTTAAAAGCAGAACCATAATGGAGCACACATACCTGTAACCTGTATATAGCCGCTTCCATGTTGCAAAAAAGGCAATTGTGGATAGAGGCCAGCCCAGGTCCCAGCATGTGGAGCAAGCTCTACACATACCAGGACTATATCAGAACTGATCCTCCCAGTGCCAGAGAGCAACCATTGATAAAGGCGGATCAGATCCAAGAATGGTGCTTAATTAGCAATGCCTGTGGAAAGGGTGAGGCAACTGAATGTGTACAGCTACCAACAGGAGGAATATATTGCAAACCAAGATCAGGCATGCATAGCATGGTGGTGACCAGCCAATGGTTGCTGTTTGGCACTGGGAGGATCAGTTCTGATATAGTCCTGGTATGTGTAGAGCAAAAGAGACGAACAGCAGCGTAAGCCGCACAAAGCTCCTACCTCTGTTCGCTCCCCTAGTGTGCGAGGATACGAACAACTGCCAGACGCAGTATAAGGAACGTTACCCTAGCGGCAACGTCCACCTACGAGTAGAATCACAAGGCCCAGCCAGACCATGTGCCTCAGGAACCTGCCTATGTCCGCTCCCCTAAGAGGTAAGGATACGGACAGCAGCCGAAGCTGTAAGGTATAAGAACGCTACCCTGCCGGTAGAGCTCACCTAGCATAGACAGAGGAATGCCTAGAGGAACGCGCACAGAGCGTCTACTCATATGCATGAACCAAGAGGACTGAGCACCATGCGGCGTGTGTCAGGGTCTTATATAGACTCTGTGCCTCATCCAAGATGGAGGACACCAGAGCCAATCCGCTGCCAGAACGACAGGAGTGACGTCATGCTGGCCTATCACCGAGCAAGGCGTCACAAGCACATGACCAGCAACCAATCGGCATAGAAGGTGTCAGAGACATGTGACCTCGTGTCAGCGATGATGTCACCCGCACATGTGCAATGGCTCCAAGATTGGACTTAGTCTCCGGCGCTCGCACATGTGCAGTAGCAAGAAATCTGGACTTAGTCTCCAGCGCTCGCACATGTGCAGTAGCAAGAAATCTGGACTTAGTCTCCAGCGCTCGCACATGTGCAGTAGCAATAAATCTGGACTTAGTCTCCAGCGCTCGCAGCAACCGTAACAATGTGTGACCATTTAATATCAACAGGAGTCATATCGCTCGTTCCCCTTCACATACAAATATCCACAAAAATTCGATTTTAATTATAATATAGTGGGTTCCATGAGTCATCAATAGCATAACGTATTCTCACAAGACCCTAGGACATCCAGTGGGTCCTGAGTAATACAGACTAAACCTTATAAATACACCACACGTACCGCCCCCATAAAAAATGGAGACCAAAGTACATGGATAGGGTCACACATAAAATGAACGGACAACATTATAAAATGCAGCCTAATTAGAACACATGATATATGTATATAAATATAATAAAATAATGGAATTAATCATGTGTTCTAATTAGGCTGCATTTTATAATGTTGATTAAAATCGAATTTTTGTGGATATTTGTATGTGAAGGGGAACGAGCGATATGACTCCTGTTGATATTAAATGGTCACACATGGATTGATGATAACAACAAGATAACAACAAGAAAAGATATGAATTAATATATATACATACATTCGGATATAACTAAATAATGGTATTAATTATGTGTTCTGATAGGCATCATTTTTGATGTTTGTTTCCTATGTGTGACCATGTCTATGTACTTGGGTCTCCATTTAGTTGGGGGCGGTACATGTGATGTATCAACATGGAGTGTAATCGGCATCACACGGGATTTATTGTAATATTATTATGTCCTATATATATTGAAGATCTCTGTAAAATACTTTCCCTTTTTGGTATATATGTGTATATTTGTATTCATGTATTTAAAACATTATTGGATGCTGTTATTATTAACCCCTTTGCATGCAATTGAAAGCAAATAGTGCTTCATTAAGTGGGATGCACTGTGTGCTTAATGAGAATAAAGCCATAATTATCTAGCTCATTTACATGTGATATGTTTTGCCCCTTGACATATTATCTTTATATGTGGACATATATCTACTTTGAGATATGTTAGGTCTTTGGGCATTAAAGGCATATGAATATACATACTGGAATCCCCTTCTGTTCTATACGGTGATGTGCGCCGTATGTGCGCGCGCCTTGTGACAGTTTCCCCGGGTGTACACATTCTGCGGCCTCCTTATGCCCGATGCGCATGCGTATTGACGTCATCGGGAGATTTCTCCCCGGGCATGCGCACTGTGGCTGGAGTGCTGCATCATGTTGCCACAACAACCGAGGGCTGCGCATTGCGCGTGCGCCGACAGTGACGAGCGCACATCACCGGCCGACTAATGAATGGATCAGGTGTATTTAATGCTGTGATCGGAGAATGAACGCACTTCCACCCCCGCCTCCAGCCTGCTGAGGAAGCGAGAGCGATACGCGTTCAGGACTGGGTGCTGCTTGTCTTCCCCCCACAGTGTGGATCTCCTGCCTCCTTTTTTCTGTCCTGTATATGGGTAAGCCTTGATACTTTCATAGACTGGTATATAGAGCTGGGCAATTACCCTAGGATAGTTTTTAGGTGTCCCCTTTTTACATATATGTGCAGCGGTCTTTTGACTTAATCTGGCCCATTAGGGATAATACATTTTTCATTGAAGTGGATTTTTCTGCTGCCAGTATTGATTATGCAGGTTTGCAATCATTGATTGGGATTCATACACATACTTATGTGTGGGGGGTGATTGTTGGTAAGAAGTCCTCCTTATACCTCTAAAAACATCTTGTTTATTGATGAATAATGATATTTTAAATTTATATATGTATGTCCTTCTTTTTTCAATAAAGATTGTTATATTTTATGGAAATAGCACTCCTTGTGTGTGGTTTATACACATTTTTTCAAATTGTATAGATGGAGTTTTTCCGGATAATTAATCCAATATTTGGGGAATTACTTTCAAATATATTCTTGGGTTATATAATGCACCTACTGAATTTTTCCCTCCGGTCTTTGATCGTGTTTATAATAACTTCACCCTTATATACACCTGTAATATACTACATCACTACACCCCCATATACTACACCTGTAATATACTACACACCCATATACACCTGTAATATACTACACCCCCCATATACTACGCCTGTAATATACTACATCACTACACCCCCCTATACTACACCTGTAATATACTACACCCCTATATACTACACCTGTAATATACTACACCACTACACCTCCCCATATACTACACCTGTAATATACTACATCACTACATCCCCACATCCCCATCTAATACACCTGTAATATACTACATCACTTCACCCTTATATACACCTGTAATATACTACATCACTACACCCCTATATATACCTGGAATATACTACATCCACATATACACCTGTAATATACTACACCCCCCATACACTACACCTGTAATATAGTACATCACTACACCCCCTATACTACACCTGTAATAAACTACATCACTACACCCCCTCCATATACTACACCTGTAATATACTACATTAGTACACCCCCATATATACTACACCTGTAATAAAATACATCACTACACCCCCATATACTACACCTGTAGTAAACTACATCACTACACCCCCTCCATATACTACACCTGTAATATACTACATCGCTACACCCCTATATATACCTGGAATATACTACATCCACATATACACCTGTAATATACTACACCCCCCATACACTACACCTGTAATATACTACATCACTACACCCCCTATACTACACCTGTAATATACTACACCCCCCATATACACCTGTAATATACTACACCCCCACATACTACACCTGTAATATACCACATCACTACACCCCCTCCATATACTACACCTGTAATATACTACACCTGTAATATATTACATCACTACACCCCCATATACTACACCTGTAATAAACTACATCACTACACCCCCTCCATATACTACACCTGTAATTTACTACATCACTACACCCCCTTCATATACTATACCTGTAATATACTACATCACTACACCCCCATATACTACACATGTAATATACTACACCACCATATACACCTGTAATATACTACGTCACTACACTGCCTCCATACTACAACTGTAATAAACTACATCACTACACCCCCCTAAACTACACCTGTAATAAACTACATCACTACACCCCCTCCATATACTACACCTGTAATATACTACATTAGTACACCCCCATATATACTACACCTGTAATAAACTACATCACTACACCCCCATATACTACACCTGTAGTAAACTACATCACTACACCCCCTCCAGATACTACACCTGTAATATACTACATCACTAAACCCCCTCCATATATTTCACCTGTAATATACTACATCACTACAACCCCATATACTACACCTGTAATAAACTACACCACTACACCCCCTCCATATACTACACCTGTAATATACTACATCACTACACCCTCTATACTACACCTGTAATAAACTACATCACTACACCCCCTCCATATACTACATCACTACACCCCCTCCATATACTACACCTGTAATATACTACATCACTACACCCCCTCCATACTACAACTGTAATAAACTGCATCACTACACCCCCCTAAACTACACCTATAATATACTACATCACTACACCACCATATACTAGACCTGTAATAAACTACACCACTACACCCCTCCATATACTACACCTGTAATATACTACATCACTACACCCCCTCCATATACTACACCTGTATTATACTACATCAGTACACCCCCATATATACTACACCTGTAATATAATACATCAGTACACCCCCATATATACTACACCTGTAATAAACTACATCACTACACCCCCTACATATACTACACCTGTAATATACTACATCACTATATCCCCTCCATATACTACACCTGTAATAAACTACACCACTACACCCCCTCCAAATACTACACCTGTAATATATTACATCACTACACCCCCTCCATATACTATACCTGTAATATACTACATCACTACACCCCCTCCATATGCTTTACCTGTAATATACTACATCACTACACCCCCATATACTATACCTGTAATATACTACACCCCCATATACACCTGTAATATACTACACCCCCCATATACTACGCCTGTAATATACTACATCACTACACCCCTCTATACTACACCTGTAATACACTACACCCCTATATACTACACATGTAATATACTACACCACTACACCTCCCCATATACTACACCTGTAATATACTACATCTCTACATCCCCACATCCCCATCTAATACACCTGTAATATACTACATCACTTCACCCTTATATACACCTGTAATTTACTACATCACTACACCCCTATATATACCTGGAATAAACTACATCACTACACTCCCTCCATATACTACACCTGTAATATACTACATCACTATTCCCCCTCCATATACTACACCTGTAATATACTACATCACTACACCCCCTCCATATACTACACCTGTAATATACTACATCACTACACCCCCTATACTATACCACATCACTACACCCCCCTATACTACACCTGTAATAAACTACATCACTACACCCCCCCATACTACACTTGTAAAAAACTATATCACTACACCCCCTCCATATACTACACCTGTAATATACTACATCACTATACCCCCTCCATATACTACACCTCTAATATACTACATCACTACACCCCCTCCATATACTACACCTGTAATATACTACATCACTACATCCCCTCCATATACTACACCTGTACTATACTACATCACTACACCCCCATATACTACACCTGTAATAAACTACACCACTACACCCCTCCATATACTACACCTGTAATATACTACATCACTACACCCCCTCCATATACTACACCTGTAATATACTACATCACTACACCCCCATATACTATACCTGTAATATACTACACCCCCATATACACCTGTAATATACTACACCCCCCATATACTACGCCTGTAATATACTACATCACTACACCCCTCTATACTACACCTGTAATACACTACACCCCTATATACTACACATGTAATATACTACACCACTACACCTCCCCATATACTACACCTGTAATATACTACATCTCTACATCCCCACATCCCCATCTAATACACCTGTAATATACTACATCACTTCACCCTTATATACACCTGTAATTTACTACATCACTACACCCCTATATATACCTGGAATAAACTACATCACTACACTCCCTCCATATACTACACCTGTAATATACTACATCACTATTCCCCCTCCATATACTACACCTGTAATATACTACATCACTACACCCCCTCCATATACTACACCTGTAATATACTACATCACTACACCCCCTATACTATACCACATCACTACACCCCCCTATACTACACCTGTAATAAACTACATCACTACACCCCCCCATACTACTTTTGTAAAAAACTACATCACTACACCCCCTCCATATACTACACCTGTAATATACTACATCACTATACCCCCTCCATATACTACACCTCTAATATACTACATCACTACACCCCCTCCATATACTACACCTGTAATATACTACATCACTACATCCCCTCCATATACTACACCTGTAATATACTACATCACTACACCCCCATATACTACACCTGTAATAAACTACACCACTACACCCCTCCATATACTACACCTGTAATATACTACATCACTACACTCCCTCCATATTACAACTGTAATAAACTACATCACTAAACCCCCCTAAACTAAACCTGCAATAAACTACATCACTGCACCCCCCCCTCATATACTACACCTGTAATATACTACATCACTACACTCCCTCCATACTACAACTGTAATAAACTACATCACTACACCCCCCTAAACTACACCTGTAATATACTACATCACTACACCCCCCTATACTACACCTGTAATATACTACACCCCTATATACTACACCTGTAATATACTACACCACTGCACCTCCCCATATACTACACCTGTAATATACTACATCACTACATCCCCACATCCCCATCTAATACACCTGTAATATACTACACCACTTCACCCTTATATACACCTGTAATATACTACATCACTACACCCCTATATATACCTGGAATAAACTACATCACTAGACCCCCTCCATATACTACACCTGTAATATACTACATCACTATACCCCCTCCATATACTATACCTGTAATATACTACATCACTACAATCCCTCCATATACTACACCTGTAATATACTACATCACTACACTCCCTATACTATACCTGTAATAAACTACCTTACTACACCCCCCTATACTACACCTGTAATAAACTACATCACTACACCCCCCCCATACTACACCTGTAAAAAACTACATCACTACACCCCCTCCATATACTACACCTGTAATATACTACATCAGTACACCCCCATATATACTACACCTGTAATAAACTACATCACTCCCCCCCTCCATATACTACACCTGTAATATACTACATCACTATACCCCCTCCATATACTACACCTGTAATATACTACATCACTACACCACCTCCATATAATACACCTGTAATATACTACATCACTACACCCCCTCCATATACTACACCTGTAATATACTACATCACTACACCCCCATATACTACACCTGTAATAAACTACACCACTACACCCCCTCCATATACTACACCTGTAATTTACTACATCACTACACCCCCTCCATATACTACACCTGTAATATACTACATCACTACACTCCCTCCATACTACAACTGTACTAAACTATATCACTACACCCCCCTAAACTACACCTGTAATAAACTACATCACGACACCCCCTCCATATACTACACCTGTAATATACTACACCAGTACACCCCCATATATACTATACCTGTAATAAACTACATCACTACACCCCCTCCATATACTACACCTGTAATATACTACATCACTACACCCCCTCCATATATTACACCTGTAATATACTACATCACTACACCCCCATATACTACACCTGTAATAAACTACACCACTACACCCTCTATACTACACCTGTAATAAACTACATCACTACACCCCCTCCATATACTACATAACTACACCCCCTCCATATACTACACCTGTAATATACTACATCACTACACCCCCTCCATATTACAACTGTAATAAACTACATCACTACACCCCCCTAAACTACACCTGTAATAAACTACATCACTACACCCCCTCCATATACTACACCCGTAATATACTACATCAGTACACCCCCATATATACTACACCTGTAATATACTACATCACTATACCCCCTCCATATTACAACTGTAATAAACTACATCACTACACCCCCCTAAACTACACCTGTAATAAACTACATCACTACACCCCCTCCATATACTACACCTGTAATGTACTACATCACTATACCCCCTCCATATACTACACCTGTAATAAACTACACCACTACACCCCCTCCATATACTACACCTGTAATATACTACATCACTACACCCCCTATACTACACCTGCAATAAACCACATCGCTACACCCCCTCCATATACTATATCACTACACCCCCTCCATATACTACACCTGTAATATACTACATCACTACACCCCCCTAAACTACACCTGTAATAAACTACATTACTACACCCCCTCCATATACTACACCTGTAATATACTACATCACTATACCCCCTCCATATACTACACCTGTAATATACTACATCACTACACCCCCTCCATCTACTATACCTGTAATATACTACATCACTACACCCCCTCCATATACTACACCTGTAATATACTACATCACTACACCCTCATATACTACACCTGTAATATACTACACCCCCCATATACTACGCCTGTAATATACTACATCACTACACCCCCCTATACTACACCTGTAATATACTACACCCCTATATACTACACCTATAATATACTACACCACTACACCTCCCCATATACTACACCTGTAATATGCTACATCACTACATCCCCACATCCCCATATAATACACCTGTAATATACTACATCACTACACCCCCTCCATATACTACACCTGTAATATACTACATCACTACACCCCTATACTGTACCTGTAATAAACTACCTTACTACACCCCCCTATACTACACCTGTAATAAACTACATCACTACACCCCCCCATACTACACCTGTAAAAACTACATCACTACACCCCCTCCATATACTACACCTGTAATATACTACATCAGTACACCCCCATATATACTACACCTGTAATAAACTACATTACTCCCCCCCTCCATATACTACACCTGTAATATACTACATCACTATACCCCCTCCATATACTACACCTGTAATAAACTACACCACTACACCCCCTCCATATACTACACCTGTAATATACTACATCACTACACCCCCTCCATATACTACACCTGTAATATACTACATCACTACACTCCCTCCATACTACAACTGTTCTAAACTATATCACTACACCCCCCTAAACTACACCTGTAATAAACTACATCACTACACCCCCTCCATATCCTACACCTGTAATATACTACACCAGTACACCCCCATATATACTATACTGTCAGGGCCAGGCGGTCGGGCAGACCCAGGAGGTGGATCCACTGGGCCGAACTCTAAGATGGTGGTAAGGAGTCCGGTAGCTGAAGCACTATGGGCAGCAGAACAGTCCGTGCAAGTGAGTGTAACGGAGAAGTCCCTGGGACCACGGAGTCACAGATGGTAGTCCGGGTGACGTAGCTCAGGTTCGGAAGCCGAGATGAGGTCAGGCGGGGTCCGGAACCTTTGGAGCGAGATGACGGGTCACCGCAGGGATCCGAGATGGTACGGACTGTCAGATGGCAGACGGACAGCGTGCGGGGTTCGGGATTCAGCAGGACCGGATGGCGAGGCAGGATCAGCTCTAGAAGAGAGATACGTGAGTATGGCAAGACGACACAAGGAGACCTGACTCCTAGCTTGGAAAACACGAAGATCAGGCCCCGCCCTCTTGGACAATACACCCCTATATACCCTGTACCTGTTTAGCCTCATTTCCTGTTAATGGACGCTGGCCCTTTAAGAAAGGGTCAGTGACCGCGCGCGCGCCCTAATGCGCATGCGCGCAGCCCGGGTGCCAGAAGCCAGGGAAGGAGGCTGAGAAGAGGACGCAGGGGAGCCGGCCAGGGCCTGGGAGGCCGTCGGGCGCCGCGATCGGAGACCAGGGGGCCTGGGAAGGACGGGCACCGGAGCCAAGGACCCGGGGAGCGTGGCAGGTGAGCCGGGGAGCGGGGCTGAGGACCCGGGGAGCGGAGCGGAGGACTCGGGGAGGGGAGCCAAGGACCCGGGGAGCGTGACAGTACCCCCCCCCACGCCCCCCTCCCCGCAACCGGGACATGAAGGCACGGATCAGAGGAGTGCCCACGTTCTCCCTGGGCTCCCAGGACCTATCCTCAGGACCATACCCTTCCTAGTCCACCAGGAAGAACTGTCGACCTCGTACGGTCTTCATGGCCACGATATCCCTTACCGCATAGATGTCGTCATCGGCAATAGGTGGAGGAGCCGGACTGGCAGCAGCGGAGAAGGGACCAAGGACAACCGGCTTGAGCAGGGAGACGTGGAATGAGTTGGGTATCCTCATCGTGGCCGGGAGCTGTAGCTTGTAGGAGACCTCATTGATCTTGCAGAGGACCTTAAACGGCCCGATGTAGCGAGGGCCCAGCTTGTAGGAAGGTATCTTCACTCGGATGTACTGGGAAGCAAGCCAGACCAGGTCACCAGGAGAGAAACACGGAGGGTCCAGACGCCTCTTGTCAGCGTGTTTCTTCATCCGCTGGGAAGCGCGTCCAAGGGACGCCTTGACAGAGTCCCAAATGGTAGCGAAGTCACGGGCTACAGTATCAGCCGCAGGGACATCCGAAGAAGGGGATATAGGCAATGGAACGGAGGGCTGGAGTCCGTAAACGACATGGAAGGGAGATTTGGAGGACGACTCACTGATGTGGTGGTTATGTGAGAATTCAGCCCAAGGCAGAAGCGTGGACCAGTCGTCGTGATGGGTGTTGACATAGTGACGTAAGAAGGATGTCAAGATTTGATTGACCCTCTCCACTTGGCCATTAGACTGAGGATGGTATGCGGAAGAAATGTCCAGAGTTACTCCCAGATGTTTGCAGAGCGCCCTCCAGAAGCGGGAGGTGAACTGAGTTCCTCTGTCGGACACGATGTGGGATGGAAAGCCATGCAAGCGGAAGATGTGATGGATATAGGCTTCCGCGAGTTCCTGAGCAGAGGGCAGTCCAGCCATGGGGATGAAGTGAGCCATTTTGGAGAACCGGTCCACCACGACCCATATGACTGTGTGTCCAGAGGATAATGGCAAGTCCGTAATAAAATCCATCGCTATGTGTTGCCACGGAACTGAGGGTATAGGCAGAGGCAGAAGACGGCCATAGGGCAGGTGTTTGGGCGTCTTGTTTCTGGCACAAGAGGAGCAGGCAGACACAAAAGCAGCGACGTCCGTGCGAAGGGATGGCCACCAGTAATGGCGTACAATCGCACCCCATGTTCTCTTCTGGCCTGCATGACCGGCTGTTTTTGAGGCATGACCCCAGTGTAACACTTTTTGCCTGTCAGTCTCAGAGACATAGGTCTTTCCGGGCGGTATCTGGGCCAGGGTGACAGGGGCCACCGAAATGATCTTGCTAGGAGAGATGATGGGTTGGGTAGTCTCTTCCTCCTGCTCCATGGGCATGAAAGACCTAGACAAAGCATCAGCGCGTACGTTCTTGTCCGCGGGTCGGAAATGGAGCTGGAAGTCAAACCTGGCAAAGAATAGGGACCACCTGGCTTGCCGTGGGTTCAGTCGCTGAGCGGACCGCAGGTATTCCAGGTTCTTGTGGTCCGTGTAGATAATCACGGGGTACACTGCTCCTTCCAGGAGGTAGCGCCACTCCTCCAGAGCCAGTTTGACCGCCAATAGTTCTCGGTCACCGATGGTGTAATTACGTTCAGGTGCTGAGAAGCTCTTGGAGAAGAAACCGCACGTCACCATCTTGCCGGAGGAGGACTTCTGCATGAGCACTGCTCCGGCTCCCGAGGAGGAGGCATCCACCTCCAAGGTGAACTGGCGGTTTAACTCCGGACGGTGGAGTACAGGAGCGGAGGCAAATGCTCGCTTCAGTGAGCAAAACGCGGCGTCGGCCGCAGGTGACCAGTCCTTTGGATTAGCCTCCTTTTTGGTCAAAGCGGAGAGAGGAGCAGTCAGGGCAGAGAAGTGAGGGATAAACTGGCGGTAGTAGTTGGCGAATCCCAGGAACCGTTGGATTGCCTTCAGTCCAGAAGGGGGAGGCCAGTTGAGTATGGAGGAGACCTTCTTTGGATCCATCTGCAGTCCAGTGCCCGAGATGATGTATCCCAGGAAAGGGAGAGAAGACTGCTCAAAGACACACTTCTCATATTTGGCGTAGAGACGATTCTCTCTCAGTCTTTGTAAAACCAGCTGTACGTTCTCTCTGTGGGTCTGGAGGTCCGGAGAGAAGATAAGGATGTCATCCAGATAAACTACTACACAGATGTAGAGGAGGTCCCGGAATATGTCGTTCACTAGTGATGAGCGAGTACTAAAAAGCTCGGGTGCTCGAAGCTCGGGCCGAGCCTCCCAAGATACTCGTGTACTCGGCCCGAGCACCGAGCCCAATGTTATCCTATGGGAGACCCGAGTATTTTTGTGAAATGACCCCCCGGCAGCATGGAGAAACCCTAAAAATGTCACAAAAGTCTCAGAAGAGTGCTCAAATGACATGGCATCAGCATGGGGAAGACCCCTTGAAGCATTTATCACTCAAAAGTCACAGATGTGAACAATTTTGTCCGAGTTTTACGCCATTTTTACGGACTCACCAGAAAACCTTCCAAAATGACACCAAAATGAATTTTCATGGCGGAAATGTTAAGGGCACATACCCAATAGTGAGATAGAGCTGGTGTATGTTACTTTTTGAGATTAATACATGAAAGATTTTACATGAAAACCTTGTGTGGCACTCCGATGTCCAAAACGCACGTTTTGTGCTTTTTACTAGCGATGTCGGTCATTTTTTTTTTTTTATTCTATCTCCCTCAGTCCGTCGGTCTGTCTCTCTCTGTCTTGTCTGTCCCCCTCTCACAGTCTGTCGGTCAGTTCCCCCCCCTCTCTCTTACTTACCGTTCCCCGATCACTGCCGCGGCGCTGCACAGCTGTTCAAACTCCGGTGGCTTTTCCTCTTTTGAAAAAGCCGGCCGCTCATTAATCAATCTCCTATTCCCTGCTGTCCTGCTTTTCGGCGCCTATGATTGGTTGCAGTGAGACACGCTCCCACACTGAGTGACAGCTGTCTCACTGCAACCAATCACAGCAGCCGGTGTGTGTATACTGTGCAGTGAAATAAATAATTAAATAATTAAAAAAAACGGCATGCGGTCCCCCCAATTTTAATACCAGCCAGATAAAGCCATACGGCTGAAGGCTGGTATTCTCAGGATGGGGAGCTCCACGTTATGGGGAGCCCCCCACCCTAACAATATCAGTCAGCAGCCGCCCAGAATTGCCGCATACATTAGATGCGACAGTTCTGGGGCTGTACCCGGCTCTTCCCGATTTACCCTGGTGCGTTGGCAAATCGGGGTAATAAGGAGTTAATGGCAGCCCATAGCTGCCACTAAATCCTAGATTAATCATGTCAGGCGTCTCCCCGAGATTCCTTCCATGATTAATCTGTAAATTACAGTTAAAAAACACACACACCCGAAAAATCCTTTATTAGAAATAAAAAACACTAACAAAGTCCCTCATTACCAATTTATTAACCCCGACAAACCCTCCATGTCCGGCGTAATCCACAGTCCTCCAGCGTCGCGTCCAGCTCTGCTGCATGGAAGTGACAGGAGCTGCAGAAGACACCGCCGCTCCGGTCACCTCCACGCAGCTAATGAGATGAGTATAGCGATCAGCTGAGCTGTCACTGAGGTTACCTGGATCCAGCGGTGGATGCAGCGGTGGCCGCGGGTAACCTCAGTGACAGCTCAGCTGATCGCGCTACTCACCGCCGCTCCAGTCAGCTCCATGCACCAACTGAGGTGAGTAGAGCGATCAGCTGCTGTCACTGAGGTTAATCGCGGCACCGCTGGATCCAGCGGTGGCCGGGAGTTACCTGACTGACAGCAGCTGATCGCGCTATTCCCTTCATTAGCTGCGTGGAGGTGACCGGCGGCTTTTACTATTTTGAAAAAGCCGGCCGCTCATTAAACAATCTCCTATTCCCTGCTTTCCCCGCCCACCGGTGCCTATGATTGGTTGCAGTGAGACACGCCCCCACGCTGAGTGACAGGTGTCACACTGCACCCAATCACAGCAGCCGGTGGGCGTGTCTATACTGTGCAGTAAAATAAATTAATAAATAATTAAAAAAAAACGGCGTGCGGTCCCCCCCATTTTAATGCCAGCCAGATAAAGCCATACGGCTGAAGGCTGGTATTCTCAGGATGGGGAGCTCCACGTTATGGGGAGCCCCCCAGCCTAACAATATCAGTCAGCAGCCGCCCAGAATTGCCGCATACATTATATGCGACAGTTCTGGGGCTGTACCCGGCTCTTCCCGATTTGCCCTGGTGCTTTGGCAAATCGGGGTAATAAGGAGTTAATGGCAGCCCATAGCTGCCACTAAATCCTAGATTAATCATGTCAGGCGTCTATGAGACACCCTCCATGATTAATCTGTAAGTTACAGTAAATAAACACACACACCCGAAAAATCCTTTATTAGAAATAAAAAACACACACACATTCCCTGGTTCACCACTTTAATCAGCCCCAAAAAGCCCTCCATGTCCGGCGTCATCCAGGATGTTCCAGCGTCGCATCCTGCGCTGCTGCATAGAGGTGACCGGAGCTGCAGAAGACACCGCCGCTCCGGTCACTTCCACGCAGCAAATGAGGTGAGTAGCGCGATCAGCTGAGCTGTCACTGAGGTTACCCGCTGTCACTGGATCCAGTGACAGCGGGTAACCTCAGTGACAGCTCAGCTGATCGCACGGCTGTCTTCATTAGCTGCGTGGAGGTGACCGGAGCGGCGGTGTCTTCTGCAGCTCCTGTCACTTCCATGCAGCAGAGCTGGACGCGACGCCGGAGTCCGTGGAGTACGCCGGACATGGAGGGTTTGTCGGGGTTAATAAATTGGTAATGAGGGACTTTGTTAGTGTTTTTTATTTCTAATAAAGGATTTTTCGGATGTGTGTGTTTTTTAACTGTAATTTACAGATTAATCATGGAAGGAATCTCGGGGAGACGCCTGACATGATTAATCTAGGATTTAGTGGCAGCTATGGGCTGCCATTAACTCCTTATTACCCCGATTTGCCAACGCACCAGGGTAAATCGGGAAGAGCCGGGTACAGTCCCAGAACTGTCGCATATAATGTATGCGGCAATTCTGGGCAGCTGTTGGCTGATATTGTTAGGGTGGGGGGCTCCCCATAACGTGGAGCTCCCCATCCTGAGAATACCAGCCTTCAGCCGTATGGCTTTATCTGGCTGGTTTTAAAAATGGGGGGAACCGCACGCCGTTTTTTTTAATTATTTAATAAATAATTAAAATTAATAATTAAAATTAATAAATAATTAAAAAAAACGGCGTGCGGTTCCCCCCATTTTTAAAACCAGCCAGATAAAGCCATACGGCTGAAGGCTGGTATTCTCAGGATGGGGAGCTCCACGTTATGGGGAGCCCCCCACCCTAACAATATCAGCCAACAGCCGCCCAGAATTGCCGCATACATTATATGCGACAGTTCTGGGACTGTACCCGGCTCTTCCCGATTTGCCCTGGTGCGTTGGCAAATCGGGGTAATAAGGAGTTATTAGCAGCCCATAGCTGCCAATAAGTCCTAGATTAATCATGTCAGGCGTCTATGAGACACCCTCCATGATTAATCTGTAAGTTACAGTAAATAAACACACACACACCAGAAAAAATCCTTTATTAGAAATAAAAACACACACATATACCCTGGTTCACCACTTTAATCAGCCCGAAAAAGCCCTCCATGTCCGGCGTAATCCAGGATGATCCAGCGTCGCATCCAGCGCTGCTGCATGGAGGTGACCGGAGCCGCAGCACACACAGCCGCTCCGGTCACCTCCACACAGCAAATGAACACAGCCGCGCGATCAGCTGCTGTCACTGAGGTTACCCGCGGCCACCGGTGGATGCAGCGGTGACAGCGGGTAACCTCAGTGACAGCAGCTGATCGCGCGGCTGTGTTCATTTGCTGTGTGGAGGTGACCGGAGCGGCGGTGTCTGCTGCAGCTCCGGTCACCTCCATGCAGCAGCGCTGGATGCGACGCTGGATCATCCTGGATTACGCCGGACAAGGAGGGCTTTTTCGGGCTGATTAAAGTGGTGAACCAGGGTATATGTGTGTGTTTTTTATTTCTAATAAAGGATTTTTTCTGGTGTGTGTGTTTATTTACTGTAACTTACAGATTAATCATGGAGGGTGTCTCATAGACGCATGACATGATTAATCTAGGACTTATTGGCAGCTATGGGCTTCCAATAACTCCTTATTACCCCGATTTGCCAACGCACCAGGGTAAATCGGGAAGAGCCGGGTACAGCCCCAGAATTGTCGCATATAATGTATGCGGCAATTCTGGCCAGCTGCTGACTGATATTGTTAGGGTGGGGGGCTCCCCATAACGTGGGGCTCCCCATCCTGAGAATACCAGCCTTCAGCTGTATGGCTTTATCTGGCTGGTATTAAAATTGGGGGGAACCGCACGCCGTTTTTTTAATTATTTATTTATTTATTTTACTGCACAGTATAGACACGCCCACCGGCTGCTGTGATTGGGTGCAGTGTGACACCTGTCACTCAGCGTGGGGGCGTGTCTCACTGCAACCAATCATAGGCGCCTGTGGGCGTGGAAAGCAGGGAATATGAGATGGCTGTGTACAGAGCACAGCGCGCCGGCCGGTATAAAGGCTCGGTCACGCTGTGCAGGCCGGCCAATCACTGCAATTCCACAACTAACAGGGCTGTGGCATTGCAGTGGTCTGCCAGCCAATCCCTGCATGAGGGCTGGCTCTCAAAAGAGCGCCAACATGCAGGGATGAAGACCACGAGTAAAGCACGAGTATTGCAAAATTACTCGGTACCCGCCGAGCAGCCCGAGTACAGTGATACTCGTGCGAGTACCGAGTAGTTACAAGCATGCTCGCTCATCACTATCGTTCACCAATTCTTGGAAGACTGCTGGTGCGTTACACAGGCCGAAGGGCATCACGCAGTATTCATAATGCCCATCGCGAGTATTAAACGCGGTCTTCCATTCGTCCCCAGAGCGGATACGAACTAGGTTGTAGGCACCCCGAAGATCCAGCTTGGTGAACACACGGGCTCCTCTGAGCCGGTCGAACAATTCGGGGATGAGCGGCAGAGGGTACTTGTTCTTTACGGTGATCTGATTCAGACCCCGGTAGTCGATGCATGGGCGTAGGTCACCCTCTTTCTTCTTAACGAAGAAGAAGCCTGCTCCCGCAGGAGAGGAGGATCTCCGGATGAATCCCTTTGCCAGGCTTTCTGTGATGTAGGTGGACATGGCCCTGGTTTCGGCTGGAGACAACGGATATATCCGTCCTCGAGGCGGTGTTGTTCCTGGGAGCAGGTCGATGGCACAATCGTAGGGACGGTGTGGCGGAAGTACCTCAGACTCCTTCTTGTCAAAAACGTCTGCGAAGGACCAATAGGCCGAAGGCAGTTCCGGCAGGTTCTCTGGAACCGGAGGTCGTCGGATAGGTTGTATGGACTTCAGACACTTCTCATGACAAGCAGGACCCCATCGGGTGATTTCGCCAGTACCCCAGCTGACTGATGGTTCGTGTGTCCGCAACCAGGGAAGTCCCAGCAGGATTTGATGGGACATGTGTGGAAGGACGTAGAGAGCGATGTTCTCGGTGTGCAGGGCACCGATACGCAGTTCGACCGGACTGGTGACCCAGGAGATGGTATCAGAGAGGGGTCTCCCATCCACAGAGGCAATCACTAGGGGCTTATCGAGTGGAGTAACAGGCAGCTGGTACTTGTCCACCGTGGCCTGCTGGATGAAATTGCCTGCTGCTCCAGAGTCGAGGTATGCCTCAGCCGTGAAGCGCGTCTCTCCCGTTGACACTTGCACAGTCCACATAACCGGGTCTGAGAGAGTCCCAGCACCTAGGGTGGCCTCTCCTACCAACCCTAGGCTTTGGAGTTTCCCGGCCTTTCCGGACAGGAGCGCAGGAGGTGTGTGTCCTCTCCGCAGTAAAAGCAGAGACCCTTGGCGAGCCGCTCTGCTCGACGTTGTTCAGACTGTCGTACTCGGTCGATCTGCATGGGCTCGTGGACGGGAATCCCAGCTGTTGATGACTGAGATACGGAGGGCTTCTGTGGAGGAGAGGAATGCCGTACCGGACGTCTCTCACGAGACAGCTCTTTGGAGCGCTCCTGAAAACGTATGTCCACTCGAGTTGCTAGGGCAATCAGGGCATCTAGGGTGGAGGGCACGTCACGACCCGCCAACTCATCTTTGATGCGACTCGAGAGTCCTTCCCAGAAGGCGGCTGTGAGGGCCTCATTATTCCACCCGAGTTCTGAAGCCAAAGTGCGGAAACGGATGGCGTATTGGCCCACCGTCAGTGTTCCTTGACGTAAGCGGAGGAGGGATGAAGCAGACGCAGAGGCGCGTCCCGGCTCGTCAAAGGTGCTGCGAAAGGCCTGCAGGAACTCTTGAAGATCCTTGGTCATAGGGTCCTCCTTCTCCCACAACGGGTTCATCCATGCCAGTGCCTCGCCCTCCAGGTGAGACATGATGAAGGCGACCTTGGCTTGGTCGGAGGCAAACAGATGTGGCAGCTGCGTGAAATGGAGGGAGCATTGGTTTATAAACCCCCTGCAGGACTTGGGATCTCCGGCGTACCGGGGTGGTGAGGCCAAACGCAGTCTGGAAGCATCCGAAGAAGCAGCCACGGGAGCGGGGGACGTGGCTTGACTAGTGGCGGCTTGGGATGTCGAAGACGTGACTGCCGCTTGTAGCGTGGTCAGGCGGGTGTCCACGGAAGTCATAAAGTTCAGCATGCGGGTCTGGACTTCACGCTGGCGTTGGAGTTCCTCTTGCAAGGCCGCTAGTGCTGCAGCGGGATCCATGGCCTGATCTTACTGTCAGGGCCAGGCGGTCGGGCAGACCCAGGAGGTGGATCCACTGGGCCGAACTCTAAGATGGTGGTAAGGAGTCCGGTAGCTGAAGCACTATGGGCAGCAGAACAGTCCGTGCAAGTGAGTGTAACGGAGAAGTCCCTGGGACCACGGAGTCACAGATGGTAGTCCGGGTGACGTAGCTCAGGTTCGGAAGCCGAGATGAGGTCAGGCGGGGTCCGGAACCTTTGGAGCGAGATGACGGGTCACCGCAGGGATCCGAGATGGTACGGACTGTCAGATGGCAGACGGACAGCGTGCGGGGTTCGGGATTCAGCAGGACCGGATGGCGAGGCAGGATCAGCTCTAGAAGAGAGATACGTGAGTATGGCAAGACGACACAAGGAGACCTGACTCCTAGCTTGGAAAACACGAAGATCAGGCCCCGCCCTCTTGGACAATACACCCCTATATACCCTGTACCTGTTTAGCCTCATTTCCTGTTAAAGGACGCTGGCCCTTTAAGAAAGGGTCAGTGACCGCGCGCGCGCCCTAATGCGCATGCGCGCAGCCCGGGTGCCAGAAGCCAGGGAAGGAGGCTGAGAAGAGGACGCAGGGGAGCCGGCCAGGGCCTGGGAGGCCGTCGGGCGCCGCGATCGGAGACCAGGGGGCCTGGGAAGGACGGGCACCGGAGCCAAGGACCCGGGGAGCGTGGCAGGTGAGCCGGGGAGCGGGGCTGAGGACCCGGGGAGCGGAGCGGAGGACCCGGGGAGGGGAGCCAAGGACCCGGGGAGCGTGACATATACCTGTAATAAACTACATCACTACACCCCCATATACTACACCTGTAATAAACTACACCACTACACCCCCTCCATATACTACACCTGTAATATACTACATCACTACACCCCCTCCATATACTACACCTGTAATATACTACATCACTACACTCCCTCCATACTACAACTGTACTAAACTATATCACTACACCCCCCTAAACTACACCTGTAATAAACTACATCACTACACCCCCTCCATATACTACACCTGTAATATACTACACCAGTACACCCCCATATATACTATACCTGTAATAAACTACATCACTACACCCCCTCCATATACTACACCTGTAATATACTACATCACTACACCCCCTCCATATATTACACCTGTAATATACTACATCACTACACCCCCATATACTACACCTGTAATAAACTACACCACTACACCCTCTATACTACACCTGTAATAAACTACATCACTACACCCCCTCCATATACTACATAACTACACCCCCTCCATATACTACACCTGTAATATACTACATCACTACACCCCCTCCATATTACAACTGTAATAAACTACATCACTACACCCCCCTAAACTACACCTGTAATAAACTACATCACTACACCCCCTCCATATACTACACCCGTAATATACTACATCAGTACACCCCCATATATACTACACCTGTAATATACTACATCACTATACCCCCTCCATATTACAACTGTAATAAACTACATCACTACACCCCCCTAAACTACACCTGTAATAAACTACATCACTACACCCCCTCCATATACTACACCTGTAATGTACTACATCACTATACCCCCTCCATATACTACACCTGTAATAAACTACACCACTACACCCCCTCCATATACTACACCTGTAATATACTACATCACTACACCCCCTATACTGCACCTGCAATAAACCACATCACTACACCCCCTCCATATACTATATCACTACACCCCCTCCATATACTACACCTGTAATATACTACATCACTACACCCCCCTAAACTACACCTGTAATAAACTACATTACTACACCCCCTCCATATACTACACCTGTAATATACTACATCACTATACCCCCTCCATATACTACACCTGTAATATACTACATCACTACACCCCCTCCATCTACTATACCTGTAATATACTACATGACTACACCCCCTCCATATACTACACCTGTAATATACTACATCACTACACCCTCATATACTACACCTGTAATATACTACACCCCCATATACACCTGTAATATACTACACCCCCCATATACTACGCCTGTAATATACTACATCACTACACCCCCCTATACTACACCTGTAATATACTACACCCCTATATACTACACCTATAATATACTACACCACTACACCTCCCCATATACTACACCTGTAATATGCTACATCACTACATCCCCACATCCCCATATAATACACCTGTAATATACTACATCACTTCACCCTTATATACACCTGTAATATACTACATCACTACACCCCCTCCATATACTACACCTGTAATATACTACATCACTACACCCCCTATACTGTACCTGTAATAAACTACCTTAATACACCCCCCTATACTACACCTGTAATAAACTACATCACTACACCCCCCCATACTACACCTGTAAAAACTACATCACTACACCCCCTCCATATACTACACCTGTAATATACTACATCAGTACACCCCCATATATACTACACCTGTAATAAACTACATTACTCCCCCCCTCCATATACTACACCTGTAATATACTACATCACTATACCCCCTCCATATACTACACCTGTAATAAACTACACCACTACACCCCCTCCATATACTACACCTGTAATATACTACATCACTACACCCCCTCCATATACTACACCTGTAATATACTACATCACTACACTCCCTCCATACTACAACTGTTCTAAACTATATCACTACACCCCCCTAAACTACACCTGTAATAAACTACATCACTACACCCCCTCCATATCCTACACCTGTAATATACTACACCAGTACACCCCCATATATACTATACCTGTAATAAACTACATCACTACACCCCCATATACTACACCTGTAATAAACTACATCACTACACCCCCTCCATATACTACACCTGTAATATACTACATCACTACACCCTCTATACTACACCTGTAATAAACTACATCACTACACCCCCTCCATATACTACACCTGTAATATACTACATCACTACACCCCCTCCATACTACAACTGTAATATACTACACCCCATATACACCTGTAATATACTACACCCCCCATATACTACGCCTGTAATATACTACATCACTACACCCCCCTATACTACACCTGGAATATACTACACCCCCATATACACCTGTAATATACTACACCCTCCATATACTACGCCTGTAATATACTACATCACTACACCCCCCTATACTACACCTGTAATATACTACACCCCTATATACTAAATCTGTAATATACTACACCACTACACCTCCCCATACACTACACCTGTAATATACTACATCACTACATCCCCACATCCCCATCCAATACACCTGTAATATACTACATCACTTCACCCTTATATACACCTGTAATATACTACATCACTACACCCCTATATATACCTGGAATATACTACATCCCCATATACACCTGTAATATACTACACCCCCCATACACTACACCTGTAATATATTACATCACTACACCCCCCTATACTACACCTGTAATATACTACACCCCCCATATACACCTGTAATATACTACACCCCCATATACTACACCTGTAATATACTACATCACTACACCCCCTCCATATACTACACCTGTAATATACTACACCCCTATATACTACACCTGTAATATACTACATCACTACACCCCCGTATACTACACCTGTAATATACTACATCACCACACCCCCTCCATATACTACACCTGTAATATACTACATCACTACACCCCCTCCATATACTATGCCTGTAATATAATACATCACTACACCCCCATATACTACACCTGTAATATACTACACCCCCATATACACCTGTAATATACTACACCCCCCATATACTACGCCTTTAATATACTACATCACTACACCCCCCTTTACTGCACCTGTAATATACTACACCCCTTATATACTCCTGTAATATACTACACCCCCATATACTACACCTGTAATATACTACATCACTACACCCTTATACACACCTGTAATATACTACATCACTACACCCCATATACTACACCGGTAATATACTACACCCCTATATACTACACCTGTAATATACTACACCCCTAAACCTCCCCATATACTACACCTGTAATATACTAAATCACTACATCCCCACATCGCCATCCAATACACCTGTAATATACTACATCACTTCACCCTTATATACACCTGTAATATACTACATCACTACACCCCCATATACTACACCTGTAATATACCACAGCCCCATATACACCTGTAATATACTACACCCGCCATATACTACGCCTGTAATATACTACATCTCTACACCCCCCTATACTACACCTGTAATATACTACACCCCCTATATACACCTGAAATATACTACACCCCCATATACTACACCTGTAATATATTACATCACTACACCCTTATACACACCTGTAATATACTACATCACTACACCCCCATATACTACACCTGTAATATACTACACCCCTATATACTACACCTGTAATATGCTACACCACTACACCTCCCCATATACTACACCTGTAATATACTACATCCCCACATCCCCATCTAATACACCTGTAATATACTACATCACTTCACCCTTATATACACCTGTAATATACTACATCACTACACCCCCATATATACCTGGAATATACTACATCACTATACCCCTATATATCTGGAATATACTACATCACTACACCCCTATATACACATGTAATATACTACATCACTACACCCCTATATGCACCTGTAATATGCTACATCACTACATCCCCATATACTACACCTGTAATATACTACAGCCCCATATAATACACCTGTAGTATACTACACCCCTCATGTACTACACCTGTAATATACTACATCACTACACCCCCATTTACTACACCACTATATACAACTCCCCCATATACTACACCACTATATACTACACCTGTAATAAAGCTACATCACTACACCCCATGTACTACACCACTATATACTACACCACTATATACACAACACCATATACTACACCTGTAAATCTACACCACTACATCCCCAGTATTAGTCACCAGTCTCCCCCTCCCCCATTGTCCCCTCATCAGCTTGTTAGTCACTACTTACCTCTCCCTTGTTATTGTCCCCATCCTCAGGCACCTCCGCACAGGCCCTGCGATGAGCTGCTCCTTCTGTTGTACGGGCCCTGGCTGCGCTGATGCTGTTTTCCGAGGGGCCCCCGCCACTGCTTCTCTCCGTGAAGGCCCCCGCTGTGCCGCTTCTTCTCCTGCCTGGCGGGAACTTTTGAAATGACACACGCCGCGCAGTACTACTGACCATATCAGAGCGCGTGCGTGTGTCACAGAGAAAGTGCCGGCTGGGAACAGAGGAGAGGTTCCTGCATTCCACTGCTTGCACTGACTGTGCGGAGCTGCAGGATCGCTCCCTGCCCGGCACGCATTAGCTTTGCTCCACTTTACCGGCTGAAGACGGGCGGGCCGGTCACAGACAGTAGGCGGGCCGGATGTTGCCCGCAGGCTGCCCCTTGCCCAGGTCTGATAAAGACAAATCCTAAAAGTCTTGTTACCTTAGGACCCCGTTAACTGCAGGGATCTGTTTAGGTTCTCTCAGGCTCACACCCCTGGCCAGTGTTCACTCAACACAGAGCCAGGTCACACAGCATGTGATTGCTTCAACAAGCCTGGCTCTCAACTGAGACCCACCCTGATGTGCCCTGCAAGCTTTAAACCAAATGCTGGACATGAGGATGTTTCAAAAACTGGACTGGGGAAGGAATCTGTTTTTCTTTCCCAGTAATAGCTATAGCAAACTCAGAGGGTTTCTAGACACATTCTGGGATTACACTTAGCGTCCTTCAAATATTACCCCTGTCACAGCCTCACTAATATATTATATATATATATATATATATATATATATATATATATATATATATTTTATATATATATATATATAATATATATTTATATATATATAGGGTTGGACTGGGGGGCCAGGGGCCCACCAGGAAAATTGCCTCTAGGAGCCCACACTATAGCTGTCATCAACATTTTTATTACTTGTTCATTTTCGGCTTCTCTCACTAAAACATGCGCCTTTTAGCAAACTATACAGTGCGCAAAAGAGACCTGTCCTGTGCCTGCATATGTCACAGGATTTCTTGTAGCATCTTATTTATTGTTGTTAATAATGGAATCTGTGATTTACAATCAGTCGCAGTTTTTCTTACACACAAACATTCCTTGTCCTCGATAAACCACCAAGTCCATCAGCCAAACAATATTCAAAGTGAAGTAAAATGCTATTCAGCTCCTTCAAATGGAGTTTCAAGTGGATATTACTAAAGTTAATCCCCCTATGCCGCCATCTATCTGTGAAATCCCCTATAAGAGTCAGTGTGTGGTGGTGTGAAGCATTACCGCTCCAATACACTTTACCATTTGGAGACTGGTGAATATTCATCTTCTCTTCCCACCTTCACACATTACCAGGCCCAGACTGACCATAGTGCAATTCTGGCAAATGCCAGATGGGTCGATCCCTGTAGTGGGCCTGTCCCTGTATTGGGCCGCTCTATCTGCAGTCACCGCCGCTCTGCTCATTAGTGTGCAGGCCAGGCTGCATTATTTGCTGTGCGCACACTAGCTGCAGCAGGACCAGGAGGCAGCGCGCTGTGCTGTCCTGTGCCGACCCTGCTGTGTAATAGTGTGCCCACACTGCTGAGCAGCGCGACGGTGGCAGTGACCGCAGCTTCCTCCTTCCTATTCAAATGTATTTGCGTCTTTCAGATGTAAATACATTTGAACAGTGCGCCCCGCCCCCGACATGCAGCGACATGATGAGATCAGCACCTTTCTGATGTCATCACAGTGCTGCGGGCGCCACACAGGATACATCAGTCAGCACTCCATGGAGGCAAGCATTGTTGACCTTAGGGAGATCAACATATCCACTGCGGAGACACCATCACGTGTTTCTCAACGCAGTGATTCTAGAGCATTGCCCCCTGGGAAGTATGCAAATAAGAAAGCCGCGGAGACACCATCACGTGTTTCTCAACGCTGGCAGGAAACTAGCCAGGTCTTTCACCGGGAAGGAACAACCACGGGAAGGGCAGTCTCCAGTCAAGGAGACCACCTATACCAAACATGGTATCCATCCACAGACAGCCGTTTCGGGGTATTTGCCCCTCATCAGTGTGGAGTAGGAATCTGGCTAGTGGGGGCAATGCCTAGTAAAAGACTACTTAAGCAAGCATTGTTGACCTTAGGGAGATCAACATATCCACTGCGGAGACACCATCACGTGTTTCTCAACGCAGTGATTCTAGAGCATTGCCCCCTGGGAAGTATGCAAATAAGAAAGCCACGGAGACACCATCACGTGTTTCTCAACGCTGGCAGGAAACTAGCCAGGTCTTTCACCGGGAAGGAACAACCACGGGAAGGGCAGTCTCCAGTCAAGGAGACCACCTATACCAAACATGGTATCCATCCACAGACAGCCGTTTCGGGGTATTTGCCCCTCATCAGTGTGGAGTAGGAATCTGGCTAGTGGGGGCAATGCCTAGTAAAAGACTACTTAAGCAAGCATTGTTGACCTTAGGGAGATCAACATATCCACTGCGGAGACACCATCACGTGTTTCTCAACGCAGTGATTCTAGAGCATTGCCCCCTGGGAAGTATGCAAATAAGAAAGCCGCGGAGACACCATCACGTGTTTCTCAACGCTGGCAGGAAACTAGCCAGGTCTTTCACCGGGAAGGAACAACCACGGGAAGGGCAGTCTCCAGTCAAGGAGACCACCTATACCAAACATGGTATCCATCCACAGACAGCCGTTTCGGGGTATTTGCCCCTCATCAGTGTGGAGTAGGAATCTGGCTAGTGGGGGCAATGCCTAGTAAAAGACTACTTAAGCAAGCATTGTTGACCTTAGGGAGATCAACATATCCACTGCGGAGACACCATCACGTGTTTCTCAACGCAGTGATTCTAGAGCATTGCCCCCTGGGAAGTATGCAAATAAGAAAGCCGCGGAGACACCATCACGTGTTTCTCAACGCTGGCAGGAAACTAGCCAGGTCTTTCACCGGGAAGGAACAACCACGGGAAGGGCAGTCTCCAGTCAAGGAGACCACCTATACCAAACATGGTATCCATCCACAGACAGCCGTTTTGGGGTATTTGCCCCTCATCAGTGTGGAGTAGGAATCTGGCTAGTGGGGGCAATGCCTAGTAAAAGACTTTCCTGCCAGCGTTGAGAAACACGTGATGGTGTCTCCGCGGCTTTCTTATTTGCATACTTCCCAGGGGGCAATGCTCTAGAATCACTGCGTTGAGAAACACGTGATGGTGTCTCCGCAGTGGATATGTTGATCTCCCTAAGGTCAACAATGCTTGCTTAAGTAGTCTTTTACTAGGCATTGCCCCCACTAGCCAGATTCCTACTCCACACTGATGAGGGGCAAATACCCCGAAACGGCTGTCTGTGGATGGATACCATGTTTGGTATAGGTGGTCTCCTTGACTGGAGACTGCCCTTCCCGTGGTTGTTCCTTCCCGGTGAAAGACCTGGCTAGTTTCCTGCCAGCGTTGAGAAACACGTGATGGTGTCTCCGCGGCTTTCTTATTTGCATACTTCCCAGGGGGCAATGCTCTAGAATCACTGCGTTGAGAAACACGTGATGGTGTCTCCGCAGTGGATATGTTGATCTCCCTAAGGTCAACAATGCTTGCTTAAGTAGTCTTTTACTAGGCATTGCCCCCACTAGCCAGATTCCTACTCCACACTGATGAGGGGCAAATACCCCGAAACGGCTGTCTGTGGATGGATACCATGTTTGGTATAGGTGGTCTCCTTGACTGGAGACTGCCCTTCCCGTGGTTGTTCCTTCCCGGTGAAAGACCTGGCTAGTTTCCTGCCAGCGTTGAGAAACACGTGATGGTGTCTCCGCGGCTTTCTTATTTGCATACTTCCCAGGGGGCAATGCTCTAGAATCACTGCGTTGAGAAACACGTGATGGTGTCTCCGCAGTGGATATGTTGATCTCCCTAAGGTCAACAATGCTTGCTTAAGTAGTCTTTTACTAGGCATTGCCCCCACTAGCCAGATTCCTACTCCACACTGATGAGGGGCAAATACCCCGAAACGGCTGTCTGTGGATGGATACCATGTTTGGTATAGGTGGTCTCCTTGACTGGAGACTGCCCTTCCCGTGGTTGTTCCTTCCCGGTGAAAGACCTGGCTAGTTTCCTGCCAGCGTTGAGAAACACGTGATGGTGTCTCCGCGGCTTTCTTATTTGCATACTTCCCAGGGGGCAATGCTCTAGAATCACTGCGTTGAGAAACACGTGATGGTGTCTCCGCAGTGGATATGTTGATCTCCCTAAGGTCAACAATGCTTGCTTAAGTAGTCTTTTACTAGGCATTGCCCCCACTAGCCAGATTCCTACTCCACACTGATGAGGGGCAAATACCCCGAAACGGCTGTCTGTGGATGGATACCATGTTTGGTATAGGTGGTCTCCTTGACTGGAGACTGCCCTTCCCGTGGTTGTTCCTTCCCGGTGAAAGACCTGGCTAGTTTCCTGCCAGCGTTGAGAAACACGTGATGGTGTCTCCGCGGCTTTCTTATTTGCATACTTCCCAGGGGGCAATGCTCTAGAATCACTGCGTTGAGAAACACGTGATGGTGTCTCCGCAGTGGATATGTTGATCTCCCTAAGGTCAACAATGCTTGCTTAAGTAGTCTTTTACTAGGCATTGCCCCCACTAGCCAGATTCCTACTCCACACTGATGAGGGGCAAATACCCCGAAACGGCTGTCTGTGGATGGATACCATGTTTGGTATAGGTGGTCTCCTTGACTGGAGACTGCCCTTCCCGTGGTTGTTCCTTCCCGGTGAAAGACCTGGCTAGTTTCCTGCCAGCGTTGAGAAACACGTGATGGTGTCTCCGCGGCTTTCTTATTAGCACTCCATGGAGGAGCTGAAGATGAAAGGTTTAATTAATGGGGATGAGTGGGGAGGGGCTGAGGACACATAATGGGGGAACATTTGTGAAGGAACACAGCTTTGTGACAGGTAGGGGTGGTTACTGTATTCCGAGAGATGGGGGGAGGCAGGAGTGTGTAGTGATGGGGGTAGTGTATTTTGTGTGTGTGTGTGTAGGGTGTAATGGGGGGTGCATTGTATTATGTCTGGGGAGGGGGTAATGGGGGTGCATTGTTTTGTATGAGTGTGTCTGTAGGGGGTGATGGGTGGTGCATTGTATTGTGTGTGGGGAGGGGGTAATGGGTGGTGCATTGTATTGTGTGTGGGGAGGGGTAATAGAGGGTGTATTGTATTGTGTGTGGGGAGGGGTAATGGAGGGTGCATTGAATTGTGTGTGTGGGGAGGGGGTAATGGGGGGGTGCATTGTATTTGTGTGTGTAGGGGGTGATGGGGGAGTGCATTGTATTGTTGTATTGTGTGTGTGGGGGGAGATGTAGTGGAGGGTGCATTGTATTGTGTGTGGGGTGAGGGGTAATGAAGATGAATTGTATTGTGTGTGTGTGGGGGGGAGGGGAAATGGAGGGTGCATTGTATTGTGAGTGTGTAGGGGTAATAGGGGTGCATTGTATTTTGTGTGTGTGGGGTGGGAGGGGTAATGAAGGGTGCATTGTATTTGTGTGTGTATTACAAAACAGCAGTTTGGGGGGAATATATACATTAATAATAATAATAATAATAATAATAATAATTATAAAAAGGGCAATATGGGGGAATAGTATGGAGAGAGGCAGTGTGGGGGTATATTACGAAGAGAGCATTGTGTGTGTGTGGGTGTGTGGGGAGGGGTCATGGTGGGTGCATTGTATTGTGTGTGTGTGTGTGTGGGGAGGGGTAATGGAGGGTGCATTCTATTGTGTGTGTGTGTGTGTGTGTGTGTAGGGAGGGGTAATGGAGGGTGCATTCTATTGTGTGTGTGTGTGTGTGTGTGTGTGTGTGAGGGGGTGCATGGGATAATGGGGGTGCATTGTATTGTGTATGTGGAAAGGTAATGTAGGGTGCATTGTGTGTGTGTGTGTGTGAGGGGAGGGGTAATGGAGGATGCCTTGTATTGTGTGTGTGTGTGTGTGTGTGTGTGGAGGGGTAATGGAGGGTGCATTGTGTGTGTGTGGGAGGAGGGGTAATGGATGGTGCCTTGTATTGTGTGTGTGTGTGTGTGTGTGGTGGAGGCGTAATGGAGGGTGCATTATATTGTGTGTGTGTGTGTGTGTGGGGGGGGGAGGGGGTAATGGGGTAGGCATTGTATTATGTGTGGGGGTGTATGAAGTAATGGGGGGTGCATTGTATTGTGTGAGCGTGTGTGTGTGGGGAGAGGATAATGGAGGTTGCATTGTATTGTTTTGTGTGTGTGTGTGTGTGTAGGGGTAATGGGGGTGCATTGTATTGTGTGTGTGAGTGTGTAGGGGTAATAGGTGTCATTGTACTTTGTGTGTGTGGTGTGGGAGGTGTAATGAAGGGTGCATTGTATTTGTGTGTGTGTATTACAAAAGAGCAGTTTGGGGGGACTATATACATTAATAATAATAATAATAATAATAATAATAATAATAATAAAAAAAAAAAAGGGCAATATGGGGGGATATTATGGAGAGAGGCAGTGTGGGGGTATATTACGAAGAGAGCATTGTGGAGGGCACATTATGGAGAGAAGCTTTGTATAGGGACATTATGGAAAGAGGCAGCGTGGGGGTATATTAAGGAGAGAGGCAGTGTGGGAGGTATTTTGGATAAGTGCAGTGTGGGGGGATATTTTTTGAAGGAAGCACAGCAATTATTTATTCAGGGGCACAGCATGGGAGATATTTATATTTATGGGACAGTATAATGATACTTTTATTTGTAAAGGTGCTGTGTGGGGAAGTGCTGCTGATGAATAAAGATGGAGGGCTTCAGAGACGAGCAGTGGGCACGAAACCTCATCATGGCGTCTGTACTGCGTGGAGAAAAGGATGGGAATGACTCAGAAGATGTCACCTATAAAGGTACCTGGTTGTAAATGAATTATTTGTGATATTGCCTGCAATTTTTCAGTATTGTGGTTCCTGTATGGTCCGCAGTCTGATAACAACAACTCCCAGCATCTCCTTACCATTGTTAAGGACAAGCTCGGAGTTGTAGATTCCGGCATCTTCCGAGCCTTCCCATTGATTTGCACTGTAATATACAGAGCGTTTTCCGAGTGGAAAACACCAGAAGAATGGAGCGGCCACTTCTTTTAATCACTTGGTGGTTTTAGAAACCCGAAGTTGGTAAAAGATGCTCAAAATCCTGATCCTGTGCACAGCGAGTAGATGCATATGGTCATTCGAGTATTTTCCATAGTAGTTTCCATGGTGGGATCTACACCCAAAAATGTCATTGCACATACCCTTAGGCTATATGCCCACGCTGCGGAAAATGCGCGGATTTTGCCGCGGATTTCTCACGGAAAAGCTGCGGATTTTCCAGAAATCTGCAGCACAGGTACTCCCCAGCCATTTCTATGGCATTTGGGAAATGCTGTGCCCACGCTGCGGATTTTTCCGCAGCGGAAATCGTGCGGATTTTCGTGTGGAAAAATCTGCAGCATGTCAATTATTGTTGCGGATTTTCGTGCAGATTTTGCCTATTCAATTGAAAAAAAATCGCAAAATCCGCAACAAAATCCGCATCAAATCCGCACGTATGAAAAGGTGCGGGTTACGGGGGAAAGCTGCGGATTTTGATGCAGAAAAATACGCAGATACAGAGTCCCATGGGCACATAGCCTAAGGGGTGCTTCACATACAGCGAGATCGCTGCTGAGATCGCTGCTAAGTCACGGTTTTTGTGACGCAGCAGTGACCTCATTAGCGATCTCGCTGTGTGTGACACTGAGCAGCGATCTGGACCCTGCTGTGAGATCGCTGCTCGTTACACACAGCCCTGGTTTGTTTTTTTATTGTTGCTCTCCCGCTGTGACGCACAGATCGCTGTGTGTGACAGCGAGAGAGCGACAAAATGAAGCGAGCAGAGAGCAGGAGCCGGCATCTGGCAGCTGCGGTAAGCTGTAACCAGGGTAAACATCGGGTAACCAAGATGGTTACCTGATATTTACCTTCGTTACCAGCCTCCGCCGCTCTCACGCTGCTTGTGCTGCCGGCTCCTGCTCTCTGCACATGTAGCTGCAGTACACATCGGGTTAATTAACCCGATGTGTACTTTAGCTAGGAGAGCAGGGAGCCAGCGCTAAGCAGTGTGCGCGGCTCCCTGCTCTCTGCACATGTAGCGACGTTATGATCGCTGCTGCGTCGCTGTGTTTGACAGCTAAGCAGCGATCATAACAGCGACATACAAGGTCGCTGTTGCGTCACAGAAAATGGTGACGTAACAGCGACGTCGTTGTCGCTGTCCCTATGTGTGACCCCAGCTTAAGTGGTATGTGTCCAAAATTATCACCAGTGACAACAACAGCTTCCCTGATCACCTATCTGTAGAATAGGTCATCAATATTAGTTCAGGGGGATCTGATTTGTATCCCTGCCCATCAGCTATGTGACCGCAGCATTATATGGAGAGCAGCATCCTCTTCATTATCTGCGAGACCCAGCTCTGTAGGGAAAATAGCGGCTTCACCAGGTCCTGCTACTAAGAGCAATAAATAGGCCTGAGCTGTAATACTGGACGCTGCCGTGACTACATGTTATATTGTCGTGTTACACAATCTACACGTGCACAAAGATATTACACATTCACTACGCGAAAAGTGGTCCTGTGTACCCCCAAATACCAGGGCTGAATTTTAGTCCCAGTCCGACCACATAATTAAATAAGGAAACCTCCAATAGACAACCATATTTAACATAATGGGCAGATATACAGTGTAGCTGCAACCATTACTACCAACTCAATCAAAGCTATAAAACCGGAGAAAGTTCAAGGTGAAAAATTCATTTTTATTGAACAAAAAATAGTGACACAAAAATGATTAAAACAGACAAGTAGGCAAAAAGTGGCCATGCAGAAGAATTGTTAATGGCAGCCAGAGCACATAGAATGTACAGCACATATGGAGAAGTAGGGAGTGCACATAAATCTCTTATTTACATCACTATATTATGCAATACCATATTGAAGGAGACTCCTATCAAAAAACTCACATGAAAGTGCAAAAGTGCCTGATCAAAGTGCCATGTGCAGACCAAGGTAAAGTGACTCGGTAAGGACAAGGTAAAGGCACTTCCACAATTATAGCGTTCCGTATATGGGGTGCTCACGTAGGTTTCCAAACCATATAGTGAGTTAATAAGCATGAAGTACTCCCAGATAAATTGAAAAACGTGAATTTTTTCATTGTTATTTCATATTCAGTGCAGTTAAACGTTTTGGTCAATGTATGACCTTTATTAGTGACTACCACATGAAATTAACACATGCACAGGATATCTGGCTTCACAGGTCAGGGATAGCTGTTGGTACACTATTGATTAAGCGTCATTACTGGCCGTATGTAACCTGCCTCGTGCTTATTAACTCGCTGGAGCTATTGTAATCTGAGTGCCACATACAGACCTGCAGCGGCGGCCCGACGGTGTAAGGAGCCGCGGCCGCAGGTCATTTTAACCCCTTCACGACCACGGGCAGTAAAGTTACGTCCTATTTTTACGTGACTTAACGACCAGGGACGTAACTTTACCGCCTAAAGTTCATTTGAATGCCGTGGCCATAGCAACGTATTTCAAATGATGTTCCCTGCTGTTTCTTACAGCAGGGGACCTTTGCTTGACCCCAGGGGGGGTGGTATCGCCACCCCCCATCAACGATCGTTGTGATTGGCTGTTCAAATGTGAACTGCAAACCACATCGTTCGCTCTGATTTCGGCTAAAATAATGCCTGAACCAGTGCACTACTGTGAGATCCTGCTATGATGTGCTGTAGCAGCTGCAGCAGATGATAGCTGGAGCTCAAACATGGCTCCCCCCAGCCCCTGCAGCACTGATTGGAGCGATCATGCTATGACACGCAATCGCTCTAATCAGCAGGCAGTGGGGCTATCTGATCTGCAGGTGACCGCCCTCCCAGGTCTGTGCTGGCCTGGGAATTCCTCCCTCAACATGTCTGCAGCGTACACTGGCTGGTACTTGTAGTACCATGCCGATGCTGCTGCCGCCGCCGCTGCTGATGCCACCGCTCCTGATCCCACTGTAAGTATTACGTTCCCCTTGTAGCCCCTGCGCGCTCCAGCGATGTCCCCTGCACGCTCCAGCGATGTCCCCTGCGCGCTCCAGCGATGTCCCCTGTGCGCTCCAGCGATGTCCCCTGCACGCTCCCGTGATGTCCCCTGCCTGTGCCGATGTGCCCTCCTGCCGCCCCGAGCGCTGATCAGTGATGCAGATAACGTATCTGCATCCGTGGTCAATTTTCAGCGGGACTTTTTTTTTGTCCTTATCTTGCGTCGTTTTTTTGCATCTCATCCGTATGTGCGTCCTGCAGCGGCCAAGCGCTGATCAGGGATGTGCGTAACGGATCAGCATCCTTGCTCAATTTTCAGTGTTTTTTTTTTTTTCGTATCACCGACGCTTTTTGTATCTCATCCGTCCGTGCGTCCTGCAGCGGCCGATCAGTGCATGGCGTCTGTGCGTTTGAAAAGTCAAATGGCGCCCCTTTTCTTCCAAGCCCTGCTGTGCTCCCAAACAATTGATTTCCGCTACATATAAGTATCTGCGTACTCAGGAAAAATTGCACAATACGTTTTATGGTGCAGTTTTTCCTGATACCGTTGTAAAAAAAAAGCTACCTGGTTGAAGCAAAAATTTTATGTTAAAAAAAAAATAAATAAATAATAATTTTCACGATTCAGCATTATCAACTTCTGTGGAGCCCCTGGGGCTAGAAGGGGCTCACTAAACATCTAGATAAATTCCTTGAGGGTCTAGTTCCAAAATGGGGTCATTTGTGGGGGAGCTCCACTGTTTAGGCACCATAGGGGGTCTCCAAATGTTACATGGCGTCCGCAAATGATTCCAACCAATTTTGCTGTGAAATGGCGCTCCTTCTCTTCTGAGCCCCACCGTGCACCCAAACAATTACTTTCCACCACATATGAGGTATCTGCGTACTCAGGAAAAATTGCACAATATGTTTTATGGTGCATTTTATCCTGATAACCATGTGAAAAATAAAGCTACCTAGTTGAAGCAACAGTTTTTTGGTAAAAAAAAAAATTTCTCTCTCTCTCTCTCTCCCCCTCTCCCTCTCCCTCTCCCTCTACCTCTCTCTCTCTCTCTCTCTTTCTCTCCCCTTTGTTGAACGTTTCTAAGTTCTCCGGGAGACGCCACCCGGCACAAAGGGTCGGAGCCCCGGTGGAGGACGACAAGATGAGTTGGAGTGAGGACACTTCCCGTTGATAGAGCCCACTCTGGAGGAGTAACCGTACCCGCACTGCAGGCAGTGGAAGATGGGGTCTTTATGGACAGTGTCGCCCGAGAGTGATGGTGGCATTGGGGACTCGTGCTGCACTGTTGTTGACTGTGGGAAAAATGCCAGAGAAGTTGCACCTGCCCGTCCCCATTGGGACCCTGTTGACTTCCCGTTGTTTTACCCCCATTTATACAAAAAGACATGGCTGAGAACTTGCAGGCCAACCCAAAAACTATTGGGCCTTGTAAATAGTCCCTGACCACCCTTTTCATTGTCCTACAGTCTACAGAGATGCTGGTTGGAGGAAGGTCCTGCGGGAAATTGTAGGCCGAGGTCCTGTCACTAGTGAGACCGGTGACGACCCTCTGGGTCAGGGGTCCCCTGGACTTGGGGCCTCTGAGAGAGACTGCCGGGTAAGGAACTTATTACCTGGCCCGTATGGGCAACACCCAGATCCGAACCCGTTTCCTGGACTGGGGAAAAGGGGTGCTGACCTGGTTTTTAGAGGCAGCATCAGGGCTAGGTTTGCTTGGGTGGGCAAAGTGGAAAGGACCCGATCCCGTCCCATTCCCGGTTAATAAAAATGTTTTATATTGCAACGTTTAAGTAACCTGCCTCCCGTAAGGGAAGAAATCCACAAATATGCTTGATTGTATTAAGTTATTATAATTGTACATATGTTCTTATCTTTTTCAGTTAAAGCAAAAATAAACCGGTGGTGGTCGGACAGCCCGCGGACGGTCTGTGGTTAACCAAGGGGGAGTGTGATGCCCTGGCTGGGCCAGGTAGTCACAGATAGAGCCCCGCATTACACCGTTCCCTAACAGGTGACAGCAGCCAAACACATAAAACCCTAGTCACCTGCCTCAGTGCTTGATGGACACACCAGGGGGCGGAACCAGGCGGTTGGAAGACGCCCACCTAGGAGTCTCAGACAGCCTGGGGCGGGAGAGTTTAGTGGAGTTCTAGAGTTCAAGTCTAGAGGTCAAGTGGAGAGGTGTGTGGGCTGGAGCTGTGTGCAGCTCCAGCAGAGTAAGGACCCAAACTGAACCGGTGCCAGTGTAGGAGCTCTGGTACTGCTGGCTAGAAGGCAGATGGCAGTCTCCATCTGCAGGAGCCAGGAAGACAGCTCGGTGGAACCGTGGTGGACCGGGACATGGTAGTGGCCCACCGGTACCGACCCGGGGAACCGACTTGGAAACCGGAGCACAAGGGGGGTACTCAGACCCTGAAGCTAGGTCCAGAAGCTCCTGGGGGCTAGCTAATTCACTGATTGCAGCCAGGACTAGAGGTCTTGTCCCACCCAAAGTCCCAACTAAAGGCAACAGCCCAACGAGGGGGATAGAAAGCCACCGCCACGGCTCAGAGATCCCACGGGCCAGCGCCTGCGGGCAAAGGGCTCCTCGGGCAACCAAAAGTCGGGAGCGGACTCCTGAAGTTGCAAGCGCAGGTAGCCCACCATCACAAACAGGTGCAGGAGAAAGACTGAGACCACCAACCGGGCGGGGGACCAGACTGCAGCCATCTGCGGGCACCGACCACAATCACCTTAGTTTACCAGAGACTCGTGTGTTTACTAATTGTGAGTACATCAGTGCCCTCCTGCAGCCCATCTCCCTGCCCCGCCAAACACCCCCAACGGGTCCCGGGGCCACCATCCCTGCCCACGGAGGGGTTAACAACTTGCTGCGCAACATCTCCCCTGGGTGCCCCGTAACTGCAGTGGTGGTGTCCACCTTCACCACATCCCGTGGGTGGCGTCACAAACTTAACACGGCTCCGGCCGTACACCTAAGTCCCCAAACCACAAACCCCTGTTTGATTGACGTGACCGGAGACCCTCGAGCCACCCACTGAAGGTCTGGACATGAGCGGCTCGGCTGCCAAGCAAGGGGCGGTACAGATACAACAGTAGTTTCTTACGTTTCCAAAAATCACAAACAGGTCATTCTGATGAGCACAATGCACCATGATAGTGCAATCAGTAATCGAGACGACAGAAAGCCGGACATGATTTTACATTATAGTGCTACAAAAGGGGCAGTTGATACTATAGAACAGCTCATAGGCACTTAAGGCCCCGTCACACACAGAGATAAATCTTTGGCAGATCTGTGGTTGCAGTGAAATCATGGACATATTGTTCCATTTGTACACAGCAAAAAACCTGGCACTGATTGTCCACAATTTTTCTGCAACCACAGATCTACCACAGATCTGCCACAGATCTGCCACAGATCTGCCACAGATCTGTCACAGATCTGCCACAGATTTATTTCTGTGTGTGACAGGGCCTTTACACTTGTAAACGCAAAATAAACCAGTGGCGGAGAGGAGTTGGGAAAATCACTGGTTAGCCCATATAGCAAAGAAAGAAAAGTAACACCTGTCCACAGGATCCAACAGCATGCTAAAGAAAGTGAACCATCGGCTTCCACCAGCACTGCTACAATACCCACGGCCTCCACCAGCACTGCTACGATACCCACGGCCTCCACCAGCACTGCTAAGATACCCACGTCCTCCACCAGCACTGCTATGATATGCACGGCCCCCACAGCAATGCAACCAGCCTGAAACGGAAACGATGCGCCTTCTGTCCAACATCAAGTAAACACAAAACAAATGTGATATGTTGCAGTTGTGCAAAGTACTTATGTAAAAGATATGTAAATTATAATTGTGACAAATGCAAACAATAAATTTAGCACTGTGAACCTTATTTACCATTTTATATAGATAAAAATGAACTTTTTATTTTTTTGTTCTTTTTTAAAAAAAATATATGAATTTACATACAGTTTGATGTTATTAGTTAGTTTACAGTTATATAAAGAATATTTTTTTATGTGCAAATTTGCAATATGCATGAATATTGCAATTAGGCCATGTAACATTTTTTGACCCAAAAACAATTTAAGTTTTTCATTTCATTTTTCACTTGTTTATGAACAACTATTTTCACATACAGTACAGTATAATAACGCAACAGGTATTCAAACAAAACACTTAAATTAGCTAAAAATCAAGACTTTAATAGGTCCGGTCAAAATTGATCAGAACATTATAAGCTAATAGTATACCTGAACAGAACAGCAGGGTTAATATTCAGGCAATAAGTAATTTTATAAGGTTGATATTGGTTGTGCTCGCCCTTATGTGCAATATTTTCCTTTTGGGCTTTACTATATGATAGCATCATGGCACTGGGCAGCACCTGTGGAGCCCCGCATTACCTTCAGGTCGCCTCAGGGTCTTCAGGGACTCCACATCATGGGAATCTTCTGGCCGCAGGTAGGTCAGGTTAACTTCTATAGGAATCGTGACACCACTCTCGTTTGCAGTTTAGGGGACGCCTGGGGCTGATGGTAAATGCAGTCAGATGTTGTAGCCTCTCGAGAGTGAGGCTGGCCCCAGGGCCCAGTGTAAGTGTGTAGTACCACAGGTTGCAGAAGAACTCACACACAAGCAGCAAAGTCTTTCAGGGTTTTTAACTCACTTTCAGATGGTAGCTGTGAGTCAACCCGGGTGATGCTATTATGAACCAGGTGGAACCAGGTATCCCTTCGGCTGATGTAGGGGTGACTGCTGACTCTCCTTCTTAGCCCTTCTTGTTTTGGGGTGACTCCTTACGTGAAGTACTGCGGGAATCACCCAGGGAAGTCGCAACTGCCGTTCTCCCCTTTCTGGCCCGTTTGCTGGCAGCGTGGACCAAGGTAAAGATGGCTCCAGGCTCGATCCTCCTTATGGGCCCCTTCATTGCTGCTGATGCTGCGGACTCTGTGTAGGTTGGTGAGGCACATACAGTACCCTCACCGCAGTCCCCTTACTCAGCCACCTCTTGCTACTGCCCTAGGTGGTTTTCAGGCGGCACCGCTGGGTAGCCTCTCTCCCCCGCCAGCAGCCACTACAGGTGCAGGGTCTTACAGGGTCCTGCTCCTCTGCTCTACCCTCCAGACACAGCTGCTCACTCCTTCTCCTTTGGCTGCCACTGCACAACTCTCCGTCTCTAGTCCCACCACCCACCACTAGCTGGGATGCGAGGGCCACGCTGCCTCCCTGGGACTACCCAGGGGTCCCCTCTAAGCTGTGTGTGTGTTCCTGGTTACTTCGTGTCTGTGTGTCCACACCCTAGTCAGCCTCTGGGATTACCTGTTTTGTACTGACCCAGGCGTGGGTGCAATACTCAGTGGTGCCTGACCAGGTCAGGGGCGCCACACACCCACTGTATCATATCATATAATATTTATTATCAATAGCGGTGCACCTACTCTTTTTGCTCCTAAGCTTTTTGGAAATGGGAACTTCATTTTCCAGCAGGATGCGGCACCTGTCCACACTGCCAAAAGTACCAATACCTGGTTTAATAACCACAATATCTCCGTGCTTGAGTGGCCAGCAAACTCGCCTGACCTAAACCCCATAGAGAATCTATGAGGCATTGTCAAGAGGAAGATGAGAGACACCAGACCCAACAATGAAGATGAGCTGAAGGCTGCTATCAAAGCAACCTGGGCTTCCATAACACCTCAGCAGTGCCACAGGCTGATCGTATCCATGGCACGCTGCATTGATGAAGTAATTCATGCAAAAGGACCCCCGACCAAGTACTTGTTACGTCACCGCCGGAGTTTGCTCCAGCGACTTCTGCTCCGATCGCCAGGCGACGCCGTGTTCCTGCCGTGGATGGTGCTGGTGATGGGAGAGAAGTCGATGCCAGCGGCACCAGTGGGCGCAGGCTCCGATCATCCACTGGGCTGGGTTAGCTTGGGATCTGCAGTACCGCTGGCTGACTGTGGGTGGCATGTGTCTTCCAGCTGAAGTTGCCAGCGTTCAGCTACAGCCAATGGGAAGACACCACACCCTTCTTATTTCCCCTCCTGTCACATGATTACTGCCAGATATAGTTCTGATTTTCCTGGCTCCTGTTACGTCCTATTCTGTTGGTGATTCCTGTGTTGACTTCTGCGTGTTTTGACTACCCTTTTGCCTACTGTTTTTGTACCTTGCTGCCCGACCCGGATCTGACCTCTGCTACGTTTGCTGACTACGTCACTGCCTGCCGATTCTGTCCCTGTTCCGCAATTCCTGGTTTGACCCTGCCTGACTACTACTCTCATCGGACTGCAGCCTTCCACAGGTAGTGATCTCCAGTTCCCTGTGTAATTCCAGATCCCTCTATAGGGGTTAAAGGGTTTCAGGGTTCTGGGGGTCCTACTTGGTGAGTGGCTTCCCTCTAGCCTCCCCTTTACAGCCCATCTAAGTCTGTGGATCCAGGCAGGCGTTACAGTACTGAGTGCATTTACTGTACAGATGTTTTAGTAGGACAACATTTCTAAGTTTAAAATCATTTTTTCAGTTGGTCTTATATAATATTCTAATTTTCTGAGATAATGACTTTTGGGTTTTCATTGGCTGTAAGCCATAATCATCATAATTAACAGAAATAAACACATGAAATAGATCACTCTGTTTGTATTGACTCTATATAATATATGCGTTTCCCTTTTTGTATTGAATTACGGAAATAAATTAAGTTTTTGATGATATTCTAAATTATTGAGATGCACTTGTATATACCTCCCAGGGGTTAATGTTTTTAGTGAAAAACATTAGTGAATCTGTGAACATTAGTGAACATTAGTTTAGTGAAACTTAGTGAATCTGCTTTACCTCAGGAAGAGTCCCACTTAGTGTTGAGCGGATCCGGATCTGAAAAACCTGGATCCGCACGGTTCGAGGTTCCGATCCGAGTCCGACCGGTACCCAGGATCCACGATCTGTTTTTTTTTTGCCTCTCTCTCTCTCTCCCTCTCTCTCTCTCCCACTCTCTCTCTCTCTCTCTCTCTCTCCACTGCTGGGTAGCCTCTCTCCCCCGCCAGCAGCCACTACAGGTGCAGGGTCTGACAGGGTCCTGCTCCTCTGCTCTACCCTCCAGACGCAGCTCCTCACTCCTTCTCCTTTGGCTGCCACTGCACAACTCTCCATCTCCAGTCCCACCACCCACCACTAGCTGGGATGCGAGGGCCACGCCGCCTCCCTGGGACTACCCAGGGGTCCCCTCTAAGCTGTGTGTTTGTGTTCCTGGTTACTTCGTGTCTGTGTGTCCACACCCTAGTCAGCCTCTGGGATTACCTGTTTTGTACTGACCCAGGCATGGGTGCAATACTCAGTGGTGCCTGACCAGGTCAAGGGCGCCACACACCCACTGTATCATATCATATAATATTTATTATCAATAGCGGTGCACCTACTCTTTTTGCTCCTAAGCTTTTTGGAGATGGGAACTTCATTTTCCAGCAGGATGTGGCACCTGTCCACACTGCCAAAAGTACCAATACCTGGTTTAATAACCACAATATCTCCGTGCTTGAGTGGCCAGCAAACTCGCCTGACCTAAACCCCATAGAGAATCTATGAGGCATTGTCAAGAGGAAGATGAGAGACACCAGACCCAACAATGAAGATGAGCTGAAGGCTGCTATCAAAGCAACCTGGGCTTCCATAACACCTCAGCAGTGCCACAGGCTGATCGTATCCATGGCACGCTGCATTGATGAAGTAATTCATGCAAAAGGACCCCCGACCAAGTACTGAGTGCATTTACTGTACAGACGTTTTAGTAGGACAACATTTCTAAGTTTAAAATCATTTTTTCAGTTGGTCTTACTGTATATAATATTCTAATTTTCTGAGATAATGACTTTTGGGTTTTCATTGGCTGTAAGCCATAATCATCAACATTAACAGAAATAAACACATGAAATAGATCACTCTGTTTGTATTGACTCTATATAATATATGAGTTTCCCTTTTTGTATTGAATTACGGAAATAAATTAAGGTTTTGATGATATTCAAAATTATTCAGATGCACTTGTATATACCTCCTAGGGGTTAATGTTTTTAGTGAAAAACATTAGTGAATCTGTGAACATTAGTGAACATTAGTTTAGTGAAACTTCTCTCTCTCTCTTTTCTCTCGGTCTGAGTGGTGCTGCTCTGTTCGGGAGAAATGAATGAGCGATTACATTGCTAATTCTTATAGTCTCCTAGGGGTACTAGAAAAATAAAAAAAAATGTAAAAAAAAGTTTTAAAAAATTAAAAAAAAATAAAAGTTCAAATCACCCCCCTTTCGCCCCATTGAAAACTAAAGGGTTAAAAAAAATAAAAAATATACACACATTTAGCATTGCCGCATTCAGAAATGCCCGATCTATCAAATTATAAAATCAATTAATCTGATCAGTAAATGGCGTAGCAGCAAAAAAATTCAAATTGACAAAATTACGTTTTTTGGTCGTCGCATATTTTGTGCAAAATGCAATGACAGGCGATCAAAACATAGCATTGGCGCAAAAATGGTACCGTTAAAATTCTCAGCTCGAGACGCAAAAAATAGGCCATCACCGAGCCCCAGATCCTGAAAAATGAGAACACTATGGGTCACAGAAAATGGCGCAAAACGTACGCCACTTTTTTCGGAAAAACTTCTGATTTTATTTTTTTTTAACCCCTTAGATAAAAGTAACCCTATCCATGTTTGGTGTCTACAAACTCGCACTGTCCTGAAGCATCACACCTACACATCAGTTTTACTGTATCGTGAACACAGTGAATAAAATATCTCAAAAACAATAGTGTCATTTTCCAGTACACTATATGGTAAAACTCATGGTTTCATTTAAAAGTGCAGCTCGTTCCGCAAAAAATGAGCCCTCACATGACCAGATTGACAGAAAAATAAAAAAGTTACCTCTCTCGGAAGAAGAATGTCGAGGGGAAGGGGTTAAAAAAATAATTTTATTAGAAATACTATAAAAACATGATGAAAATACATATAAAAATACCATATAAATATGAGACCACCTACAGAACCAAACTGAGTTTATAGCCAATAAAAAATATTCATTAAAAAATGTATTTCTTTTATTAGGGTAATTCAAATTGATCAAACAGAAATAAATATATTAAACAAGTTTAGGGGATAAACATTTCCTCTTCTTTAGGGGATACACATTTCCTCTTCATCATACCATCCATTTAATAAGCATGTGTTTATATAAGAAGAAAATATTTCGAGAGTACAAAGGCAATAGGAATAAGGAATATCCACTCAATATTAGTGATGAGCAAACCCCCCGCCGTTTCCAGGGGCTGCTGAGGGCTGCGGTTTTTAGCATGGGGTACCCACAACGCTTGGGTCTTACCATGTTGAGAATCCCAGCCCCCAACTGCCTGGTTTTACCTGACTAGCAATCAAATTTTTTTTAAATAATTGAAAAAAAATAAATAGATAATGGGCTTCCATGTATTTTGATTGCCAGCCAAGGTAAATAATATTAATAAATAAATAATTAGTAAATAATAGTAATATGAACTAAAGTCTAACTATGGCCGTGAGCGGCTGTTATAGTCCTCTAGTCAGCCAAAGGTAGCAAAAAGTCCTGTGTGTTCTACGCCTGGTTCATTTTAAGGAAAGTCAGTGTTCCCCCGTTGGCTGTGGACAGACATGTGCGCTTGTCTGTTATGACCCCCCTGCCGTGCTGAACACATGTTTAGATTTAACACTTGCTGGAGGGCAGGCCAGCACCTCCAAGGCAGAAAGGGCAACCTCGGGCCAGGTATCCAATTTTGAAACCCAGAAGTAAACAGGGGCAGATACATTAGATTGCACCTCAAAATGCGTGGACATGTAGTCTTGCAACATGTTCTCAAAACGTTGCCCCCTGCTGATTGGCGCTGTACTACATGTTGGTGCCAAAATTTTGGTGTGTTCATGAACTTTTGCCAAAATTCGGTCAGGCCAGCCCTGCCTGGAGACATGGTTACCAAGCTGCTTTGGTGTCTTGCTTCTCTTTGTCGTTCTTCTGCTGACTCCTCAGTGTCAGGTGGAAACGCTGTACTTAGTGCCTGTGTGACGCCCCTGGACTATCAGGTCGTCACAGGGTACTGCACGTTTTTTCCCTTTAGTGCAGTATTCAAATCCATTATGGTTCTGGGTCTCCATCTTGCAGTGTTGCCCCCCAACAGCAAATCAAAATCCTAGATACACCCTGCACCACACCCACCAGGCACACCAGTGGACGGCTTGAACGGAATAGGGTCGCCCACCTTGGAGTCAGGGAGGGGAGGTGAAGAGTGTTAGAGCAGACAGTGTTGAAGAGTGAAGAGGAGTAGGGAAGTGGAAGAGGCAGGGAGCAGTGGCTCCCGGGAGTAGCTGATTAAGTTGCAGACGGTGGTCTGGACCTAGAGGAGTCGGACCCCCGGTCGCAGGGGATTGAGGCAAGGTGCCTGGACCTGTCAAGGAGGACGGTCAGCAGCCTGGTCCTATCATCAGTCCGGGACCGAAGGCACAGCGGGGTACACTGACCCTAGGTCAGAGAGAAGCTTCAGGCAACCCGACAACTAACCTGAGGAGAGCGGAGCCTTCATGGACTGTTCCCACTAGCTCCAGAATCGGGGCACTAGCGCAACGAGGGGGATAGGGCCTTCCATACAAGTGGCCCACTAAAATCCCAAGTGTGAGACCTGAGAGCAGGCTCCCACACTTAGCCACATTGGGGAGCGGGGCCTGGCAAGTTCCAGACTACTGGAATTACAACAGTCAACTACTGGAACTACCGGAACTCACTACAGTGAATTTAAGCTTTGTGCCAGAAGGCAGGTCAAGGATCACTAGGCAGCACTGCAGGGAACGGGACCTGGACGAGCTCCTCCTCTCCCCCTGAGAGGCAGCGGCACCCAGAGACTTGGTTTACCCGGTTGTCAGCGTCTGCTTAGTAGCTGAGTGAGAACATGAGTGATCTCCCCGTCATGGCACCTAGTTTCATCATCCAGAGTTCCGGGGCATACCGCTACCCGTGGAGGGCAACGACACCTTGCTGCCCCATTCCATCACCCTGGGTACTCCCAACAGCAGCGGCGGTACTCCCAGTTACCGCACACCACAGGTGGCGTCATGAACTATAACGCCCCTGTAAATATTCCCCTTTTACTTTAGAGTGTGGCCCCTAAGCCCCGGTCCGGAGACCCTCGAGCCACGAACGGACACTACCCCCGGATCTGAGCGGTTCAACCCACTGCTGGGGCGGCACACCTGCACCAATGCAACCTTGTATTCCTGCGTCTTGCTGTCCCGTTCCACGGATGGAACTAATGATGCTATGTTGTCCTTGTAGCGGGGATCCAGCAGGGTGGCCAGCCAGTAATCATCATTGTTTACAATCCTGGCAACTCAGCATTTGTTCTTCAGTAACAGCAGCATGAATTGGCTCCTGTGTGCCAGGCTGCCCAGAATCAACAAGCTGTCCTCAGTGGGAGATGTAATGTCTATGTCCTCTGTATCTCCCCAGCCACACTCGAGTGATGCCTGTGACCTGCTTAGAATACCACCCTGCTGGGAACACGGTTCGTCTTCGTTCTCATCATCATAATCATCCAGATCCTCCAAAACTGTACCACCTCCCGGGCCTGATGTTGGTGTTAGTTTTATCTGTTCCTCCGGCTCCTCCCTCTCCTGCATCATGGACTCAATAGCTGCTTGCAGCAGGCATAAAATTGGTATAGTGACGCTGATCGTGGCGTCATCTGGGTTGACCATGTTGGTGGTGATTTCAAAGCAGCGCAACACATTACACAAGTCTCGCATGGAGGCCCACTCATTGGTAGTGAAGTGGGATTGTTCCGCATAACGATTCTGCCGTGCATGCTGCACGGCATGCTGAAACTCAACTATTGCCTGCTGCTGCTCGCACAGTCTCTCCAGCATATGCAAGGTGGAGTTCCACCTTGTTGGTACGTCACATATCAGACAGTGAGCAGGAACTTCAAAGTGACGCTGCAGCGCAGACAGGCAGACAGGCGGGCAGCTGCCCAGTGCACACTTGATGTGGTCCACAACATGTGTGTGCAAGGCAGGGATGGCTAGTCTGGAAAAATAGTAGCAGCTTGGAACAACGTACTGTGGTACAGCCGCCACCATCAGATTTTTGAAACAGTCTGTTTCCACAAGCTGGAACGGCAGCATTTGTAAGGCAAGCAACTTTGTAATTCTGTCAGTCAGGACCATGGCTCGAGGGTGGGTAGGGGAGTACTTCCTCTTTCTGTCAAGGGTTTGTTGGATGGAGAGCTGAACGCTTCTGTGGCACCCCAGTGGTTTCGGGAGCCACAGTAGCATTGTTCTTTTCACCGGGAGCGATGCTATGCTTGGAGGAAGTGGGGAGATCTCTGTGTCAGGTAACCAAATCACACACAACACTTCCTAACCTGGGCCAGAAGGGGAAGCTCAAATCCTGGTTGGGACGAGCTTCCCTGAGGAATCTGGTCCAGGGGTCAAGTTAGACTCAGGAAGTAGGGAACCTCAGAAGAGTAAAGAGTGCGGTCGCTGTCTGAGAGCTGAGCAATCCAGCTTTCCAGGACTGAGCGCAAATTTAGGACGCCGGAATCCTTGGCTGTCAGGTTCTAATGGCCTGGCAGCAAAACCCGGAGGGCAGGAGATTCCACGTCCCACCAAAAACTCCTAGGCGCAGTAGTAAAATAGAGCCTGGGGCCGCTGATACTCGAGTGGGCCGCACAATCGGCTCGCACTACCCGCCACAAGGAATAAGTAAAGAACAGCTAGCAAGACGGATACTGTGTGGCTTCAGGCCACAGCAACCCACATCTAAAGCACAAAGAGGAAAGGCTTCCATCACCGGGCAAAGAGAAACCCTCACTGCCTCCAGGCTGACCGGATCACTGCATTCCTGGACTACAGTTACTAACAGTAAAGGTAAAAGAAACTACAGTCCTGTGTTTGTCTAGTTATTCCAGCGTCCGCAGTCCTGCACCCCATACTACAACCCTCATGATCCTTCCCGGGGCAAGCTCCACCTGTGGGGAGCAGAAACATCTTAGCTGCTATAACCATCTGCCCCAGAGGACAGCGACAGCAGCAGCAGCTATTCCCTGGCCGCGTACCGCAGGTGGCGTCACGGCATAATTCCTCCACCATCATCACCCCTTCTCAACCCTTCCTTCTTTTTCTGTATGCCTCAGGGCCACGGAACCGGGCAGGGCCACCCGGGACATCCCTGACCCGCAACAGCCCGGCAACGAGTATTTAACCCCTGTACCGTGGGGCGCTACATTTCCATGTGAGACTGTGGACATGGTTGGTGACAATGGTGTTTGTGGTTGTGCAGTCACATCCTCTGTTTGCAGGGAGGTCAATGGCAATGTTGTTGCTTGTGAGGAACAGGATGAGAACCCAGCCGAAGCATGAGCAGGACGAGGCTCTGATCTTTTTTGGCTTGTCAAGTATGCATTCCACTGAATTGCTTGCAAATGCCTCGTCATGGTGTTAAGGTTCAGAACATTTTGTCCTAGCGTCACGCTCTGATGGCACAGTTTGCAAATCACCCGTATCCTGTTGTTGGGACACTGTTTGAAAAAATTGCACCCCAGGGAGGTCTTTGGAGTAAGTTTAGGTGTGCTCAGTTCATCACCAGTAGCAGCCGACTTACTGGTTTGGGCTTGGCCATTGTCCTTTTCCACCCTCCTCCCTCTGTGGCTGTGTTGCTGGGGCAGGGTAACTGTCACCTCATTGTCCGAACTGGGCATGTCACTATAATGTTGTCACGCTCCCTGTGTCCCAGCAGCCCTCCTTACCCACTGAGCCGGTTCCTGCATCGCACCACCGCTCCATACCCACTGATCCAGTCGTACCTGCATTGCACCACCGCTCTGTACCCACTGATCCAGTCGCACCTGCATCGCACCACCGCTCCGTACCCACTGATCCAGTCGCACCTGCATCGCACCACCGCTCCGTACCCACTGATCCGGCCTCACCGTCATTGCACTGCTCCTTACCCACTGATCCACTCCGCGTGTCCACCGGTCATGGCTGCCACTCCCGCTCGTGCTCTCCTGTGTCCTGCTCCTGGTCTCATGAGTCTGACTCTGAGTATTAGCCTCATGCCTCTGTATAGGACCAGGCCGCGCCCACTCTCCTGGTTTTATGGACCCAGCACACCTGAAGCAGGATGTGACATACGGCTGTGCTGGATATATAAGACTGGCCTTTCCATAGGGGCGTTGCCTGATCAACGTGTCTGGAAGCTTTGTCTTTTGTGCTAGGTGCTCAGGCCCCCTGGTGCCGTGTCCTGTAGACTTCTTGTCTTTGCTCCCTGGTACCTGTGCCTGTTTCCTTACCGTCCTGAAGAACTCTGTGACTCTGCTGACCTGGTTATACCTGTCCCGGCCACGCCAGTGCTCCGGCTGCCGTGTACCCTGCCCCCCGGTGGGATACTCGGTCTAGTGGATCCACCTCCTGGGCCCATCCGTCCTCCCGGTCCTGACAGTTTGATCAGGCCATGGATCCCGCTGGAGCACAAACATCTGAGCTGGCCGAACTACGCCAGGAACTGGTGCAACAGCGTGACACCTTACACCGGATGCTGAAATTCCTGGCGTCCATGGACCACCGGTTATATACACTGCAGACCGCTGCCTCGTCTGAGTCCACGCAGCAACCAGTCTCCGGCTCCGAACCAGTTTCCGCCACGGCCTCGCAACTTCGCCTCGCTGCTCCGCCTCGCTATGCAGGGGATCCCAAGTCCTGCCGCGGCTTCTTGAACCAGTGCTCCCTGCATTTCAAGTTGCTTCCTCATTTGTTTGTCTCAGACCAGGCTAAAGTGGCATTCCTGATGTCACACTTGGAAGGCGAAGCTCTAGCCTGGATTAACCCCCTGTGGGAGAATGAGGATCCAATGACCACTAACATCCGGGAATTCTTGCACGCTTTCCGAAGTACATTCGATGAACCCGGGCGTACCACCACAGTGACCTCTTCGCTCCTCCGGCTACGCCAAGGGACCCTGACCGTCGGCCAATACGCCATCCAGTTCCGCACGCTCGCCTCTGAGCTGGGCTGGAACAATGAGGCCTTGACGGCGGCCTTTTGGGAAGGACTCTCTGGTCGCGTCAAAGACGAGCTTGCTGGCCGTGACGTTCCACGCACCTTGGACGCTTTAATATCCTTAGCCACCCGGATTGACCTCCGTTTCCAGGAGCGAACGAAAGAGGTATTCCGGGAGAAGCGACCACCCCGTCACGCCTTGTCCCCGCAGAGGCCTACCGCTGCTTTGCCCCTGCCTTCCTGTGACATGTTTTCGGAACCCATGCAAATTGACCGACTGAACCAAGCCAAGCAACGCCGTGCAGAACGGCTCGCCCTGGGCTTGTGCTTCTATTGTGGAGACGGGTCACACATGCTTCGGACATGCCCTGAGAAACCTGGTAGACCCCAGGCCCAAGGGATGGTGGGAACCGCTACCCTTGGCACCGGAATCCCCTCCGTTCCACTTACACAGACTGTCCAGGTGACGACGAAGAAGACCAGGTTCACAGCAGAGGCCCACATCGATTCTGGGGCAGCGGCTAATTTCATACACCAGTCTGCAGTGGACCGATACCAGGTACCTGTGATCCCGCTTGCCAAGCCCCTCTGGTTCGCCTCCGTGGACGGCAAACTGCTATACGAACCTGTCCGATATACCACTGAACCAGTGAGACTCCAGGTTGGCATTTTGCATACTGAGACCATCACCTTCTATGTGATCCCGAGGATGGCTCCTGAGCTCCTGTTGGGCCTACCCTGGCTTCAACTCCATGACCCTGCCATTAGTTGGCACTCTGGCGCTATTACTCGCTGGGGGTCCTTGTGTCATGACCACTGCCTACAGCCCGTTCCTCGGCCCCTGTCACCTGAGCCTGCTATGCCGCAGGAAGAAGAGGCGACGACTCAGTCCAGCGGTGTACCACAGCTCCTGGCACTTGTGCCTGTGGTGCCACCGGACCCAGAAGCAGAGTCGACGCAGTCCAGCGTCGTTCCACCATCCCTGGCACTTGAGACTTTGGTGCCCCCTGCTACTGAGGATGACACACTATCCTGTACCCGGTCCGAGACGCCCGAACCGGTCGCCCACGACTCCAGTCCTGCTTCTGACTGTCTTCCCCTATCCGTTGCCTCCGTTGCCGCTGACTTGGGTTCTCCGATACGGGACATAGTGGCCATGAAAACGGTCCGGGGTAGGCAGTCCTTCCTGGTCGATTGGGTGGATTGCGGTCCCGAGGCTCGGTCCTGGTTGTCCCGGAAGTACGTTGCTGCCCCTCTTCGGCGCGCCTACATGTCCCGGCCGCAGGGAGGGGGGCTTCAAGGGGGGGGTACTGTCACGCTCCCTGTGTCCCAGCAGCCCTCCTTACCCACTGAGCCGGTTCCTGCATCGCACCACCGCTCCATACCCACTGATCCAGTCGTACCTGCATTGCACCACCGCTCTGTACCCACTGATCCAGTCGCACCTGCATCGCACCACCGCTCCGTACCCACTGATCCAGTCGCACCTGCATCGCACCACCGCTCCGTACCCACTGATCCGGCCTCACCGTCATTGCACTGCTCCTTACCCACTGATCCACTCCGCGTGTCCACCGGTCATGGCTGCCGCTCCCGCTCGTGCTCTCCTGTGTCCTGCTCCTGGTCTCATGAGTCTGACTCTGAGTATTAGCCTCATGCCTCTGTATAGGACCAGGCCGCGCCCACTCTCCTGGTTTTATGGACCCAGCACACCTGAAGCAGGATGTGACATACGGCTGTGCTGGATATATAAGACTGGCCTTTCCATAGGGGCGTTGCCTGATCAACGTGTCTGGAAGCTTTGTCTTTTGTGCTAGGTGCTCAGGCCCCCTGGTGCCGTGTCCTGTAGACTTCTTGTCTTTGCTCCCTGGTACCTGTGCCTGTTTCCTTACCGTCCTGAAGAACTCTGTGACTCTGCTGACCTGGTTATACCTGTCCCGGCCACGCCAGTGCTCCGGCTGCCGTGTACCCTGCCCCCCGGTGGGATACTCGGTCTAGTGGATCCACCTCCTGGGCCCATCCGTCCTCCCGGTCCTGACAAATGTCCTTCAGTCCATGTGGAGTCTAAGCCCTCATCATCATCCAGACACTCCTCACTCCTGTATTCCTTGCCGATATGCACATTGTGGACATCTGCAGCAGTTGTCACCTGTGTTTAATCATCAGAGCCGTGGTGTGGTGATCTGCTGACCGTGTGCATTGGTCCTCCCATAGACTCATCCTCCAACAGAAAAAATGATTGGGCATCAGGGCACTCAGTCTCTTCCACTTCTGGGACAAGACCAGGTGGATGGGAAATTGAACTCCAGGCAGCAGAGTCATCAAAAAGCATTAGAGTCTGCTGAATGCCTTGTGGCTCAGCCTCAGACAGCTTGGCTGATTTGCAAGGTGGTGAGAAAGATGGATGTCTATGGCCCGCAGGTGCAAAATCTGCACTTCCTGCTAAGGTCTGGGTGAAATAAAATGCAGAAGAATGTTCTGTGCTCACCATCAGTCCAGCAGTACTTGGGTGTATGGAACGAGATAGACCGCCCTGTTGCTGACGTGCTGCTTGTAAAGGTGTTTCGGTTGGTGGCATTTCCTTGCAGCACCTGTTGCTGCAACATGTCCACTTTCACATCCACGGTCACTGTTTGATGATCTCATGTTTATAACTAACTAATTTGTTCCACAGGCTGTGTGGCACAAAGAAAGCAGGCAGTTTGGGTGTGAGGTCTTCACAGGGTAGAGCATATAGTGTAATATGTAGTCTGCTTCCACGTTAGTGGGCATGACTAGCTTGCTTGGAGGGCATGGCTACGTTACCACCCATCCACTATAATTATAAAATCAATGGAGTGGTGCCCTCAGACCCTCACTTATAGTATAAAAAACTCCTTGTCCATGTGGACTTCATAAAATAAAGTGTATTCAGTCTGGAAAAATTGGGCAGCATTTTGCACACTCCTCTATCACATGAGGGAAATGATGTCATACCTGGAAAGAGACCATACATTCTGGCATCTTCCTTTGTTCAAGCCCAGAGTATATGATCTGCCTCCGGGTTAGTGGGTGTCACCAACTGAGCAAGATTACATGGCTGTCTCCTCCTCTAAAGGCGGACTTCACATCAACGGTATTCTGCCTCAATGCTGGATCCGGCACAAATGAGTTCACTTCAATGCATTTCCTATGGACTCGCGTCAAGTTCCGGTCACATGCAGTTGCGTGCGTCAAACACAACTAGTGATGAGTAGTGATGAGCCACCCCCCTAGTGTTCGAGTTCGGTTTGGTTCGTCGAACGGTGGGTGTGTTCGTCGAACATTCGACGAACACCTTCGAACCCCATTGAAAACAATGTCAGGCAAACACAAACACATAGAAAACACCTTCTAAGGTGTCCAAAAGGTGACAAACAACTCAGAAGACACCACAAACACATGGTAAAGTGACAAGTACATATACTCATGCGAAAAGAAAAGAGCTGGACGAGTAAAAGGAGGAGGAGACACAGATATAGGCATGTCATGCCCTTCTAAAATCATGTAAAACACAGCAAGTGGACTCCAACACAAGTCTCCATTTTTTCCAAAAATTGGGCCACAGACACCATCTAAGTGGCATCAATTGTCCCACAGTTGTAAACTTAACATGTTGATTTGCATGAAGCACAATCAAAAATACACAACCTTTACTCTCCCCAGGATGACACAGGGGTAGAAAAGTCCTTGTGGATCCATGACTTCTTCATCTTGATGAACGATCATCTAAAACACAGCAAGGGGACTCCAACCAGAGTCTCCATGTTTTCCAAAAATTGGGCCACAGACACCACTTAAGTGGCATCAATTGTCCCACAGTTGCAAACTTAAAATGTTAATTTGCATGAAGCACGATCAAAATCCACAATCCATTCGTTTCCCCAGGATGACACAGGGGTAGAAAAGTCCTTGCGGATCCATGACTTCTTCATCTTGATGAACGATCATCTAAAACACAGCAAGGGGACTCCAACCAGAGTCTCCATGTTTTCCAAAAATTGGGCCACAGACACCACTTAAGTGGCATCAATTGTCCCACAGTTGCAAACATACCTTGTTGATTTGCATGAAGCACAATCAAAATCCACAATCCTTTCGTCTCCCCAGGATGACACAGGGGTAGAAAAGTCCTTGCTGATCCACGACTTCTTCATCTTGGATCATTTAAAACACAGCAAGTGGACTCCAACAAGAGTCTCCCTTTTTTGAAAAAATTGGGCCACAGACACCACTTAAGTGGCATCAATTGTCCCACAGTTGCAAACTTAACATGTTGATTTGCATGAAGTCTGCTTCCACGTTAGTGGGCATGACTGGCTTGCTTGGAGGGCATGGCTACGTTACCACCTATCCACTATAATTATAAAATCAATGGAGTGGTGCCCCCAGACCCTCACTTATAGTATAAAAAACTCCTTGTCCATGTGGACTTCATAAAATAAAGTTTATTTAGTCTTGAAAAATTGGGCAGCATTTTGCACACTCCTCTATTACATGAGGGAAAGGATGTCATACCTGGAAAGAGACCATACATTCTGGCATCTTCCTTTGTTCAAGCCCAGAGTATATGATCTGCCTCCGGGTTAGTGGGTGTCACCAACTGAGCAAGATTACATGGCTGTCTCCTCCTCTATAAGGTGGACTTCACATCAACGGTATTCTGCCTCAATGCTGGATCCGGCACAAATGCATTTCACTTCAATGCATTTCCTATGGACTCACGTCAAGTTCCGGTCACATGCAGTTGCGTGAGTCAAACACAACTAGTGATGAGTAGTGATGAGCCACCCCCCTAGTGTTCAAGTTCGGTTTGGTTCGTCGAACGGCAGGTGTGTTCGTCGAACGTTCGTTGAACATTCGACGAACACCTTCGAACCCCATTGAAAACAATGTCAGGCAAACACATACGAACACATACAGTAGAAAATACCTTCTAAGGTGTCCAAAAGGTGACAAACAACTCAGAAGACACCACAAACACATGGAAAAATGACAAGTACATACACTCATGCGAAAAGAAAAGAGCTGGACGAGTAAAAGGAGGAGGAGACACAGATATAGGCAAGTCATGCCCTTCTAAAATCATGTAAAACACAGCAAGTGGACTCCAACCCGAGTCACCATTTTTTCCAAAAATTGGGCCACAGACAAAACTTAAGTGGCATCAATTGTCCCACAGTTGCAAACTTAACATGTTGATTTGCATGAAGCACAATCAAAAATACACAAGCCTTTACTCTCCCCAGGATGACACAGGGGTAGAAAAGTCCTTGCGGATCCATGACTTGTTCATCTTGATGAGCGTTAGTCTGTCCACATTGTCAGTGGACAGATATGTGCGCTTATCTGTCAGCGCACACCCAGCAGCACTGAAGACACGTTCCGAGAGAACACTGGCTGCGGGACACGACAAGATCTCCAAGGCGTAAGTGGCGAGCTCAGGCCATTTTTCCAGATTGGAAGCCCAAAATGAGCAAAGCTCCAGTTACAGAGTCATGGCATCGATATTCACTTGGAGATACTCCTGTATCATCCTTTCCAGGCGTTGACTATGTGTCAGACTTCTTGTGTCTTGTGGCCTTGCAAAGGATGGTCTAAAAAATTCATGAAATGGTGCCATAAAATTGCTGTTAGCACCAGATACAGTGTTGCTGGTACAGTTTGAGTGATGATGACTCGACAGTTCCCTGGTTGGCAAGTTAGAACTGTGAGATTCACTCTGTGCACAACTGGTGTTTAGTGGAAAAGCCGAGCTAAGATTCAGTAACAGCTTCTGCTGATACTCCTGCATACGTGCGTCCCTTTCTATGGCAGGAATTATTTCGCCAAATTTTGACTTATATCGAGGATCTAAGAGTGTGGCAACCCAGTAGTCAGCATTACTTCTAATTCTGACAATCCGAGGGTCATGTTGTAGGTAGTGCAGCAAGAAGGCGCTCATGTGTCTTGCGCATCCAGGAGGACCAAGTCCTTGCTGTGTTGGTGGTGGCGAGGTGAGAATCATGCTTCCTTCCTCTGCCCTCTCCCCCCAACTTCGCACAACAGAAATGTGATCAAGGTCTCCCTCATCTGCTGAGTCTTCCATGCCCATCGCCAGTTCGTCCTCCATTGCTTCCTGGGCTCCTGCACCTTCCTCAACAGTTTGGCTGCTACCATGCGCCCTTGTTAATCCCTCTCCCTCACCGTCCCATGCCTGCCGCCTTGGTGCTGCTGACCATCTGGACCTTGGAGATCTTGTTATCCCTTCCGCATATGACTCCTCCTGTACATCCTCCCCTTCCTCTTGTCCCACAACCTGACTCCGAATACTGTTTAGAGTGTGCTCCGGCATGTAGATCACCGGAATTGTCATGCTGATAATGGCATTGTCAGCGCTAAACATCTTCGTCGCCATATCGAAACTGTGCAGAAGGGTGCATAGGTCCTTGATCTGAGACCACTCCAGTAGCGTGATCTGCCCCACCTCTGGATCTCGTTGGTCCAGGCTATACATCATAACGACAACCTCTACTCAGAATATTATGTTTTGTAAAGTGTGCACAGTACCAACATTCCAACCTGTACTATTGAAAAATGAGATTTTTGGCAAAAAATTGCAATTTTTCGAGCTACCTCGCCACGTCACGGCAAATCTCCTGAGGCAGTCCTACACTAAAATATTTTTATTTGGAGTGTGCCATACGGCCTCACACATGCAAAAATAGGACTGCACAGCACGTACCTGGTGCTTTTCAGTCTTGTCTCCATGACTAATTCATGGTTGTGGGCGGGAAAGGCCCAAGCACATGCTGCTTGGAATATATAGCCTGTGGACAAGGCTAGATGGCTATGTGTGAACAGCCACCAATCGCCAAAAATCAAGACAGATGGAAAAATAAAAATGAAGTGCACTGCAAGATGGGGGACCAACCAAAAACCTATATAACAATAAAAAACAGCATAAAAACAACCTCTACTCAGAATATTATGTTTTGCAAAGTGTGCAAAGTACCAACATTCCAACCTGTACTATTGAAAAATGAGATTTTTGGCAAAAAATTGCAATTTTTCGAGCTACCTCGCCATGTCACGGCAAATCTCCTGAGGCAGTCCTACACTAAAATATTTTTATTTGGAGTGTGCCATACGGCCTCACACATGCAAAAATAGGACTGCACAGCACATACCTGGTGCTTTTCAGTCTCGTCTCCATGACTAATTCATGGTTGTGGGCGGGATAGGCCCAAGCATAACGTATTGCACCAGGGCTCAGCGGTGCTGACACAGTCGCTGCAACATGTGGAGAGTCGAATTCCAGCGTGTCGGCACATCGCATTTCAGGCGGTGAACCGGCAGGCCGAAAGACTTCTGGAGCGATGCAAGTCTTTCAGCTGCGGCGTGTGAATGGCAGAAGTGAGCACATAGTGACCGTGCCCTGTGCAGAAGCCCATCTAGGCTGGGATAGTGGGTTAAAAATTGCTGGACAACAAGGTTCAAGACGTGAGCCATACAAGGCACGTATGTCACATTGCTCTGGCGAAGGGCCGCACTAAGGTTTGCAGCATTGTTGCACACGGCCTTCTCTGGCTGCAGGTTGAGTGGAGACAACCATTGACGAAACTCGGTCTCCAGAGCTAACCACAACTGGGCACTTGTGTGACTCACATTTCCCAGACATTTCAACTTAAAGACCGCCTGATGCCGTTGAGCTCTGCTGCCAGTATAGTAAGGAGGTGTGCGGGATTCCTTGTGCGCAGTTACAACGCGAGTGGCCTGACCAGACAGGCTTTGGGCAGATGTGGAGGACCCAGACGAGGTGGAAGAGGCAGAAGCAGTTCAGAAACTTCTACATACAGAGGATTGATGCACAACTCGTGGGGACGGCAAGACTTGTACAGCAGACCCTTCTCCATCTCTGACCATAGTGACCCAGTGCCCAGTCAGCGGCATGTAACACTCCTGTCCATGCTTACTGGTCCAAATATCTGTGATGAAATTCACCCTGTCACACACAGAGTTTCTCAAGGAAGCGGTGATGTTGTGTGCGACATGCTGGTGTAGCGCAGGTGTGCCTCCCCCGTGCCAGCAGCCGGTGCTGCTCGGATCTGGATCTACATTATGGCTCGAGGGGTTTTCCAGACCCGGGGGTCGCACGGACACTTCGAATAAAAAGGGGACGTAATTGTACGGGATTTGTTGTAAACTGTCTGTGACGCCACCCACGGTGTGTGGTGAGATGTAGCACCACCGCTGCGGTGGGTAGGGATGGATGCCCCGGGGCCCAGCGTTGTGCAGGTTTGGAGGAATCAGCACACTTACAGTTCGGTTGTCCTGGTGCTGGATGAAGCTGCGCTGATGTGTGGAGTCAGTAAACACACAGTTCTTTTGGTAAACCAAGGTGATGGTGGTCGGCCTCCGCAGACGGGGGTATCAGGTCCCACACCCGGGCTAGTAGTCAATGCCTTTCTCTCTGCACTTCGTGTTGCTCTAAGGTAGACTTTCCGGTGTGTAACACGGGGAGTCCGCTCCCAGTCCTTTGGTTGGGAGCCGTGCCCATCAGATGCTGACCCTTGGGATCTACCGGGCCCTGGCGGATGCCCTATCCCTCTCTGTGGCTGGTTGTTTACTTTTCGGGACTTAGGTTGGGACAGGACCTAAAATCCTGCCCTCAATTGCTTAATTAGCTAGGCCGTTGGTGCTAGTCCTGGCTTCAGGGTCCAAGTACCCCCTCTGTGCATGGTTTCCGGGTCGGTTCTCTGGTGTCGGCAACGGCGGGCTACAACCCTGTCCCGGTCCACCTCGGATCTCTGGCAGCCGTCTTCCCGTCTCCTGCTGGCACTGGCTACTGTCTGCCACCTAGCCAAGGTGTCAGGGCTCCGACCCTGGCACCTGTCAGCTTGAACTTCAGGCCTTGACTGCCTGAGCTTGCCTCCTCCACTCCACTCTAAACTTGACTCTCGACTTATCTGACTGTTTTCCCACCCCGGGCTCTCCAGACCCCTAGGTGAGCGTTCTCCATCCGCCTGGTCTTGACCACTGGTTTGTCTGTACTACCCTGAGGGGGTGACTAGGATTTCAGGTTGGCTGGTTTAACCCTGTGTGGGACAGGTGTTGTGCGGGGGCCTAAGCTGTGTGACTATCTGTTTTTTTCCAGGGTGTCACACAGGCACACCTTTCTTGGAGAAGAAGTGGTGACTGGGCATCTGGTACTGGGGCACTGCGACGGACATAAGGTCTCGAAAATCCTCTGTGTCCACCAGGCGGAAAGGCAGCATTTCTGTAGCCAATGGCTTGCAGATGCTGAAAGTCAACCTCTTAGCTTTGTCATGGCTAGGAGGAAATGGTCTTTTACTTGTCCACATCTGAGGGACCGAAGGCTGGCTGCTGTGCTAAGACGGCGTTGAGTAGGGTGTCCCTGGAAAACTGCTGGTCTGTGAGGAAAGTGCAGGCGGAGACATAATGTTGCTTTCATCCAAAGGTGGTGCTCTCGATGTCTGAGAGAGCTCAACACCAGCAGCTGTTTCCACTTCTAAAACAACTGACCACCTGCCAATCACACTGCCTGTTGCGGTTAAAGAGGTGGAAGGTCTGTGTCGAAAAGCATGTGTGACTGCTGTCCCCACAGTCATAGAGGATGAAGAGCACACAGATGCACTTGAAGGGGAAGACGCTGGTTGGCCCGCTCCGATAGGCCTCATTGTAGCACAGTGAGCTTCCCACTGCGACTTATGCTTCATATCCATGTGACGGTTCATGGACAAAGTAGTCAAACTAGTGAGGTTTTTTCCTCTTCTTAGAGATTGGCGACCAATCTTACAGATGACATGAGTTGGGAGATCCTTTGCAATGTCAAAATAGGACAAGGCTAGGCAAGGCTTAGAGCCCATGCGACCTGCAGAGCCACCCCGACTTGTGCTCAGAGGCAGAGTTGTGGCTGAGGATGCAGTTGTTGACGTGCTTCCAGTACTCCGTCTGTGTCCAGGAAGACGCAAGCTAACTTCGTCGTCGGTCGTATCTTCCTCCACAGCCTCTGCTGACCTCATTGAGTGCCTGACTGTGGGTTGACAGTGAGTGGGATCTAAAACCTCATCATCACCCTGTGTGTTTGCATTCCCCTCGTCCTCAGAGCCAACCTCTTCCTGCCCTGACCGAATAGTTAAGTTGTCATTCCAATCAGGTATCTGAGTCTCATCGTCATCAGCATGTTCCTCATTGTCTCCACCACGATGAGTTACAGTTTGGGAATGAGGGTCTACAATATGCTCAGAACCTTCTTCATCCTGGCCTGAATCTGACTCACAAAGCTTCTGGGCATCACTGCAGATCATTTCCTTGTCTGGACTCACTGTAGCTTTAGAGCAGACCTCTGATTCCCAGGCTATAGTGTGACTGAACAGCTCTGCAGACTCAACCATCTCTGTTACCCCATACTCTGCATGGCGGGTGGACACTTGAGAGCTGGTAGAAAGCAAGTGCAATTGGGGTGACAACTCAGAGGACTGGAGTCTTTGGGATGTTGAAGTAGAGGTGGAGGAGAGGCCACTTGATGGACCACTTGAGATCCATTCAAGCATCTGCTGTTTTTGTGCCTCATCTATCTTTGGTAGCAATGGTCGTTTCCGTAACAAAGGGATCATATCAGATTGTCCACAGAAAGTAGTAGACATCTTACTTTGGCTGGAAGATGGTCTTTCTTCAGCAGATGTTACTGTTGCTTTACCACCAACCCCACAGACAAACTTTATTTCCCTTTCCAACACGCCTGTTCCCCTTTCCACCAGCATCTGTCCTTTTGCCACTCATTTTGTTTGTGAACAAATTGGACACTGTTTGTTGCACTTAAAACTGCATAGCAGAAATGGAGAGGTGGTGTAGAATGCAGAGGTGGTATAGCTTTGTTGTCAGCAGAGGAACATCACTGACTATCCCAGACAATGATACTATGCCCCAAGGAATTGCCTGCACTTTTTGCACTTAAAATTGCGTAGCAGAAATGGAGAGGTGGTGTAGAATGCAGAGGTGGTATAGTTTTGTTGTCAGCAGAGGAACGTCACTGACTATCCCAGACAATGATACTGTGCCCCAAGGAATTGCCTTGGAGTGGGTGGAGAACGAATCTTGAAGGCTCCGTCCTCCTCGGGTTAATTACCAGGATGCTTGAAGCTACTTCCCGGCCTAGGGTCCATGTACCTCGTCGTGCCCTGGCCCCTGCCTGGAGTTTGCACAAGGCCACCGGCTGCCCTTCTCTGCAGTTCCGTGCCCCTTGTCACGATCCCCTGCGACCGGGGTTCCAGCTCCTACCAGGCCCAGACCAACGCCTGCCACCTAGTATTCTCAAGGAGCCCTGCTCCCAACCGCCTCCATCGCTACGCCTCTCTCAACTGTCTGCTCCTGAAACTCCTGACCCTCCCTAACCAACCCCCCAAGTGGGCGGCCCTATTTTCTTCAGGCTACCCATTGGTGTGTCTGGTGGGTGTGGTGCAGAGTGTTTCTAGGATTTTGATTAGCTTGTTCTTAGCAACACCAAAGGCCAAGGACCTGTAACCAAGGAGGATGTGGATACTGTGCAGAAGGGCAAATTGCACAATACCCTGTGACGACCTGATATGCCAGGGTGTCACATATCCATTATCTATCTATCTAGCTATCTATCCATCTATTTATCTATCCATCTATCCATTATCTATCTATCTATCTATCTATCTATCTATCTATCCATTATCTATCTATCCATCTATTTTTCCATTATCTATGTATCCATCCATCTATACCTCTATCTATCCCTCTATCTAGTCCTCTATCTATCCATCTATCTATCTATCCCTCTATCCATCTGTCTATCCCTCTATCTATCTATCTATCTATTCATTATCTATCTATCTATCTATCTATCTATCTATCTTTCTATCCATCTATCTATCTACCGGATAGATAGATGGATAGATAGAGGGATACATAGATAGAGGGATAGATAGATAGATAGATAGATAGATAGAGGGATAGATAGAGGGATAGCTAAACCGATTAATGCCAAAGTGGAGAGTGTATAATATAGTGTGTTAAAAAACTATCACCATATATAAATATAATAAATACGCCCCAAGTATCAATAAATAGGCTATTATATAAATATAGAACCAAGACCATACCAGCTGTCTCAATACATTTCAGGTACGCTGAAACATGTGTAGGGTTGGAGACTGCCTACACACGGTCCTGATGGCCTCAGGTATATCCATTTAGATAATGTATTTACATTTGCTTGCTTGCATTATGCATGTTATGCATTCCATTTGACTCAGCACCTGTGGATTTTACCCCAGTGGCGGGCTTGGGTGTCCTTGCATGTAGCCATACATGGAACTTACTGTCATAATATATATTATTACTAACTATAGTGCACTTTATTATTGAACACTTTATTAGTACTTTCTATGCACTTTATGTTTGTCCTATAGCACATGCACTTTATATTTATTAATTTGTATTGGCATTATATGACAGTATTTTTTCTATGTATGCCCTCCTGTTCTGATCCCTTGCTGCCATCTAGTGGCCTTTTTATAAAATTACACTGTCTATTTAAATATTTATTGGTTTATTATAAATTTGTACCGTGCCATGGGCTTTCTCCTGTCACCATTTTCCCTGCTCAAATATTGTTTTTAATTATGTCATTAATAAAGAAATAATTATTTTATTGGTTGTTGGCTGTTTTTCTATGTATTGGTTCTAGATAGAGGGATAGATAGATAGATAGATAGATAGATAGATAGATAGAGGGATAGATTGATGGATAGATAGATAGATAGATAGATAGATAGATAGATAGATAGATAAATAGAGGGATAGATTGATGGATAGATGGATAGATAATGGATAGATAGAGGGATAGAGAGATAGATAGATAATGGATAGATAATGGATAGATAGATAGATAGAGGGATAGATAGATAGATAATGGATAGATAGATAGATAGATAGATATATAGATAGATAGAGGGATAGATAGATAGATAGATAAATAGATGGATAGCTAGAGGTATAGATAGTTAGATAGATAATGGATAGATAGAGGGATAGAGAGATAGGTTTATAGATAAATGGATGGATAGATAGATAGATAGATAGATAGATAGAGGGATATATAGATGGATAGATAGATAGATAGAGGGATAGATTTATAGATAGATAGAAAGATAGATAATGGATAGATAGAGGGATAGATCTATCTAACCTCTCTAACTCACCTCTCCCCCTGTCTGACCACAACCTACTCACATTCTCTTCCCTCTCTTCTCCAACTACGCAACTACCCTCCACAAACTTTCACACCCTCGCAGAAATATAAAACACATTGATTTACACGCACTTTCTCAGTCGCTTCTCCCTCTCACAGACACTGCATTTCTACACGATGCAGATGCTGCTGCAACTTTGTACAACACTACAATCTCTGCAGCTCTCGAATCAGCCGCCCCCCTCACACACACCAAAACCCGCACAATCAACAGGCAACCCTGGCACACGAGGCAGACTAAAGAACTGAGACGGGCTTCCAGAATTGCTGAGCGCAGATGGAAGAGGTCTCATTCCACTGAGCACTTCATTGCATATAAAGAGTCCCTGACCACTTTCAAGTCCACACTCACTGCTGCAAAACAAACCTACTTCTCATCCCTCATATCCTCTCTCTCTCACAACCCTAAACAGCTATTTAACACTTTTAATTCTCTCCTCCATCCTCCAGCACCACCTCCCTCTCCTCTCCTCTCATCTGAAGACTTTGCCTCTTTCTTCAAGCAGAAGATTGACAACATCAGAGCAAGCTTTGGCCCACAATCACCACAGCCCCTCATCATAGCTACTCAGCCTTCTTCCTCCAAATCCAGCTTCTCCACCATGACAGAAAACAATCTTTCCACTCTACTCTCAAGATCACATCTAACAACCTGTGCACTGGACCCGCTCCCATCGCACCTCATCCCCAACATCACCGCAGTCCTCATCCCAGCCCTAACCCATCTCTTCAACCTATCACTAACAACTGGTGTATTCCCTTCATGCTTTAAACATGCCTCAATCACACCCATCCTCAAAAAGCCCTCCCTTGACCCATCCTCTGTGTCAAACTATCGCCCCATATCCCTTCTCCCCTATGCCTCAAAACTACTAGAACAGCATGTCCATCTTGAACTGTCCTCATACCTCTCCTCCTGCTATCACTTTGACCAGCTACAATCTGGCTTCCGACCGCATCATTCCACTGAAACTGACCTGACCAAAGTCACTAATGACCTACTAACCGCCAAAGCCAAGCGACACTACTCTATCCTCCTCCTCCTGTACCTGTCCTTTGCCTTCGACACAGTAGACCATTCCCTCCTACTACAGATTCTCTAATCTCTGGGCATCACAGACTTGGCCCTATCTTGGATATCCTCATACCTAACCGACCGAACTTTCAGCGTCTCCCATTCTCACACCACTTCCTCATCTCGCCCCCTATCTGTCGGTGTCCCCCAAGGCTCAGTTCTTGGACCCCTGCTATTCTCCATCTACACCTTCGGCCTGGGACAGCTCATAGAGTCCCACGGCTTCCAGTATCATCTATATGCCGATGACACACAGATCTACCTCTCTGGACCTGACATTACCTCTATACTAACCAAAATTCCACAATGTCTGTCTGCTATTTCATCCTTCTTCTCTGCGCGATTCCTAAAACTTAACATGGACAAAACAGAATTCATTATCTTTCCTCCTCCTCACTCATCTCCTCCAACAAGCCTTTCCATCAAACTCGATGGTTGCTTACTCTCCCCAGTCTCACAAGCTCGTTGCCTTGGAGTAACCCTCGACTCTGCTCTATCCTTCAAGCCACACATCCAAGCCCTCTTCAACTCATGCCGATTACAACTCAAAAACATCTCCCGGATCCGTGCTTTCCTTAACCAAGAATCAGCAAAAACATTAGTGCATGCCCTCATCATCTCCCGCCTCGACTACTGCAACCTCCTGCTCTCTGGCCTCCCTTCCAACACTCTTGCACCCCTCTAATCTATCCTAAACTCTGCGGCCCGCTTAATCCACCTCTCCCCTCGCTACTCCCCAGCCTCGCCACTCTGCCAATCCCTTCACTGGCTTCCCATCACCCAACGACTCCAGTTCAAAACACTAACCATGACATACAAAGCCATGCACAACCTGTCTCCTCCCTACATCTGTGACCTAGTCTCCCGGTACCTACCTGCACGCAACCTCAGATCCTCACAAGATCTCCTTCTCTGCTCCTCTCTTATCTCCTCTTCCACAATCGCGTACAAGATTTCTCCCGTGCATCCCCCATACTCTGGAACGCTCTACCTCAGCACATCAGACTCTCCCCTACCGTGGAAAGATTCAAGAGGAACCTCAAGACCCACCTCTTCCAACAAGCCTACAACCTACAATTGCCCTCAGTCCAGTAGACCACTGCGCAACCAGCTTTGTCCTCACCTATTGTACCATCACCCATTCCCTGTAGACTGTGAGCCCTCGCGGGCAGGGTCCTCTCTCCTCCTTTACCAGTCTGTTTTGTACTGTTAATGATTGTTGTTCGTATACCCTCTTTCACTTGTAAAGCGCCATGGAAGAAATGGCGCTATAATAATAAATAATAAAAATAATAATAGAGAGATAGATAGATAGATAATGGATAGATAGAGGGATAGATAGAGGGATAGATAGATGGATATATAGATAATGGATAGATAGAGGGATAGAGAGATAGATAGATAATGGATAGATAGAGGGATAGATAGAGGGATAGATAGATAATGGATAGATAGATAGATAGATAGATAGATCGATAGATAGATAGAGGGATAGCTAGAGGGATAGATAAAGGGATAGATAGATAATAGATAGAGGGATAGAGAGATAGATAATGGATAGATAGAGGGATAGAGAGATAGATAGATAGATAGATAAATGGATAGATAGAGGGATAGATAGATGGATAGATAGAGGGATAGATAATGGATAGATAAAGGAATAGAGAGATAGATGGATAGATAGAGGGATAGATAGATATCAACACCTCACAGAAACTGACCACGTACCAGAGCCTACAGAGAGACTACAGACTGGCCCTATATCTGGAAAAACTCACGGATTTCAGAGACCGCAGGACCCTGAGCCGATATAGACTCACTGCCCACAGTCTAGCCATCGAATTAGGCCGAAACAAGCAAAGCTACAAGCCCAGGGAGGACAGACTGTGCCAACACTGTGACCTGGAGGGCCTGGAGGATGAAACCCACTTCCTGCTACACTGTACCAAGTACTCAGCAGTGAGGGACACTCAAATCAAATCAAATCAGCTTTATTGGCAGGACCAAATACAAATTAGTTTTGCCAAAGCAAGTGTACATTAGGGACTGGGACTAGGGATGGTGGGTAGGGACCATAGTAAGGATGGATGGGGCACATCCAGGGTGTGGACTGTAGGTAGGATGGATGGGGCACATCCAGGGTGGGGACTATAGGAAGAATGGATGGGGCACATCTAGGGTGCGGACTTTGGGGGCTATGGAAGTCCATGGCTTATGATGGGGCATATCCAGGGTGGGGACTGTAAAAAGGATGGATGGGGCACATCCAGGGTGGGGTCTGGGGGGCCACATCTAGGATGGGGGGCTATGGAAGTCCAATGGCTTATCATAGTGTCGCGGGCGGGGAGGGCGCGCTGCGCTCACCCACTGCTCGGGTCCGGCTGCTGCTGCTACTGCTGCTCGGTGGTGGCTCAAGCGGTGGGCCGGATCCCGGGGACTCGAGCGGCGTTCCTCGCTTGTGAGTGAAAGGGGGTGGTTTGGGTTTAGGGATATTGTCCGTGACGCCACCCATGGTTGTGGTGAGATTGTGACACCACCGCTGCTCTGGACGGGGATCCCGGGAGCGATGACAGGGAGCGGCGCAGTTGTTGTTCTCCCCTCTGTGGGTAGGGGGTTGGTTGTCCCGGGGCCCGGTGAGGGTTGGGGATGACAGGCGGGTTACGGGGCCTGGTGAGGTGCAGGGTCGCGGGGGCAGCGCGGTGCCACACGGCACGGTAGTACTCACTCAGCCAATCACGAAGACAAAGTCCTTGGTAAAACACACGGCTGGATGGACGGGGCCCACTGACGGCTGCGGTGGTTTCTGCTCCCGGTAGGTTGATAGTGACTGCCTTTCCCTGCACCTGTGTTGTGTTACGGTTCCAATGGCTTCCCACCGGAAACCTGCTCCCCAGCTTGGATGGATGCCGAGGGAGCCCCTTTTGCCCGCAGGCTCTGGCCCTGGGAACTGTAGCCTTGGCGGTGACTGTGTTTCCCTTCACGGTTTGAGCTGTCACCTTCAATCGGGACTTGACTTCTGGGAAACCCCGGAGGTTCCCTTCGCTAACGGATTTGACAAATTTGACGGCGACTTATTGCCTTGTCGGGGTCCGTAAGCCCTGCCGGATGGTGCTGGCTTCTCTTTGCTCGCCGGTCCGGTACCGCCGGGCCACCGCCCGTCCACGGTCCTTACGGTTCGCTCCAATTAGCCTCTCCTGCAGACGGTCACCACCGTCTGCCAACCTTGCTGTACCGTCCGGGCCACACACCCGGACGCCGTCAGTCAGATGCTCTCTTGCCACTTCACTCCTCACTTCTCCAACTCCTAAACTACACTGCTCTTTTTCCCGCCTCCAGGACTGTGAACTCCTCGGTGGGCGGGACCAACCGCCTCACCCACCCCCTGGTGTGGACATCAGCCCCTGGAGGAAGGCAACAAGGATTTTTGTTTGACTTAGGTGTGCCAAGCCGGGGTGTGGGGTGTGTTGGTGTAGTTCAGTGACGACCTGGCTTGTCCAGGGCGCCACATTCCCCCTTAGTAAAATGCAGACCGTCCGCGGGCTGCCCGTCCATCACCGGTTTTATTTTTTTTTGGTTAACTGCAAAAGATAAAACGGTAAGCATTTTCAAATCTTCCCACATCGGGAGGTGCCTCTCTTAAACGTTGCAAAATGGTACATTTTTATTAAAACAGTATGGCTTCCGCTCTCTCCCACCCAAACAACCTGGCCCTGATGCTGCCCCTAAGCAAATGGGCAGCACCCCTTGACCCCAGTCCAGAACCAGATTGCCCGAGCGGGTTCTGTCCCTTTCAGGGGGCCCACATCCATGGGGGACCCCTGAACCCCCCGGAGGATCACCACCGTTTCCGGTGGTGGCTGGGCCCCAGCCTACTCCACTGCGGGCCCTTTCTCCAATCTGCCTCTCCGGAGGCGGTCACGGTATCAAGCCAACTAATTTTTATTTACATACCACAAGTTCGTGGTTGCCCTGCTAGTTCTCGGGCTTGTCCGTAGCAGTTTCTACGCATATTCGCAAACAGTCCCCACGGGGACAACAGTTGCCGGCAACGACCGGTTCAATCAAAGTTGTTAATCAGGTGACCTCTTCGGTTAATCATTTTCACTTATCATTCAAAAACTTTAATCTTTACACTCAACACACAAAGTCCCCTTTAAAGAGTAGTTTCCCTGTATCTAAGTGGGGGTCTACCTAGGTTGGGACCAGTGCCAGTGGCAGGCAATGGGGCAGGGGGAACAACCAGTTCCTCCTCCCTGCTATCGTGTGGGGCAGGCGGAGGCGTAGGGGAGCTGGGTACAGGTGCATTCCTGGGCACGGGCTCATGGTCAATCACTTCCATCACTTCGTCCTCCACGGGTTGTGGGAACAGTATCACTGGAAGAATCACCGCGCCGTTCTGCGTAGGCCAGTCTGCCGGGAAATCACCCATCATGGTATGGATTACCTCTTTTTCTTTCTCCGCCGGTCTGGGAACTGGAGCTTTAGCCGCTACCCTCAAGGCCAATGGGCACCTCTTTAGATGGTCCCGGGAAACCGTGGCCAGAGTCCCTCCTTGGTCACGGCTGATCTGGTAGGCCTTCCCATTCTCCCATCCCGTAGGCTGTACTACGTACGGGGTTTTTTCCCATTGATCATCTAGCTTGTGAGTCCTTCTTTTACGCTTCAGCACTACATCCCCAGGCTGGAAGGGACTGGTTGGCGTTTTCTTGTTGAAGCACTGCTCTTGTTGCTCCCGACTCCGGCACAAGTTCCTTTCAGCATATTCCTGGACCTGGCAGTACTGTGTTCTCCGCAGAGCGTCCCATTCGGCTGTCGAAGGGAGTGCTTCTGGGGCTTCCAAGCCAATTTCTAGGTTTAGGTTAAGACAGAGGTGAGGATTAGAGTTGGGCCCTGGGTTAAGCCTAGGGTTAGGGATAGACCATGGGTTAGGTATAGAGTTAAAACAGGAGTTAGAGTCAGACCAAGAGCTAGAAACAGGATTAGTCTGGCAGTTAAAGTTAGGTTATCCCAGAATTTAAGGTTTAGGTTAAGTCAAAGGTGAGGATTATGGTTGGGTCCTGGGTTAAGGCTAGGGTTAGAGTTAGACCATGGGTTAGGAATAGAGAAAAAACAGGAGTTAGGGTCAGACCAGGAGCTAGAAATAAGGTTAAAATAGCAGATAAGGTTAGGTTATCCTTGTATTTAAGGTTTAGGTTAAGAAAGAGGTGAGGATTAGGGTTAGGTCCTGGGTTAAGCCTAGGGTTAGGGTTAGACCATGGGTTAGGTATAGAGTTAAAACAGGAGTTAGAGTCAGACCAAGAGCTAGAAACAGGGTTAGTCCAGCAGTTAAAGTTAGGTTATCCCAGAATTTAAGGTTTAGGTTAAGTCAGAGGTGAGGATTAGGGTTGGGTCCTGGGTTAAGGCTAGGGTTAGGGTTACACCATTGGTTAGGAATAGAGTTAAAGCAGGAGTTAGGGTCAGACCAGGGGGCTAGAAATAGGGTTAGTCCAGCAGTTAAACTTAGGTTAAGCCAGAATTTAAGGTTTAGGTTAAGCCAGAGGTGAGGATTTGGGTTGGGTCCTGGGTAAAGGCTAGGGTTAGGGTTAGACCATGGGTTAGTAATGAAGTTAAAACAGGAGTTAGGGTCAGACCACGAGCTAGAAATAGGGTTAGTCCAGCAGTTAAAGTTAGGTTATCCCCGTATTTAAGGATTAGGTTAAGTCAGAGGTGAGGATTAGGGTTGGGTCCTGGGTTAGGGCTAGGGTTAGGGTTAGACCATAGGTTAGGAATAGGGTTAGTCCAGCAGTTAAACTTAGGTTAAGCCAGAATTTAAGGTTTAGGTTAAGCCAGAGGTGAGGATTAGGGTTGGGTCCTGGGTAAAGGCTAGGGTTAGGGTTAGACCATGGGTTAGTAATGAAGTTAAAACAGGAGTTAGGGTCAGACCACGAGCTAGAAATAGGGTCAGTCCAGCAGTTAAAGTTAGGTTATCCCTGTATTTAAGGTTTAGGTTAAGTCAAAGGTGAGGATTAGGGTTGGGTCCTGGGTTAAGGCTAGGATTAGGGTTAGACCATGGGTTAGTAATGAAGTTAAAACAGGAGTTAGGGTCAGACCACGAGCCAGAAATAGGGTCAGTCCAGCAGTTAAACTTAGGTTATCCCTGTATTTAAGGTTTAGGTTAAGTAAAAGGTGAGGATTAGGGTTGGGTCCTGGGTTAAGGCTAGGATTAGGGTTAGACCATAGGTTAGGAATAGAGTTAGAAGAAGAGTTAGGGTAAGATTAGGAGCTAGAAATAGAGTTAGTCCAGCAGTTAAAGTTAGGTTATCCCAGAATTTAAGGTTTAGGTTAAGTCAGAGGTGAGGATTAGGGTTGGGTCCTGGATTAAGGCTAGGGTTAGGGTTACACCATCGGTTAGGAATAGAGTTAAAGCAGGAGTTAGAGTCAGACCAAGAGCTAGAAACAGGATTAGTCTGGCAGTTAAAGTTAGGTTATCCCGGAATTTAAGGTTTAGGTTAAGTCAGAGGTGAGGATTATGGTTGGGTCCTGGGTTAAGGCTAGGGTTAGAGTTAGACCATGGGTTAGGAATAGAGAAAAAACAGGAATTAGGGTCAGACCAGGAGCTAGAAATAGGGTTAAAATAGCAGATAAGGTTAGGTTATCCCTGTATTTAAGGTTTAGGTTAAGACAGAGGTGAGGATTAGGGTTAGGTCCTGGGTTAAGCCTAGGGTTAGGGTTAGACCATGGGTTAGGTATAGAGTTAAAACAGGAGTTAGAGTCAGACCAAGAGCTAGAAACAGGGTTAGTCCAGCAGTTAAAGTTAGGTTATCCCAGAATTTAAGATTTAGGTTAAGTCAGAGGTGAGGATTAGGGTTGGGTCCTGGGTTAAGGCTAGGGTTAGGGTTACACCATTGGTTAGGAATAGAGTTAAAGCAGGAGTTAGGGTCAGACCAGGGGGCTAGAAATAGGGTTAGTCCAGCAGTTAAACTTAGGTTAAGCCAGAATTTAAGGTTTAGGTTAAGCCAGAGGTGAGGATTTGGGTTGGGTCCTGTGTAAAGGCTAGGGTTAGGGTTAGACCATGGGTTAGTAATGAAGTTAAAACAGGAGTTAGGGTCAGACCACGAGCAAGAAATAGGGTTAGTCCAGCAGCTAAAGTTAGGTTATCCCAGTATTTAAGGATTAGGTTAAGTCAGAGGTGAGGATTAGGGTTGGTTCCTGGGGTAAGGCTAGGGGTAGGGTTAGACCATAGGTTAGGAATAGGGTTAGTCCAGCAGATAAACTTAGGTTAAGCCAGAATTTAAGGTTTAGGTTAAGCCAGAGGTGAGGATTAGGGTTGGGTCCTGGGTGAAGGCTAGGGATAGGGTTAGACCATGGGTTATTAATGAAGTAAAAACAGGAGTTAGGGTCAGACCACGAGCTAGAAATAGGGTCAGTCCAGCAGTTAAAGTTAGGTTATCCCTGTATTTAAGAATTAGGTTAAGTCAAAGGTGAGGATTAGGGTTGGGTCCTGGGTTAAGGCTAGGATTAGGGTTAGACCATAGGTTAGGAATAGAGTTAGAAGAAGAGTTAGGGTAAGATTAGGAGCTATAACTAGGGTTAGTCCAGCAGTTAAAGTTAGGTTATCCCAGAATTTAAGGTTTAATTTTGGGTTAAGCCAGGAGTGAGGATTAGGGATGAGTCTTGGTTTAAGGCTAGGGTTAGGGTTAGAACATGGGTTAGGAATACAGTAAAAACAGGAGTTATTTTAAAACTAGGGGCTAGATATAGGGTTAGTCCAGCAGTTTAACCTAGGTAAGCCAGAATTTAAGGTTTAGGTTAAGCAAGAGGTGAGGATCAGGGTTGGGTCCTGGGTTAAGGCTAGGGTTAGGGTTACACCATGGGTTAGGAATAGAGTTAAAATAGGAATTAAGGTCAGACCAGGAGCTAGAAATAGGGTTAGTCCAACAGTTAAAGTTAGGTTAATTCAGAATGTAAGGTTTAGGTTAAGTCAGAGGTGAGGATTAGGGTTGCGTCCTGGGTTAAGGCTAAGGTTAGGGTTAGACCATGGGTTAGGAGTAGAAATAAAACTGGAGTTAGGATCAGACCGGGAGCTAGAAATCTGGTTAAAATAGCAGTTAAAGTTAGGTTATCCCAGTATTTAAGGTTTAGTTTAAGACAGAGGTGAGGAGTAGGGTTGGATCCTGGGTTAAGGCTAGGGTTAGGGTTAGACCATGGGTTAGGTATAGAGTTAAAACAGGAGTTAGAGTCAGACCAAGTGCTAGAAACAGGGTTAGTCCAGCAGTAAAAGTTAGGTTATCCCAGAATTTAAGGTTAAGGTTTAGGTTAGGCCAGAGGTGAGGATTAGGGTTGGGTCCTGGGTTAAGCCTAGGGTTAGGGTTAGACCATGGGTTAAGAATAGAGTTAAAGCAGGAGTTAGGGTTAGACCAGGGGCTAGAAATAGGGTTAGTCCAGCAGTTAAAGTTAGGTTATCCCAGAATTTAAGGTTTAGGTTTGGGTTAGGCCAGAGGTGAGGATTAGGGATGAGTCCAGGGTTAAGGCGAGGGTTAGGGTTAGACCATGGGTTAGGTAGAGAGTTAAAGCAGGAGTTAGGGTCAGACCAAGAGCTAGAAACAGGGTTAATCCAGCAGTTAAACTTAGGTTAAGCCAGAATTTAAGGTTTAGGTAAACCAGAGGTGAGGATTAGGGTTGGGTCCTGGGTTAAGGCTAGGGTTAGGGTTACACCATGGGTTAGGAATAGAGTTAAAATAGGAATTAGGGTCAGACCAGGAGCTAGAAATAGGGTTAGTCCAGCAGTTAAAGTTAGGTTACCACAGAATTTAAGGTTTACGTTAAATCAGAGGTGAGGATTAGGGTTGGGTCCTGGGTTAAGGCTAGGGTTAGGGTTAGACCATGGGATAGGAATAGAGATAAAACAGAAGTTAGGGTCAGACCAGAAGCTAGAAATAGGGTTAAAATAGCAGTTAAAGTTAGGTTATCTCAGTATTTAAGGTTTAGGTTAAGACAGAGGTGAGGATTAGGATTGGGTCCTGGGTTAAAGCTAGGGTTAGGGTTACACCATGGGTTAGGAATAGAGTTAAAGCAGGAGTTAGGGTCAGACCAGGGGCTAGAAATAGGGTTAGTCCAGCAGTTAAAGTTAAGTTATCCCAGAATTTAAACTTTAGGTTTGGGTTAGGCCAGAGGTGAGGATTAGGGATGAGTCCAGGGTTAATGCGAGGGTTAGGGTTAGACCATTGGTTAGGTATAGAGTTAAAACAGGAGTTAGGGTCAGAACAAGAGCTAGAAATAGGGTTAAACCAGCAGTTAAACTTAGGTTAAGCCAGAATTTAAGGTTTAGGTTAAGCTAGAGGTGAGGATTAGGGTTGGGTCCTTGGTTAAAGCTATTGTTGAGGTTAGACCATTAGTTAGTAATAGAGTTAAAACAGTAGTTAGGGTCAGACCACGAGCTAGAAATTGGGTTAGTCCAGCAGTTAAAGTTAGGTTATCCCAGAATTTAAGGTTTAGGTTTGGGTTAGGCCAGAGGTGAGGATTAGGGTTGAGTCCTGGGTTAAGACTATGGTTAGGGTTACACCATGGGTTAGGAATAGAGTTAAAGCAGGAGTTAGGGTCAGAACAGCAGCTAGAAATAGGGTTAGTCCAGTAGTTAAACTTAGGTTAAGCCAGAATTTAAGGTTTAGGTTAAGCCAGAGGTGAGGATTAGGGTTGGGTCCTGGGTTAAGGCTAGGGTTGAGGTTAGATTATTGGTTAGTAATAGAGTATAAACAGGAGTTAGGGTCAGACCACAAGCCAGAAAGGTTTAGGTTAAGCCAGAGGTGACGATTAGGGTTGGGTCCTGGGTTAAGGCTAGGGTTAGGGTTAGACCATGGGTTAGGAATAGAGATAATACAGAAGTTAGGGTCAGACCAGGACCTAGAAATATGGTTAAAATAGCAGTTAAAGGTAGGTTATCTCAGTATTTAAGGTTTAGGTTAAGACAGAGGTGAGGATTGGGATTGGGTCCTGGGTTAAGCCTAGGGTTAGGGTTACACCAAGGGTTAGGAATAGAGTTAAAACAGGAGTTAGAGTCAGACCAAGAGCTAGAAATAGGGTTAGTCCAGCAGTTAAAGTTAGGTTATCCCAGTATTTAAGGATTAGGTTAAGTCAGAGGTGAGGATTAGGGTTGGGTCCTGGGTTAAGGCTAGGGTTAGGGTTAGACCATAGGTTAGGAATACGGTTAGTCCAGCAGTTAAACTTAGGTTAAGCCAGAATTTAAGGTTTAGGTTAAGCCACAGGTGAGGATTAGGGTTGGGTCCTGGGTAAAGGCTAGGGTTAGGGTTAGACCATGGGTTAGGAATAAAGTTAAAGCAGAAGTTAGGGTGAGACCAGGGGCTAGAAATAGGGTTAGTCCAGCAGTTAAAGTTAAGTTATCCCAGAATTAAAGGTTTAGGTTTGGGTTAGGCCAGAGGTGAGGATTAGAGATGAGTACAAGGTTAAGGCTAGGGTTAGGGTTAGACCATGGGTTAGGTAGAGAATTAAAACAGGAGTTAGGGTCAGACCAAGAGCTAGAAACAGGGTTAATCCAGCAATTAAACTTAGGTTAAGCCAGAATTTAAGGTTTAGGTAAGCCAGAGGTGAGGATTAGGGTTTTGTCCTGGGTTAAGGCTAGGGTTAGGGTTACACCAAGGGTTAGGAATAGAGTTCAAACAGGAGTTAGGGTCAGACCAGGAGCTAGAAATAGGGTTAGTCCAGCAGTTAAAGTTAGGTTATCCCAGAATTTAAGGTTTAGGTTTGGGTTAGGCCAGAGGTGAGGATTAGGGATAAGTCCAGGGTTAAGGCGAGGGTTAGGGTTAGACCATGGGTTAGGTATAGAGTTTAAACAGGAGTTAGGGACAAACCAATAACTACAAACAGGGTTAATCCAGCAGTTAAACTTAGGTTAAGCCAGAATTTAAGGTTTAGGTAAGCCAGGAGTGAGGATTAGGGTTGATTCCTGGGTTAAGGCTCGGGTTAGGGTTACACAAAAGGTTAGGAATAGAGTTAAAACAGGAGTTAGGGTCAGACCAGGAGCTAGAAATAGGGTTAGTCCAGTAGCTAAAGTTAAGTTATCCCTGTGTTTAAGGTTTAGGTTAAGTCAGAGGTGAGGATTAGGGTTGGGTCCTGAGTTAAGGGTAAGGTTAGGGTTACACCATGGATTAGGAATAGAGTTAAAGCAGGAGTTACAGCCAGACCAGAATAGGGTTAATCCAGCAGTTAAACTTAGGTTAAGCCAGAATTTAAGGTTTTGGTTAAGTCAGAGGTGAAGATTAGGGTGGGTCCTGGGGCAAGGCTAGGGTTAGGGTTAGACAATGGGTTAGTAATAGAATTAAAACAGGAGTTAGAGTGAGACCAAGAGCTAGAAACAGGGTTAGTCCAGCAGTTAAAGTTAGGTTATCTCAGAATTTTGGGTTTAGGTTTGAGTTAGGCCAGAGGTAAGGATTAGGGATGGTTTCTGGGTTAAGGCTAGGGTTAAGGTTACACCATGGGTTAGGAATAGAGTTAAAGCAGGAGTTAGGGTCAGACCAGGGGCTAGAAATAGGGTTACTCCAGCAGTTAAAGTTAGGTAATCCCAGAATTTAAAGTTTAGGTTTGGGTTAGGCCAGAGGGGAGGATTAGGGATGAGTCCAGGGTTAAGGCTAGGGTTAGGGTTAGACCATGGGTTAGGAATAGAGATAAAACAGAAGTTAGGGTCAGACTAGGAGCTAGAAATAGGGTTAAAATAGCAGTTAAAGTTAGGTTAATCCAGAATTTCAGGTTTACATTAAGTCAGAGGTGAGGATTAAGGTTGGTTCCTGGGTTAATGCTAGGGTTAAGGTTAGACCATGGGTTAGGAATAGAGATAAAACAGAAGTTATGGTCAGACCAGTAGCTAGAAATAGGGTTAAAATAGCAGTTAAAGTTAGGTTATCTTAGTATTTAAGGTTTAGGTGAAGACAGAGGTGAGGATTAGGGTAGGGTCCCTGGTTAACGCTAGGGTTAGGGTTAGACCATGGGTTAGGTATAGAGTTAAAAGAGGAGTTAGAGTCAGACCAAGAGCTATAAATAGGGTTAATCCAGCAGTTAAACTTAGGTTAAGCCAGAATTTAAGGTTTAGGTAAGCCAAAGGTGAGGATTAGGGTTGGGTCCTGGTTTAAGGCTAGGCTTAAGGTTACACCAAGGGTTAGGAATAGAGTTAAAACAGGAGTTATTTTAAAACTAGGGCTAGATATAGGGTTAGTCCAGAAGTTTAACCTAGGTAAGCCAGAATTTAAGGTTTAGGTTAAGCCAGAGGTGAGGATTAGGGTTGGGTCCTGGGTTAAGGCTAGGGTTAGGGTTAGACCATGGGTTAGGTATAGAGTTAAAACAGGAGTTAGAGTCAGACCAAGTGCTAGAAACAGGGTTAGTCGAGCAGTTAAAGTTAGGTCATCCCACAATTTAAGGTTTAGGTTTGGGTTAGGCCAGAGGTGATGATTAGGGTTGAGTCCTGGGTTAAGGCTAGGGTTAGAGTTACACCATGGGTTAGGAATAGAGTTAAAGCAGGAGTTAGGGTCAGACCAGGAGCTAGAAATAGGGCTAGTCCCGCAGGAAAAGTTAGGTTAACCCAGAATTGAAGGTTTAGGTTAAGCCAGAGGTGAGGATTAGGGTTGGGTCCTGTGTTAAGGCTAGGGTTAGGGTTAGACCATGGGTTAGGAATAGAGTTAAAACACGAGTTAGGGTCAGACCAGGAGCTAGAAATAGGTTTAGTCCAGCAGTTAAAGTTAGGTTATCCCAGTATTTAAGGTTTAGGTTAAGCCAGAGGTGACAATTAGGGTTGGGTCCTGAGTTAAGGCTAGGGTTAGGGTTAGACCATGGGTTAAGAATAGAGTTAAAACAGTAGTTACGGTCAGACCAGGAGCTAGAAATAGGCTTAGTCCAGCAGTTAAAGTTAGATCATCCCACAATTTAAGGTTTAGGTTTGGGTTAGGTCAGAGGTGAGAATTAGAGATGAGTCCTGGGTTAAGGCTAGGGTCAGGGTTAGACCATGGGTTAGGAATAGAGTAAAAACAGGAGTTAGTTTAAAACTAGGGGCTAAAAATAGGATTAGTCCAGCAGTTTAACCTTGGTTAAGCCAGAATTTAAGGTTTAGGTTAAGCCAGAGGGGAGGATTAGGGTTGAGTCCTGGGTTAAGGCTAGGGTTAGGGTTAGACCATGGGTTAGGAATAGAGTTAAAACAGGAGTTGAGGTCAGACCAGGAGCTTGAAATAGGCATAGTACAGCAGTTAAAGTTAGGTCATCCAACAATTTCAGGTTTAGGTTTGGGTTAGGTCAGAGGTCAGAATTAGAGATGAGTCCTGAGTTAAGGCTAGGGTTAGGGTTAGACCATGGGTTAGGAATAGAGTAAAAACAGGAGTTAGTTTAAAACTAGGGGCTAAAAATATAATTAGTCCAGCAGTTTAACCTTGGTTAAGCCAGAATTTAAGGTTTAGGTTAAGCCAGAGGTGAGGATTAGGGTTGGGTCCTGGGTTAAGGCTAGAGTTAGCGTTACACCCTGGATTAGGAATAGAGTTAAAGCAGGAGTTAGGGTCAGACCAGGGGCTAGAAATAGGGTTAGTCCAGCACTTAAACTTAGTTTAAGCCAGAATTTAATGTTTAGGTTAAGCCAGAGGTTAGGATTAGGGTTGAATCCTGGGTTAAGGCTAGGGTTGAGGTTAGATTATTGGTTAGTAATAGAGTTAAAAAAGGAGTTAGGGTCAGACCATGAGCTAGAAATAGGGTTAGTCCAGCAGTTAAAGTTAGGTTATCCCAAAATTTAAGGTTTAGGTTTGGGTTAGGCCAGAGGTGAGGATTAGGGATGAGTCCTGGGTTAAGGCTAGGGTTATAGATACACCATGGGTTAGGAATAGAGCTAAAGCACAAGTTAGGGTCAGACCAGGGGCTAGAAATAGGGTTAGTCCAGCAGTTAAACTTAGTTTAAGCCAGAATTTAAGGTTTAGGTTAAGCCAGAGGTGAGGATTAGGGTTGGTTCATGGGTTAAGGCTAGGGTTAGGGTTAGACCATGGGTTAGGAATAGAGTTAAAGCAGGAGTTAGGGTCAGACCAGGAGCTAGAAATACAGTTAGTCCCGCAGTTAAAGTTAGGTTATCCCAGAATTTAAGGTTTAGGTTTGGGTTAGACCAGAGGTGAGGATTAGGGATGAGTCCTGGGTTAAGGCTAGGGTTAGGGTTACACCATGGGTTAGGAATAGAGTAAAAACAGGAGTTAGTTTAAAACTAGGGGCTACAAATAGGGTTAGTCCAGCAGTTTAACCTAGGTTAAGCCAGAATTTAAGGTTTAGGTTAAGCCAGAGTTGAGGATTAGGGTTGGGTCCTGCGTTAAGGCTAGGGTTAGGGTTAGACCATGGGTTAGGAATAGAGTTAAGTCAGGAGTTAGGGTCAGACCAGGAGCTAGAAATAAGGCTAGTCCAGCAGTTAAACTTAGGTTAACCAAGAATTTAAGGTTTAGGGTAAGCCAGAGGTGAGGATTAGGGTTGGGTCCTGGGTTAAGGCTAGGGTTAGGGTTAGACCATGGGTTAGGAATTAAGTTAAAGCAGGAGTTAGGGTCAGACCAGGAGCTAGAAATAGGGTTAGTCCCGCAGGTAAAGTTAGGTTATCCCAGAATTTAAAGTTTAGGTTAAGCCAGAGGGGACGATTAGGGTTGGGTCCTGGGTTAAGGCTAGGGTTAGGGTTAGACCATGGATTAGGAATAGAGTTAAAACAGGAGTTAGTTTAAAACTAGGGGCTAAAAATAGGATTAGTCCAGCAGTTTAAATTTGGTTAAGCCAGAAATTAAGGTTTAGGTTAAGCCAGAGGTGAGGATTAGGGTTGAGTCCTGGGTTAAGGCTAGGGTTAGGGTTAGACCATGGGTTAGGAATAGAGTTAAAACAGGAGTTAGGGTCAGACCAGGAGCTAGAAATACGGTTAGTCCAGCAGTTAAAGTTAGGTTAAGCCAAAATTTAAGGTTTAGGTTAAGCCAGAGGTGAGGATTAGGGTTGGGTCCTGGGTAAAGGCTAGGGTTAGGGTTAGACCATGGGTTAGGAATAGAGTTAAAACAGGAGTTACGGTCAGACCAGGAGCTAGAAACAGGCTTAGTCCAGCAGTTAAAGTTAGGTCATCCAACAATTTAAGGTTTAGGTTTGGGTTATGTCAGAGGTGAGAATTAGAGATGAGTCCTGAGTTAAGGCTAGGGTTAGGGTTAGACCATGGGTTAGGAATAGAGTAAAAACAGGAGTTAGTTTAAAACTAGGGGCTAAAAATAGGATTAGTCCAGCAGTTTACCCTTGGTTAAGCCAGAATTTAAGGTTTAGGTTAAGCCAGAGGTGAGGATTAGGGTTGGGTGCTGGGTTAAGGCTAGGGTTAGGGTTAGACCATGGATTAGGAATAGATATTAAAACAGGAGTTAGGGTTATCCAGGAGCTAGAAATAGGGTTAGTCCAGCAGTTAAAGTTAGGTTAAGCCAGAATTTAAGGTTTAGGTTAAGCGAGAGGTGAGGATTAGGGTTGGGTCCTGGGTTAAGGCTAGGGTTGGAGTTACACCATGGGTTAGGAATAGAGTTGAAGCACGAGTTATGGTTAGACCAGGGGCTAGAAATAGGCTTAGTCCAGCAGGTAAAGTTAGGTCAGCCAACAATTTAAGGTTTAGGTTTGGGTTAGGTCAGAGGTGAGAATTAGAGATGAGTCCTGAGTTAAGGCTAGGGTTAGGGTTAGACCATGGGTTAGGAATAGAGTAAAAACAGGAGTTAGTTTAAAACTAGGGGCTAAAAATAGGATTAGTCCAGCAGTTTAACCTTGGTTAAGCCAGAATTTAAGGTTTAGGTTAAGCCAGAGGTGAGGATTAGGGTTGAGTCCTGGGTTAAGGCTAGGGTTAGGGTTACACCCTGGGTTAGGAATAGAGTTAAAGCAGGAGTTACGGTCAGACCAGGAGCTAGAAATAGGGTTAGTCCAGCAGTTAAAGTTAGGTCATCCCACAATTTAAGGTTTAGGTTTGGGTTAGGTCAGAGGTGAGAATTAGAGATGAGTCCTGGGTTAAGGTTAGGGTTAGGGTTAGACCATTGGTTAGGAATAGAGTAAAAACATTAGATAGTTTAAAACTAGGAGCTTAAAAATAGGATTAGTCTAGCAGTTTAACCTTGGTTAAGCCAGAATTTAAGGTATAGGTTAAGCCAGAGGTGAGGATTAGGGTTGGGTCCTGGGTTAAGGCTAGGGTTAGGGTTAGACCATGGGTTAGGAATAGAGTTAAAACAAGAGTTAGGGTCAGACGAGGAGCTAGAAATAGGGTTAGTCCAGCAGTCAAAGTTAGGTTAAGCCCGAATTTAAGGTTTAGGTTAAGCCGGAGGTGAGGATTAGGGTTGGGTCCTGGGTTAAGGCTAGGGTAAGAGTTACACCATGGGTTAGGAATAGAGTTAAAGCAGGAGTTAGGGTCCGACCAGGAGCTAGAAATAGGGTTAGTCCCGCAGGTAAAGTTAGGTTAACCCAGAATTTAAGGTTTAGGTTAAGTCAGAGGTGAGGATTAGGGTTGGGTCCTGCGTTAAGGCTAGGGTTAGGGTTAGACCATTGGTTTAGGCATAGAGTTAAAACAGGAGTTAGGGTCAGACCAGGAATTAGAAATAGGGTTAGTCCAGCAGTTAAAGTTAGGATATCCCAGTATTTAAGGTTTAGGTTAAGCCAGAGGTGAGGATTAGGGATGAGTCCTGGGTTAAGGCTAGGGTTAGGGTTACACAATGGGTTAGGAATAGAGTAAAAACAGGAGTTAGTTTAAAACTAGGGGCTAGAAATAGGGTTAGTCCAGCAGTTTAACCTATGTTAAGCCAGAATTTAAGGTTCAGGTTAAGCCAGACGTGAGGATTAGGGTTGGGTCCTGGGTTAAGGCTAGGGTTAGGGTTAGACCATGGGTTAGGAATAGAGTTAAAGCAGGAGTTAGGGTCACACCAGGAGCTAGAAATAGGGTTAGTCCCACAGGTAAAGTTAGGTTATCCCAGAATTTAAGGTTTAGGTTAAGCCAGAGGTGAGGATTAGGGATGGGTCCTAGGTTAAGGCTAGGGTTAGGGTTAGACCATGGGTTAGGAATAGAGTTAAAACAGGAGTTAGGGTCAGACCAGGAGCTAGAAATAGGGTTTGTCCAGCAGTTAAAGTTAGGTTAAGCCAGACTTTAAGGTTTAGGTTAAGCCAGAGGTGAGGATTAGGGTTGGGTCCTGGGTTAAGGCTAGGGTTAGAGTTAGACCATGGGTTAGGAATAGAGTTAAAACAAGAGTTAGGGTCAGACCAGGAGCTAGAAATAGGGTTAGTCCAGCAGTTAAAGTTAGGTTAAGCCAGAATTTTAGGTTTAGGTTAAGCCAGAGGTGAGGATTAGGGTTGGGTCCTGGGTTAAGGCTAGGGTTGAGGTTAGACCATTGGTTAGTAGTAGAGTTAAAACAGGAGTTAGGGTCAGACCATGAGCTAGAAATAGGGTTAGTCCAGCAGTTAAATTTAAGTTTTCCAAGAATTTAAGGTTTAGCTTTGGGTTAGGCCAGAGGTGATGATTAGGGTTGAGTCCTGGGTTAAGGCTAGGGTTAGAGTTACACCATGGGTTAGGAATAGAGTTAAAGCAGGAGTTAGGGTCAGACCAGGAGCTAGAAATAGGGTTAGTCCCGCAGGTAAAGTTAGGTTATCCCAGGATTTAAGGTTTAGGTTTGGGTTAGGCCAGAGGTGAGGATTAGGGAAGAGTTCTGGGTTAAAGCTAGGGTTAGGGTTACACAATGGGTTAGGAATAGAGTAAAAACAGGAGTTAGTTTAAAACTATGGGCTAGAAATAGGGTTATTCCAGCAGTTTAACCTATGTTAAGCCAGAATTTAAGGTTCAGGTTAAGCCAGAGGTGACGATTAGGGTTGGGTCCTGGGTTAAGGCTAGGGTTTGAGTTACTCCATGTGTTAGGAATAGAGTTAAAGTACGAGTTGAGGTTAGACCAGGGGCTAGAAACAGGGTTAGTCCAGCAGTTAAACTTAGGTTAACCCAGAATTTAACGTTTAGGCTAAGCCAGAGGTTACCATTAGGGTTGGGTCCTGGGTTAAGGCTAGGGTTAGGTTTAGACCATGGAGGCATTATACCATTATCTAAGTTTGATGTGCAGCCTTATCCTCCTATAGTATGTAAGTTTTGGCTTGCACTCATATATATATATTAGTGCTCACTTCAGTTATCCTATTCAGTTATATGTAGTTTTTTTCTGAATGTGAACACAGCTCCGCCCCTTTCGCCCATGTTTTTTCCATCTCCTATATAAGAAAGTCCTTAGTTACCCCTCTCCACCCACAGCAGGTTTTAATTGCAATGAGATGACACACAGTTAGGGTCACAGAGCTAGGGACCCCAATATAGAGATATACCTTGACGAGGTCTTGGGGCTCAGTTACATTGATCAATGCGATTGCTAAATATCTCCTTTTTCCTAATATTCATGGCAGCTATGCATTTCATTATTCACATGTTCAAATTAGCAAGTAGCATTTTTCATTGTATATTCCAATATTTTTCCATATGCTTGAGGCATTATACCATTATCTAAGTTTGATGTGCAGCCTTATCCTCCTATAGTATGTAAGTTTTGGCTTGCACTCATATATATATATATATATTAGTGCTCACTTCAGTTATCCTATTCAGTTATATGTAGTTTTTTTCTGAATGTGAACACAGCTCCGCCCCTTTTGGCCATGTTTTTTCCATCTCCTATATAGGAAAGTCCTTAGTTACCCCTCTCCACCCACAGCAGGTTTTAATTGCAATGAGATGACACACAGTTAGGGTCACAGAGCTAGGGACCCCAATATAGAGATATACCTTGACGAGGTCTTGGGGCTCAGTTACATTGATCAATGCGATTGCTAAATATCTCCTTTTTCCTAATATTCATGGCAGCTATGCATTTCATTATTCACATGTTCAAATTAGCAAGTAGCATTTTTCATTGTATATTCAAATATTTTTCCATATGCTTGAGGCATTATACCATTATCTAAGTTTGATGTGCAGCCTTATCCTCCTATAGTATGAAAGTTTTGGCTTGCACTCATATATATATATATTAGTGCTCACTTCAGTTATCCTATTCAGTTATATGTAGTTTTTTTCTGAATGTGAACACAGCTCCGCCCCTTTCGGCCATGTTTTTTCCATCTCCTATATAAGAAAGTCCTTAGTTACCCCTCTCCACCCACAGCAGGTTTTAATTGCAATGAGATGACACACAGTTAGGGTCACAGAGCTAGGGACCCCAATATAGAGATATACCTTGACGAGGTCTTGGGGCTCAGTTACATTGATCAATGCGATTGCTAAATATCTCCTTTTTCCTAATATTCATGCCAGCTATGCATTTCATTATTCACATGTTCAAATTAGCAAGTAGCATTTTTCATTGTATATTCCAATATTTTTCCATATGCTTGAGGCATTATACCATTATCTAAGTTTGATGTGCAGCCTTATCCTCCTATAGTATGTAAGTTTTGGCTTGCACTCATATATATTAGTGCTCACTTCAGTTATCCTATTCAGTTATATGTAGTTTTTTTCTGAATGTGAACACAGCTCCGCCCCTTTCGGCCATGTTTTTTCCATCTCCTATATAAGAAAGTCCTTAGTTACCCCTCTCCACCCACAGCAGGTTTTAATTGCAATGAGATGACACACAGTTAGGGTCACAGAGCTAGGGACCCCAATATAGAGATATACCTTGACGAGGTCTTGCGGCTCAGTTACATTGATCAATGCGATTGCTAAATATCTCCTTTTTCCTAATATTCATGGCAGCTATGCATTTCATTATTCACATGTTCAAATTAGCAAGTAGCATTTTTCATTGTATATTCCAATATTTTTCCATATGCTTGAGGCATTATACCATTATCTAAGTTTGATGTGCAGCCTTATCCTCCTATAGTATGTAAGTTTTGGCTTGCACTCATATATATATATATTAGTGCTCACTTCAGTTATCCTATTCAGTTATATGTAGTTTTTTTCTGAATGTGAACACAGCTCCGCCCCTTTCGGCCATGTTTTTTCCATCTCCTATATAAGAAAGTCCTTAGTTACCCCTCTCCACCCACAGCAGGTTTTAATTGCAATGAGATGACACACAGTTAGGGTCACAGAGCTAGGGACCCCAATATAGAGATATACCTTGACGAGGTCTTGGGGCTCAGTTACATTGATCAATGCGATTGCTAAATATCTCCTTTTTCCTAATATTCATGGCAGCTATGCATTTCATTATTCACATGTTCAAATTAGCAAGTAGCATTTTTCATTGTATATTCCAATATTTTTCCATATGCTTGAGGCATTATACCATTATCTAAGTTTGATGTGCAGCCTTATCCTCCTATAGTATGTAAGTTTTGGCTTGCACTCATATATATATATATTAGTGCTCACTTCAGTTATCCTATTCAGTTATATGTAGTTTTTTTCTGAATGTGAACACAGCTCCGCCCCTTTTGGCCATGTTTTTTCCATCTCCTATATAAGAAAGTCCTTAGTTACCCCTCTCCACCCACAGCAGGTTTTAATTGCAATGAGATGACACACAGTTAGGGTCACAGAGCTAGGGACCCCAATATAGAGATATACCTTGACGAGGTCTTGGGGCTCAGTTACATTGATCAATGCGATTGCTAAATATCTCCTTTTTCCTAATATTCATGGCAGCTATGCATTTCATTATTCACATGTTCAAATTAGCAAGTAGCATTTTTCATTGTATATTCCAATATTTTTCCATATGCTTGAGGCATTATACCATTATCTAAGTTTGATGTGCAGCCTTATCCTCCTATAGTATGTAAGTTTTGGCTTGCACTCATATATATATATATTAGTGCTCACTTCAGTTATCCTATTCAGTTATATGTAGTTTTTTTCTGAATGTGAACACAGCTCCGCCCCTTTCGGCCATGTTTTTTCCATCTCTTATATAAGAAAGTCCTTAGTTACCCCTCTCCACCCACAGCAGGTTTTAATTGCAATGAGATGACACACAGTTAGGGTCACAGAGCTAGGGACCCCAATATAGAGATATACCTTGACGAGGTCTTGGGGCTCAGTTACATTGATCAATGCGATTGCTAAATATCTCCTTTTTCCTAATATTCATGGCAGCTATGCATTTCATTATTCACATGTTCAAATTAGCAAGTAGCATTTTTCATTGTATATTCCAATATTTTTCCATATGCTTGAGGCATTATACCATTATCTAAGTTTGATGTGCAGCCTTATCCTCCTATAGTATGTAAGTTTTGGCTTGCACTCATATATATTAGTGCTCACTTCAGTTATCCTATTCAGTTATATGTAGTTTTTTTCTGAATGTGAACACAGCTCCGCCCCTTTCGGCCATGTTTTTTCCATCTCCTATATAAGAAAGTCCTTAGTTACCCCTCTCCACCCACAGCAGGTTTTAATTGCAATGAGATGACACACAGTTAGGGTTACAGAGCTAGGGACCCCAATATAGAGATATACCTTGACGAGGTCTTGCCCCTCAGTTACATTGATCAATGCGATTGCTAAATATCTCCTTTTTCCTAATATTCATGGCAGCTATGCATTTCATTATTCACATGTTCAAATTAGCAAGTAGCATTTTTCATTGTATATTCCAATATTTTTCCATATGCTTGAGGCATTATACCATTATCTAAGTTTGATGTGCAGCCTTATCCTCCTATAGTATGTAAGTTTTGGCTTGCACTCATATATATATATATTAGTGCTCACTTCAGTTATCCTATTCAGTTATATGTAGTTTTTTTCTGAATGTGAACACAGCTCCGCCCCTTTCGGCCATGTTTTTTCCATCTCCTATATAAGAAAGTCCTTAGTTACCCCTCTCCACCCACAGCAGGTTTTAATTGCAATGAGATGACACACAGTTAGGGTCACAGAGCTAGGGACCCCAATATAGAGATATACCTTGACGAGGTCTTGGGGCTCAGTTACATTGATCAATGCGATTGCTAAATATCTCCTTTTTCCTAATATTCATGGCAGCTATGCATTTCATTATTCACATGTTCAAATTAGCAAGTAGCATTTTTCATTGTATATTCCAATATTTTTCCATATGCTTGAGGCATTATACCATTATCTAAGTTTGATGTGCAGCCTTATCCTCCTATAGTATGTAAGTTTTGGCTTGCACTCATATATATATATATATATTAGTGCTCACTTCAGTTATCCTATTCAGTTATATGTAGTTTTTTTCTGAATGTGAACACAGCTCCGCCCCTTTTGGCCATGTTTTTTCCATCTCCTATATAAGAAAGTCCTTAGTTACCCCTCTCCACCCACAGCAGGTTTTAATTGCAATGAGATGACACACAGTTAGGGTCACAGAGCTAGGGACCCCAATATAGAGATATACCTTGACGAGGTCTTGGGGCTCAGTTACATTGATCAATGCGATTGCTAAATATCTCCTTTTTCCTAATATTCATGGCAGCTATGCATTTCATTATTCACATGTTCAAATTAGCAAGTAGCATTTTTCATTGTATATTCCAATATTTTTCCATATGCTTGAGGCATTATACCATTATCTAAGTTTGATGTGCAGCCTTATCCTCCTATAGTATGTAAGTTTTGGCTTGCACTCATATATATATATATATTAGTGCTCACTTCAGTTATCCTATTCAGTTATATGTAGTTTTTTTCTGAATGTGAACACAGCTCCGCCCCTTTCGGCCATGTTTTTTCCATCTCTTATATAAGAAAGTCCTTAGTTACCCCTCTCCACCCACAGCAGGTTTTAATTGCAATGAGATGACACACAGTTAGGGTCACAGAGCTAGGGACCCCAATATAGAGATATACCTTGACGAGGTCTTGGGGCTCAGTTACATTGATCAATGCGATTGCTAAATATCTCCTTTTTCCTAATATTCATGGCAGCTATGCATTTCATTATTCACATGTTCAAATTAGCAAGTAGCATTTTTCATTGTATATTCCAATATTTTTCCATATGCTTGAGGCATTATACCATTATCTAAGTTTGATGTGCAGCCTTATCCTCCTATAGTATGTAAGTTTTGGCTTGCACTCATATATATATATATTAGTGCTCACTTCAGTTATCCTATTCAGTTATATGTAGTTTTTTTCTGAATGTGAACACAGCTCCGCCCCTTTCGGCCATGTTTTTTCCATCTCCTATATAAGAAAGTCCTTAGTTACCCCTCTCCACCCACAGCAGGTTTTAATTGCAATGAGATGACACACAGTTAGGGTCACAGAGCTAGGGACCCCAATATAGAGATATACCTTGACGAGGTCTTGGGGCTCAGTTACATTGATCAATGCGATTGCTAAATATCTCCTTTTTCCTAATATTCATGCCAGCTATGCATTTCATTATTCACATGTTCAAATTAGCAAGTAGCATTTTTCATTGTATATTCCAATATTTTTCCATATGCTTGAGGCATTATACCATTATCTAAGTTTGATGTGCAGCCTTATCCTCCTATAGTATGTAAGTTTTGGCTTGCACTCATATATATATATATATTAGTGCTCACTTCAGTTATCCTATTCAGTTATATGTAGTTTTTTTCTGAATGTGAACACAGCTCCGCCCCTTTCGGCCATGTTTTTTCCATCTCCTATATAAGAAAGTCCTTAGTTACCCCTCTCCACCCACAGCAGGTTTTAATTGCAATGTGATGACACACAGTTAGGGTCACAGAGCTTGGGACCCCAATATAGAGATATACCTTGACGAGGTCTTGGGGCTCAGTTACATTGATCAATGCGATTGCTAAATATCTCCTTTTTCCTAATATTCATGGCAGCTATGCATTTCATTATTCACATGTTCAAATTAGCAAGTAGCATTTTTCATTGTATATTCCAATATTTTTCCATATGCTTGAGGCATTATACCATTATCTAAGTTTGATGTGCAGCCTTATCCTCCTATAGTATGTAAGTTTTGGCTTGCACTCATATATATATATATTAGTGCTCACTTCAGTTATCCTATTCAGTTATATGTAGTTTTTTTCTGAATGTGAACACAGCTCCGCCCCTTTCGGCCATGTTTTTTCCATCTCCTATATAAGAAAGTCCTTAGTTACCCCTCTCCACCCACAGCAGGTTTTAATTGCAATGAGATGACACACAGTTAGGGTCACAGAGCTAGGGACCCCAATATAGAGATATACCTTGACGAGGTCTTGGGGCTCAGTTACATTGATCAATGCGATTGCTAAATATCTCCTTTTTCCTAATATTCATGGCAGCTATGCATTTCATTATTCACATGTTCAAATTAGCAAGTAGCATTTTTCATTGTATATTCCAATATTTTTCCATATGCTTGAGGCATTATACCATTATCTAAGTTTGATGTGCAGCCTTATCCTCCTATAGTATGTAAGTTTTGGCTTGCACTCATATATATATATATTAGTGCTCACTTCAGTTATCCTATTCAGTTATATGTAGTTTTTTTCTGAATGTGAACACAGCTCCGCCCCTTTTGGCCATGTTTTTTCCATCTCCTATATAAGAAAGTCCTTAGTTACCCCTCTCCACCCACAGCAGGTTTTAATTGCAATGAGATGACACACAGTTAGGGTCACAGAGCTAGGGACCCCAATATAGAGATATACCTTGACGAGGTCTTGGGGCTCAGTTACATTGATCAATGCGATTGCTAAATATCTCCTTTTTCCTAATATTCATGGCAGCTATGCATTTCATTATTCACATGTTCAAATTAGCAAGTAGCATTTTTCATTGTATATTCCAATATTTTTCCATATGCTTGAGGCATTATACCATTATCTAAGTTTGATGTGCAGCCTTATCCTCCTATAGTATGTAAGTTTTGGCTTGCACTCATATATATATATATTAGTGCTCACTTCAGTTATCCTATTCAGTTATATGTAGTTTTTTTCTGAATGTGAACACAGCTCCGCCCCTTTCGGCCATGTTTTTTCCATCTCTTATATAAGAAAGTCCTTAGTTACCCCTCTCCACCCACAGCAGGTTTTAATTGCAATGAGATGACACACAGTTAGGGTCACAGAGCTAGGGACCCCAATATAGAGATATACCTTGACGAGGTCTTGGGGCTCAGTTACATTGATCAATGCGATTGCTAAATATCTCCTTTTTCCTAATATTCATGGCAGCAATGCATTTCATTATTCACATGTTCAAATTAGCAAGTAGCATTTTTCATTGTATATTCCAATATTTTTCCATATGCTTGAGGCATTATACCATTATCTAAGTTTGATGTGCAGCCTTATCCTCCTATAGTATGTAAGTTTTGGCTTGCACTCATATATATATATATTAGTGCTCACTTCAGTTATCCTATTCAGTTATATGTAGTTTTTTTCTGAATGTGAACACAGCTCCGCCCCTTTCGGCCATGTTTTTTCCATCTCCTATATAAGAAAGTCCTTAGTTACCCCTCTCCACCCACAGCAGGTTTTAATTGCAATGAGATGACACACAGTTAGGGTCACAGAGCTAGGGACCCCAATATAGAGATATACCTTGACGAGGTCTTGGGGCTCAGTTACATTGATCAATGCGATTGCTAAATATCTCCTTTTTCCTAATATTCATGGCAGCTATGCATTTCATTATTCACATGTTCAAATTAGCAAGTAGCATTTTTCATTGTATATTCAAATATTTTTCCATATGCTTGAGGCATTATACCATTATCTAAGTTTGATGTGCAGCCTTATCCTCCTATAGTATGAAAGTTTTGGCTTGCACTCATATATATATATATTAGTGCTCACTTCAGTTATCCTATTCAGTTATATGTAGTTTTTTTCTGAATGTGAACACAGCTCCGCCCCTTTCGGCCATGTTTTTTCCATCTCCTATATAAGAAAGTCCTTAGTTACCCCTCTCCACCCACAGCAGGTTTTAATTGCAATGAGATGACACACAGTTAGGGTCACAGAGCTAGGGACCCCAATATAGAGATATACCTTGACGAGGTCTTGGGGCTCAGTTACATTGATCAATGCGATTGCTAAATATCTCCTTTTTCCTAATATTCATGCCAGCTATGCATTTCATTATTCACATGTTCAAATTAGCAAGTAGCATTTTTCATTGTATATTCCAATATTTTTCCATATGCTTGAGGCATTATACCATTATCTAAGTTTGATGTGCAGCCTTATCCTCCTATAGTATGTAAGTTTTGGCTTGCACTCATATATATATATATATTAGTGCTCACTTCAGTTATCCTATTCAGTTATATGTAGTTTTTTTCTGAATGTGAACACAGCTCCGCCCCTTTCGGCCATGTTTTTTCCATCTCCTATATAAGAAAGTCCTTAGTTACCCCTCTCCACCCACAGCAGGTTTTAATTGCAATGAGATGACACACAGTTAGGGTCACAGAGCTAGGGACCCCAATATAGAGATATACCTTGACGAGGTCTTGGGGCTCAGTTACATTGATCAATGCGATTGCTAAATATCTCCTTTTTCCTAATATTCATGGCAGCTATGCATTTCATTATTCACATGTTCAAATTAGCAAGTAGCATTTTTCATTGTATATTCCAATATTTTTCCATATGCTTGAGGCATTATACCATTATCTAAGTTTGATGTGCAGCCTTATCCTCCTATAGTATGTAAGTTTTGGCTTGCACTCATATATATATATATATATTAGTGCTCACTTCAGTTATCCTATTCAGTTATATGTAGTTTTTTTCTGAATGTGAACACAGCTCCGCCCCTTTTGGCCATGTTTTTTCCATCTCCTATATAAGAAAGTCCTTAGTTACCCCTCTCCACCCACAGCAGGTTTTAATTGCAATGAGATGACACACAGTTAGGGTCACAGAGCTAGGGACCCCAATATAGAGATATACCTTGACGAGGTCTTGGGGCTCAGTTACATTGATCAATGCGATTGCTAAATATCTCCTTTTTCCTAATATTCATGGCAGCTATGCATTTCATTATTCACATGTTCAAATTAGCAAGTAGCATTTTTCATTGTATATTCCAATATTTTTCCATATGCTTGAGGCATTATACCATTATCTAAGTTTGATGTGCAGCCTTATCCTCCTATAGTATGTAAGTTTTGGCTTGCACTCATATATATATATATATATTAGTGCTCACTTCAGTTATCCTATTCAGTTATATGTAGTTTTTTTCTGAATGTGAACACAGCTCCGCCCCTTTCGGCCATGTTTTTTCCATCTCTTATATAAGAAAGTCCTTAGTTACCCCTCTCCACCCACAGCAGGTTTTAATTGCAATGAGATGACACACAGTTAGGGTCACAGAGCTAGGGACCCCAATATAGAGATATACCTTGACGAGGTCTTGGGGCTCAGTTACATTGATCAATGCGATTGCTAAATATCTCCTTTTTCCTAATATTCATGGCAGCTATGCATTTCATTATTCACATGTTCAAATTAGCAAGTAGCATTTTTCATTGTATATTCCAATATTTTTCCATATGCTTGAGGCATTATACCATTATCTAAGTTTGATGTGCAGCCTTATCCTCCTATAGTATGTAAGTTTTGGCTTGCACTCATATATATATATATTAGTGCTCACTTCAGTTATCCTATTCAGTTATATGTAGTTTTTTTCTGAATGTGAACACAGCTCCGCCCCTTTCGGCCATGTTTTTTCCATCTCCTATATAAGAAAGTCCTTAGTTACCCCTCTCCACCCACAGCAGGTTTTAATTGCAATGAGATGACACACAGTTAGGGTCACAGAGCTAGGGACCCCAATATAGAGATATACCTTGACGAGGTCTTGGGGCTCAGTTACATTGATCAATGCGATTGCTAAATATCTCCTTTTTCCTAATATTCATGGCAGCTATGCATTTCATTATTCACATGTTCAAATTAGCAAGTAGCATTTTTCATTGTATATTCCAATATTTTTCCATATGCTTGAGGCATTATACCATTATCTAAGTTTGATGTGCAGCCTTATCCTCCTATAGTATGTAAGTTTTGGCTTGCACTCATATATATATATATATATTAGTGCTCACTTCAGTTATCCTATTCAGTTATATGTAGTTTTTTTCTGAATGTGAACACAGCTCCGCCCCTTTCGGCCATGTTTTTTCCATCTCCTATATAAGAAAGTCCTTAGTTACCCCTCTCCACCCACAGCAGGTTTTAATTGCAATGTGATGACACACAGTTAGGGTCACAGAGCTTGGGACCCCAATATAGAGATATACCTTGACGAGGTCTTGGGGCTCAGTTACATTGATCAATGCGATTGCTAAATATCTCCTTTTTCCTAATATTCATGGCAGCTATGCATTTCATTATTCACATGTTCAAATTAGCAAGTAGCATTTTTCATTGTATATTCCAATATTTTTCCATATGCTTGAGGCATTATACCATTATCTAAGTTTGATGTGCAGCCTTATCCTCCTATAGTATGTAAGTTTTGGCTTGCACTCATATATATATATATTAGTGCTCACTTCAGTTATCCTATTCAGTTATATGTAGTTTTTTTCTGAATGTGAACACAGCTCCGCCCCTTTCGGCCATGTTTTTTCCATCTCCTATATAAGAAAGTCCTTAGTTACCCCTCTCCACCCACAGCAGGTTTTAATTGCAATGAGATGACACACAGTTAGGGTCACAGAGCTAGGGACCCCAATATAGAGATATACCTTGACGAGGTCTTGGGGCTCAGTTACATTGATCAATGCGATTGCTAAATATCTCCTTTTTCCTAATATTCATGGCAGCTATGCATTTCATTATTCACATGTTCAAATTAGCAAGTAGCATTTTTCATTGTATATTCAAATATTTTTCCATATGCTTGAGGCATTATACCATTATCTAAGTTTGATGTGCAGCCTTATCCTCCTATAGTATGAAAGTTTTGGCTTGCACTCATATATATATATATTAGTGCTCACTTCAGTTATCCTATTCAGTTATATGTAGTTTTTTTCTGAATGTGAACACAGCTCCGCCCCTTTCGGCCATGTTTTTTCCATCTCCTATATAAGAAAGTCCTTAGTTACCCCTCTCCACCCACAGCAGGTTTTAATTGCAATGAGATGACACACAGTTAGGGTCACAGAGCTAGGGACCCCAATATAGAGATATACCTTGACGAGGTCTTGGGGCTCAGTTACATTGATCAATGCGATTGCTAAATATCTCCTTTTTCCTAATATTCATGGCAGCTATGCATTTCATTATTCACATGTTCAAATTAGCAAGTAGCATTTTTCATTGTATATTCCAATATTTTTCCATATGCTTGAGGCATTATACCATTATCTAAGTTTGATGTGCAGCCTTATCCTCCTATAGTATGTAAGTTTTGGCTTGCACTCATATATATATATATTAGTGCTCACTTCAGTTATCCTATTCAGTTATATGTAGTTTTTTTCTGAATGTGAACACAGCTCCGCCCCTTTTGGCCATGTTTTTTCCATCTCCTATATAAGAAAGTCCTTAGTTACCCCTCTCCACCCACAGCAGGTTTTAATTGCAATGAGATGACACACAGTTAGGGTCACAGAGCTAGGGACCCCAATATAGAGATATACCTTGACGAGGTCTTGGGGCTCAGTTACATTGATCAATGCGATTGCTAAATATCTCCTTTTTCCTAATATTCATGGCAGCTATGCATTTCATTATTCACATGTTCAAATTAGCAAGTAGCATTTTTCATTGTATATTCCAATATTTTTCCATATGCTTGAGGCATTATACCATTATCTAAGTTTGATGTGCAGCCTTATCCTCCTATAGTATGTAAGTTTTGGCTTGCACTCATATATATATATATATTAGTGCTCACTTCAGTTATCCTATTCAGTTATATGTAGTTTTTTTCTGAATGTGAACACAGCTCCGCCCCTTTCGGCCATGTTTTTTCCATCTCCTATATAAGAAAGTCCTTAGTTACCCCTCTCCACCCACAGCAGGTTTTAATTGCAATGAGATGACACACAGTTAGGGTCACAGAGCTAGGGACCCCAATATAGAGATATACCTTGACGAGGTCTTGGGGCTCAGTTACATTGATCAATGCGATTGCTAAATATCTCCTTTTTCCTAATATTCATGGCAGCTATGCATTTCATTATTCACATGTTCAAATTAGCAAGTAGCATTTTTCATTGTATATTCCAATATTTTTCCATATGCTTGAGGCATTATACCATTATCTAAGTTTGATGTGCAGCCTTATCCTCCTATAGTATGTAAGTTTTGGCTTGCACTCATATATATATATATATTAGTGCTCACTTCAGTTATCCTATTCAGTTATATGTAGTTTTTTTCTGAATGTGAACACAGCTCCGCCCCTTTCGGCCATGTTTTTTCCATCTCCTATATAAGAAAGTCCTTAGTTACCCCTCTCCACCCACAGCAGGTTTTAATTGCAATGAGATGACACACAGTTAGGGTCACAGAGCTAGGGACCCCAATATAGAGATATACCTTGACGAGGTCTTGGGGCTCAGTTACATTGATCAATGCGATTGCTAAATATCTCCTTTTTCCTAATATTCATGGCAGCTATGCATTTCATTATTCACATGATCAAATTAGCAAGTAGCATTTTTCATTGTATATTCCAATATTTTTCCATATGCTTGAGGCATTATACCATTATCTAAGTTTGATGTGCAGCCTTATCCTCCTATAGTATGTAAGTTTTGGCTTGCACTCATATATATTAGTGCTCACTTCAGTTATCCTATTCAGTTATATGTAGTTTTTTTCTGAATGTGAACACAGCTCCGCCCCTTTCGGCCATGTTTTTTCCATCTCCTATATAAGAAAGTCCTTAGTTACCCCTCTCCACCCACAGCAGGTTTTAATTGCAATGAGATGACACACAGTTAGGGTCACAGAGCTAGGGACCCCAATATAGAGATATACCTTGACGAGGTCTTGGGGCTCAGTTACATTGATCAATGCGATTGCTAAATATCTCCTTTTTCCTAATATTCATGGCAGCTATGCATTTCATTATTCACATGTTCAAATTAGCAAGTAGCATTTTTCATTGTATATTCCAATATTTTTCCATATGCTTGAGGCATTATACCATTATCTAAGTTTGATGTGCAGCCTTATCCTCCTATAGTATGTAAGTTTTGGCTTGCACTCATATATATATATATATATTAGTGCTCACTTCAGTTATCCTATTCAGTTATATGTAGTTTTCTTCTGAATGTGAACACAGCTCCGCCCCTTTCGGCCATGTTTTTTCCATCTCCTATATAAGAAAGTCCTTAGTTACCCCTCTCCACCCACAGCAGGTTTTAATTGCAATGAGATGACACACAGTTAGGGTCACAGAGCTAGGGACCCCAATATAGAGATATACCTTGACGAGGTCTTGGGGCTCAGTTACATTGATCAATGTGATTGCTAAATATCTCCTTTTTCCTAATATTCATGGCAGCTATGCATTTCATTATTCACATGATCAAATTAGCAAGTAGCATTTTTCATTGTATATTCCAATATTTTTCCATATGCTTGAGGCATTATACCATTATCTAAGTTTGATGTGCAGCCTTATCCTCCTATAGTATGTAAGTTTTGGCTTGCACTCATATATATTAGTGCTCACTTCAGTTATCCTATTCAGTTATATGTAGTTTTTTTCTGAATGTGAACACAGCTCCGCCCCTTTCGGCCATGTTTTTTCCATCTCCTATATAAGAAAGTCCTTAGTTACCCCTCTCCACCCACAGCAGGTTTTAATTGCAATGAGATGACACACAGTTAGGGTCACAGAGCTAGGGACCCCAATATAGAGATATACCTTGACGAGGTCTTGGGGCTCAGTTACATTGATCAATGCGATTGCTAAATATCTCCTTTTTCTTAATATTCATGGCAGCTATGCATTTCATTATTCACATGTTCAAATTAGCAAGTAGCATTTTTCATTGTATATTCCAATATTTTTCCATATGCTTGAGGCATTATACCATTATCTAAGTTTGATGTGCAGCCTTATCCTCCTATAGTATGTAAGTTTTGGCTTGCACTCATATATATATATATTAGTGCTCACTTCAGTTATCCTATTCAGTTAGAAGTGAGAATTAGAGATGAGTCTTGGGTTAAGGTTAGGGTTAAAGTTAGACCATGGGTTAAGAATAGAGTAAAAACAGGAGTTAGTTTAAAACTAGGGGTTTACAAATAGGATTAGTCTAGCAGTTTAACCTTGGTTAAGCCAGAATTTAAGGTATAGGTTAAGCCAGAGTTGAGGATTAGGGTTGGGTCCAGGGTTAAGGCTAGGGTTAGGGTTAGACCATGGGTTAGGAATAGAGTTAAAACAGGAGTTAGGGTCAGACCAGGAGCTAGAAATAGGGTTAGTCCAGTAGTTAAAGTTAGGTTATCCCAGAATTTAAGGTTTAGGTTTGGGTTAGGCCAGAGGTGATGATTAGGGTTGAGTCCTGGATTAAGGCTAGGGTAAGAGTTACACCATGGGTTAGGAATAGAATTAAAGCAGGAGTTAGGGTCAGACCAGGAGCTAGAAATAGGGTTAGTCCCGCAGGTAAAGTTAGGTTAACCCAGAATTTAAGGTTTAGGTTATGTCAGAGGTGAGGATTAGGGTTGGGTCCTGCGTTAAGACTAGGGTTAGGGTTAGACCATGGGTTAGGAATAGAGTTAAAACAGGAGATAGGGTCAGACCAGGAGCTAGAAGTAGGGTTAGTCCAGCAGTTAAAGTTAGGTTAAGCCAGAATTTAAGGTTTAGGTTAAGCCAGAGGTGAGAATTAGGGTTGGGTCCTGATTAAGGCTAGGGTTAGGGTTACACCCTGGGTTAGGAATAGAGTTAAAGCAGGAGTAAGGGTCAGTCCAGGGGCTAGAAATAGGGTTAGTCCAGCACTTAAACTAAGGTTAAGCCAGAGTTTAAGGTTTAGGTTAAGCCAGAGGTGAGAATTAGGGTTGGGTCCTGGGTTAAGGCTAGGGTTGAGGTTAGACCATTGGTTGGTAATAGAGTTAAAACAGGAGTAAGGGTCAGACCATGAGCCAGAAATAGGGTTATTCCAGCAGTTAAATTTAGGTTTTCCCTGAATTTAAGGTTTAGCTTTGGGTTAGGCCAGAGGTGAGGATTAGGGTTTGGTCCTGGGTTAAGGCTAGGGTTAGGGTTACACCACGGGTTAGGAATAGAGTTAAAGCACGAGTTAGGGTCAGACCAGGGGCTAGAAATAGGGTTAGTCCAGCAGTTAAACTTAGGTTAACCCAGAATTTAAGGTTTAGGTTAAGCCAGAGGTGAGGATTAGGGTTGGGTCCTGGGTTAAGGCTAGGGTTAGGGTTAGAAAATGGGTTAGGAATAGAGTTAAAGCAGGAGTTAGGGTCAGACCAGGAGCTAGAAATAGGGTTAGTCCAGCAGTTAAAGTTAGGTTAAGCCAGAATTTAAGGTTTAGGTTAAGCCAGAGGTGCGGATTAGGGTTGGGTCCTGGGTTAAGGCTAGGGTTAGGGTTAGACCATGGGTTAGGAATAGAATTAAAACAGGAGTTAGGGTCAGACCAGGAGCTAGAAATAGGATTAGTCCAGCAGTTAAAGTTAGGTTAAGCCAGAATTTAAGGTTTAGGTTAAGCCAGAGGTGCGGAATAGGGTTGGGTCCTGGGTTAAGGCTAGGGTTAGGGTTAGACCATGGGTTAGGAATAGAATTAAAACAGGAGTTAGGGTCAGACCAGGAGCTAGAAATAGGATTAGTCCAGCAGTTAAAGTTAGGTTAAGCCAGAATTTAAGGTTTTAGGTTAAGCCAGAGGTGAGGATTAGGGTTGGGTCCTGGGTTAAGGCTAGGGTTGAGGTTAGACCATTGGTTAGTAATAGAGTTAAAACAGGAGTTAGGGTCAGACCATGAGCTAGAAATAGGGTTAGTCCAGCTATTAAAGTTAGGATATCCCAGAATTTAAGGTTTAGGTTTGGGTTACGCCAGAGGTGATGATTAGGGTTGAGTCCTGGGTTAAGGCTAGGGTTAGAGTTACACCATGGGTTAAGAACAGAGTTAAAGCAGGAGTTAGGGTCAGACCAGGAGCTAGAAATAGGGTTAGTCCCACAGGTAAAGTTAGGTTAACCCAGAATTTAAGGTTTAGGTTAAGCCAGAGGTGACGATTAGGGTTGGGTCCTGGGTTTAGGCTAGGGTAAGGGTCAGACCATGGGTTAGGATTAGAGTTAAAAAAGTAGTTACGGTCAGACCAGGAGCTAGAAATAGGCTTAGTCAAGCAGTTAAAGTTAGGTCATCCCACAATTTAAGGTTTAGGTTTGGGTTAGGTCAGAAGTGAGAATTAGTGATGAGTCCTGGGTTAAGGTTAGGGTTAGGGTTAGACCATGGGGTAGGAATAGAGTAAAAACAGGAGTTAGTTTAAAACTAGGAGCTAGAAATAGGGTTAGTCCAGCAGTTAAAGTTAGGTTAAGACAGAATTTAAGGTTTAGGTTATACGAGAGGTGAGGATTATGGTTGGGTCCTGGATTAAGGCTAGGGTTAGGGTTACACCCTGGGTTAGGAATAGAGTTAAAGCAGGAGTTAGGGTCAGACCAAAGGCTAGAAATAGGGTTAGTCCAGCACTTAAACTTAGGTTAAGCCAGAGTTTAAGGTTTAGGTTAAGCCAGAGGTGAGGATTAGGGTTGGGTCCTGGGTTAAGGCTAGGGTTAGGGTTAGACCATGGGTTAGGAATAGAGTTAAACAGGAGTTAGGGTCAGACCAGGAGCTAGAAATAGGGTTAGTCCAGCAGTTAAAGTTAGGCTATCCCAGTATTTAAGGTTTAGGTTAAGCCAGAGGTGACGATTAGGGTTGGGTCCTGGGTTAAGGCTATGGTTAGGGTTAGACCATGGGTTAGGAATAGAGTTAAAACAGTAGTTACGGTCAGACCATGAGCTAGAAATAGGCTTAGTCCAGCAGTTAAAGTTAGGTCATCCCACAATTTAAGGTTTAGGTTTGGGTTAGGTCAGAGGTGAGAATTAGAGATGAGTCCTTGGTTAAGGCTCGGGTTAGGGTTAGACCATTGGTTAGGAATAGAGTAAAAACAGGAGTTAGTTTAAAACTAGGGCCTAAAAATATAATTAGTCCAGCAGTTTAACCTTGGTTAAGCCAGAATTTAAGGTTTAGGTTAAGCCAGAGGTGAGGATTAGGGTTGCGTCCTGGGTTAAGGCTAAGGTTAGGGTTAGACCATGGGTTAGGAATAGAATTAAAACAGGAGTTAGGGTCAGATCAGGAGTTAGAAATAGGGTTAGTCCAGCAGTTAAACTTAGGTTAACCCAGAGTTTAAGGTTTAGGTTAAGCCAGAGGTGACGATTAGGGTTGCGTCCTGGGTTGAGGCTAGGGTTAGGGTTAGACCATGGGTTAGGAATAGAGTTAAATCAGGAGTTAGGGTCAGACCAGGAGCTAGAAATAGGGTTAGTCCAGCAGTTAAAGTTAGGTTAAGCCAGAATTTAAGGTTTAGGTTAAGCCAAAGGTGAGGATTAGGGTTGGGTCCTGGGTTAAGGCTAGAGTTAGGGTTACACCCTGGATTAGGAATAGAGTTAAAGCAGGAGTTAGGGTCAGAACAGGGACTAGAAATAGGGTTAGTCCAGCACTTAAACTTAGGTTAAGCCAGAATTTAAGATTTAGGTTAAGCCAGAGGTGCGGATTAGGGTTGGGTCCTGGGTTAAGGCTAGGGTTAGGGTTAGACCATGGGTTAGGAATAGAGTTAAAACAGGATTTACGGTCAGAGCAGGAGTTAGAAATAGGCTTAGTCCAGCAGTTAAAGTTAGGTAATCCCACAATTTAAGGTTTAGGTTTGGGTTAGGTCAGAGGTGAGAATTAGAGATGAGTCCTGAGTTAGGGCTAGGGTTAGGGTTAGACCATGGGTTAGGAATAGAGAAAAAACAGGAGTTAGTTTAAAACTAGGGGCTAAAAATAGGATTAGTAAAGCAGTTTAACCTTGGTTAAGCCAGAATTTAAGGTTTAGGTTAAGCCAGAGGTGAGGATTAGTGTTGGGTGCTAGGTTAAGGCTAGGGTTAGGGTTAGACCAGAGGTTAGGAGTAGAGTTAAAATAGGAGTTAGGGTCATACCAGGAGCTAGAAATAGGGTTAGTCCAACAGTTAAAGTTAGGTTAAGCCAGAATTTAAGGTTTAGGTTAAGCCAGAGGTGAGGATTAGGGTTGGGTCCTGGGTTAAGGCTAGGGTTAGGGTTACACCCTGGGTTAGGAATAGAGTTAAAGCAGGAGTTAGGGTAAGACCAAGGCCTAGAAATAGGGTTAGCCAGCACTTAAACTTAGGTTAAGCCAGAATTTAAGGTTTAGGTTAAGCCAGAGGTGAGGATTAGGGTTGGGTCCTGGGTTAAGGCTAGGGTTGAGGTTAGACCATTGGTTAGTAATAGAGTTAAAACAGGAGTTAGGGTCAGACCATGAGCTAGAAATAGGGTTAGTTCAGCAGTTAAAGTTAGGTTGTTCCAGAATTTAAGGTTTAGGATTGGGTTAGGCCAGAGGTAAGGATTGGGATTGAGTCCTGGGTTAAGGCTAGGGTTAGGGTTACACCCTGGGTTAGGACTAGAGTTAAAGCAGGAGTTAGGGTCAGACCAGGAGCTAGAATTAGGGTTAGTCCAGCAGTTAAAGTTAGGTTAAGCCAGAATTTAAGGTTTAGGTTAAGCCAGAGGTGCGGATTAGGGTTGGGTCCTGGGTTAAGGCTAGGGTTAGGGTTAGACCATGGGTTAGGAATAGAATTAAAACAGGAGTTCTGTTCAGACCAGGAGCTAGAAATAGGGTTAGTCCAGTAGTTAAAGTTAGGTTATCCCAGTATTTAAGGTTTAGGTTATGCCAGAGGTGACGATTAGGGTTGGGTCCTGGGTTAAGGCTAGGGTTAGGGTTAGACAATGGGTTAGAAATACATTTAAAACAGGAGTTACGGTCAGACCATGAGCTAGAAATAGGCTTAGTCCTGCAGTTAAAGTTAGGTCATCCCACAATTTAAGGTTTAGGTTTGGGTTAGGTCAGAGGTGAGAATTAGAGATGAGTCCTGGGTTAAGGCTCGGGTTAGGGTTAGACCATGGGTTAGGAATAGAGTAAAAACAGGAGTTAGTTTAAAACTAGGGGCTAAAAATATAATTAGTCCAGCAGTTTAACCTTGGTTAAGCCAGAATTTAAGGTTTAGGTTAAGCCAGAGGTGAGGATTAGGGTTGCGTCCTGGGTTAAGGCTAAGGTTAGGGTTAGACCATGGGTTAGGAATAGAGTTAAAACAGGAGTTAGGGTCAGATCAGGAGTTAGAAATAGGGTTAGTCCAGCAGTTAAACTTAGGTTAACCCAGAGTTTAAGGTTTAGGTTAAGCCAGAGGTGAGGATTAGGGTTGCGTCCTGGGTTGAGGCTAGGGTTAGGGTTAGACCATGGGTTAGGAATAGAGTTAAATCAGGAGTTAGGGTCAGACCAGGAGCTAGAAATAGGGTTAGTCCAGCAGTTAAAGTTAGGTTAAGCCAGAATTTAAGGTTTAGGTTAAGCCAAAGGTGAGGATTAGGGTTGGGTCCAGGGTTAAGGCTAGAGTTAGGGTTACACCCTGGATTAGGAATAGAGTTAAAGCAGGAGTTAGGGTCAGAACAGGGACTAGAAATAGGGTTAGTCCAGCACTTAAACTTAGGTTAAGCCAGAATTTAAGGTTTAGGTTAAGCCAGAGGTTAGGATAAGGGTTGGGTCCTGGGTTAAGGATAGGGTTAGGGTTAGACCATAGGTTAGGAATTAAGTTAAAGCATGAGTTAGGGTCAGACCAGGAGCTAGAAATAGGGTTAGTTCCGCAGGTAAAGTTAGGTTATCCCAGAATTTAAGGTTTAGGTTAAGCCAGAGGTGACGATTAGGGTTGGGTCCTGGGTTAAGGCTAGGGTTAGGGTTAGACCATGGGTTAGGAATAGAGTTAAAACAGGATTTACGGTCAGACCAGGAGTTAGAAATAGGCTTAGCCCAGCAGTTAAAGTTAGGTAATCCCACAATTTAAGGTTTAGGTTTGGGTTAGGTCAGAGGTGAGAATTAGAGATGAGTCCTGAGTTAGGGCTAGGGTTAGGGTTAGACCATGGGTTAGGAATAGAGAAAAAACAGGAGTTAGTTTAAAACTAGGGGCTAAAAATAGGATTAGTAAAGCAGTTTAACCTTGGTTAAGCCAGAATTTAAGGTTTAGGTTAAGCCAGAGGTGAGGATTAGGGTTGGGTGCTAGGTTAAGGCTAGGGTTAGGGTTAGACCAGAGGTTTGGAGTAGAGTTAAAATAGGAGTTAGGGTCATACCAGGAGCTAGAAATAGGGTTAGTCCAACAGTTAAAGTTAGGTTAAGCCAGAATTTAAGGTTTAGGTTAAGCCAGAGGTGAGGATTAGGGTTGGGTCCTGGGTTAAGGCTAGGGTTAGGGTTACACCCTGGGTTAGGAATAGAGTTAAAGCAGGAGTTAGGGTAAGACCAAGGCCTAGAAATAGGGTTAGCCAGCACTTAAACTTAGGTTAAGCCAGAATTTAAGGTTTAGGTTAAGCCAGAGGTGAGGATTAGGGTTGGGTCCTGGGTTAAGGCTAGGGTTGAGGTTAGACCATTGGTTAGTAATAGAGTTAAAACAGGAGTTAGGGTCAGACCATGAGCTAGAAATAGGGTTAGTTCAGCAGTTAAAGTTAGGTTGTTCCAGAATTTAAGGTTTAGGATTGGGTTAGGCCAGAGGTAAGGATTGGGATTGAGTCCTGGGTTAAGGCTAGGGTTAGGGTTACACCCTGGGTTAGGACTAGAGTTAAAGCAGGAGTTAGGGTGAGACCAGGGGCTAGAAATAGGGTTAGTCCAGCACTTAAACTTAGGTTAAGCCAGAATTTAAGGTTTAGGTTAAGCCAGAGGTGAGGATTAGGGTTGGGTCCTGGGTTAAGGCTAGGGTTAGGGTTACACCCTGGGTTAGGACTAGAGTTAAAGCAGGAGTTAGGGTGAGACCAGGGGCTAGAAATAGGGTTAGTCCAGCACTTAAACTTAGGTTAAGCCAGAATTTAAGGTTTAGGTTAAGCCAGAGGTGAGGATTAGGGTTGGGTCCTGGGTTAAGGCTAGGGTTAGGGTTAGACCATGGGTTAGGAATAGAGTTAAAACAGGAGTTACGGTCAGACAAGGAGCTAGAAATAGGCATAGTCCAGCAGTTAAAGTTAGGTCATCCAACAAGTTAAGGTTTAGGTTTGGGTTAGGTCAGAGGGGAGAATTAGAGATGAGTCTTGGGTTAAGGCTAGGGTTAGGGTTACACCATGGGTTAGGAATAGAGTAAAAACAGGAGTTAGTTTAAAACTAGGGGCTAGAAATAGGGTTAGTCCAGCAGATTAACCTAGGTTAAGCCAGAAATTAAGGTTCAGGTTAAGCCAGAGGTGAGGATTAGGCTTGGGTCCTGGGTTAAGGCTAGGGTTAGGGTTAGACCATGGGTTAGGAATAGAAATAAAACAGGAGTTAGGGTCAGACCATGAGCTAGAAATAGGGATAGTCCAGCAGTTAAAGTTAGGTTATCCCAATATTTAAGGTTTAGGTTAAGCCAGAGGTGACGATTAGGGTTGGGTCCTGGGTTAAGGCTAGGGTTAGAGTTACTCTATGTGTTAGGAATAGAGTTAAAACACGAGTTAGGGTCAGACCAGGGGCTAGAAATAGGGTTAGTCCAACAGTTAAACTTAGGTTAACCCAGAATTTAAGGTTTAGGTTAAGCCAGAGGTGAGGATTAGGGTTGGGTCCTGTGTTAAGGCTAGGGTTTGGGTTAGACCATGGGTTAGGAATAGAGTTAAAGCAGGAGTTAGGGTCAGACCAGGAACTAGAAATAGGGTTAGTCCCGCAGGTAAATTTAGGTTAACCCAAATTTTAAGGTTTAGGTTAAGCCAGAGGTGAGGATTAGGGTTGGGTCCTGGGTTAAGGCTAGGGTTAGGGTTAGACCATGGGTTAGGAATAGAGTTAAACAGGAGTTAGGGTCAGACCAGGAGCTAGAAATAGGGGTAGTCCAGCAGTTAAAGTTAGGCTATCCCAGTATTTAAGGTTTAGGTTAAGCCAGAGGTGACGATTAGGGTTGGGTCCTGGGTTAAGGCTATGGTTAGGGTTAGACCATGGGTTAGGAATAGAGTTAAAACAGTAGTTACGGTCAGACCAGGAGCTAGAAATAGGCTTAGTCCAGCAGTTAAAGTTAGGTCATCCCACAATTTAAGGTTTAGGTTTGGGTTAGGTAAGAGGTGAGAATTAGAGATGAGTCCTGGGTTAAGGCTATGGTAAGGGTTAGACCATGGGTTAGTAATAGAGTATAAACAGGAGTTAGTTTAAAACTAGGGGCTAAAAATAGGATTAGTCCAGCAGTTTAACCTTGGTTAAGCCAGAATTTAAGGTTTAGGTTAAGCCAGAGGTGAGGATTAGGGTTGGGTCCTGGGTTAAGTCTAGGGTTGAGGTTAGACCATTGGTTAGTAATAGAGTTAAAACAGGAGTTAGGGTCAGACCATGAGCTAGAAATAGGGTTAGTTCAGCAGTTAAAGTTAGGTTGTTCCAGAATTTAAGGTTTAGGATTGGGTTAGGCCAGAGGTAAGGATTGGGATTGAGTCCTGGGTTAAGGCTAGGGTTAGGGTTACACCCTGGGTTAGGACTAGAGTTAAAGCAGGAGTTAGGGTGAGACCAGGGGCTAGAAATAGGGTTAGTCCAGCACTTAAACTTAGGTTAAGCCAGAATTTAAGGTTTAGGTTAAGCCAGAGGTGAGGATTAGGGTTGGGTCCTGGGTTAAGGCTAGGGTTAGGGTTACACCCTGGGTTAGGACTAGAGTTAAAGCAGGAGTTAGGGTGAGACCAGGGGCTAGAAATAGGGTTAGTCCAGCACTTAAACTTAGGTTAAGCCAGAATTTAAGGTTTAGGTTAAGCCAGAGGTGAGGATTAGGGTTGGGTCCTGGGTTAAGGCTAGGGTTAGGGTTAGACCATGGGTTAGGAATAGAGTTAAAACAGGAGTTAGGGTCAGACAAGGAGCTAGAAATATGGTTAGTCTAGCAGTTAAAGTTAGGTTATCCCAGTATTTAAGGTTTAGGTTAAGCCAGAGGTGACAATTAGTGTTGGGTCCTGGGTTAAGGCTAGGGTTAAAGTTAGACCATGGGTTAGGAATAGAGTTAAAACAGGAGTTACGGTCAGACAAGGAGCTAGAAATAGGCATAGTCCAGCAGTTAAAGTTAGGTCATCCAACAAGTTAAGGTTTAGGTTTGGGTTAGGTCAGAGGGGAGAATTAGAGATGAGTCTTGGGTTAAGGCTAGGGTTAGGGTTACACCATGGGTTAGGAATAGAGTAAAAACAGGAGTTAGTTTAAAACTAGGGGCTAGAAATAGGGTTAGTCCAGCAGATTAACCTAGGTTAAGCCAGAAATTAAGGTTCAGGTTAAGCCAGAGGTGAGGATTAGGCTTGGGTCCTGGGTTAAGGCTAGGGTTAGGGTTAGACCATGGGTTAGGAATAGAAATAAAACAGGAGTTAGGGTCAGACCATGAGCTAGAAATAGGGATAGTCCAGCAGTTAAAGTTAGGTTATCCCAATATTTAAGGTTTAGGTTAAGCCAGAGGTGACGATTAGGGTTGGGTCCTGGGTTAAGGCTAGGGTTAGAGTTACTCTATGTGTTAGGAATAGAGTTAAAACACGAGTTAGGGTCAGACCAGGGGCTAGAAATAGGGTTAGTCCAACAGTTAAACTTAGGTTAACCCAGAATTTAAGGTTTAGGTTAAGCCAGAGGTGAGGATTAGGGTTGGGTCCTGTGTTAAGGCTAGGGTTTGGGTTAGACCATGGGTTAGGAATAGAGTTAAAGCAGGAGTTAGGGTCAGACCAGGAACTAGAAATAGGGTTAGTCCCGCAGGTAAATTTAGGTTAACCCAAATTTTAAGGTTTAGGTTAAGCCAGAGGTGAGGATTAGGGTTGGGTCCTGGGTTAAGGCTAGGGTTAGGGTTAGACCATGGGTTAGGAATAGAGTTAAACAGGAGTTAGGGTCAGACCAGGAGCTAGAAATAGGGGTAGTCCAGCAGTTAAAGTTAGGCTATCCCAGTATTTAAGGTTTAGGTTAAGCCAGAGGTGACGATTAGGGTTGGGTCCTGGGTTAAGGCTATGGTTAGGGTTAGACCATGGGTTAGGAATAGAGTTAAAACAGTAGTTACGGTCAGACCAGGAGCTAGAAATAGGCTTAGTCCAGCAGTTAAAGTTAGGTCATCCCACAATTTAAGGTTTAGGTTTGGGTTAGGTAAGAGGTGAGAATTAGAGATGAGTCCTGGGTTAAGGCTATGGTAAGGGTTAGACCATGGGTTAGTAATAGAGTATAAACAGGAGTTAGTTTAAAACTAGGGGCTAAAAATAGGATTAGTCCAGCAGTTTAACCTTGGTTAAGCCAGAATTTAAGGTTTAGGTTAAGCCAGAGGTGAGGATTAGGGTTGGGTCCTGGGTTAAGTCTAGGGTTGAGGTTAGACCATTGGTTAGTAATAGAGTTAAAACAGGAGTTAGGGTCAGACCATGAGCTAGAAATAGGGTTAGTTCAGCAGTTAAAGTTAGGTTGTTCCAGAATTTAAGGTTTAGGATTGGGTTAGGCCAGAGGTAAGGATTGGGATTGAGTCCTGGGTTAAGGCTAGGGTTAGGGTTACACCCTGGGTTAGGACTAGAGTTAAAGCAGGAGTTAGGGTGAGACCAGGGGCTAGAAATAGGGTTAGTCCAGCACTTAAACTTAGGTTAAGCCAGAATTTAAGGTTTAGGTTAAGCCAGAGGTGAGGATTAGGGTTGGGTCCTGGGTTAAGGCTAGGGTTAGGGTTACACCCTGGGTTAGGACTAGAGTTAAAGCAGGAGTTAGGGTGAGACCAGGGGCTAGAAATAGGGTTAGTCCAGCACTTAAACTTAGGTTAAGCCAGAATTTAAGGTTTAGGTTAAGCCAGAGGTGAGGATTAGGGTTGGGTCCTGGGTTAAGGCTAGGGTTAGGGTTAGACCATGGGTTAGGAATAGAGTTAAAACAGGAGTTAGGGTCAGACAAGGAGCTAGAAATATGGTTAGTCTAGCAGTTAAAGTTAGGTTATCCCAGTATTTAAGGTTTAGGTTAAGCCAGAGGTGACAATTAGTGTTGGGTCCTGGGTTAAGGCTAGGGTTAAAGTTAGACCATGGGTTAGGAATAGAGTTAAAACAGGAGTTACGGTCAGACAAGGAGCTAGAAATAGGCATAGTCCAGCAGTTAAAGTTAGGTCATCCAACAAGTTAAGGTTTAGGTTTGGGTTAGGTCAGAGGGGAGAATTAGAGATGAGTCTTGGGTTAAGGCTAGGGTTAGGGTTACACCATGGGTTAGGAATAGAGTAAAAACAGGAGTTAGTTTAAAACTAGGGGCTAGAAATAGGGTTAGTCCAGCAGATTAACCTAGGTTAAGCCAGAAATTAAGGTTCAGGTTAAGCCAGAGGTGAGGATTAGGCTTGGGTCCTGGGTTAAGGCTAGGGTTAGGGTTAGACCATGGGTTAGGAATAGAAATAAAACAGGAGTTAGGGTCAGACCATGAGCTAGAAATAGGGATAGTCCAGCAGTTAAAGTTAGGTTATCCCAATATTTAAGGTTTAGGTTAAGCCAGAGGTGACGATTAGGGTTGGGTCCTGGGTTAAGGCTAGGGTTAGAGTTACTCTATGTGTTAGGAATAGAGTTAAAACACGAGTTAGGGTCAGACCAGGGGCTAGAAATAGGGTTAGTCCAACAGTTAAACTTAGGTTAACCCAGAATTTAAGGTTTAGGTTAAGCCAGAGGTGAGGATTAGGGTTGGGTCCTGTGTTAAGGCTAGGGTTTGGGTTAGACCATGGGTTAGGAATAGAGTTAAAGCAGGAGTTAGGGTCAGACCAGGAACTAGAAATAGGGTTAGTCCCGCAGGTAAATTTAGGTTAACCCAAATTTTAAGGTTTAGGTTAAGCCAGAGGTGAGGATTAGGGTTGGGTCCTGGGTTAAGGCTAGGGTTAGGGTTAGACCATGGGTTAGGAATAGAGTTAAACAGGAGTTAGGGTCAGACCAGGAGCTAGAAATAGGGGTAGTCCAGCAGTTAAAGTTAGGCTATCCCAGTATTTAAGGTTTAGGTTAAGCCAGAGGTGACGATTAGGGTTGGGTCCTGGGTTAAGGCTATGGTTAGGGTTAGACCATGGGTTAGGAATAGAGTTAAAACAGTAGTTACGGTCAGACCAGGAGCTAGAAATAGGCTTAGTCCAGCAGTTAAAGTTAGGTCATCCCACAATTTAAGGTTTAGGTTTGGGTTAGGTAAGAGGTGAGAATTAGAGATGAGTCCTGGGTTAAGGCTATGGTAAGGGTTAGACCATGGGTTAGTAATAGAGTATAAACAGGAGTTAGTTTAAAACTAGGGGCTAAAAATAGGATTAGTCCAGCAGTTTAACCTTGGTTAAGCCAGAATTTAAGGTTTAGGTTAAGCCAGAGGTGAGGATTAGGGTTGGGTCCTGGGTTAAGGCTAGGGTTAGGGTTAGACCATGGGTTAGGAATGGAGTTAAAACAGGAGTTCTGTTCAGACCAGGAGCTAGAAATAGGGTTAGTCCAGCAGTTAAAGTTAGGTTATCCCAGTATTTAAGGTTTAGGTTATGCCAGAGGTGACGATTAGGGTTGGGTCCTGGGTTAAGGCTAGGGTTAGGGTTAGACCATGGGTTAGGAATAGATTTAAAACAGGAGTTACGGTCAGACCATGAGCTAGAAATAGGCTTAGTCCTGCAGTTAAAGTTAGGTCATCCCACAATTTAAGGTTTAGGTTTGGGTTAGGTCAGAGGTGAGAATTAGAGATGAGTCCTGGGTTAAGGCTCGGGTTAGGGTTAGACCATGGGTTAGGAATAGAGTAAAAACAGGAGTTAGTTTAAAACTAGGGGCTAAAAATATAATTAGTCCAGCAGTTAAACTTAGGTTAACCCAGAGTTTAAGGTTTAGGTTAAGCCAGAGGTGAGGATTAGGGTTGCGTCCTGGGTTGAGGCTAGGGTTAGGGTTAGACCATGGGTTAGGAATAGAGTTAAATCAGGAGTTAGGGTCAGACCAGGAGCTAGAAATAGGGTTAGTCCAGCAGTTAAAGTTAGGTTAAGCCAGAATTTAAGGTTTAGGTTAAGCCAGAGGTGAGGATTAGGGTTGGGTCCTGGGTTAAGGCTAGAGTTAGGGTTACACCCTGGATTAGGAATAGAGTTAAAGCAGGAGTTAGGGTCAGAACAGGGACTAGAAATAGGGTTAGTCCAGCACTTAAACTTAGGTTAAGCCAGAATTTAAGGTTTAGGTTAAGCCAGAGGTTAGGATAAGGGTTGGGTCCTGGGTTAAGGATAGGGTTAGGGTTAGACCATAGGTTAGGAATTAAGTTAAAGCATGAGTTAGGGTCAGACCAGGAGCTAGAAATAGGGTTAGTCCCGCAGGTAAAGTTAGGTTATCCTAGAATTTAAGATTTAGGTTAAGCCAGAGGTGACGATTAGGGTTGGGTCCTGGGTTAAGGCTAGGGTTAGGGTTAGACCATGGGTTAGGAATAGAGTTAAAACAGGATTTACGGTCAGACCAGGAGTTAGAAATAGGCTTAGTCCAGCAGTTAAAGTTAGGTAATCCCACAATTTAAGGTTTAGGTTTGGGTTAGGTCAGAGGTGAGAATTAGAGATGAGTCCTGAGTTAAGGCTAGGGTTAGGGTTAGACCATGGGTTAGGAATAGAGAAAAAACAGGAGTTAGTTTAAAACTAGGGGCTAAAAATAGGATTAGTAAAGCAGTTTAACCTTGGTTAAGCCAGAATTTAAGGTTTAGGTTAAGCCAGAGGTGAGGATTAGGGTTGGGTGCTAGGTTAAGGCTAGGGTTAGGGTTAGACCAGAGGTTAGGAGTAGAGTTAAAATAGGAGTTAGGGTCATACCAGGAGCTAGAAATAGGGTTAGTCCAACAGTTAAAGTTAGGTTAAGCCAGAATTTAAGGTTTAGGTTAAGCCAGAGGTGAGGATTAGGGTTGGGTCCTGGGTTAAGGCTAGGGTTAGGGTTACACCCTGGGTTAGGAATAGAGTTATTGCAGGAGTTAGGGTAAGACCAAGGCCTAGAAATAGGGTTAGTCCAGCACTTAAACTTAGGTTAAGCCAGAATTTAAGGTTTAGGTTAAGCCAGAGGTGAGGATTAGGGTTGGGTCCTGGGTTAAGGCTAGGGTTGAGGTTAGACCATTGGTTAGTAATAGAGTTAAAACAGGAGTTAGGGTCAGACTATGAGCTAGAAATAGGGTTAGTTCAGCAGTTAAAGTTAGGTTGTTCCAGAATTTAAGGTTTAGGATTGGGTTAGGCCAGAGGTAAGGATTGGGATTGAGTCCTGGGTTAAGGCTAGGGTTAGAGTTACACCATAGGTTAGGAATAGAGTTGAAGCACGTGTTAGGGTTAGACCAGGGGCTAGAAATTGGGTTAGTCCAGCAGTTAAACTTAGGTTAAGCCAGAATTTAAGGTTTAGGTTAAGCCAGAGGTGAGGATTAGGGTTGGGTGCTGGGTTAAGGCTAGGGTTAGAGTTAGACTATGGGTTAGAAATAGAGTTAAAACAGGAGTTAGGGTCATACCAGGAGCTAGAAATAGGGTTAGTCCAGCAGTTAAAGTTAGGTTAAGCCAGCATTTAAGGTTTAGGTTAAGCCAGAGGGCAGGATTACGGTTGGGTCCTGGGTTAAGGATAGGGTTAGGGTTACACCCTGGGTTAGGAATAGAGTTAAAGCAGGAGTTAGGGTCAGACCAGGGGCTAGAAATAGGGTTAGTCCAGCACTTAAATTTAGGTTAAGCCAGAATTTAAAGTTTAGGTTAAGCCAGAGGTGAGGATTAGGGTTGGGTCCTGGGTTAAGGCTAGGGGTGAGGTTAGACCATTGGTTAGTAATACAGTTAAAACAGGAGTTAGGGTCAGACCATGAGCTAGAAATAGGGTTAGTCCAGCAGTTAAAGTTAGGTTATTCCAGAATTTAAGGTTTAGGTTTGGGTTAGGCCAGAGGTAAGGATTAGGGTTGAGTCCTGGGTTAAGGCTAGGGTTAGAGTTACACCATGGGTTAGGAATAGAGTTAAAACACGAGTTAGGGTTAGACCAGAGGCTAGAAATAGGGTTAGTCCTGCAGTTAAACTTAGGTTAAGCCAGAATTTAAGGTTTAGGTTAAGCCATATGTGAGGATTAGGGTTGGGTCCTGGGTTAAGGCTAGAGTTAGGGTTACACCCTGGATTAGGAATAGAGTTAAAGCAGGAGTTAGGGTCAGAACAGGGACTAGAAATAGGGTTAGTCCAGCACTTAAACTTAGGTTAAGCCAGAATTTAAGGTTTAGGTTAAGCCAGAGGTTAGGATAAGGGTTGGGTCCTGGGTTAAGGATAGGGTTAGGGTTAGACCATAGGTTAGGAATTAAGTTAAAGCATGAGTTAGGGTCAGACCAGGAGCTAGAAATAGGGTTAGTCCCGCAGGTAAAGTTAGGTTATCCTAGAATTTAAGATTTAGGTTAAGCCAGAGGTGACGATTAGGGTTGGGTCCTGGGTTAAGGCTAGGGTTAGGGTTAGACCATGGGTTAGGAATAGAGTTAAAACAGGATTTACGGTCAGACCAGGAGTTAGAAATAGGCTTAGTCCAGCAGTTAAAGTTAGGTAATCCCACAATTTAAGGTTTAGGTTTGGGTTAGGTCAGAGGTGAGAATTAGAGATGAGTCCTGAGTTAAGGCTAGGGTTAGGGTTAGACCATGGGTTAGGAATAGAGAAAAAACAGGAGTTAGTTTAAAACTAGGGGCTAAAAATAGGATTAGTAAAGCAGTTTAACCTTGGTTAAGCCAGAATTTAAGGTTTAGGTTAAGCCAGAGGTGAGGATTAGGGTTGGGTGCTAGGTTAAGGCTAGGGTTAGGGTTAGACCAGAGGTTAGGAGTAGAGTTAAAATAGGAGTTAGGGTCATACCAGGAGCTAGAAATAGGGTTAGTCCAACAGTTAAAGTTAGGTTAAGCCAGAATTTAAGGTTTAGGTTAAGCCAGAGGTGAGGATTAGGGTTGGGTCCTGGGTTAAGGCTAGGGTTAGGGTTACACCCTGGGTTAGGAATAGAGTTAAAGCAGGAGTTAGGGTAAGACCAAGGCCTAGAAATAGGGTTAGTCCAGCACTTAAACTTAGGTTAAGCCAGAATTTAAGGTTTAGGTTAAGCCAGAGGTGAGGATTAGGGTTGGGTCCTGGGTTAAGGCTAGGGTTGAGGTTAGACCATTGGTTAGTAATAGAGTTAAAACAGGAGTTAGGGTCAGACCATGAGCTAGAAATAGGGTTAGTTTAGCAGTTAAAGTTAGGTTGTTCCAGAATTTAAGGTTTAGGATTGGGTTAGGCCAGAGGTAAGGATTGGGATTGAGTCCTGGGTTAAGGCTAGGGTTAGAGTTACACCATAGGTTAGGAATAGAGTTGAAGCACGTGTTAGGGTTAGACCAGGGGCTAGAAATTGGGTTAGTCCAGCAGTTAAACTTAGGTTAAGCCAGAATTTAAGGTTTAGGTTAAGCCAGAGGTGAGGATTAGGGTTGGGTGCTGGGTTAAGGCTAGGGTTAGAGGTAGACTATGGGTTAGAAATAGAGTTAAAACAGGAGTTAGGGTCATACCAGGAGCTAGAAATAGGGTTAGTCCAGCAGTTAAAGTTAGGTTAAGCCAGCATTTAAGGTTTAGGTTAAGCCAGAGGGCAGGATTACGGTTGGGTCCTGGGTTAAGGATAGGGTTAGGGTTACACCCTGGGTTAGGAATAGAGTTAAAGCAGGAGTTAGGGTCAGACCAGGGGCTAGAAATAGGGTTAGTCCAGCACTTAAATTTAGGTTAAGCCAGAATTTAAGGTTTAGGTTAAGCCAGAGGTGAGGATTAGGGTTGGGTCCTGGGTTAAGGCTAGGGGTGAGGTTAGACCATTGGTTAGTAATACAGTTAAAACAGGAGTTAGGGTCAGACCATGAGCTAGAAATAGGGTTAGTCCAGCAGTTAAAGTTAGGTTATTCCAGAATTTAAGGTTTAGGTTTGGGTTAGGCCAGAGGTAAGGATTAGGGTTGAGTCCTGGGTTAAGGCTAGGGTTAGAGTTACACCATGGGTTAGGAATAGAGTTAAAACACGAGTTAGGGTTAGACCAGAGGCTAGAAATAGGGTTAGTCCTGCAGTTAAACTTAGGTTAAGCCAGAATTTAAGGTTTAGGTTAAGCCATAGGTGAGGATTAGGGTTGGGTCCTGGGTTAAGGCTAGGGTTAGGGTTAGACCATGGGTTAGGAATAGAGTTAAAACAGGATTTACGGTCAGACCAGGAGCTAGAAATAGGCTTAGTCCAGCAGTTAAAGTTAGGTTATCCCAGAATTTAAGGTTTAGGTTATGCCAGAGGTGACGATTAGGGTTGGGTCCTGGGTTAAGGCTAGGGTTAGGGTTAGACCATGGGTTAGGAATAGAGTTAAAACAGGATTTACGGTCAGACCAGGAGCTAGAAATAGGCTTAGTCCAGCAGTTAAAGTTAGGTAATCCCACAATTTAAGGTTTAGGTTTGGGTTAGGTCAGAGGTGAGAATTAGAGATGAGTCCTGAATTAAGGCTAGGGTTTAGGTTACACCATGGGTTAGGAATAGAGTAAAAACAGGAGTTAGTTTAAAACTAGGGGCTAGAAATTGGGTTAGTCCAGCAGTTTAACCTAGGTTAAGCTAGAATTTAAGGTTCAGGTTAAGCCAGAGGTGAGGATTAGGGTTGGGTCCTGGGTTAAGTCTAGGGTTAGGATTAGACTATGGGTTAGGAATAGAGTTAAAACAGGAGTTAGGGTCATACCAGGAGCTAGAAATAGGGTTAGTCCAGCAGTTAAAGTTAGGTTAAGCCAGAATTTAAGGTTTAGGTTAAGCCAGAGTTGAGGATTAGGGTTGGGTCCTGGGTTAAGGCTAGGGTTAGGGTTACACCCTGGGTTAGGAATAGAGTTAAAGCAGGAGTTAGGGTCAGATCAGGGGCTAGAAATAGGGTTAGTCCAGCACTTAAACTTAGGTTAAGCCAGAATTTAAGGTTTAGGTTAAGCCAGAGGTGAGGATTAGGGTTGGGTCCTGGGTTAAGGCTAGGGTTGAGGTTAGACCATTGGTTAGTAATAGAGTTAAAACAGGAGTTGGGGTCAGACCATGAGCTAGAAATAGGGTTAGTCCAGCAGTTAAAGTTAGGTTATTCCAGAATTTAAAGTTTAGGTTTGGGTTAGGCCATAGGTAAGGATTAGGGTTGAGTCCTGGGTTAAGGCTAGGGTTAGAGTTACACCATGGGTTAGGAATAGAGTTAAAGCACGAGTTAGGGTTAGACCAGGGGCTAGAAATAGGGTTAGTTCAGCAGTTAAACTTAGTTTAAGCCAGAATTTAAGGTTTAGGTTAAGCCAGAGGAGAGGATTAGGGTTGGGTCCTGGGTTAAGGCTAGGGTTAGGGTTAGACCATGGGTTAGGAATAGAGTTAAAACAGGAGTTAGGGTCAGACCAGGAGCTAAAAATATGGTTAGTCCAGCAGTTAAAGTTAGGTTATCCCAGTATTTAAGGTTTAGGTTAAGCCAGAGGTGACAATTAGGGTTGGGTCCTGGGTTATGGCTAGAGTTAGGCTTAGACCATGGGTTAGGAATAGAGTTAAAACAGGAGTTACATTCAGACAAGGAGCTAGAAATAGGCTTAGTCCAGCAGTTAAAGTTAGGTCATCCAACAAGTTAAGGTTTAGGTTTGGGTTAGGTCAGAGGTGAGAATTAGAGATGAGTCTTGTGTTAAAGCTAGGGTTAGGGTTAGACCATGGGTTAGGAATAGAGTGAAAACAGGAGTTAGTTTAAAACTAGGGGCTAAAAATAGGATTAGTCCAGCAGTTTAACCTTGGTTAAGCCAGAATTTAAGGTTTAGGTTAAGCCAGAGGTGAGGATTAGGGTTGGTTCCTGTGTTAAGGCTAGGGTTCAGGTTAGACCATGGGTTAGGAATAGAGTTAAAACAGGAGTTAGGGTCAGACCAGGAGCTAGAAATAGGGTTAGTCCAGCAGTTAAAGTTAGGTTAAGCCAGAATTTATGGTTTGGGTTAAGCCAGAGGTGAGGATTAGGGTTGGGTCCTGGGTTAAGGCTAGGGTTAGGGTTACACCCTGGGTTAGGAATAGAGTTAAAGCAGGAGTTAGGGTCAGACCAGGGACTAGAAATAGGGTTAGTCCAGCACTTAAACTTAGGTTAAGCCAGAATTTAAGGTTTAGGTTAAGCCAGAGGTGAGGATTAGGGTTGGGTTCTGGGTTAAGGCTAAGGTTGAGGTTAGACCATTGGTTAGTAATGGAGTTAAAACAGGAGTAAGGGTCAGACCAGGGGCTACAAATAGGGTTAGTCCAGCAGTTAAACTTAGGTTAAGCCAAAATGTAAGGTTTAAGTTAAGCCAGAGGTGAGGATTAGGGTTGGGTCCTGGGTTAAGGCTAGGGTTAGGGTTAGACCATGGGTTAGGAATAGAGTTAAAGCTGGAGTTAGGGTCAGACCAGGAGCTAGATATACGGTTAGTCCTGCAGTTAAAGTTAGGTTATCCCAGAATTTAAGGTATAGGTTTGGGTTAGGCGAGAGGTGAGGATTAGGGTTGAGTCCTGGGTTAAGGCTAGGGTTAGAGTAACACCATGGGTTAGGAATAGAGTTAAAGCACGAGTTAGGGTCAGACCAGGGGCTACAAATAGGGTTAGTGCAGCAGTTAAACATAGGTTAAGCCAAAATTTAAGGTTTATGTTAAGCCACAGGTGAGGATTAGGGTTGGGTCCTGGGTTAAGGCTAGGGTTAGGGTTAGACAATGGGTTAGGAATAGAGTTAAAGCAGGAGTTAGGGTCAGACCAGCAGCTAGAAATAAGGTTAGTCCCGCAGTTAAAGTTAGGTTAGCCCAGAATTTAAGGTTTAGGTTTGGGTTAGGCAAAAGGTGAGGATTAGGGATGAGTCCTAGGTTAAGGCTAGGGTTAGGGTTACACCATGAGTTCGGAATAGAGTAAAAACAGGAGTTAGTTTAAAACTAGGGGCTAGAAATAGGTTTAGTCCAGCAGTTTAACCTTGGTTAAGCCAAAATTTAAGGTTTACATTAAGCCAGAAGTCAGGATTAGGGTTGGGTCTTGGGTTAAGGCTAGGGTTAGGGTTGGACCATGGGTTAGGAATAGAGTTAAAACAGGAGTTAGGGTCAGACCAGGAGCTAGAAATAGGGTTAGTCCAGCAGTTAAAGTTAGGTGAAGCCAGAATTTAAGGTTTAGGTTAAGCCAGAGGTGAGGATTAGGGTTGGGTCCTGGGTTAAGGCTAGGGTTGAGGTTAGACCATTGGTTAGAAATAGAGTTAAAACAGGAGTTAGGGTCAGACCATGAGCTAGAAATAGGGTTGGTCAAGCAGTTAAAGTTAGGTTATCCCAGAATGTAAGGTTTAGGTTTGGGTTAGGCCAGAGGTGATGATTAGGGTTGAGTCCTGGGTTAAGGCTAGGGTTAGAGTTACACCATGGGTTAGGAATAGAGTTAAAGCAGGAGTTAGGGTCAGATCAGGAGCTAGAAATAGGGTTAGTCCCGCAGGAAAAAATAGGTTATCCCAGAATTTAAGGTTTAGGTTAAGCCAGAGGTGAGGATTAGGGTTGGGTCCTGGGTTAAGGCTAGGGTTAGTGTTACATCTCGTGGCTCTCCTGAAGCAAGGACTGAGGCAGTCTCCCATTCCTTGCCTGCCACGAGCACTCCTGCTCAGCAGCGCTGAAGGTCTGCCAGACTGCGCAGTGTGCAGGAGATACCTTCTCAGAGAGGCAGCAGAAGGGGGACACCTAGTGGTTCTCCTGTTACAAGGAGTGAAGCGGTCTCCCATTCCTGGCCTGCCGCAGACTCTCCTGCTCAGCGGCCCCGAAGGTCTGCGAGGCTGCGCAATGTGCAGAGGTTTACTGCTCAGGGAAGCAGTGAGATTCCCGTTATCTCTGCACATTGTGAGACCGAGGATCCCGCCTCTATTTCCCAGAAGCAGGAGGGTGAGCATGTGCAATGCGTGGTGGGTCCTGATTCGCTCACTGACGTCACACGGCTTGATGACAAGGCTGGTGACGTGGTGAATCCTGACTGGCCAGGCTGGGACGTCGTGGACCCTGATTGGGTCAAGTCCGTCATCTCCGCCTCGCGCCCGCCCTCGGGTGGAGCTGCACCTCCTTAAAAGCTCCCCCTGCCATCATGGCGGCGCGCGACCATCCTTCTATGTTTGGATGTCTGGCAGCGTGCTGCCACGCCACTGCTCAGGCATTACTGTCTCTTGTGGGCTTGGCCCTTGCTGCTCCGGCAGTACCTCGTTTGCAGGCCGTGTTCCTGCCTTGCTGCTCCGGCAGTACCCCCGTCAACAGGCCGTGTTCCTGTCCCAGGTGAGCTCCTCAAGTCTCCATTGGACTCACCTGGTTATTGAAAGCACACGTGCGTGGGCACCTCTGTGCTACCCTCGTGCCATATTCTCGTGACTTCCACTGGCACACGTGCGTGGGCACCTCTGTGCTTCCCCGTGCAACAGGTACACCGAGCCGTGAGATCTGTGCCATACAACCCTCACGGGTTAGGGCAGATCGGTGTACATAGATCGTCTGTGACATTCCAGACGATCGCTAGCAGCAACCCGCTCACTCTTCACCCACCATAGCGGCGGTCCCTTACACCGCACAGTGGATCTTGACCGGCGGAAGCAGTCCATTTCCCATCTTGGCACGCTTCCCCGGGTCCCCCTCGTAACATTACGGTCGCGCCAAAGGTCTGGCTATGGCTGAAGAGCAGCAGCAGTTGCTGCGTTATGTGCAGCAGTTGGAGTCACGATTGGCAGCAGTGGAGCAGTCTTCCTCCGATAAGACTACTCTGACGACAGTCGCCACCCAGGCGGCTACCCAGGCTGTGCTATTGGGCGGAAGGTCTCCTCGCCTTGCGCTTCCAGAGCGCTTTAGCGGCAACAGCTCTGAGTGCCGTGGGTTTATAAACCAGGTTACCACCTACTTAGAGCTGTCCGCGACTCTTTACGCTACCGAGAAGGCGAAGGTAGCCTTCGTCCAGTCCCTGCTCACAGGGAGAGCGCTGAAGTGGTCCACGCCGTTGTGGGAGCGCGGAGATCGGGTGGTGAATAACTTAGCAGCTTATCTTGGGGCCATGAGAATGGTGTTCCTCGGGCCTCAAGTCACCCACGATTCCGCGCTGCGCCTCCTACGACTTCGGCAAGGGTCTGCTTCAGTCGGGGACTTTGCTGTACACTTTAGGACACTGGCCACAGAGCTGGACTGGCCGGATAAGGTCCTTGTCCCTGTGTTTTGGGAGGGCCTGGCAGGGTTTGTCAAAGACGCACTGGCCACACGTGAGGTGCCTGCCACTTTAGAGTCCTTGATTCAGGTTGCCTCTCGCATAGACATCCGCCAGGCGGAGCGAAGGCTCGAGGTCTCTTCAGCACCCACATCTTCTCGGCCTAAAAAGCGTCTGACTCCCGTCTTCCATCAGACAGGTCTCCCAGCCAGTCCTGTAGGCGACTCCGTGGAGTCAATGGAGGTGTCCAAGGTGGTCTCCTCTGCCCCAGGTTCTCGGTCTTGTGTCATCTGCTTTTCCTGTGGGCAGAGGGGACACATAGCTACCCTATGTCCCAAACTGTCGGGGGGACTCTAGACGCTACTTCTCCCTCTAGGTTGACTATCAGCGCCCAGTTGCAGTTCGGCACTACTCTCTTCTCTGCCCTGGCTTGCTTGGACTCAGGCGCTGAAGGCAATTTCATCTCGACCTCCCTGGCAACCCGATACTCAGTTCCCCTGGTTCTGTTGCCCAAGCCACTCAGGGTCCGGGTAGTCGACGGGTCCATACTACTCGATCCTATCACCCAGATCACCATCCCTCTCAGGATGGATGTACCACCGGGACACCATGAGCAGGTGTCCTTCCTGGTGCTTCCAGGGGGGACGGATGAGATCCTACTGGGCCTTCCCTGGTTGAGACAGCATGCTCCTATACTCAACTGGGCAACAGGGGAGACCTCATCCTGGGCAGGATCCTGTAGAGAGCACCTCGTGACTACCGAACCACCCGCTACCATTAGGTCGGTTGGGTCCTCAGGGAATACTGAGGGGCCGGGTTTACCGACACCTTATGAGGCCTACAGGGATGTCTTTTCCAAAAGGGCCGCAGATACTCTTCCTCCCCACCGGCCATATGATTGCCGAATAGACCTGAAGCCAGGCTCCGAGCCCCCTAGGGGCAGAGTGTATCCACTCTCTGCTCCAGAGACGGAGGCTATGTCCAAATATATTCAGGACAGCCTGGCGAAGGGGTTCATTCGCAAGTCTATTTCACCGGCTGGTGCAGGGTTCTTTTTTGTGCAGAAGAAGGAAGGGGATCTGCGCCCCTGTATCGATTACAGGGGATTAAATGCAATCACAATCAAGAACAAATACCCTTTGCCCCTCATTACTGAGCTATTTGATCGATTCCGCGGGGCAAAGGTCTTCACAAAGCTGGATCTACGCGGGGCGTATAATCTAGTGCGAGTCCGAGAGGGCGATGAGTGGAAGACCGCCTTTAACACCAGGGACGGTCACTACGAGTATCTAGTAATGCCCTTCGGACTCTGCAATGCCCCCGCCGTATTTCAAGACTTTGTGAATGACATTTTCCGGGATTTGTATCTTTCCGTGGTTTCATACTTGGATGACATTCTTATCTTCTCCCCCGATCTTACCACCCATCGGAGGGATGTCATCCGAGTACTTAAGAGGCTCCGCACCCATTCGTTATATGCTAAGCTGGAAAAGTGCGTTTTTGAACAGGAATCCTTGCCGTTCCTGGGGTACATAGTGTCCAGTCAGGGGTTAGCAATGGATCCGGGGAAGTTGGAGACAGTGATGAACTGGCCTGAGCCCCGCTCGCTGAAGGCGATCCAGCGATTCTTGGGGTTTATCAATTATTATCGCCAGTTCATTCCCAACTTCTCGACGGTGGCAGCACCCATCATTGCCCTTACCCGCAAGGGCGCTAATCCCAAAGCATGGACACAGGAAACGGTAGAGGCATTTCACACTCTCAAAACTCACTTCTCCAGAGCTCCCATCCTTCATCGTCCAGACATCTCCAAACCCTTCCTACTGGAGGTAGACGCCTCTTCGGTCGGTGCAGGTGCAGTCCTGTACCAGAAAAACGAACGAGGAAGGAAACATCCGTGTTTCTTTTTCTCCAAGACCTTTTCTCCGGCCGAGAGGAACTACTCCATAGGGGATAGGGAGTTACTGGCGATGAAACTAGCATTCCAGGAATGGCGGCATCTCCTGGAGGGTGCGAAGCATCCATTTGAGGTTTTTTCTGACCACAAAAACCTCACATACCTCCAGACAGCACAACGCCTGAACCCAAGGCAGGCCCGTTGGTCTTTATTCTTCTCCCGGTTCCGCTTTATTATCCGCCACCTGGCCGGTGAGAAGAACGTACGGGCCGATGCCTTGTCACGTTGTATGGTTGTGTTGGAGGAGGACGAGGAGGAGCCTCGTCTTATACTACCCCCGGACAGCTTGAGGATGGTCACTCCCACTTCTTTGGACCAGGTGCCACCTGGCAAAACCCTCGTTCCCCCTGAACTACGGAACGAGGTGCTATCGTGGGCCCATGCCTCCAAGGTCGGGGGTCACTTCGGGGTCAAAAGGACCAGAGACCTGGTGACCAGGCATTATTGGTGGCCGAGACTACCCCAGGACATACAGGAATATGTGGGAGCCTGTATGTCGTGTGCTCGGAATAAGCCGTCCCGGCAGAGACCGGCAGGTCTTCTTCACCCACTGCCAGTGCCGGATCGTCCCTGGGAAGTGGTAGGGATGGACTTCCTGGGAGATCTGCCCAAGTCAGCAGGGCACAGGGTCGTATGGGTCATCACGGACCACTTCTCTAAAATGGTCCACTTGGTGCCTCTCCCACGACTCCCGACGTCACGTGCTCTCGCCACCTTGTTCATTCGGCATGTATTTAGGTTGCATGGCATGCCTGACAAGGTGGTGAGCGACCGGGGTCCCCAGTTCGCGTCTCGCTTCTGGAGAGAGCTCTGTAAGCTCCTGCAGATAGAGCTGAACATCTCCTCCGCATACCATCCCGAGACCAATGGACTAGTGGAGAGGACTAATCAGACCTTGGTTACTTACCTCCGCCATTTTATATCCGCGCACCACGACAACTGGGCTAACCTCCTTCCTTGGGCCGAATTTGCCATTAACAATTCGGTCCATGAATCCTCTGGCCAGACTCCGTTCCTACTCAATAACGGACAACATCCCAGAATCCCGGTTCCGATGCCCATTACGTCACCCGATACTAGAGTGGAGGATTGGGCGACCAAGGCCCGGGAGATCTGGGATGACACCCAAGAGGCTCTTAAAAGGGCTAAAGACCGGATGGTGACAACGGCTGATGTTCGCCGCCGCCCTGCACCATCCTTCGCCCCTGGTGACCTAGTATGGCTGTCCTCTAAGAATGTTAACCTACGGGTACAGGCAGACAAATTCGCCCCTAGGTATCTGGGCCCATTTAAAGTACTACAGCAGGTAAACCCAGTGGCATATCGACTCCAGCTCCCTCCACACTGGGCTATAGCCAACACCTTTCACGTGTCCCTCCTGAAACCCGTACGACTTAATAAATTCTCGGGGTCCCTGCCGGCTCAAACCGACTCCCCGTCCGACGACCCTGTGGTGGCAAAACTTGTGGAGACAAAAGTCATACAGGGCAAGAGGTACTACCTCGTGGAGTGGGCCGGCCGTGGTCCGGAGCATAGATCCTGGGAGTTGGAGGATCATATCCGCGCCCCGGGTTTGATAGCGGCCTTCGAGCACGGACAGGGGAGGGGGCCTAGACGGGGGGGTAATGTTACATCTCGTGGCTCTCCTGAAGCAAGGACTGAGGCAGTCTCCCATTCCTTGCCTGCCACGAGCACTCCTGCTCAGCAGCGCCGAAGGTCTGCCAGACTGCGCAGTGTGCAGGAGATACCTTCTCAGAGAGGCAGCAGAAGGGTGACACCTAGTGGTTCTCCTGTTACAAGGAGTGAAGCGGTCTCCCATTCCTGGCCTGCCGCAGACTCTCCTGCTCAGCGGCCCCGAAGGTCTGCGAGGCTGCGCAATGTGCAGAGGTTTACTGCTCAGGGAAGCAGTGAGATTCCCGTTATCTCTGCACATTGTGAGACCGAGGATCCCGCCTCTATTTCCCAGAGGCAGGAGGGTGAGCATGTGCAATGCGTGGTGGGTCCTGATTCGCTCACTGACGTCACACGGCTTGATGACAAGGCTGGTGACGTGGTGAATCCTGACTGGCCAGGCTGGGACGTCGTGGACCCTGATTGGGTCAAGTCCGTCATCTCCGCCTTGCGCCCGCCCTCGGGTGGAGCTGCACCTCCTTAAAAGCTCCCCCTGCCATCATGGCGGCGCGCGACCGTCCTTCTATGTTTGGATGTCTGGCAGCGTGCTGCCACGCCACTGCTCAGGCATTACTGTCTCTTGTGGGCTTGGCCCTTGCTGCTCCGGCAGTACCTCGTTTGCAGGCCGTGTTCCTGCCTTGCTGCTCCGGCAGTACCCCCGTCAACAGGCCGTGTTCCTGTCCCAGGTGAGCTCCTCAAGTCTCCATTGGACTCACCTGGTTATTGAAAGCACACGTGCGTGGGCACCTCTGTGCTACCCTCGTGCCATATTCTCGTGACTTCCACTGGCACACGTGCGTGGGCACCTCTGTGCTTCCCCGTGCAACAGGTACACTGAGCCGTGAGATCTGTGCCATACAACCCTCACGGGTTAGGGCAGATCGGTGTACATAGATCGTCTGTGACATTCCAGACGATCGCTAGCAGCAACCCGCTCACTCTTCACCCACCATAGCGGCGGTCCCTTACACCGCACAGTGGACCTTGACCGGCGGAAGCAGTCCATTTCCCATCTTGGCACGCTTCCCCGGGTCCCCCTCGTAACAGGTTAGGGTTGGACCATGGGTTAGGAATAGAGTTAAAGCAGGAGTTAGGGTCAGACCAGGAGCTAGAAATAGGGTTAGTCCAGCAGTTAAAGTTAGTTTAAGCCAGAATTTAAGGTTTAGGTTAAGCCAGAGGTGAGGATTAGGGTTGGGTCCTGGGATAAGGCTAGGGTTAGGGTTAGACCATGGGTTAGGAATAGAGTAAAAACAAGAGTTACTTTAAAACTAGGGGCTAAAAATAGGATTAGTCCAGCAGTTTAACCTTGGTTAAGCCAGAATTTAAGGTTTAGGTTAAGCCAGAAGTGAAGATTAGGGTTGGGTCCTGGGTTAAGGCTAGGGTTGAGGTTAGACCATTGGTTAGTAATAGAGTTAAAGCAGGAGTTAGGGTCAGACCAGGAGCAAGAAATAGGGTTAGTCCAGCAGTTAAAGTTAGGTTAAGCCAGAATTTAAGGTTTAGGTTAAGCCAGAGGTGAGGATTAGGGTTGGGTCCTGGGTTAAGGCTAGGGTTAGGGTTAGACCATGGGTTAGGAATAGAGTAAAAACAGGAGTTAGTTTAAAACTAGGGGCTAAAAATAGGATTAGTCCAGCAGTTTAACCTTGGTTAAGCCAGAATTTAAGGTTTAGGTTAAGCCAGAAGTGAAGATTAGGGTTGGGTCCTGGGTAAAGGCTAGGGTTAGGGTTGGACCATGGGTTAGGAATAGAGTTAAAACAGGAGTTAGGGTCAGACCAGGAGCTAGAAATAGGGTTAGTCCAGCAGTTAAAGTTAGGTTAAGCCAGAATTTAAGGTTTAGGTTAAGCCAGAGGTGAGGATTAGGGTTGGGTCCTGGGTTAAGGCTAGGGTTGAGGTTAGACCATTGGTTAGTAATACAGTTAAAGCAGGAGTTAGGGTCAGACCAGGAGCTAGAAATATGGTTAGTCCCGCAGTTAAAGTTAGGTTATCCTAGAATTTAAGGTTTAGGTTTGGGTTAGGCCAGAGGTGAGGATTAGGGATGAGTCCTGGGTTAAGGCTAGGGTTAGGGTTACACCATGGGATAGGAATAGAGTAAAAACAGGAGTTAGTTTAAAACTAGGGGTTAGAAATAGGGTTAGTCCAGCAGTTAAAGTTAGGTTAAGCCAGAATTTAAGGTTTAGGTTAAGCCAGAGGTGAGGATTAGGGTTGGGTCCTGGGTTAAGGCTAGGTTTAGGGTTAGACCATGCGTTAGGAATAGAGTTAAAGCAGGAGTTAGGGTCAGACCAGGAGCTAGAAATAGGGTTAGTCCCGCAGGTAAAGTTAGGTTATCCCAGAATTTAAGGTTTAGGTTAAGCCAGAGGTGAGGATTAGGGTTGGGTCCTGGGTTAAGGCTAGGGTTGAGGTTAGACCATTGGATAGAAATAGAGTTAAAACAGGAGTTAGGGTCAGACCATGAGCTAGAAATAGGGTTGGTCCAGCAGTTAAAGTTAGGTTATCCCAGAATTTAAGGTTTAGGTTTGGGTTAGGCCAGAGGTGAAGATTAGGGTTGAGTTGTGGGTTAAGGCTAGGGTTAGAGTTACACCATGGGTTAGGAATAGAGTTAAAGCAGGAGTTAGGGTCAGACCAGGAGCTAGAAATAGGGTTAGTCCCGCAGGTAAAGTTAGGTTATCCCAGAATTTAAGGTTTAGGTTAAGCCAGAGGTGAGGATTAGGGATGGGTCCTGGGTTAAGGCTAGGGTTAGACCATGGGTTAGGAATAGAGTTAAAACTGGAGTTAGGGTCAGGCCAGGAGCTAGAAATAGGGTTAGTCCAGCAGTTAAAGTTAGGTTATCCCAGTATTTAAGGTTTAGGTTAAGCCAGAGGTGACGATTAGGGTTGGGTCCTGGGTTAAGGCTAGGGTTAGGGTTAGACCATGGGTTAGGAATAGAGTTAAAGCAGGAGTTAGGGTCAGACCAGGAGCTAGAAATAGGGTTAGTCCAGCAGTTAAAGTTAGGTCATCCCACAATTTAAAGTTTAGGTTAAGCCAGAGGTGAGGATTAGGGTTGGGTCCTGGGTTAAGGCTAGGGTTAGGGTTAGACCATGGGTTAGGAATAGAGTTAAAACAGGAGTTACGGTCAGACCAGGAGCTAGAAATAGGCTTAGTCCAGCAGTTAAAGTTAGGTCATCCCACAATTTAAGGTTTAGGTTTGGGTTAGGTCAGAGGTGAGAATGAGAGAAAAGTCCTGGGTTAAGGCTAGGGTTAGTGTTAGACCATGGGTTAGGAATAGAGTAAAAACAGGAGTTAGTTTAAAACTATGGGCTAACAATAGGGTTAGTCCTGCAGTTTAACCTTGGTTAAGCCAGAATTTAAGGTTTAGGTTAAGCCAGAGGTGAGGATTAGGGTTGGGTCCTGGGTTAAGGCTAGGGTTATGTTAGACCAAGGGTTAGGAATAGAGTTAAAACAGGAGTTAGGGTCAGACCAGGAGCTAGAAATAGGCTTAGTCCAGCAGTTAAAGATAGGATAAGCCAGAATTTAAGGTTTAGGTTAAGCCAGAGGTGAGGATTAGGGTTGGGTCGTGGGTTAAGGCTAGGGTTAGGGTTACACCCTGGGTTAGGAATAGAGTTAAAGCAGGAGTTAGGGTCAGACCAGGGGCTAGAAAAAAGGTTAGTCCAGCACTTAAACTTAGGTTAAGCCAGAATTTATGGTTTAGGTTAAGCCAAAGGTGAGGATTACGGTTGGGTCCTGGGTTAAGGCTAGGGTTGAGGTTAGACCATTGGTTAGTAATAGAGTTAAAACAGGAGTTAGGGTCAGACCATGAGCTAGAAATAGGGTTAGTCCAGCAGTTAAAGTTAGGTTATCCCAGAATTTAAGGTTTAGCTTTGGGTTAGGCCAGAGGTGAGGATTAGGGTTGAGTTCTGGGTTAAGGCTAGGGTTAGAGTTACACCATGGGTTAGGAATAGAGTTAAATCATGAGTTAGGGTCAGACCAGGGGCTAGAAATAGGGTTAGTCCAGCAGTTAAACTTAGGTTAAGCCAGAATTTAAGGTTTAGATTAAGCCAGAGGTGAGTATTAGGGTTGGGTCCTGGGTTAAAGCAAGGGTTAGGGTTAGACCATGGGTTAGGAATAGAGTTAAAGCAGGAGTTATCGTCAGACCAGGAGCTAGAAATAGGCTAAGTCCAGCAGTTAAAGTTAGGTCATCCCACAATTTAAGGTTTAGGTTTGGGTTGGGTCAGAGGTGAGAATGAGAGATAAGTCCTGGGTTAAGGCTAGGGTTAGGGTTAGACCATGGGTTAGGAATAGAGTAAAAACAGGAGTTAGTTTAAAACTATGGGCTAACAATAGGATTAGTCCTGCAGTTTAACCTTGGTTAAGCCAGAATTTAAGGTTTAGGTTAAGCCAGAGGTGAGGATTAGGGATGAGTCCTTGGTTAAGGCTAGGGTTAGGGTTACACCATGGGTTAGGAATAGAGTAAAAACAGGAGTTAGGTTCAGACCAGGAGCTAGAAATAGGGTTAGTCCAGCAGTTAAACTTAGGTTAAGCCAGAATTTAAGGTTCAGGTTAAGCCAGAGGTGAGGATTAGGGTTGGGTCCTAGGTTAAGGCTAGGGTTAGGGTTAGACCATGGGTTAGGAATAGAGTTAAAGCAGGAGTTAGGTTCAGACCAGGAGCTAGAAATAGGGTTAGTCCCGCAGGTAAAGTTAGGTTAACCCAGAATTTAAGGTTTAGGTTTAGGTTAGGCCAGAGGTGAGGATTAGGGTTGGGTCCTGGGTTAAGGCGAGGGATAGGGTTAGACCATGGGTTAGGAATAGAGTTAAAGCAGGAGTTAGGGTCAGACCAGGAGCTAGAAATAGGGTTAGTCCAGCAGTTAAAGTTAGGTTATCCCAGTATTTAAGGTTTAGGTTAAGCCAAAGGTGACAATTAGGGTTGGGTCCTGGGTTAAGGCTAGGGTTAGGGTTAGACCATGGGTTAGGAATAGGGTTGAAACAGGAGTTACGGCCAGACCAGGAACTAGAAATAGGCTTAGTCCAGCAGTTAAAGTTTGGTCATCCCACAATTTAAGGTTTAGGTTTGGGTTAGGTCAGAGGTGAGACTTAGAGATGAGTCCTGGGTTAAGGCTAGGGTTAGAGTTAGACCATGAGTTAGGAATAGAGTAAAAACAGGAGATAGTTTAAAACTAGGGGTTAAAAATATAATTAGTCCAGCAGTTTAACCTTGGTTAAGCCAGAATTTAAGGTTTAGGTTAAGCCAGAGGTGAGGATTAGGGTTGCGTCCTGGGTTAAGGATAGGGTTAGGGTTAGACCATGGGTTAGGAATAGAGTTAAAACAGGAGTTAGGGTCAGACCAGGAGCTAGAAATAGGGTAAGTCCAGCAGTTAAAGTTAGGTTAAGCCAGAATTTAAAGTTTAGGTTAAGCCAGAGGTGAGGATTAGGGTTGGGTCCTGGGTTAAGGCTAGGGTTAGGGTTACACCCTGGGTTAGGAATAGAGTTAAAGCAGAAGTTAGTGTCAGACCAGGAGCTAGAAATTGGGTTATTCCCGCAGGTAAAGTTAGGTTATCCCAGAATTTAAGGTTTAGGTTAAGCCAAAGGTGACGATTAGGGTTGGGTCCTGGGTTAAGGCTAGGGTTAGGGTTAGACCATGGGTTAGGAATAGGGTTGAAACAGGAGTTATGGCCAGAACAGGAGCTAGAAATAGGCTTAGTCCAGCAGTTAAAGTTTGGTCATCCCACAATTTAAGGTTTAGGTTTGCGTTAGGTCAGAGGTGAGACTTAGAGATGAGTCCTGGGTTAAGGCTAGGGTTAGAGTTAGACCATGGGTTAGGAATAGAGTAAAAACAGGAGTTAGTGTAAAACTAGGGGTTAAAAATATAATTAGTCCAGCAGTTTAACCTTGGTTAAGCCAGAATTTAAGGTTTAGGTTAAGCCAGAGGTAAGGATTAGGGTTGCGTCCTGGGTTAAGGATAGGGTTAGGGTTAGACCATGGGTTAGGAAAAGAGTTAAAAAAGGAGTTAGGGTCAGACCAGGAGCTAGAAATAGGGTAAGTCCAGCAGTTAAAGTTAGGTTAAGCCTGAATTTAAGGTTTAGGTTAAGCCAGAGGTGAGGATTAGAGTTGGGTCCTGGGTTAAGGCTAGAGTTAGGGTTACACCCTGAATTAGGAATAGAGTTAAAGCAGGAGTTACGGTCAGACTAGGAGCTAGAAATAGGCTTAGTCCAGCAGTTAAAGTTAGGTAATCCCACAATTTAAGGTTTAGGTTTGGGTTAGGTCAGAGGTGAGAATTAGAGATGTGTCCTGGGTAAAGGCTAGTGTTAGGGTTAGACCATGGGTTAAGAATAGAGTAAAAACAGGAGTTAGTTTAAAACTAGGGGCTAAAAATAGGATTAGTCCAGCAGTTTAACCGTGGTTAAGCCAGAATTTAAGGTTTAGGTTAAGCCAGAGGTGAGGATTAGGGTTGGGTCCTGTGTTAAGGCTAGGGTTAGGGTTAGACCATGGGTTAGGAATAGAGTTAAAACAGGAGTTAGGGTCAGACCAGGAGCTAGAAATAGGGTTAGTCCAGCAGTTAAAGTTAGGTTAATCCAGAATTTAAGGTTTAGGTTAAGCCAGAGGTGAGGATTAGGGTTGGGTCCTGGGTTAAAGCTAGGGTTAGAGTTACACCATGGGTTAGGAATAGAGTTAAAGCACGAGTTAGGGTAAGACCAAGGGATACAAATAGGGTTAGTCCAGCAGTTAAACTTAGGTTAAGCCAAAACGTAAGGTTTAGGTTAAGCCAGAGGTGAGGATAAGGGTTGGGTCCTGGGTTAAGACTAGGGTTAGGGTTAGACCATGGGTTAGGAATAGAGTTAAAGCAGTAGTTAGGGTCAGACCAGGAGCTAGAAATATGGTTAGTCCCGCAGTTAAAGTTAGGTTATCCCAGAATTTAAGGTTTAGGTTTGGGTTAGGCCAGAGGTGAGGATAAGGGATGAGCCCTGGGTTAAGGCTAGGGGTAGGGTTAAATCATGGGTTAGGAATAGAGTAAAAACAGGAGTTAGTTTAAAACTAGGGGCTAGAAATAGGGATAGTCCAGCAGTTTAACCTTGGTTAGGTCAGAATTAAAGGTTTAGGTAAAGCCAGAGGTGAGGATTAGGGTTGCGTCCTGGGTTAAGGTTAGGGTTAGACCATGGGATAGGAATAAAGTTATAACAGGAGTTAGGGTCAGACCAGGAGCTAGAAATAGGGTTAGTCCAGCAGTTAAAGTTAGGTTAAGCCAGAATTTAAGGTTTAGGTTAAGCCAGAGGTGAGGATTAGGGTTGGGTCCTGGGTTAAGGCTAGAGTTAGGGTTACACCCTGGATTAGGAATAGAGTTAAAGCAGGAGTTAGGGTCAGACCAAGGGCTAGAAATAGGGTTAGTCCAGCACTAAAACTTAGGTTAAGCCAGAATTTAAGGTTTAGGTTAAGCCAGAGGTGAGGATTAGGGTTGGGTCCAGGGTTAAGGCTAGGGTTGAGGTTAGACCATTGGTTAGTAATAGAGTTAAAACCGGAGTTAGGGTTACACCATGAGCTAGAAATAGGGTTAGTCCAGCAGTTAAAGTTAGGTTATCCCAGAATTTAAGGTTTAGGTTTGGGTTAGGCCAGAGGTGAGGATTAGGGTTGAGTCCTGGGTTAAGGCTAGGGTTAGAGTTACACCATGGGTTAGGAATAGAGTTAAAGCTCGAGTTAGGGTCAGACCAGGGGCTAGAAATAGGGTTAATCCAGCAGTTAAACTTAGGTTAAGCCAGAATTTAAGGTTTAGGTTAAGCCAGAGGTGAGGATTAGGGTTGGGTCCTGGGTTAAGGCTAGGGATAGGAATAGACCATGGATTAGGAATAGAGTTAAAGCAGGAGTTAGGGTCAGACCAGGAGCTAGAAATACGGTTAGTCCCGCAGTTAAAGTTAGGGTTATCCCAGAATTTAAGGTTTAGGTTTCGGTTAGGCCAGAGGTGAGGATTAGAGATGAGTCCTGAGTTAAGGCTAGGGTTAGGGTTAGACCATGCGTTAGGAATAGAGTAAAAACAGGAGTTAGTTTAAAACTAGGGGCTAGAAATAGGGTTAGTCCAGCAGTTTAACCTAGACTAAGCCAGAATTTAAGGTTCAGTTTAAGCCAGAGGTGAGGATTAGGGTTGGGTCCTGGGTTAAAGCTAGGGTTAGGGTTAGACCATGGGTTAGGAATAGAGTTAAAACAGGACTTAGGGTCAGACCAGGAGCTAGAAATAGGGTTAGTCCAGCAGTTAAAGTTAGGTTATCTCAGTATTTAAGGTTTAGGTTAAGCCAGAGGTGACGATTATAGTTGGGTCCTGGGTTAAGGCTAGGGTTAGAGTTACACCATGGGTTAGGAATAGAGTTAAAGCACGAGTTAGGGTCAGACGAGGGGCTTGAAATATGGTTAGTCCTGCAGTTTAACCTTGGTTAAGCCAGAATTTAAGGTTTAGGTTAAGCCAGAGGTGAGGATTAGGGATGAGTCCTTGGTTAAGGCTAGGGTTAGGGTTACACCATGGGTTAGGAATAGAGTAAAAAAAGGAGTTAGTTTATAACTAGGGGCTAGAAATAGGGTTAGTCCAGCAGTTTAACCTAGGTTAAGCCAGAATTTAAGGTTCAGGTTAAGCCAGAGGTGAGGATTAGGGTTGGGTCCTAGGTTAAGGCTAGGGTTAGGGTTAGACCATGGGTTAGGAATAGAGTTAAAGCAGGAGTTAGGTTCAGACCAGGAGCTAGAAATAGGGTTAGTCATGCAGGTAAAGTTAGGTTAACCCAGAATTTAAGGTTTAGGTTTAGGTTAGGCCAGAGGTGAGGATTAGGGTTGGGTCCTGGGTTAAGGCGAGGGATAGGGTTAGACCATGGGTTAGGAATAGAGTTAAAGCAGGAGTTAGGGTCAGACCAGGAGCTAGAAATAGGGTTAGTCCAGCAGTTAAAGTTAGGTTATCCCAGTATTTAAGGTTTAGGTTAAGCCAAAGGTGACGATTAGGGTTGGGTCCTGGGTTAAGGCTAGGGTTAGGGTTAGACCATGGGTTAGGAATAGGGTTGAAACAGGAGTTACGGCCAGACCAGGAGCTAGAAATAGGCTTAGTCCAGCAGTTAAAGTTTGGTCATCCCACAATTTAAGGTTATGGTTTGGGTTAGGTCAGAGGTGAGACTTAGAGATGAGTCCTGGGTTAAGGCTAGGGTTAGAGTTAGACCATGAGTTAGGAATAGAGTAAAAACAGGAGATAGTTTAAAACTAGGGGTTAAAAATATAATTAGTCCAGCAGTTTAACCTTGGTTAAGCCAGAATTTAAGGTTTAGGTTAAGCCAGAGGTGAGGATTAGGGTTGCGTCCTGGGTTAAGGATAGGGTTAGGGTTAGACCATGGGTTAGGAATAGAGTTAAAACAGGAGTTAGGGTCAGACCAGGAGCTAGAAATAGGGTAAGTCCAGCAGATAAAGTTAGGTTAAGCCAGAATTTAAAGTTTAGGTTAAGCCAGAGGTGAGGATTAGGGTTGGGTCCTGGGTTAAGGCTAGGGTTAGGGTTACACCCTGGGTTAGGAATAGAGTTAAAGCAGAAGTTAGTGTCAGACCAGGAGCTAGAAATTGGGTTATTCCCGCAGGTAAAGTTAGGTTATCCCAGAATTTAAGGTTTAGGTTAAGCCAAAGGTGACGATTAGGGTTGGGTCCTGGGTTAAGGCTAGGGTTAGGGTTAGACCATGGGTTAGGAATAGGGTTGAAACAGGAGTTATGGCCAGAACAGGAGCTAGAAATAGGCTTAGTCCAGCAGTTAAAGTTTGGTCATCCCACAATTTAAGGTTTAGGTATGCGTTAGGTCAGAGGTGAGACTTAGAGATGAGTCCTGGGTTAAGGCTAGGGTTAGAGTTAGACCATGGGTTAGGAATAGAGTAAAAACAGGAGTTAGTGTAAAACTAGGGGTTAAAAATATAATTAGTCCAGCAGTTTAACCTTGGTTAAGCCAGAATTTAAGGTTTAGGTTAAGCCAGAGGTAAGGATTAGGGTTGCGTCCTGGGTTAAGGATAGGGTTAGGGTTAGACCATGGGTTAGGAAAAGAGTTAAAAAAGGAGTTAGGGTCAGACCAGGAGCTAGAAATAGGGTAAGTCCAGCAGTTAAAGTTAGGTTAAGCCTGAATTTAAGGTTTAGGTTAAGCCAGAGGTGAGGATTAGAGTTGGGTCCTGGGTTAAGGCTAGAGTTAGGGTTACACCATGGGTTAGGAATAGAGTTAAAGCAGAAGTTAGGGTCAGACCAGGGGCTAGAAATAGGGTTAGTCCAGCACTTAAACTTAGGTTAAGCAAGAATATAAGGTTTAGGTTAAGCCAGAGGTGAGGATTAGGGTTGGGTCCTGGGTTAAGACTAGGGGTAGGATTAGACCATGGGTTAGGAATAGAGTTAAAGCAGGAGTTAGGGTCAGACCAGAAGCCAGCAACACGGTTAGTCCCGCAGTTAAAGTTAGGGTTATCCCAGAATTTAAGGTTTAGGTTTGGGTTAGGCCAGAGGTGAGGATTAGGGTTGAGTCCAGGGTTAAAGCTAGGGTTAGAGTTACACCATGGGTTAGGAATAGAGTTAAAGCAGGAGTTAGGGTCAGACCAGGGGCTAGAAATAGGGTTAGTCCAGCACTTAAACTTAGGTTAAGCCAGAATATAAGGTTTAGGTTAAGCCAGAGGTGAGGATTAGGGTTGGGTCCTGGGTTAAGACTAGGGGTAGGATTAGACCATGGGTTAGGAATAGAGTTAAAGCAGGAGTTAGGGTCAGACCAGAAGCCAGCAATACGGTTAGTCCCGCAGTTAAAGTTAGGGTTATCCCAGAATTTAAGGTTTAGGTTTGGGTTAGGCCAGAGGTGAGGATTAGGGATGAGTCCTGGGTTAAGGCTGGGGTTAGGGTTACACCATGGGTTAGGAATAGAGTAAAAACAGGAGTTAGTTTTAATCTAGGGGCTATAAATAGGGTTAGTCCAGCAGTTTAATCTAGGTTAAGCCAGAATTTAAGGTTCAGGTTAAGCCAGAGGTGAGGATTAGGGTTGGGTCCTGGGTTAAGGCTAGGGTTAGGGTTAGACCATGGGTTAGGAATAGAGTTAAAACAGGAGTTAGGGTCAGACCAGGAGCTAGAAATAGGGTTAGTCCAGCAGTTAATGTTAGGTTATCACAGTATTTAAGGTTTAGGTTAAGCCAGAGGTGACGATTAGGGTTGGGTCCTGGGTTAAGGCTAGGGTTAGAGTTACACCATGGGTTAGGAATAGAGTTAAAGCACGAGTTAGGGTCAGACGAGGGGCTTGAAATATGGTTAGTTTAGCAGTTAAACTTAGGTTAACCCAGAATTTAAGGTTTAGGTTAAGCCAGAGGTGAGGATTAGGGTTGGGTCAAGGGTTAAGGCTAGGGTTAGGGTTACACCCTGGGTTAGGAATAGAATTAAAGCAGGAGTAAGGGTCAGACCAGGGTCTAGAAATAGGGTTATTCCAGCACTTAAACTTTGGTTAAGCCAGAAGTTAAGGTTTAGGTTAAGCCAGAGGTGAGGATTAGGGTTGGGTCCTGGGTTAAGGCTAGGGTTGAGGTTAGACCATTGGTTAGTAATAGAGTTAAAACCGGAGTTAGGGTCAGACCAGGAGCTAGAAATAGGGTTAGTCCCACAGGTAAAGTTAGGTTATCCCAGAATTTAAGGTTTAGATTTGGGTTATGCCAGAGGTGAGGATTAGGGATGAGTCCTTGGTTAAGGCTAGGGTTTAGCTTACACCATGGGTTAGGAATAGAGTAAAAACAGGAGTTAGTTTAAAAAAAGGGGCTAGAAATAGGGTTAGTCCAGCAGTTTAACCTAGGTTAAGCCAGAATTTAAGGTTCAGGTTAAGCCAGAGGTGAGGATTAGGGTTGGGTCCTGGGTTAAGGCTAGGGTTAGGGTTAGACCATGGGTTAGGAATAGAGTTAAAACAGGAGTAACGGTCAGACTAGGATCTAGAAATAGGCTTAGTCCAGCAGTTAAAGTTAGGTAATCCCACAATTTAAGGTTTAGGTTTGGGTTAGGTCAGAGGTGAGAATTAGAGATGTGTCATGGGTAAAGGCTAGGGTTAGGGTTAGACCATGGGTTAAGAATAGAGTAAAAACAGGAGTTAGTTTAAAACCAGGGGCTAAAAATAGGATTAGTCCAGCAGTTTAACCTTGGTTAAGCCAGAATTTAAGGTTTAGGTTAAGCCAGAGGTGAGGATTAGGGTTGGGTCCTGTGTTAAGGCTAGGGTTAGGGTTAGACCATGGGTTAGGAATAGAGTTAAAACAGGAGTTAGGGTCAGACCAGGAGCTAGAAATAGGGTTAGTCCAGCAGTTAAAGTTAGGTTAATCCAGAATTTAAGGTTTAGGTTAAGCCAGAGGTGAGGATTAGGGTTGGGTCCTGGGATAAGGCTAGGGTTAGGGTTACACCCTGGGTTAGGAATAGAGTTAAAGCAGAAGTTAGTGTCAGACCAGGGGCTAGAAATAGGGTTAGTCCAGCACTTAAACTTAGGTTAAGCCAGAATTTAAGGTTTAGTTTAAGCCAGAGGTGAGGATTAGGGTTGGGTCCTGGGTTATGGCTAGGGTTAGGGTTAGACCATGGGTTAGGAATAGAGATAATTCAGGAGTTAGGGTCTGACCAGGAGCTAGAAATACGGTTAGTCTCGCAGTTAAAGTTAGATTATTCCTGTTAGTCTCGCAGTTAAAGTTAGATTATTCCTGTATTTAAGGATTAGGTTAAGTCAGAGGTGAGGATTAGGGTTGGGTCCTGGGTTAAGGCTAGGGTTAGACCATGGGTTAGGAATAGAGTTAAAGCAGGCGTTAGGGTCAGACCAGGAGCTAGAAATAGGGTTAGTCCCGCAGGTAAAGTTAGGTTATCCCAGAATTTAAGGTTTAGATTTGGGTTATGCCAGAGGTGAGGATTAGGGATGAGTCCTTGGTTAAGGCTAGGGTTTAGCTTACACCATGGGTTAGGAATAGAGTAAAAACAGGAGTTAGTTTAAAACTAGGGGCTAGAAATAGGGTTTGTCCAGCAGTTAAACCTAGGTTAAGCCAGAATTTAAGGTTCAGGTTAAGCCAGAGGTGAGGATTAGGGTTGGGTCCTGGGTTAAGGCTAGGGTTAGGGTTAGACCATGGGTTAGGAATAGAGTTAAAACAGGAGTTACGGTCAGACTAGGATCTAGAAATAGGCTTAGTCCAGCAGTTAAAGTTAGGTAATCCCACAATTTAAGGTTTAGGTTTGGGTTAGGTCAGAGGTGAGAATTAGAGATGTGTCCTGGGTAAAGGCTAGGGTTAGGGTTAGACCATGGGTTAAGAATAGAGTAAAAACAGGAGTTAGTTTAAAACCAGGGGCTAAAAATAGGATTAGTCCAGCAGTTTAACATTGGTTAAGCCAGAATTTAAGGTTTAGGTTAAGCCAGAGGTGAGGATTAGGGTTGGGTCCTGTGTTAAGGCTAGGGTTAGGGTTAGACCATGGGTTAGGAATAGAGTTAAAACAGGAGTTAGGGTCAGACCAGGAGCTAGAAATAGGGTTAGTCCAGCAGTTAAAGTTAGGTTAATCCAGAATTTAAGGTTTAGGTTAAGCCAGAGGTGAGGATTAGGGTTGGGTCCTGGGATAAGGCTAGGGTTAGGGTTACACCCTGGGTTAGGAATAGAGTTAAAGCAGAAGTTAGTGTCAGACCAGGGGCTAGAAATAGGGTTAGTCCAGCACTTAAACTTAGGTTAAGCCAGAATTTAAGGTTTAGTTTAAGCCAGAGGTGAGGATTAGGGTTGGGTCCTGGGTTATGGCTAGGGTTAGGGTTAGACCATGGGTTAGGAATAGAGATAATTCAGGAGTTAGGGTCTGACCAGGAGCTAGAAATACGGTTAGTCTCGCAGTTAAAGTTAGATTATTCCTGTTAGTCTCGCAGTTAAAGTTAGATTATTCCTGTATTTAAGGATTAGGTTAAGTCAGAGGTGAGGATTAGGGTTGGGTCCTGGGTTAAGGCTAGGGTTAGACCATGGGTTAGGAATAGAGTTAAAGCAGGCGTTAGGGTCAGACCAGGAGCTAGAAATAGGGTTAGTCCCGCAGGTAAAGTTAGGTTATCCCAGAATTTAAGGTTTAGATTTGGGTTATGCCAGAGGTGAGGATTAGGGATGAGTCCTTGGTTAAGGCTAGGGTTTAGCTTACACCATGGGTTAGGAATAGAGTAAAAACAGGAGTTAGTTTAAAACTAGGGGCTAGAAATAGGGTTTGTCCAGCAGTTAAACCTAGGTTAAGCCAGAATTTAAGGTTCAGGTTAAGCCAGAGGTGAGGATTAGGGTTGGGTCCTGGGTTAAGGCTAGGGTCAGGGTTAGACCATGGGTTAGAAATAGTGTTAAAACAGGAGTTAGGGTCAGACCGGGAGCTAGAAATATGGTTAGTCCAGCAGTTAAAGTTAGGTTATCCCAGTATTTAAGGTTTAGGTTAAGCCAGAGGTGACGATTAGGGTTGGGTGCTGGATTAAGGCTAGGGTTAGGGTTAGACCATGGGTTAGGAATAGAGTTAAAACAGGAGTTACGGTCAGACTAGGAGCTAGAAATAGGCTTAGTCCAGCAGTTAAAGTTAGGTAATCCCACAATTTAAGGTTTAGGTTTGGGTTAGGTCAGAGGTGAGAATTAGAGATGTGTCCTGGGTAAAGGCTAGGGTTAGGGTTAGACCATGGGTTAAGAATAGAGTAAAAACAGGAGTTAGTTTAAAACTAGGGGCTAAAAATAGGATTAGTCCAGCAGTTTAACCGTGGTTAAGCCAGAATTTAAGGTTTAGGTTAAGCCAGAGGTGAGGATTAGGGTTGGGTCCTGTGTTAAGGCTAGGGTTAGGGTTAGACCATGGGTTAGGAATAGAGTTAAAACAGGAGTTAGGGTCAGACCAGGAGCTAGAAATAGGGTTAGTCCAGCAGTTAAAGTTAGGTTAATCCAGAATTTAAGGTTTAGGTTAAGCCAGAGGTGAGGATTAGGGTTGGGTCCTGGGTTAAGGCTAGGGTTAGAGTTACACCATGGGTTAGGAATAGAGTTAAAGCACGAGTTAGGGTAAGACCAAGGGCTACAAATAGGGTTAGTCCAGCAGTTAAACTTAGGTTAAGCCAAAACGTAAGGTTTAGGTTAAGCCAGAGGTGAGGATAAGGGTTGGGTCCTGGGTTAAGACTAGGGTTAGGGTTAGACCATGGGTTAGGAATAGAGTTAAAGCAGTAGTTAGGGTCAGACCAGGAGCTAGAAATATGGTTAGTCCCGCAGTTAAAGTTAGGTTATCCCAGAATTTAAGGTTTAGGTTTGGGTTAGGCCAGAGGTGAGGATAAGGGATGAGCCCTGGGTTAAGGCTAGGGGTAGGGTTAAATCATGGGTTAGGAATAGAGTAAAAACAGGAGTTAGTTTAAAACTAGGGGCTAGAAATAGGGATAGTCCAGCAGTTTAACCTTGGTTAGGCCAGAATTAAAGGTTTAGGTAAAGCCAGAGGTGAGGATTAGGGTTGCGTCCTGGGTTAAGGTTAGGGTTAGACCATGGGATAGGAATAAAGTTATAACAGGAGTTAGGGTCAGACCAGGAGCTAGAAATAGGGTTAGTCCAGCAGTTAAAGTTAGGTTATCCCAGAATTTAAGGTTTAGGTTAAGCCAGAGGTGAGGATTAGGGTTGGGTCCAGGGTTAAGGCTAGGGTTGAGGTTAGACCAATGGTTAGTAATAGAGTTAAAACAGGAGTTAGGGTTAGACCATGAGCTAGAAATAGGGTTAGTCCAGCAGTTAAAGTTAGGTTATCCCAGAATTTAAGGTTTAGGTTTGGGTTAGGCCAGAGGTGAGGATTAGGGATGAGTCCTGGGTTAAGGCTAGGGTTAGGGTTACACCATGGGATAGGAATAGAGTAAAAACAGGAGTTAGTTTAAAACTAGGGGTTAGAAATAGGGTTAGTCCAGCAGTTAAAGTTAGGTTAAGCCAGAATTTAAGGTTTAGGTTAAGCCAGAGGTGAGGATTAGGGTTGGGTCCTGGGTTAAGGCCAGGTTTAGGGTTAGACCATGCGTTAGGAATAGAGTTAAAGCAGGAGTTAGGGTCAGACCAGGAGCTAGAAATAGGGTTAGTCCCGCAGGTAAAGTTAGGTTATCCCAGAATTTAAGGTTTAGGTTAAGCCAGAGGTGAGGATTAGGGTTGGGTCCTGGGTTAAGGCTAGGGTTGAGGTTAGACCATTGGATAGTAATAGAGTTAAAACAGGAGTTAGGGTCAGACCATGAGCTAGAAATAGGGTTGGTCCAGCAGTTAAAGTTAGGTTATCCCAGAATTTAAGGTTTAGGTTTGGGTTAGGCCAGAGGTGATGATTAGGGTTGAGTTGTGGGTTAAGGCTAGGGTTAGAGTTACACCATGGGTTAGGAATAGAGTTAAAGCAGGAGTTAGGGTCAGACCAGGAGCTAGAAATAGGGTTAGTCCCGCAGGTAAAGTTAGGTTATCCCAGAATTTAAGGTTTAGGTTAAGCCAGAGGTGAGGATTAGGGATGGGTCCTGGGTTAAGGCTAGGGTTAGGGTTAGACCATGGGTTAGGAATAGAGTTAAAACTGGAGTTAGGGTCAAGCCAGGAGCTAGAAATAGGGTTAGTCCAGCAGTTAAAGTTAGGTTATCCTAGTATTTAAGGTTTAGGTTAAGCCAGAGGTGACGATTAGGGTTGGGTCCTGGGTTAAGGCTAGGGTTAGGGTTAGACCATGGGTTAGGAATAGAGTTAAAGCAGGAGTTAGGGTCAGACCAGGAGCTAGAAATAGGGTTAGTCCCGCAGGTAAAGTTAGGTTATCCCAGAATATAAGGTTTAGGTTAAGCCAGAGGTGAGGATTAGGGTTGGGTCCTGGGTTAAGGCTAGGGTTGAGGTTAGACCATTGGTTAGAAATAGAGTTAAAACAGGAGTTAGGGTCAGACCATGAGCTAGAAATAGGGTTGGTCCAGCAGTTAAAGTTAGGTCATCCCACAATTTAAAGTTTAGGTTAAGCCAGAGGTGAGGATTAGGGTTGGGTCCTGGGTTAAGGCTAGGGTTAGGGTTAGACCATGGGTTAGGAATAGAGTTAAAACAGGAGTTACGGTCAGACCAGGAGCTAGAAATATGCTTAGTCCAGCAGTTAAAGTTAGGTCATCCCACAATTTAAGGTTTAGGTTTGGGTTAGGTCAGAGGTGAGAATGAGAGAAAAGTCCTGGGTTAAGGCTAGGGTTAGTGTTAGACCATGGGTTAGGAATAGAGTAAAAACAGGAGTTAGTTTAAAACTATGGGCTAACAATAGGGTTAGTCCTGCAGTTTAACCTTGGTTAAGCCAGAATTTAAGGTTTAGGTTAAGCCAGAGGTGAGGATTAGGGTTGGGTCCTGGGTTAAGGCTAGGGTTATGTTAGACCAAGGGTTAGGAATAGAGTTAAAACAGGAGTTAGGGTCAGACCAGGAGCTAGAAATAGGCTTAGTCCAGCAGTTAAAGATAGGATAAGCCAGAATTTAAGGTTTAGGTTAAGCCAGAGGTGAGGATTAGGGTTGGGTCGTGGGTTAAGGCTAGGGTTAGGGTTACACCCTGGGTTAGGAATAGAGTTAAAGCAGGAGTTAGGGTCAGACCAGGGGCTAGAAAAAAGGTTAGTCCAGCACTTAAACTTAGGTTAAGCCAGAATTTATGGTTTAGGTTAAGCCAAAGGTGAGGATTACGGTTGGGTCCTGGGTTAAGGCTAGGGTTGAGGTTAGACCATTGGTTAGTAATAGAGTTAAAACAGGAGTTAGGGTCAGACCATGAGCTAGAAATAGGGTTAGTCCAGCAGTTAAAGTTAGGTTATCCCAGAATTTAAGGTTTAGCTTTGGGTTAGGCCAGAGGTGAGGATTAGGGTTGAGTTCTGGGTTAAGGCTAGGGTTAGAGTTACACCATGGGTTAGGAATAGAGTTAAATCATGAGTTAGGGTCAGACCAGGGGCTAGAAATAGGGTTAGTCCAGCAGTTAAACTTAGGTTAAGCCAGAATTTAAGGTTTAGATTAAGCCAGAGGTGAGTATTAGGGTTGGGTCCTGGGTTAAAGCAAGGGTTAGGGTTAGACCATGGGTTAGGAATAGAGTTAAAGCAGGAGTTATCGTCAGACCAGGAGCTAGAAATAGGCTAAGTCCAGCAGTTAAAGTTAGGTCATCCCACAATTTAAGGTTTAGGTTTGGGTTAGGTCAGAGGTGAGAATGAGAGATAAGTCCTGGGTTAAGGCTAGGGTTAGGGTTAGACCATGGGTTAGGAATAGAGTAAAAACAGGAGTTAGTTTAAAACTATGGGCTAACAATAGGATTAGTCCTGCAGTTTAACCTTGGTTAAGCCAGAATTTAAGGTTTAGGTTAAGCCAGAGGTGAGGATTAGGGATGAGTCCTTGGTTAAGGCTAGGGTTAGGGTTACACCATGGGTTAGGAATAGAGTAAAAACAGGAGTTAGGTTCAGACCAGGAGCTAGAAATAGGGTTAGTCCAGCAGTTAAACTTAGGTTAAGCCAGAATTTAAGGTTCAGGTTAAGCCAGAGGTGAGGATTAGGGTTGGGTCCTAGGTTAAGGCTAGGGTTAGGGTTAGACCATGGGTTAGGAATAGAGTTAAAGCAGGAGTTAGGTTCAGACCAGGAGCTAGAAATAGGGTTAGTCCCGCAGGTAAAGTTAGGTTAACCCAGAATTTAAGGTTTAGGTTTAGGTTAGGCCAGAGGTGAGGATTAGGGTTGGGTCCTGGGTTAAGGCGAGGGATAGGGTTAGACCATGGGTTAGGAATAGAGTTAAAGCAGGAGTTAGGTTCAGACCAGGAGCTAGAAATAGGGTTAGTCCCGCAGGTAAAGTTAGGTTAACCCAGAATTTAAGGTTTAGGTTTAGGTTAGGCCAGAGGTGAGGATTAGGGTTGGGTCCTGGGTTAAGGCGAGGGATAGGGTTAGACCATGGGTTAGGAATAGAGTTAAAGCAGGAGTTAGGGTCAGACCAGGAGCTAGAAATAGGGTTAGTCCAGCAGTTAAAGTTAGGTTATCCCAGTATTTAAGGTTTAGGTTAAGCCAAAGGTGACAATTAGGGTTGGGTCCTGGGTTAAGGCTAGGGTTAGGGTTAGACCATGGGTTAGGAATAGGGTTGAAACAGGAGTTACGGCCAGACCAGGAACTAGAAATAGGCTTAGTCCAGCAGTTAAAGTTTGGTCATCCCACAATTTAAGGTTTAGGTTTGGGTTAGGTCAGAGGTGAGACTTAGAGATGAGTCCTGGGTTAAGGCTAGGGTTAGAGTTAGACCATGAGTTAGGAATAGAGTAAAAACAGGAGATAGTTTAAAACTAGGGGTTAAAAATATAATTAGTCCAGCAGTTTAACCTTGGTTAAGCCAAAATTTAAGGTTTAGGTTAAGCCAGAGGTGAGGATTAGGGTTGCGTCCTGGGTTAAGGATAGGGTTAGGGTTAGACCATGGGTTAGGAATAGAGTTAAAACAGGAGTTAGGGTCAGACCAGGAGCTAGAAATAGGGTAAGTCCAGCAGTTAAAGTTAGGTTAAGCCAGAATTTAAAGTTTAGGTTAAGCCAGAGGTGAGGATTAGGGTTGGGTCCTGGGTTAAGGCTAGGGTTAGGGTTACACCCTGGGTTAGGAATAGAGTTAAAGCAGAAGTTAGTGTCAGACCAGGAGCTAGAAATTGGGTTATTCCCGCAGGTAAAGTTAGGTTATCCCAGAATTTAAGGTTTAGGTTAAGCCAAAGGTGACGATTAGGGTTGGGTCCTGGGTTAAGGCTAGGGTTAGGGTTAGACCATGGGTTAGGAATAGGGTTGAAACAGGAGTTATGGCCAGAACAGGAGCTAGAAATAGGCTTAGTCCAGCAGTTAAAGTTTGGTCATCCCACAATTTAAGGTTTAGGTTTGCGTTAGGTCAGAGGTGAGACTTAGAGATGAGTCCTGGGTTAAGGCTAGGGTTAGAGTTAGACCATGGGTTAGGAATAGAGTAAAAACAGGAGTTAGTGTAAAACTAGGGGTTAAAAATATAATTAGTCCAGCAGTTTAACCTTGGTTAAGCCAGAATTTAAGGTTTAGGTTAAGCCAGAGGTAAGGATTAGGGTTGCGTCCTGGGTTAAGGATAGGGTTAGGGTTAGACCATGGGTTAGGAAAAGAGTTAAAAAAGGAGTTAGGGTCAGACCAGGAGCTAGAAATAGGGTAAGTCCAGCAGTTAAAGTTAGGTTAAGCCTGAATTTAAGGTTTAGGTTAAGCCAGAGGTAAGGATTAGGGTTGGGTCCTGGGTTAAGACTAGGGGTAGGATTAGACCATGGGTTAGGAATAGAGTTAAAGCAGGAGTTAGGGTCAGACCAGAAGCCAGCAATACGGTTAGTCCCGCAGTTAAAGTTAGGGTTATCCCAGAATTTAAGGTTTAGGTTTGGGTTAGGCCAGAGGTGAGGATTAGGGTTGAGTCCAGGGTTAAGGCTAGGGTTAGAGTTACACCATGGGTTAGGAATAGAGTTAAAGCAGGAGTTAGGGTCAGACCAGGGGCTAGAAATAGGGTTAGTCCAGCACTTAAACTTAGGTTAAGCCAGAATATAAGGTTTAGGTTAAGCCAGAGGTGAGGATTAGGGTTGGGTCCTGGGTTAAGACTAGGGGTAGGATTAGACCATGGGTTAGGAATAGAGTTAAAGCAGGAGTTAGGGTCAGACCAGAAGCCAGCAATACGGTTAGTCCCGCAGTTAAAGTTAGGGTTATCCCAGAATTTAAGGTTTAGGTTTGGGTTAGGCCAGAGGTGAGGATTAGGGATGAGTCCTGGGTTAAGGCTGGGGTTAGGGTTACACCATGGGTTAGGAATAGAGTAAAAACAGGAGTTAGTTTAAAAAAAGGGGCTAGAAATAGGGTTAGTCCAGCAGTTTAACCTAGGTTAAGCCAGAATTTAAGGTTCAGGTTAAGCCAGAGGTGAGGATTAGGGTTGGGTCCTGGGTTAAGGCTAGGGTTAGGGTTAGACCATGGGTTAGGAATAGAGTTAAAACAGGAGTTACGGTCAGACTAGGATCTAGAAATAGGCTTAGTCCAGCAGTTAAAGTTAGGTAATCCCACAATTTAAGGTTTAGGTTTGGGTTAGGTCAGAGGTGAGAATTAGAGATGTGTCCTGGGTAAAGGCTAGGGTTAGGGTTAGACCATGGGTTAAGAATAGAGTAAAAACAGGAGTTAGTTTAAAACCAGGGGCTAAAAATAGGATTAGTCCAGCAGTTTAACCTTGGTTAAGCCAGAATTTAAGGTTTAGGTTAAGCCAGAGGTGAGGATTAGGGTTGGGTCCTGTGTTAAGGCTAGGGTTAGGGTTAGACCATGGGTTAGGAATAGAGTTAAAACAGGAGTTAGGGTCAGACCAGGAGCTAGAAATAGGGTTAGTCCAGCAGTTAAAGTTAGGTTAATCCAGAATTTAAGGTTTAGGTTAAGCCAGAGGTGAGGATTAGGGTTGGGTCCTGGGATAAGGCTAGGGTTAGGGTTACACCCTGGGTTAGGAATAGAGTTAAAGCAGAAGTTAGTGTCAGACCAGGGGCTAGAAATAGGGTTAGTCCAGCACTTAAACTTGGGTTAAGCAAGAATTTAAGGTTTAGTTTAAGCCAGAGGTGAGGATTAGGGTTGGGTCCTGGGTTATGGCTAGGGTTAGGGTTAGACCATGGGTTAGGAATAGAGATAATTCAGGAGTTAGGGTCTGACCAGGAGCTAGAAATACGGTTAGTCTCGCAGTTAAAGTTAGATTATTCCTGTATTTAAGGATTAGGTTAAGTCAGAGGTGAGGATTAGGGTTGGGTCCTGGGTTAAGGCTAGGGTTAGACCATGGGTTAGGAATAGAGTTAAAGCAGGCGTTAGGGTCAGACCAGGAGCTAGAAATAGGGTTAGTCCCGCAGGTAAAGTTAGGTTATCCCAGAATTTAAGGTTTAGATTTGGGTTATGCCAGAGGTGAGGATTAGGGATGAGTCCTTGGTTAAGGCTAGGGTTTAGCTTACACCATGGGTTAGGAATAGAGTAAAAACAGGAGTTAGTTTAAAACTAGGGGCTAGAAATAGGGTTTGTCCAGCAGTTAAACCTAGGTTAAGCCAGAATTTAAGGTTCAGGTTAAGCCAGAGGTGAGGATTAGGGTTGGGTCCTGGGTTAAGGCTAGGGTCAGGGTTAGACCATGGGTTAGAAATAGTGTTAAAACAGGAGTTAGGGTCAGACCGGGAGCTAGAAATATGGTTAGTCCTGCAGTTAAAGTTAGGTTATCCCAGTATTTAAGGTTTAGGTTAAGCCAGAGGTGACGATTAGGGTTGGGTGCTGGATTAAGGCTAGGGTTAGGGTTAGACCATGGGTTAGGAATAGAGTTAAAACAGGAGTTACGGTCAGACTAGGAGCTAGAAATAGGCTTAGTCCAGCAGTTAAAGTTAGGTAATCCCACAATTTAAGGTTTAGGTTTGGGTTAGGTCAGAGGTGAGAATTAGAGATGTGTCCTGGGTAAAGGCTAGGGTTAGGGTTAGACCATGGGTTAAGAATAGAGTAAAAACAGGAGTTAGTTTAAAACTAGGGGCTAAAAATAGGATTAGTCCAGCAGTTTAACCGTGGTTAAGCCAGAATTTAAGGTTTAGGTTAAGCCAGAGGTGAGGATTAGGGTTTGGTCCTGTGTTAAGGCTAGGGTTAGGGTTAGACCATGGGTTAGGAATAGAGTTAAAACAGGAGTTAGGGTCAGACCAGGAGCTAGAAATAGGGTTAGTCCAGCAGTTAAAGTTAGGTTAATCCAGAATTTAAGGTTTAGGTTAAGCCAGAGGTGAGGATTAGGGTTGGGTCCTGGGTTAAGGCTAGGGTTAGAGTTACACCATGGGTTAGGAATAGAGTTAAAGCACGAGTTAGGGTAAGACCAAGGGCTACAAATAGGGTTAGTCCAGCAGTTAAACTTAGGTTAAGCCAAAACGTAAGGTTTAGGTTAAGCCAGAGGTGAGGATAAGGGTTGGGTCCTGGGTTAAGACTAGGGTTAGGGTTAGACCATGGGTTAGGAATAGAGTTAAAGCAGTAGTTAGGGTCAGACCAGGAGCTAGAAATATGGTTAGTCCCGCAGTTAAAGTTAGGTTATCCCAGAATTTAAGGTTTAGGTTTGGGTTAGGCCAGAGGTGAGGATAAGGGATGAGCCCTGGGTTAAGGCTAGGGGTAGGGTTAAATCATGGGTTAGGAATAGAGTAAAAACAGGAGTTAGTTTAAAACTAGGGGCTAGAAATAGGGATAGTCCAGCAGTTTAACCTTGGTTAGGCCAGAATTAAAGGTTTAGGTAAAGCCAGAGGTGAGGATTAGGGTTGCGTCCTGGGTTAAGGTTAGGGTTAGACCATGGGATAGGAATAAAGTTATAAAAGGAGTTAGGGTCAGACCAGGAGCTAGAAATAGGGTTAGTCCAGCAGTTAAAGTTAGGTTAAGCCAGAATTTAAGGTTTAGGTTAAGCCAGAGGTGAGGATTAGGGTTGGGTCCTGGGTTAAGGCTAGAGTTAGGGTTACACCCTGGATTAGGAATAGAGTTAAAGCAGGAGTTAGAGTCAGACCAAGGGCTAGAAATAGGGTTAGTCCAGCACTAAAACTTAGGTTAAGCCAGAATTTAAGGTTTAGGTTAAGCCAGAGGTGAGGATTAGGGTTGGGTCCAGGGTTAAGGCTAGGGTTGAGGTTAGACCATTGGATAGTAATAGAGTTAAAACAGGAGTTAGGGTTAGACCATGAGCTAGAAATAGGGTTAGTCCAGCAGTTAAAGTTAGGTTATCCCAGAATTTAAGGTTTAGGTTTGGGTTAGGCCAGAGGTGAGGATTAGGGTTGAGTCCTGGGTTAAGGCTAGGGTTAGAGTTACACCATGGGTTAGGAATAGAGTTAAAGCTCGAGTTAGAGTCAGACCAGGGGCTAGAAATAGGGTTAGTCCAGCAGTTAAACTTAGGTTAAGCCAGAATTTAAGGTTTAGGTTAAGCCAGAGGTGAGGATTAGGGTTGGGTCCTGGGTTAAGGCTAGGAATAGACCATGGATTAGGAATAGAGTTAAAGCAGGAGTTAGGGTCAGACCAGGAGCTAGAAATACGGTTAGTCCCGCAGTTAAAGTTAGGGTTATCCCAGAATTTAAGGTTTAGGTTTCGGTTAGGCCAGAGGTGAGGATTAGAGATGAGTCCTGAGTTAAGGCTAGGGTTAGGGTTAGACCATGGGTTAGGAATAGAGTAAAAACAGGAGTTAGTTTAAAACTAGGGGCTAGAACTAGGGTTAGTCCAGCAGTTTAACCTAGACTAAGCCAGAATTTAAGGTTCAGGTTAAGCCAGAGGTGAGGATTAGGGTTGGGTCCTGGGTTAAGGCTAGGGTTAGGGTTAGACCATGGGTTAGGAATAGAGTTAAAACAGGACTTAGGGTCAGACCAGGAGCTAGAAATAGGGTTAGTCCAGCAGTTAAAGTTAGGTTATCTCAGTATTTAAGGTTTAGGTTAAGCCAGAGGTGACGATTATAGTTGGGTCCTGGGTTAAGGCTAGGGTTAGAGTTACACCATGGGTTAGGAATAGAGTTAAAGCACGAGTTAGGGTCAGACAAGGGGCTAGAAAAATGGTTAGTTTAGCAGTTAAACTTAGGTTAACACAGAATTTAAGGTTTAGGTTAAGCCAGAGGTGAGGATTAGGGTTGGGTCCTGGGTTAAGGCTAGGGTTAGGTTTAGACCATGGGTTAGGAATTAAGTTAAAGCAGGAGTTAGGGTCAGACCAGGAGCTAGAAATAGGGTTAGTCCAGCAGTTAAAGTTAGGTTAAGACAGAATTTAAGGTTTAGGTTAAGCCAGAGGTGAGGATTAGGGTTGGGTCCTGGGTTAAGGCTAGGGTTAGGGTTACACCCTGGGTTAGGAATAGAGTTAAAGCAGGAGTTAGGGTCAGACCAGGGGCTAGAAATAGGGTTAGTCCAGCACTTAAACTTAGGTTAAGCCAGAATTTAAGGTTTAGGTTAAGCCAGAGGTGAGGATTAGGGTTGGATCCTGGGTTAAGGCTAGGGTTGAGGTAAGACCATTGGTTAGTAATAGAGTTAAAACAGGAGTTAAGGTCAGACCATGAGCTAGAAATAGGGTTACTCCAGCAGTTAAAGTTATGTTATTCCAGAATTTAAGGTTTAGGTTTGAGTTAGGCCAGAGGTGAGGATTAGGGTTGAGTCCTGGGTTAAGGCTAGGCTTAGAGTTACACCATGGGTTAGGAATAGAGTTACAGCACGAGTTAGGGTTAGACCAGGGACTAGAAATAGGGTTAGTCCAGCAGTTAAACTTAGGTTAAGCCCGAATTTAAGGTATAGTTTAAGCCAGAGGTGAGGATTAGGGTTGGTTCCTGGGTTATGGCTAGGGTTAGGGTTAGACCATGGGTTAGGAAGAGAGTTAAAGCAGGAGTTAGGGTCTGACCAGGAGCTAGAAATACGGTTAGTCCCGCAGTTAAAGTTAGGTTATTCCTGTATTTAAGGTTTAGGTTAAGTCAGAGGTGAGGATTAGGGTTGGGTCCTGGGTTAAGGCTAGAGTTAGACCATGGGTTAGGAATAGAGTTAAAGCAGGAGTTAGGGTCAGACCAGAAGCAAGAAATAGGGTTAGTCCCGCAGGTAAAGTTAGGTTATCCAAGAATTTAAGGTTTAGGTTTGGGTTAGGCCAGAGGTGAGGATTAGGAATGAGTCCTTGGTTAAGGCTAGGGTTTAGCTTACACCATGGGTTAGAAATAGAGTAAAAACAGGAGTTAGTTTAAAACTAGGGGATAGAAATAGGGTTAGTCCAGCAGTTTAACCTAGGTTAAGCCAGAATTTAAGGTTCAGGTTAAGTCAGAGGTGAGGATTAGGGTTGGGTCCTGGGTTAAGGCTAGGGTTAGGGTTAGACCATGGGTTAGGAATAGAGTTAAAACAGGAGTTAGGGTCAGACCAGGAGCTGGAAATATGGTTAGTCTAGCAGTTAAAGTTAGGTTATCCCAGTATTTAAGGTTTAGGTTAAGCCAGAGGTGACGATTAGGGTTGGGTCCTGGGTTAAGGCTAGGTATAGGGATAGACCATGGGTTAGGAATAGAGTTAAAATAGGAGTTACGGTCAGACTAGGAGCTAGAAATAGGCTTAGTTCTGCAGTTAAAGTTAGGTAATCCCACAATTTAAGGTTTAGGTTTGGGTTAGGTCAGAGGTGAGAATTAGAGATGAGTCCTGGGTTAAGGCTAGGGTTAGGGTTAGACCATGGGTTAGGAATAGAGTAAAAACAGGAGTTAGTTTAAAACTAGAGGCTAAAAATAGGATTAGTCCAGCAGTTTAACCTTGGTTAAGCCAGAATTTAAGGTTTAGGTTAAGCCAGAGGTGAGGATTAGGGTTGGGTCCTGGGTTAAGGCTAGAGTTAGGCTTAAACCCTGGATTAGGAATAGAGTTAAAGCAGGAGTTAGGGTCAGACCAGGGGCTAGAAATAGGGTTAGTCCAGCAAGAAAACTTAAGTTAAGCCAGAATTTAAGGTTTAGGTTAAGCCAGAGGTAAGGATTAGGGTTGGGTCCTGGGTTAAGGCTAGGGTTTAGGTTACACCATGGGTTAAGAATAGAGTAAAAACAGGAGTTAGTTTAAAACTAGGGGCTAGAAATAGGGTTAGTCCAGCAGTTTAACCTAGGTTAAGCCAGAATTTAAGGTTCAGATTAAGCCAGAGGTGAGTATTAGGGTTGGGTCCTGGGTTAAGGCTAGGGTTAGGGTTAGACCATGGGTTAGGAATAGAGTTAAAATAGGAGTTAGGGTCGGACCAGGAGCTAGAAATAGGGTTAGTCCAGCAGTTAAAGTTAGATTATCCCAGTATTTAGGTTAGGTTAAGCCAGAGGTGAGGATTAGGGTTGGGTCCTGGGTTAAGGCAAGGGTTAGGGTTAGACCATGGGTTAGGAATAGAGTTAAAACAGGAGTTACGGTCAGACCAGGAGCTAGAAATAGGCTTAGTGCAGCAGTTAAAGTTAAGTCATCCAACAATTTAAGGTTTAGGTTTGGGTTAGGTCAAAGGTGATAATTAGAGATGAGTCCTGGGTTAAGCCTAGGGTTAGGGTTAGACCATGGGTTAGGAATAGAGTAAAAACAAGAGTTAGTTTAAAACTAGGGGCTAAAAATAGGATTAGTCCAGCAGTTTAACCTTGGTTAAGCCAGAATTTAAGGTTTACATTAAGCCAGAAGTCAGGATTAGGGTTGGGTCTTGGGTTAAGGCTAGGGTTAGGGTTGGACCATGGGTTAGGAATGGAGTTAAAGCAGGAGTTAGGGTCAGACCAGGGGCTAGAAATAGGGTTAGTCCAGCACTTAAATTTAGGTTAAGCCAGAATTTAAGGTTTAGGTTAAGCCAGCGGTGAGGATTAGGGTTGGGTCCTGGGTTAAGGCTAGGGTTGAGGTTAGACCATTGGTTAGTAATAGAGTAAAAGCAGGAGTTAGGGTCAGACCAGGAGCTAGAAATATGGTTAGTCCCGCAGTTAAAGGTAGGTTATCCCAGAATTAAAGTTTAGGTTTGGGTTAGGCCAGTGGTGAGGATTAGGGATAAGTCCTGGCTTAAGGCTAGTGTTGAGGTTACACCATGGGTTAGGAATAGAGTAAAAACAGGAGTTATTTGAAAACCAGGGGTTAGAAATAGGGTTAGTCCAGCAGTTAAAGTTATTTTCAGCCAGAATTTAAGGTTTAGGTTAAGCCAGAGGTGAGGATTAGGGTTGGGTCCTGGGTTTAGGCTACGGTTAGGGTTACACCCTGGGATAGGAATAGAGCTAAAGCAGGAGTTAGGGTCAGACCAGGGGCTAGAAATAGGGCTAGTCCAGCACTTAAATTTAGGTTAAGCCAGAATTTAAGGTTTAGGTTAAGCCAGAGGTGAGGATCAGGGTTGTGTCCTGGGTTAAGGCTAGGGTTAGGGTTACACCCTGGGTTAGGAATAGAGTTAAAGCAGAAGTTAGTGTCAGACCAGGAGCTAGAAATTGGGTTATTCCCGCAGGTAAAGTTAGGTTATCCCAGAATTTAAGGTTTAGGTTAAGCCAAAGGTGACGATTAGGGTTGTGTCCTGGGTTAAGGCTAGGGTTAGGGTTAGACCATGGGTTAGGAATAGGGTTGAAACAGGAGTTATGGCCAGAACAGGAGCTAGAAATAGGCTTAGTCCAGCAGTTAAAGTTTGGTCATCCCACAATTTAAGGTTTAGGTTTGCGTTAGGTCAGAGGTGAGACTTAGAGATGAGTCCTGGGTTAAGGCTAGGGTTACAGTTAGACCATGGGTTAGTAATAGAGTAAAAACAGGAGTTAGTGTAAAACTAGGGGTTAAAAATATAATTAGTCCAGCAGTTTAACCTTGGTTAAGCCAGAATTTAAGGTTTAGGTTAAGCCAGAGGTAAGGATTAGGGTTGCGTCCTGGGTTAAGGATAGGGTTAGGGTTAGACCATGGGTTAGGAAAAGAGTTAAAAAAGGAGTTAGGGTCAGACCAGGAGCTAGAAATAGGGTAAGTCCAGCAGTTAAAGTTAGGTTAAGCCTGAATTTAAGGTTTAGGTTAAGCCAGAGGTGAGGATTAGAGTTGGGTCCTGGGTTAAGGCTAGAGTTAGGGTTACACCCTTAATTAGGAATAGAGTTAAAGCAGGAGTTAGGGTCAGACCAGGGGCTAGAAATAGGGTTAGTCCAGCACTTAAACTTAGGTTAAGGCAGAATATAAGGTTTAGGTTAAGCCAGAGGTGAGGATTAGGGTTGGGTCCTGGGTTAAGGCTAGGGTTGAGGTTAGACCATTGGTTAGTAATAGAGTTAAAACCGGAGTTAGGGTCAGACCAGGAGCTAGAAATAGGGTTAGTCCCGCAGGTAAAGTTAGGTTATCCCAGAATTTAAGGTTTAGATTTGGGTTATGCCAGAGGTGAGGATTAGGGATGAGTCCTTGGTTAAGGCTAGGGTTTAGCTTACACCATGGGTTAGGAATAGAGTAAAAACAGGAGTTAGTTTAAAACAAGGGGCTAGAAATAGGGTTAGTCCAGCAGTTTAACCTAGGTTAAGCCAGAATTTAAGGTTCAGGTTAAGCCAGAGGTGAGGATTAGGGTTGGGTCCTGGGTTAAGGCTAGGGTTAGGGTTAGACCATGGGTTAGGAATAGAGTTAAAACAGGAGTTACGGTCAGACTAGGAGCTAGAAATAGGCTTAGTCCAGCAGTTAAAGTTAGGTAATCCCACAATTTAAGGTTTAGGTTTGGGTTAGGTCAGAGGTGAGAATTAGAGATGTGTCCTGGGTAAAGGCTAGTGTTAGGGTTAGACCATGGGTTAAGAATAGAGTAAAAACAGGAGTTAGTTTAAAACTAGGGGCTAAAAATAGGATTAGTCCAGCAGTTTAACCGTGGTTAAGCCAGAATTTAAGGTTTAGGTTAAGCCAGAGGTGAGGATTAGGGTTGGGTCCTGTGTTAAGGCTAGGGTTAGGGTTAGACCATGGGTTAGGAATAGAGTTAAAACAGGAGTTAGGGTCAGACCAGGAGCTAGAAATAGGGTTAGTCCAGCAGTTAAAGTTAGGTTAATCCAGAATTTAAGGTTTAGGTTAAGCCAGAGGTGAGGATTAGGGTTGGGTCCTGGGTTAAAGCTAGGGTTAGAGTTACACCATGGGTTAGGAATAGAGTTAAAGCACGAGTTAGGGTAAGACCAAGGGCTACAAATAGGGTTAGTCCAGCAGTTAAACTTAGGTTAAGCCAAAACGTAAGGTTTAGGTTAAGCCAGAGGTGAGGATAAGGGTTGGGGCCTGGGTTAAGACTAGGGTTAGGGTTAGACCATGGGTTAGGAATAGAGTTAAAGCAGTAGTTAGGGTCAGACCAGGAGCTAGAAATATGGTTAGTCCCGCAGTTAAAGTTAGGTTATCTCAGAATTTAAGGTTTAGGTTTGGGTTAGGCCAGAGGTGAGGATAAGGGATGAGCCCTGGGTTAAGGCTAGGGGTAGGGTTAAATCATGGGTTAGGAATAGAGTAAAAACAGGAGTTAGTTTAAAACTAGGGGCTAGAAATAGGGATAGTCCAGCAGTTTAACCTTGGTTAGGCCAGAATTAAAGGTTTAGGTAAAGCCAGAGGTGAGGATTAGGGTTGCGTCCTGGGTTAAGGTTAGGGTTAGACCATGGGATAGGAATAAAGTTATAACAGGAGTTAGGGTCAGACCAGGAGCTAGAAATAGGGTTAGTCCAGCAGTTAAAGTTAGGTTAAGCCAGAATTTAAGGTTTAGGTTAAGCCAGAGGTGAGGATTAGGGTTGGGTCCTGGGTTAAGGCTAGAGTTAGGGTTACACCCTGGATTAGGAATAGAGTGAAAGCAGGAGTTAGGGTCAGACCAAGGGCTAGAAATAGGGTTAGTCCAGCACTAAAACTTAGGTTAAGCCAGAATTTAAGGTTTAGGTTAAGCCAGAGGTGAGGATTAGGGTTGGGTCCAGGGTTAAGGCTAGGGTTGAGGTTAGACCATTGGTTAGTAATAGAGTTAAAACAGGAGTTAGGGTTAGACCATGAGCTAGAAATAGGGTTAGTCCAGCAGTTAAAGTTAGGTTATCCCAGAATTTAAGGTTTAGGTTTGGGTTAGGCCAGAGGTGAGGATTAGGGTTGAGTCCTGGGTTAAGGCTAGGGTTAGAGTTACACCATGGGTTAGGAATAGAGTTAAAGCTCGAGTTAGGGTCAGACCAGGGGCTAGAAATAGGGTTAGTCCAGCAGTTAAACTTAGGTTAAGCCAGAATTTAAGGTTTAGGTTAAGCCAGAGGTGAGGATTAGGGTTGGGTCCTGGGTTAAGGCTAGGGATAGGAATAGACCATGGATTAGGAATAGAGTTAAAGCAGGAGTTAGGGTCAGACCAGGAGCTAGAAATACGGTTAGTCCCGCAGTTAAAGTTAGGGTTATCCCAGAATTTAAGGTTTAGGTTTCGGTTAGGCCAGAGGTGAGGATTAGAGATGAGTCCTGAGTTAAGGCTAGGGTTAGGGTTAGACCATGCGTTAGGAATAGAGTAAAAACAGGAGTTAGTTTAAAACTAGGGGCTAGAAATAGGGTTAGTCCAGCAGTTTAACCTAGACTAAGCCAGAATTTAAGGTTCAGGTTAAGCCAGAGGTGAGGATTAGGGTTGGGTCCTGGGTTAAAGCTAGGGTTAGGGTTAGACCATGGGTTAGGAATAGAGTTAAAACAGGACTTAGGGTCAGACCAGGAGCTAGAAATAGGGTTAGTCCAGCAGTTAAAGTTAGGTTATCTCAGTATTTAAGGTTTAGGTTAAGCCAGAGGTGACGATTATAGTTGGGTCCTGGGTTAAGGCTAGGGTTAGAGTTACACCATGGGTTAGGAATAGAGTTAAAGCACGAGTTTAGGTCAGACGAGGGGCTTGAAATATGGTTAGTCCTGCAGTTTAACCTTGGTTAAGCCAGAATTTAAGGTTTAGGTTAAGCCAGAGGTGAGGATTAGGGATGAGTTCTTGGTTAAGGCTAGGGTTAGGGTTACACCATGGGTTAGGAATAGAGTAAAAACAGGAGTTAGTTTATAACTAGGGGCTAGAAATAGGGTTAGTCCAGCAGTTTAACCTAGGTTATGCCAGAATTTAAGGTTCAGGTTAAGCCAGAGGTGAGGATTAGGGTTGGGTCCTAGGTTAAGGCTAGGGTTAGGGTTAGACCATGGGTTAGGAATAGAGTTAAAGCAGGAGTTAGGTTCAGACCAGGAGCTAGAAATAGGGTTAGTCCCGCAGGTAAAGTTAGGTTAACCCAGAATTTAAGGTTTAGGTTTAGGTTAGGCCAGAGGTGAGGATTAGGGTTGGGTCCTGGGTTAAGGCGAGGGATAGGGTTAGACCATGGGTTAGGAATAGAGTTAAAGCAGGAGTTAGGGTCAGACCAGGAGCTAGAAATAGGGTTAGTCCAGCAGTTAAAGTTAGGTTATCCCAGTATTTAAGATTTAGGTTAAGCCAAAGGTGACGATTAGGGTTGGGTCCTGGGTTAAGGCTAGGGTTAGGGTTAGACCATGGGTTAGGAATAGGGTTGAAACAGGAGTTACGGCCAGACCAGGAGCTAGAAATAGGCTTAGTCCAGCAGTTAAAGTTTGGTCATCCCACAATTTAAGGTTATGGTTTGGGTTAGGTCAGAGGTGAGACTTAGAGATGAGTCCTGGGTTAAGGCTAGGGTTAGAGTTAGACCATGAGTTAGGAATAGAGTAAAAACAGGAGATAGTTTAAAACTAGGGGTTAAAAATATAATTAGTCCAGCAGTTTAACCTTGGTTAAGCCAGAATTTAAGGTTTAGGTTAAGCCAGAGGTGAGAATTAGGGTTGCGTCCTGGGTTAAGGATAGGGTTAGGGTTAGACCATGGGTTAGGAATAGAGTTAAAACAGGAGTTAGGGTCAGACCAGGAGCTAGAAATAGGGTAAGTCCAGCAGTTAAAGTTAGGTTAAGCCAGAATTTAAAGTTTAGGTTAAGCCAGAGGTGAGGATTAGGGTTGGGTCCTGGGTTAAGGCTAGGGTTAGGGTTACACCCAGGGTTAGGAATAGAGTTAAAGCAGAAGTTAGTGTCAGACCAGGAGCTAGAAATTGGGTTAGTCCAGCACTTAAACTTAGGTTAAGCAAGAATATAAGGTTTAGGTTAAGCCAGAGGTGAGGATTAGGGTTGGGTCCTGGGTTAAGACTAGGGGTAGGATTAGACCATGGGTTAGGAATAGAGTTAAAGCAGGAGTTAGGGTCAGACCAGAAGCCAGCAATACGGTTAGTCCCGCAGTTAAAGTTAGGGTTATCCCAGAATTTAAGGTTTAGGTTTGGGTTAGGCCAGAGGTGAGGATTAGGGTTGAGTCCAGGGTTAAGGCTAGGGTTAGAGTTACACCATGGGTTAGGAATAGAGTTAAAGCAGGAGTTAGGGTCAGACCAGGGGCTAGAAATAGGGTTAGTCCAGCACTTAAACTTAGGTTAAGCCAGAATATAAGGTTTAGGTTAAGCCAGAGGTGAGGATTAGGGTTGGGTCCTGGGTTAAGACTAGGGGTAGGATTAGACCATGGGTTAGGAATAGAGTTAAAGCAGGAGTTAGGGTCAGACCAGAAGCCAGCAATACGGTTAGTCCCGCAGTTAAAGTTAGGGTTATCCCAGAATTTAAAGTTTAGGTTTGGGTTAGGCCAGAGGTGAGGATTAGGGATGAGTCCTGGGTTAAGGCTGGGGTTAGGGTTACACCATGGGTTAGGAATAGAGTAAAAACAGGAGTTAGTTTTAATCTAGGGGCTATAAATAGGGTTAGTCCAGCAGTTTAATCTAGGTTAAGCCAGAATTTAAGGTTCAGGTTAAGCCATAGGTGAGGATTAGGGTTGGGTCCTGGGTTAAGGCTAGGGTTAGGGTTAGACCATGGGTTAGGAATAGAGTTAAAACAGGAGTTAGGGTCAGACCAGGAGCTAGAAATAGGGTTAGTCCAGCAGTTAATGTTAGGTTATCACAGTATTTAAGGTTTAGGTTAAGCCAGAGGTGACGATTAGGGTTGGGTCCTGGGTTAAGGCTAGGGTTAGAGTTACACCATGGGTTAGGAATAGAGTTAAAGCACGAGTTAGGGTCAGACGAGGGGCTTGAAATATGGTTAGTTTAGCAGTTAAACTTAGGTTAACCCAGAATTTAAGGTTTAGGTTAAGCCAGAGGTGAGGATTAGGGTTGGGTCAAGGATTAAGGCTAGGGTTAGGCTTACACCCTGGGTTAGGAATAGAATTAAAGCAGGAGTAAGGGTCAGACCAGGGTCTAGAAATAGGGTTATTCCAGCACTTAAACTTTGGTTAAGCCAGAATTTAAGGTTTAGGTTAAGCCAGAGGTGAGGATTAGGGTTGGGTCCTGGGTTAAGGCTAGGGTTGAGGTTAGACCATTGGTTAGTAATAGAGTTAAAACCGGAGTTAGGGTCAGACCAGGAGCTAGAAATAGGGTTAGTCCCGCAGGTAAAGTTAGGTTATCCCAGAATTTAAGGTTTAGATTTGGGTTATGCCAGAGGTGAGGATTAGGGATGAGTCCTTGGTTAAGGCTAGGGTTTAGCTTACACCATGGGTTAGGAATAGAGTAAAAACAGGAGTTAGTTTAAAACAAGGGGCTAGAAATAGGGTTAGTCCAGCAGTTTAACCTAGGTTAAGCCAGAATTTAAGGTTCAGGTTAAGCCAGAGGTGAGGATTAGGGTTGGGTCCTGGGTTAAGGCTAGGGTTAGGGTTAGACCATGGGTTAGGAATAGAGTTAAAACAGGAGTTACGGTCAGACTAGGATCTAGAAATAGGCTTAGTCCAGCAGTTAAAGTTAGGTAAATCCCACAATTTAAGGTTTAGGTTTGGGTTAGGTCAGAGGTGAGAATTAGAGATGTGTCCTGGGTAAAGGCTAGGGTTAGGGTTAGACCATGGGTTAAGAATAGAGTAAAAACAGGAGTTAGTTTAAAACTAGGGGCTAAAAATAGGATTAGTCCAGCAGTTTAATCTTGGTTAAGCCAGAATTTAAGGTTTAGGTTAAGCCAGAGGTGAGGATTAGGGTTGGGTCCTGTGTTAAGGCTAGGGTTAGGGTTAGACCATGGGTTAGAAATAGAGTTAAAACAGGAGTTAAGGTCAGACCAGGAGCTAGAAATAGGGTTAGTCCAGCAGTTAAAGTTAGGTTAATCCAGAATTTAAGGTTTAGGTTAAGCCAGAGGTGAGGATTAGGGTTGGGTCCTGGGATAAGGCTAGGGTTAGGGTTACACCCTGGGTTAGGAATAGAGTTAAAGCAGAAGTTAGTGTCAGACCAGGGGCTAGAAATAGGGTTAGTCCAGCACTTAAACTTAGGTTAAGCCAGAATTTAAGGTTTAGTTTAAGCCAGAGGTGAGGATTAGGGTTGGGTCCTGGGTTATGGCTAGGGTTAGGGTTAGACCATGGGTTAGGAATAGAGATAATTCAGGAGTTAGGGTCTGACCAGGAGCTAGAAATACGGTTAGTCTCGCAGTTAAAGTTAGATTATTCCTGTATTTAAGGATTAGGTTAAGTCAGAGGTGAGGATTAGGGTTGGGTCCTGGGTTAAGGCTAGGGTTAGGGTTAGACCATGGGTTAGGAATAGAGTTAAAATAGGAGTTAGGGTCAGACCAGGAGCTAGAAATAGGGTTAGTCCAGCAGTTAAAGTTAGGTTATCCCAGTATTTAGGTTAGGTTAAGCCAGAGGTGAGGATTAGGGTTGGGTCCTGGGTTAAGGCAAGGGTTAGGGTTAGACCATGGGTTAGGAATAGAGTTAAAACAGGAGTTACGGTCAGACCAGGAGCTAGAAATAGGCTTAGTGCAGCAGTTAAAGTTAAGTCATCCAACAATTTAAGGTTTAGGTTTGGGTTAGGTCAAAGGTGATAATTAGAGATGAGTCCTGGGTTAAGGCTAGGGTTAGGGTTAGACCATGGGTTAGGAATAGAGTAAAAACAAGAGTTAGTTTAAAACTAGGGGCTAAAAATAGGATTAGTCCAGCAGTTTAACCTTGGTTAAGCCAGAATTTAAGGTTTAGGTTAAGCCAGATGTGAGGATTAGGGTTGGGTCCTGGGTTAAGGCTAGGGTTAGGGTTACACCCTGGGTTAGGAATGGAGTTAAAGCAGGAGTTAGGGTCAGACCAGGGGCTAGAAATAGGGTTAGTCCAGCACTTAAATTTAGGTTAAGCCAGAATTTAAGGTTTAGGTTAAGCCAGCGGTGAGGATTAGGGTTGGGTCCTGGGTTAAGGCTAGGGTTGAGGTTAGACCATTGGTTAGTAATAGAGTAAAAGCAGGAGTTAGGGTCAGACCAGGAGCTAGAAATATGGTTAGTCCCGCAGTTAAAGTTAGGTTATCCCAGAATTAAAGTTTAGGTTTGGGTTAGGCCAGAGGTGAGGATTAGGGATAAGTCCTGGCTTAAGGCTAGTGTTGAGGTTACACCATGGGTTAGGAATAGAGTAAAAACAGGAGTTATTTGAAAACCAGGGGTTAGAAATAGGGTTAGTCCAGCAGTTAAAGTTATTTTCAGCCAGAATTTAAGGTTTAGGTTAAGCCAGAGGTGAGGATTAGGGTTGGGTCCTGGGTTTAGGCTACGGTTAGGGTTACACCCTGGGATAGGAATAGAGCTAAAGCAGGAGTTAGGGTCAGACCAGGGGCTAGAAATAGGGCTAGTCCAGCACTTAAATTTAGGTTAAGCCAGAATTTAAGGTTTAGGTTAAGCCAGAGGTGAGGATCAGGGTTGGGTCCTGGGTTAAGGCTAGGGTTAGACCATGGGTTAGGAAAAGAGTTAAAGCAGGAGTTAGGGTCAGACTAGGAACTAGAAATAGGGTTAGTCCCGCAGGTAAAGTTAGGTTAACCTGGAATTTAAGGTTTAGGTTAAGCCAGAGGTGAAGATTAGGGTTGGGTCCTGGGTTAAGGCTAGGGTTAGGGTTAGACCATAGGTTAGGAATAGAGATAAAGCAGGAGTTAGGGTCAGACCAGGAGCTAGAAATAGGGTTCATCCTGCAGGTAAAGTTAGGTTATCCCAGAATTTAAGGTTTAGGTTAAGCCAGAGGTGAGGATTAGGGTTCGGTCCTGGGTTAAGGCTAGGGTTGAGGTTAGACCATTGGTTAGTAATAGAGTTAAAACAGGAGTTAGGGTCAGACCATGAGCTAGAAATAGGGTTAGTCCAGCAGTTAAAGTTAGGTTATCCCAGAATTTAAGGTTTAGGTTTGGGTTAGGCCAGAGGTGAGGATTAGGGATGAGTCCTGGGTTAAGGCTAGGGTTTAGGTTACACCATGGGTTAGGAATAGAGTAAAAACAGGAGTTAAATTAAAACTAGGGGCTAGAAATAGGGTTACTCCAGCAGTTTAACCTAGGTTAAGTCAGAATTTAAGGTTCAGGTTAAGCCAGAGGTGAGGATTTAGGTTGGGTCCTGGGTTAAGGCTAGGGTTAGGGTTAGACCATGGGTTAGGAATAGAGTTAAAACAGGAGTTAGAGTCAGATCAGGAGCTAGAAATAGGGTTAGTCCAGCAGTTAAAGTTAGGTGAAGCCAGAATTTAAGGTTTAGGTTAAGCCAAAGGTGAGGATTAGGTTTGGGTCCTGGGTTAAGGATAGGGTTAGGGTTACACCCTGCATTAGGAAAAGAGATAAAGCAGGAGTTAGGGTCAGACCAGGGGCTAGAAATAGGGTTAGTCCAGCACTTAAACTTAGGTTAAGCCAGAATCTAAGGTTTAGGTTAAGCCAGAGGTGAGGATTAGGGTTGGGTCCTGGGTTAAGGCTAGGGTTGAGGTTAGACCAATGGTTAGTAATAGAGTTAAAACAGGAGTTAGGGTCAGACCATGACCTAGAAATAGGGTTAGTCCAGCAGTTAAAGTTAGGTTATCCCAGAATTTAAGATTTAGGTTTGGGTTAGGCTAGAGGAGAGGATTAGGGTTGGGTCCTGGGTTAAGGCTAGGGTTAGGGTTAGACCATGGGTTAGGAATAGAGTTAAAACAGGAGTTAGGGTCAGACCAGGAGCTAGAAATAGGCTTAGTCCAGCAGTTAAAGTTAGGTTATCCCAGTATTTAAGGTTTAGGTTAAGCCAGAGGTGACGATTAGGGTTGGGTCCTGGGTTAAGGCTAGAGTTAGGGTTAGACCATGGGTTAGGAATAGAGTTAAAACAGGAGTTACGGTCAGACCAGGAGCTAGAAATAGGCTTAGTCCAGCAGTTAAAGTTAGGTCATCCCACAATTTAAGGTTTAGGTTTGGGTTAGGTCAGAGGTGAGAATTAGAGATGGGTCCTGGGTTAAGGCTAGGGTTAGGGTTAGACCATGGGTTAGGCATACAGTAAAAACAGGAGTTAGTTTAAAACTAGGGGCTAAAAATAGGATTAGTCCAGCAGTTTAACCTTGCTTAAGACAGAATTTAAGGTTTAGGTTAAGCCAGAGGTGAGGATTAGGGTTGGGTCCTGGGTTAAGGCTAGGGTTAGGGTTAGACCATGGGTTAGGAATAGAGTTAAAACAGGAGTTAGGGTCAGACCAGGAGCTACAAATAGGGTTAGTCCAGCAGTTAAAGTTAGGTTAAGCCAGAATTTAAGGTTTAGGTTAAGCCAGAGGTGAGGATTAGGGTTGGGTCCTGGGTTAAGGCTAGGGTTGAGGTTAGACCATTGGTTAGTAATAGAGTTAAAACAGGAGTTAGAGTCAGACCATGAGCTAGAAATAGGGTTAGTCCAGCAGTAAAAGTAAGGTTATCACAGAATTTAAGGATTAGGTTTGGGTTAGGCCAGAGGTGAGGATTAGGGTTGAGTCCTGGGTTAAAGCTAGGGTTAGAGTTACACTATGGGTTAGGAATAGAGTTAAAGCACGAGTTAGGGTCAGACCAGGGGCTAGAAATAGGGTTAGTCCAGCAGTTAAACTTAGGTTAAGCCAGAATTTAAGGTTTAGGTTAAGCCAGAGGTGAGGATTAGGGTTGGGTCCTGGGTTAAGGCTAGGGTTAGGGTTAGACCATGGGTTAGGGATAGAGTTAAAGCAGGAGTTCGGGTGAGACCAGGAGCTAGAAATACGGTTAGTCCCGCAGTTAAAGTTAGGTTATCCCAGAATTTAAGGTTTAGGTTTGGGTTAGGCCAAAGGTGAGGATTAGGGATGAGTCCTGAGTTAAGGCTAGGGTTAGGGTTACACCTTGGGTTAGGAATAGAGTAAAAACAGGAGTTAGTTTAAAACTAGGGGCTAGAAATAGGGTTAGTCCAGCATTTTAACCTAGGTTAAGCCAAAATTTAAGGTTCAGGTTAAGCCAGAGGTGAGGATTAGGGTTGGGTCCTGGGTTAAGGCTAGGGTTAGGGTTAGACCATGGGTTAGGAATAGAAATAAAACAGGCGTTAGGGTCAGACCAGGAGCTAGAAATAGGGTAAGTCCAGCAGTTTAACTTAGGGTAACCCAGAATTTAAGGTTTAGGTTAAGCCAGAGGTGAGGATTAGGGTTGGGTCCTGGGTTAAGGCTAGGGTTAGAGTTACACCATGGGTTAGTAATAGAGTTAAAGCACGAGTTAGGGTCAGACTAGGGGCTAGAAATAGGGTAAGTCCAGCAGTTTAACTTAGGGTAACCCAGAATTTAAGGTTTAGGTTAAGCCAGAGGTGAGGATTAGGGTTGGGTCCTGGGTTAAGGCTAGGGTTAGGGTTAGACCATGGGTTAGTAATAGAGTTAAAGCAAGAGTTAGGGTCAGATCAGGAGCTAGAAATAGGGTTAGTCCCGCAGGTAAAGTTAGGTTATCACAGAATTTAAGGTTTAGGTTAAGCCAAAGGTGAGGATTAGGGTTGGGTCGGCTAGGGTTAGGGTTACACCCTGGGTTAGTAATAGAGTAAAAACAGAAGTTAGTTTAAAACTAGGGGCTAGAAATAGGGTTAGTCCAGCAGTTTAACCTAGGTTAAGCCAGAATTTAAGGTTCAGGTTAAGCCAGAGGTGAGGATTAGGGTTGGGTCCTGGGTTAAGGCTAGGGTTAGAGTTACACCATGGGTTAGTAATAGAGTTAAAGCACGAATTAGGGTCAGACTAAGGGCTAGAAATAGGGTAAGTCCAGCAGTTTAACTTAGGGTAACCCAGAATTTAAGGTTTAGGTTAAGTCAGAGGTGAGGATTAGGGTTGGGTCCTGGGTTAAGGCTAGGGTTAGGGTTAGACCATGGGTTAGGAATAGAGTTAAAGCAGGAGTTAGGGTCAGACCAGGAGCTAGAAATAGGGTTAGTCCCGCAGGTGAAGTTAGGTTATCCCAGAATTTAAGGTTTCGGTTAAGCCAGAGGTGAGGATTAGGGTAGGGTCCTGGGTTAAGGCTAGGGTTAGAGTTACACCCAGGGTTAGGAATAGAGTAAAAACAGGAGTTAGTTTAAAACTAGGGGCTAGAAATAAGGTTAGTCCAGCAGTTTAACCTAGGTTAAGCCAGAATTTAAGGTTCAGGTTAAGCCAGAGGTGAGGATTAGGGTTGGGTCCTGGGTTAAGGCTAGGGTTAGGGTTAGACCATGGGTTAGGAATAGAGTTAAAACAGTTGTTAGGGTCAGACCAGGAGCTAGAAATAGGGTTAGTCCAGCAGTTAAAGTTAGGTTAAGCCAGAATTTAAGGTTTAGGTTAAGCCAGAGGTGAGGATTAGGGTTGGGTCCTGGGTTAAGAATAGGGTTAGGGTTAGACCATGGGTTAGGAAAAGAAATAAAACAGGCATTAGGGTCAGACCAGGAGCTAGAAATAGGGTTAGTCCAGCAGTTAAAGTTAGGTTAAGCCAGAATTTAAGGTTTAGGTTAAGCCAGAGGTGAGGATTAGGGTTGGGTCCTGGGTTAAGGCTAGGGTTAGGGTTACACCTTGGGTTAGCAATAGAGTAAAAACAGGAGTTAGTTTAAAACTAGGGGCTAGAAATAGGGTTAGTCCAGCATTTTAAACTAGGTTAAGCCAGTATTTAAGGTTTAGGTTAAGCCAGAGGTGACGATTAGGGTTGGGTCCTGGGTTAAGGCTAGGGTTAGAGTTACACCATTGGTTAGGAATAGAGTTAAAGCACGAGTCAGGGTCAGACCAGGGGCTAGAAATAGGGTAAGTCCAGCAGTTAAACTTAGGGTAACCCAGAATTTAAGGTTTAGGTTAAGCCAGAGGTGAGGATTAGGGTTGGGTCCTGGGTTAAGGCTAGGGTTAGTGTTAGACCAGGAGCTAGAAATACGGTTAGTCCCGCAGTTAAAGTTAGGTTATCCCAGAATTTAAGGTTTAGGTTTGGGTTAGACCAAAGGTGAGGATTAGGGATGAGTCCTGGGTTAAGGCTAGGGTTAAGGTTACACCTTGGGTTAGGAATAGAGTAAAAACAGGAGTTAGTTTAAAACTAGGGGCTAGAAATAGGGTTAGTCCAGCAGTTTAACCTAGGTTAAGCCAGAATTTAAGGTTCAGGTTAAGCCAGAGGTGAGGATTAGGGTTGGGTCCTGGGTTAAGGCTAGGGTTAGGGTTAGACCATGGGTTAGGAATAGAAATAAAACAGGCGTTAGGGTCAGACCAGGGGCTAGAAATAGGGTTAGTCCAGCAGTTAAACTTAGGTTAAGCCAGAATTTAAGGTTTAGGTTAAGCCAGAGGTGAGGATTAGGGTTGGGTCCTGGGTTAAGGCTAGGGTTAGGGTTAGACCATGGGTTAGGGATAGAGTTAAAGCAGGAGTTCAGGTCAGACCAGGAGCTAGAAATACGGTTAGTCCTGCAGTTAAAGTTAGGTTATCCCAGAATTTAAGGTTTAGGTTTGGGTTAGGCCAAAGTTGAGGATTAGGGATGAGTCCTGGGTTAAGGCTAGGGTTAGGGTTACACCTTGGGTTAGCAATAGAGTAAAAACAGGAGTTAGTTTAAAACTAGGGGCTAGAAATAGGGTTAGTCCAGCATTTTAACGTAGGTTAAGCCAGTATTTAAGGTTTAGGTTAAGCCAGAGGTGACGATTAGGGTTGGGTCCTGGGTTAAGGCTAGGGTTAGAGTTACACCATTGGTTAAGAATAGAGTTAAAGCACGAGTTAGGGTCAGACCAGGGGCTAGAAATAGGGTAAGTCCAGCAGTTAAACTTAGGGTAACCCAGAATTTAAGGTTTAGGTTAAGCCAGAGGTGAGGATTAGGGTTGGGTCCTGGGTTAAGGCTAGGGTTAGGGTTAGACCATGGGTTAGGGATAGAGTTAAAGCAGGAGTTCGGGTCAGACCAGGAGCTAGAAATACGGTTAGTCCCGCAGTTAAAGTTAGGTTATCCCAGAATTTAAGGTTTAGGTTTGGGTTAGACCAAAGGTGAGGATTAGGGATGAGTCCTGGGTTAAGGCTAGGGTTAGGGTTACACCTTGGGTTAGGAATAGAGTAAAAACAGGAGTTAGTTTAAAACTAGGGGCTAGAAATAGGGTTAGTCCAGCAGTTTAACCTAGGTTAAGCCAGAATTTAAGGTTCAGGTTAAACCAGAGGTGAGGATTATAGGGTTGGGTCCTGGGTAAGGCTAGGGTTAGGATTAGACCATGGGTTAGGAATAGAAATAAAACAGGCGTTAGGGTCAGACCAGGAGCTAGAAATAGGGTTAGTCCAGCAGTTAAAGTTAGGTTATCCCAGTATTTAAGGTTTAGGTTAAGCCAGAGGTGACGATTAGGGTTGGGTCCTGGGTTAAGGCTAGGGTTAGAGTTACACCATGGGTTAGTAATAGAGTTAAAGCACGAGTTAGGGTCAGACTAGGGGCTAGAAATAGGGTAAGTCCAGCAGTTTAACTTAGGGTAACCCAGAATTTAAGGTTTAGGTTAAGCCAGAGGTGAGGATTAGGGTTGGGTCCTGGGTTAAGGCTAGGGTTAGGGTTAGACCATGGGTTAGGAATAGAGTTAAAGCAGGAGTTAGGGTCAGACCAGGAGGTAGAAATAGGGTTAGTCCAGCAGTTAAAGTTAGGTTAAGCCAGAATTTAAGGTTTAGGTTAAGCCAGAGGTGAGGATTAGGGTTGGGTCCTGGGTTAAGGCTAGGGTTAGGGTTACACCCTAAGTTAGGAATAGAGTAAAAACAGGAGTTAGTTTAAAACAAGGGGCTAGAAATAGGGTTAGTCCAGCAGTTTAACCTAGGTTAAGCCAGAATTTAAGGTTCAGGTTAAGCCAGAGGTGAGGATTAGGGTTGGGTCCTGGGTTAAGGCTAGGGTTAGGGTTAGACCATGGGTTAGGAATAGAGTTAAAACAGTTGTTAGGGTCAGATCAGGAGCTAGAAATAGGGTTAGTCCAGCAGTTAAAGTTAGGTTAAGCCAGAATTTAAGGTTTAGGTTAAGCCAGAGGTGAGGATTAGGGTTGGGTCCTGGGTTAAGGCTAGGGTTAGGGTTACACCTTGGGTTAGGAATAGAGTTAAAGCAGGAGTTAGGGTCAGATCAAGGGCTAGAAATAGGGTTAGTCCAGCACTTAAACTTAGGTTATTTCAGAATTTAAGGTTTAGGTTAAGCCAGAGGTGAGATTTAGGGTTGGGTCCTGGGTTAAGGCTGGGGTTGAGGTTAGACCATTGGTTAGTAATAGAGTTAAAACAGGAGTTAGGGTCAGACCATGAGCTAGAAATAGGGTTAGTCCAGCAGTTAAAGTTAGGTTAGCCCAGAATTTAAGGTTTAGGTTTGGGTTAGGCCAGAGGTGAGGATTAGGGTTGAGTCCTGGGTTAAGGCTAGGGTTAGAGTTACACCATGGGTTAGGAATAGAGTTAAAGCACGAGTTAGGGTCAGACCAGGGGCTAGAAATAGGGTTAATCCAGCAGTTAAACTTAGGTTAAGCCAGAATTTAAGGTTTAGGTTAAGCCAGAGGTGAGGATTAGGGTTGGGTCCTGGGTTAAGGCTAGGGTTAGGGTTAGACCATGGGTTAGGGATAGAGTTAAAGCAGGAGTTCGGGTCAGACCAGGAGCTAGAAATACGGTTAGTCCCGCAGTTAAAGTTAGGTTATCCCAGAATTTAAGGTTTAGGTTTTGGTTAGGCCAAAGGTGAGGATTAAGGATGAGTCCTGGGTTAAGGCTAGGGTTAGGGTTACACCTTGGGTTAGCAATAGAGTAAAAACAGGAGTTAGTTTAAAACTAGGGGCTAGAAATAGGGTTAGTCCAGCATTTTAACCTAGGTTAAGCCAGAATTTAAGGTTCAGGTTAAGCCAGAGGTGAGGATTAGGGTTGGGTCCTGGGTTAAGGCTAGGGTTAGGGTTAGACCATGGGTTAGGAATAGAAATAAAACAGGAGTTAGGGTCAGACCAGGAGCTAGAAATAGGGTTAGTCCAGCAGGTAAAGTTAGGTTATCCCAGTATTTAAGGTTTAGGTTAAGCCAGAGGTGACGATTAGGGTTGGGTCCTGGGTTAAGGCTAGGGTTAGGGTTAGACCATGGGTTAGGGATAGAGTTAAAGCACGAGTTAGGGTCAGACCAGGGGCTAGAAATACGGTTAGTCCCGCAATTAGAGTTAGGGTATCCCAGAATTTAAGGTTTAGGTTTGGGTTAGGCCAAAGGTGAGGATTAGGGATGAGTCCTGGGTTAAGGCTAGGGTTAGGGTTACACCTTGGGTTAGGAATAGAGTAAAAACAGGAGTTAGTTTAAAACTAGGGGCTAGAAATAGGGTTAGTCCAGCAGTTTAACCTAGGTTAAGCCACAATTTAAGGTTCAGGTTAAACCAGAGGTGAGGAGTAGGGTTGGGTCATGGGTTAAGGCTAGGGTTAGGGTTAGACCATGGGTTAGGAATAGAAATAAAACAGGAGTTAGGGTCAAACCAGGAGCTAGAAATAGGGTTAGTCCAGCATTTAAAGTTAGGTTATCCCAGTATTTAAGGTTTAGGTTAAGCCAGAGGTGACGATTAGGGTTGGGTCCTGGGTTAAGGCTAGGATTAGAGTTACACCATGGGTTAGGAATAGAGTTAAAGCAGGAGTTAGGGTCAGACCAGGAGCTAGAAATAGGTTAGTCCCGCAGGTAAAGTTAGGTTATCCCAGAATTTAAGGTTCAGGTTAAGCCAGAGGTGAGGATTAGGGATGAGTCCTGGGTTAAGGCTAGGGTTAGAATTACACCTTGCGTTAGCAATAGAGTAAAAACAGGAGTTAGTTTAAAACTAGGGGCTAGAAATAGGGTTAGTCCAGCAGTTAAACTTAGGTTAACCCAGAATTTAAGGTTTAGGTTAAGCCAGAGGTGAGGATTAGGGTTGGGTCCTGGGTTAAGGCTAGGGGTAGGTGTGACGGGGTATGCAACAGAGCAGTGAGGGATGCCAGGCTAAGGAACAATCCAAAGGGCTTTATTGGAACCACAAAGATGAAGCAGCAAACATAAATATAAATCCTTCAAATCTGCAAGGAGTCCACAACAAAAAAAAACAAAAGATCCAGGGGCACCGCCTGGTATTCCGATGCCAGGGGAATTAGGGCAATGGTCCTTATATGAGTTCCTTGAGTCTAACAGGTGAACAACAAAGCACAATCCCACGTGGCCGCGGATCTCCAGTCTGTAACAGTCCACCCACACAGACCCCAGGATCCAGCCTCAGCTATGGATCCTAGTCCTTCTCCAGCCGAGCTCCAACTAACTGCTCTAACATGTTCTTCTCTCCTGGGATCAGCCCCTTAGGTGGGCACAACTCCCCCTGGCCATTTGATGCATGAATGGACTTTAGACTGCTGGCTCTGTTCTGTTTACCAAGTTGTAGATTGGAGAAGTCCCATGCTGAGAAGAACAATATATATATGCAACCCCCACCAAATCAACGACAATAGCTACTGCTGAAGCCTGATTGCAATATGATACAGGCTGGGGGGAAGGTATGGTCACTTACATCCCAAGACATAGTATTACAGCAAATACAGTGAGAAGGTAAAATACATCATGACAATTCCTTCCCCTCCCAACTTGTGTACGTACTAGGGACCTCTACAGGTCGCTAGTTAAGTACACGCAGGCATGGCTGACAGGACTCAAGGCTCCTCTTGCCTGGACAGTCCATCTGCATTTTGGTGTTGGCTGCCCCTGCTATATTGTATGGTAAAGTTATAGGGCTGCAGAGCCAGGCTCCATCGCAGTAATCGTCCATTGTCCCCAGAGACTCTGTTCAGCCAGGTGAGGGGATTGTGATCAGTAACCACAGTGAATTCTCGTCCATACAGATACGGCCGTAGTTTCTTAAGGGCCCACACTACAGCCAGACATTCTTTTTCAACAGTTGCATAGGCCACTTCTCGGTCCAGCAGTTTCCTGCTGAGGTAGGCAATGGGGTGTTCGTCCCCAGCTGCATTCACCTGGCTGAGGACAGCTCCCAGTCCATAAGCAGAGGCATCCGTTTGCACAATAAATCTCCACTTGTAGTCTGGAGCAGCCAGGACAGGATCGCAGACCAGAGCGTCCTTCAGCCGGTTAAAAGCCTCATCACAGGCTGGAGTCCAGATCACCAGCCGGGGCATTGTTTTCTTGGTCAGGTCGGTAAGAGGCTTGGCCACAGTACTGAAATGAAAAACAAATTTTCGGTAATAACTGGCAGTGCCCAGAAAAGCCATAACTTGTTTCTTAGTTTGGGGTACAGGCCAGTCTCTAATAGCCTGGATTTCGGCAGGCTCAGGACGGAGCTTCCCTCCTCCCACTCTATGCCCTAGGTACTGGACTTCCCCCATCCCCAATTGGCATTTATCGGGTCGAATAGTTAGGCCGGCTGCAAGAATCAGGTCCAAAATAATGGCTACTTGATTCAGATGTTCCTCCCATGTGTGGCTGAAGACGGCGATATCATCCAAGTAAGCACAAGCAAAGTCACCACATCCCCGGTGGATCTGGTCCACCATGCTCTGGAAGGTGGCCGGGGCATTTTTCATTCCAAAAGGCATGCTTAAAAATTCATACAGACCAAAGGGGGTTATAAAAGCGGACCGTTCTCTCCCTTCATCCGTTAGAGGGATCTGCCAGTATCCCTTACTGAGATCCAAGGTAGTGACATATCGGGACCCAGTCAGTCGGTCTAGAAGTTCGTCAATACGAGGCATTGGGTAAGGATCGCTGACGGTATGGTCGTTTAGTCGCCGATAGTCCACACAAAATCGAGTACTCCCATCCTTCTTGGGTACTAACACCACAGGGGAGGCCCAAGGGCTATGGGAGGCCTGGATTACCCCAAGCTGTAACATCTCCTCCAGTTCGTGCTGCATGGTGTTTCGAACTGATTCAGGTACTCGGTAAGGAGCCAGTTGTATGGGACGGATGCCCTGAGTGTCCACATGATGTTGGGTGACGGTGGTTCGACCTGGTTGGGATGAGAAAGCAGCCCGTCTCTGTTGAAGCACTTCCAGCATCTGGATTTTCTGTAAGGAGTCCAGGTGATCTCCCAGGGGAACCTGTTCCACAGTGGATGGGGCTCTCGCTGCTTCCACGAGATCAGGTAGAGAGTCCTCATCCTCTTGACCATCTTCTGAAGCCAACCGACAGCTTGCTATCATTGGAATGTTCCGGTCATGGTACTCCTTAATCATATTCACATGGACAGTCTTTTGCTTTAGCCACTGATCATCTAAAGGAAGAAGGTAATTGGTATCATTCAGTTTTCTGAGAACCCGGAAGGGACCCTCCCATGTGGTCTGCAGTTTATTCTGCCGATGGGGAACAATCATTAAGACTTGTTGTCCTTCTACAAACTCCCGATAGCGTGCTTTACGGTCATACCATGTCTTCTGTCTGGTTTGAGCCATACGCAAATGACTCTGGGCAAAACTAGCAAGTTGGGCCAGGGTTTCTCGCAGCTTTAGGACATAAGGGACAACAGGGGTTCCTGTATCTTCAACTTGCCCCTCCCAGTATTCCTTGAGCAGAGTTAAGGGTCCTCGGACCTTTCTTCCATAGAGTAGTTCAAAGGGGGAGAACCCAGTGGACTCCTGGGGAACTTCCCGATAGGCAAACAAGAGATGGGGTAGATACTTCTCCCAGTCTGAATCTCGGTCCGTGAAGGCCCTCAGCATATTCTTCAGAGTGCCGTTGATTCGTTCACAAAGTCCATTTGTTTGGGGATGATACGGGGTCGTTCGGATCGCTCGTACTGCACAGGTGCGCCACAGACACTGGACCAACTCTGACATAAACTGGGAGCCTTGGTCCGACAAGATCTCACTGGGGAATCCTACTCTGGTAAAAATAATAACCAAGGCCTCGGCCACCTTGGCTGCAGAGATACTTGACAAGGCCACGGCTTCTGGATATCGGATGGCATAGTCCACAACAGTGAGAATGTACTGCTTTCCAGATTTACTTGGTTTAGCCAGAGGTCCAATGATATCAACAGCTACTCTTTGAAAGGGTTCTTCTATTATAGGGAGCGGTTGCAGGGGTGCCTTTGGGTGATCTCCGGGTCGCCCTCTACGCTGACATATGTCACAAGTTCGGCAGAAATGCGCCACTGCTTGGGAAATCCCCGGCCAATAAAAAGTTTGAGTCAATCGTCTCTTGGTGCGGGTTTTGCCTTGATGGCCAGCCGTAGGAATGTCATGAGCCAGGTGTAATAGGGGAATTCTGTACTTCTGAGGAACAATCAGCTGTTTGCTATAAGTCCAGGGCTTATCTAGGGAGTCGGCATTGGCAACCCGATACAGAAGTCCATTTTCTCTGATAATTCTTTCTCCGTTCTCCCCTAGCTGCCCTATTTCAGCTCGGGCTCTAAAACTAGCAAGGGTGGGGTCAGTCTCTACTTCTTGTCTAAACTGAACTTTATCCCAAGTAGCATTCATATTATCCCCACAAGAAGAATCACTCACCGGCTGTAATGGCAGTTCTGGTGGCCTCATTTCCATGGATGGGTTGTACACGTCCACATGGGCTGCTCTCTTGGCTTGACTTCTGGTTACCGCACCGACAAAGTGGCAATGAAGATTCCCCACATCATTTCCTAGAAGAACGTCTGCAGGGAGGCCGCTCATCACACCGACCACACATTGTTTTGCCCCAAAGCCGTAATCCAGGGTCACACTCGCTCTTGGAATATATCTCTGGGTAGCTCCTGCCAGTTCAATGGCAATTCCTGGTCCCTTTTGAATTGCTTGTGGTTAAATTACTCGGGGATCGGCTATGGTGAGGAAAGCCCCAGTGTCACGGAAGCCAACAACTTTTTGGCCATCCAGCACGACCTCCTGTAGATGTTTGTCCTGAAGATCAGAAGAACAGGTGGCTGGAGCTCGCACCCCATAGACTCCGGGTAGGGGAGCCAGGATATCTGAGTCACTTGGCAAGTCATCAGGCACAGAATCCAGCTCTTCTCCTGGTGAAGGTGTCTGTAGATAATGAACAGGCAAAGGCGGTCTGTAGCTGTTCTGTCTCCGAACACCTGGACATTGGAATTGCATGTGCCCAGGCTGCCCACACCCATAACATCTGCGCTCTGGGATTCTTCCTCCACGTCGTATTCACAAAGGTGGAGCATGAGTAATGCGAGGCACAGTCACACGAAGGTCCCCATAAGTTGACGGTCTAGGGTGATGGTGAACATTGGGGCCAGAAGGACCAAGGGCCGCCAGCGTTGGGGGGTTGGTGGTTTTTTTCTCACTGGGTAGTAGTTTTTTCCACTGAGACTTGATGGTGAGAGCCTCATCAGCTACAGCTGCAGCTTCCTCCACAGTGGCTGGTCTCCTTTCACGCACCCATTCCCGGATCTCAGCGGGGCACTTGAAGTAAAACTGCTCTTTTAGGAGGACCTGGAGGACGGTCTCCAAGGTTAAGGCCTCCTCTGCCTCCAGCCAACGATGCCACAGATGTTTGAGTTTGTGGGCATACATCTTGAAGGACACTTCCTCATCACATGCTAAAGTACGGAACTGAGTCCTGTAAGTGTCTGGCGTTACAGCATAATGTTCTAGAATAGTCTGTTTAATATCCGCATACTCACAGTTCCACCGAGGGTCCATAGCTCTATAGGCTGCAGCAGCTCCACCCTCTAAGAGCCCAACCAGATGCCAGACGCGCTCCCTTTCTGGGACTTCCATTAACCCCTTCAGCCCCAAGCCTATTTTGACCCTAAAGACCAGGCCATTTTTTGCAATTCTGACCAGTGTCACTTTATGAGGTTATAACTCTGGAACGCTTCAGCGGATCCCGGTGATTCTGAGATTGTTTTTTCGTGACATATTGTGCTTCATGTTAGTGGTAAATTTAGGCCGATATTTTTTGCATTTCTTTGTGAAAAAAACGGAAATTTCGCGGAAATTTTGAAAATTTTGTAATTTTCAAACTTTGAATTTTTATGCTCTAAAAACAACGAGATATATGACACAAAATAATTAATAAATAACATTTCCCACATGTCTACTTTACATCAGAACAATTTTGGGGAAAAAAAAAATTTAAGGAAGTTATAGGGGTTCAAAGTTTATGAGCAATTTCTCATTTTTACAAAAAAATTTACAAAGCCACTTTTTTTAGGGACCACATCACATTTGAAGCGATTTTGAAAGGTCTACATGACACAAAACACCCAAAAGTGACACCCTTCCAAAAACGGCACCCTTCAGGCTACTCAAAACCACATTCAAGAAGGTTATTAACCCTTCAGGTGCTTCACAGTAACTAAAGCAATATGGAAGGAAAAAATGAACATTTTACTTTTTGCAACAAAAATGTTAATTTAGCCTCAATATTGCATATTCACAAGGGTAGCAGGATTAAATGAACCCCCAAAATTTGTTGGGCAATTTCTACTGAACACGCAGATACCTCATATGTGGCGAAAAACCACTGTTTGGGTGCACGGCAGGACTCGGAAGGGAAGGAGCGCCATTTGACTTTTTTGAACAGAAAATTAGCTGGAATCGTTAGCCGCACCATGTTGCGTTTGGAGAGCCCCTGAGGTGCCGAAAAAGTGGAGCTCCCCCACATGTGACCCCATTTTGGAAACTAGACCCCTCATGGAATTTATCTAGATGTTTATTGAGCACTTTGAGCCTCTGGGGGCTTCACAAAAGTTAATAGAGTTGAGCCGTGAAAATAAAAAAAAATGTTTTTACCACAAAATTGTTACTTCAACCAGGTAGCTTTTTTTTTCACAAGAGTATCAGGAAAAATTGCACCATAAAATGTATTGTGCAATTTCTCCTGAGTACACAGACACCTCATATGTGGTGGAAATCAAATGTTTGGGCGCACAGCAGGGCTCGGAAGGCAAGGAGCGTCATTTGACGTTTCAAACGCAAAATTTTCTGGGATAATTAGCGTATTCCATGCTGTTTGGAGACCCCCTGAGGTGCCGAAACAGTAGAGCTCCCCCACATGTGACCCCATTTTGGAAACTAGACCCCCATGGCATAGAAAAAAAAAACCAGCGGCAGATGGGGGGGGCGGTGGCATATAAAGGGAGCATCTGTGATTGTGAGACGGCGGCTGGGATAGGGTGGGGGCGGATGGGAGAGGGCGCAGTGGATGCAGGAGCGGCAGAGGATGGGGTGTATGGGGGGGATGGGTGGGAAGGGGAGTGGGAGGTGAGATTGGGGATAGTTACCCTACAGGATGGATCTAGGCAGCTGGATCACAGGAGATGAAGGAGGCAGCAGATCGGGGAGGGTGAGAGGTGGGGGAGGGAGCGCAGAGCAGATCACGGAGGAGACAGGTGAGCAGAGCACAGATCACGGGGGTGAGAGGTGAGGAGAGAGCGGACAGCAGATCACGGGGGTGACAGGTGAGGGAGCGCACATCACGGCGGTGACAGGGGAGGGAGCGCACATCACGGCGATGACAGGGAGGGAGCGCACATCACGGGGGTGACAGGTGAGGGAGCGCACATCACGGCGGTGACAGGGGAGGGAGCGCACATCACGGCGGTGACAGGGGAGGGAGCGCACATCACGGCGGTGACAGGGGAGGGAGCGCACATCACGGCGGTGACAGGGGAGGGAGCGCACATCACGGCGGTGACAGGGGAGGGAGCGCACATCACGGCGGTGACAGGGGAGGGAGCGCACATCATGGCGGTGACAGGGGAGGGAGCGCACATCACGGCGGTAAAAGGGGAGGGAGCGCACATCACGGCGGTGACAGGGGACGAGCAGCCGATCACGAGGGAAAGGGGCCGGGCAGCAGATCGGGGGGGACCGGTGGCACTGTGGCAGATGGAGGGCGGCGGCGGTGGATCTGGAGGTGTGGGGGTGAGTGTGTGGGCAGCAGATAAGAGGGGTGGGGGTGCGGGTGGCAGATCGCAGCGGAAGGCAGCGGCGGCGGATCGGGAGGTGTGGGGGTGAGTGTGCGGGCAGCAGATACGAGGGGTAGGGGTGCGGGTGGCAGATCGCGGCGGAGGGCAGCGGATCGGGAGGTGTGGGGGTGAGGGTGCGGGTGGCAGATTGCGGCGGAGGGCAGCGGATCGGGAGGTGTGGGGGTGAGGGTGCAGGTGGCAGATTGCAGCGGAGGGCAGCGGCGGCGGATCGGGAGGTGTGGGGGTGAGGGTGCGGGTGGCAGATCGCGGCGGAGGGCAGCGGCGGATCGGGAGGTGTGGGGGTGAGGATGCGGGCAGCAGATACGAGGGGTGGGGGTGAGGGTGCGGGTGGCAGATCACGGCAGCGGATCGGGAGGCCGGTTTCATACAGTGCAATGTCAGTGCGGCAACTTCCGGGTCCCATGCTCCGGTCTCATAACAGCATGGGACCGGAGCTTGTCGCCCTGCCATTGCACTGTGTACACTCACTGTGCTGGCGTGCTGCAGGGACGATGACGGGGGCGGTCACCGGCAACAGGTCCACTGTGATTGGAGACAGCGGTCACAAGGCCGATCTCTCCAATCAGAGTTACTGGAGCTGGGGGAGGGTGATCCAGTGAGGTCACCCAGCTCCAGCCAATGGCCAGTGCTATAGCTGCACTGGCCAGGGCTGGATTTCAATGTTTCAGTCACTTTAAGTGGCTGGAACATTACAGTGGCTGTGATTGGCTGAGCGGCGTTCGTCAGCCAATCACAGCCTCCTTAGGTCCGGGGAGGAGGCACCACCCCTCCTGAGGTCAGGTACAGGACCCCTCCTCCCCGAATCTGCGGTTTATCCTAACTTTTCGCAGTCAACGGAGGCTCCGGTGCCGCGATTACGCCATGACGGAAAGATCCGTCCTTGGTCGTTAAGGCCCAGGGCACAAGGACGGATCTTTCCGTCCATGGTCGTGAAGGGGTTAATCGACACTGATGCTCAAAGTCCTGGAAGAAGCCCTCAATGTCACCAGCAGCCTCATTAAACTGCTTGAAGTCTTTGCGGGACACCCTGGGAAGTTCCCTCATGATGGGTGCTGGGGTAACAGTCTGTCTGGAACCTCTCGCGGCTTCCACAGCGAGCTGCTTATCCAGCAATGCCATCTCCTCCATCCTGCGCTCCTTCTCTTTAGCTCCACGCATGACCTCCATCTTATATTCTATGGTGGTCTCCTCTCCCAGCAAGGCCATCTCCTCCTCGTACCACACAACCCATTGACTTTTTTGGGTATTTACCTCCGGCTCCTGTCTTTGCTCCCCTTGCTGTGGAAATTGTTCCTCGGTGCCATCTTGCAGGCAAGCGTTTTCCAATGCCTCAATTAGTTGCTCCTTAGAGAGTCCTTTGTAGCCGACACCTAATTCACGGGCCTTTGTTTGTAGGCTCACCACAGTCCAGTTCCTGTATCCTGAGGTTCTGGTTTCAGACGTTGATTGGCCGTTGTCCTCCATTTCTTCTGCTCTGATCCCGCCGCTGCCACCAGTTTGTGACGGGGTATGCAACAGAGCAGTGAGGGACGCCAGGCCAAGGAACAATCCAAAGGGCTTTATTGGAACCACAAAGATAAAGCAGCAAACATAAATAGTAGTCCTAGTAGTCCTTGTAGAACTATATAAAACAGCCAGAGCTAGCGAGGTGCTGAGAGTGCGAGGTACTGAAGTAAAGGGAGGCGACTGAGGATAAGTGTGGCATAGTTTTAACACAATCTCATAGTGGTGATAACTGTAACTGTTTAATTTCATTAGGGATTTGTTGTCTGTGTTTGTCTGGGGTACTGTGAAAAAAAAAAAAAAGTGTGTCTAGTGATTTAGTCAGTAGTATTAGCCACACCTGTTTCTAGAAGCTTCTAGCAGCTTCTAGTAGTCCTTGTAGAACTATATAAACCAGCCAGAGCTAGCGAGGTGCTGAGAGTGCGAGGTACTGAAGTAAAGGGAGGCGACTGAAGATAAGTGTGGCATAGTTTTAACACAATCTCATAGTGGTGATAACTGTAACTGTTTAATTTCATTAGGGACTTGTTGTCTGTGTTTGTCTGGGGTACTGTGAAAAAGCAAAAAAAAAAAAAAACAAAAAAGTGTGTCTAGTGATTTAGTCAGTAGTATTAGCCACACCTGTTTCTAGAAGCTTCTAGCAGCTTCTAGTAGTCCTTGTAGAACTATATAAACCAGCCAGAGCTAGCGAGGTGCTGAGAGTGCGAGGTACTGAAGTACAGGGAGGCGACTGAAGATAAGTGTGGCATAGTTTTAACACAATCTCATAGTGGTGATAACTGTAGCTGTTTAAGAAGAGAAGAGTCGCCGTAAGCTGATCGATTGCTGGGACTTGCCGGGTCTCGCTGTTTGAGGACATCGCAAAACCTGACGGCGCGCGACTTTCGCCTGTCATACGCTACATCAGCATTATGGAAGAGAAGAAAATCCACATGGTCACCTGCAACACATGCTACATGTTTACGGATCTGCCGCACAAGAAATTCAACTTCACCTGTCAAAAGTGCAAACTTGTTGCCCTCTTAGAGGAAAAGGTGCGGGGACTGGAAGAAAGAATAGCAACTTTGAAGCTAATTAAAGAACATGAGGACTTCTTGGACGAGGCAGAAGCAACAATTCAGGATATGGAAAGTGAGAAAAACTTCAGAACACATACAGAGGCTGAAAAGTGGACACATGTGACCAAAAGAAGCCAGCGGATCAAGTGGTCGGCACCACCCACACAGCTTAGCAACCAATATGAAGCCCTCATGCTGGAGAACGAAAATGGCACAGCTCAGGATGATACCGTCTCTACAGGAGAAGACACAGTATCATCAAAAGAAGTTACTTTGTCAACAAAAGCAGAAACAAAAGACACTCAAAAGCACTCAGGAGCAACAAGCAGTGCGTCCAGAAAGAAAAGAAGAGTGGTAGTTATGGGCGACTCACTACTAAGAGGCACGGAGGCAACTATCTGCAGGCCGGACATAACCGCACGAGAAGTATGCTGCCTCCCTGGAGCAAAAATCAAGGATGTGGCCAACAGGATACCAACTATCCTCGGATCCAAGGACGAATACCCGTTCCTATTGATACATGTAGGAACAAACGACACGGCAAGAAATGATCTGCCAACTATTTGTGAAGACTTTGAAATTCTGGGGAAGAAAATAAAGGAACGGAACGTACAGGTTGTTTTCTCATCAATCCTCCCAGTCGATGGCCATGGTGTCAGAAGATGGAATAGGATACTAGATTTGAACAACTGGCTACGACGGTGGTGCAGGCAGCAAGGATTTGGATTCTTAGACCATGGAGTGAATTACCTCTACGATGGACTTCTCGCAAGAGACGGGATACACCTCACAAAACCTGGGAAACACACGTTCGCCAGAAGGCTTGCCACACTCATCAGGAGGGCTTTAAACTAGAAGAAGAGGGGATGGGAGAAAAAACAGCAGACAAGAACATGCAGCAGAAGGACAAACTAATCAAGGATACTAGATGCCGTAAAGAGGACCCAAGACAGGGTACTAAGAAGGAAGCTGAGAAAAGGGGAGCAAAACTTCTTTCCTGCATGCTGACCAATGCAAGAAGCCTGACCAATAAGATGGAGGAACTGGAGCTGGTAATGTATGAGGAGAAATACGACATAGTAGGAATAACTGAGACATGGTTAGATGATAGTTATGACTGGGCGGCTAACCTGCAAGGATATGAATTGTTTAGGAGGGATCGTAAAAAAAGGAAAGGGGGTGGAGTCTGTCTATATATAAAGTCCAGTTTAAAGCCCAGACTAAGAGAAGATATTCAAGAGGGAAATGAAGAGGTGGAGTCTCTATGGGTGGAGATACAAGGAGGGAAAACTAATAAAATCCTCATAGGGGTTTGTTATAAGCCACCAAATATAACAGAAACCACTGAAAATGTATTATTGAAACAAATAGACAAAGCAGCAAATCACAATGAGGTGATTATTATGGGGGACTTCAATTACCCCGATATAGACTGGGAAACTGAAACCTGTGTATCTCAGAAAGGAAACCGGTTTCTGTCAGTAACTAAGGATAATTATCTGTCCCAACTTGTGCCGGGCCCAACTAGAGGGGCAGCCCTTCTGGACTTAATTTTAAGCAACAGGCCAGATAGAATAACAGACGTACGAGTGGATGGGCACCTAGGGAATAGTGACCACAATATAATACAATTCCACTTGTCCTTTAGTAAGGTGCCTTGGAGGGGGGTTACAAAAACGCTGAATTTCAGGAAAGCAAAGTTTGATCAACTTAGAGAAGACCTTCGCCAAATTGATTGGGACAATGTCCTCAAAAATGGGAGCACAGAAAATAAGTGGGAAATTTTTAAATCGGTATTAAACACCCACTGCGAGCTAGCCATACCATACAGAAATAAAAGGGCTAGGAACAGGAGAAAACCAATGTGGCTTAATAAGGATGTAAAAGGGGCAATGAATAATAAGAAAAAGGCATTTAAAAAGCTAAAACAAGAAGGCAGCGAGGAAGCATTAAAAATATATAGAGAAAAAAATAAAATGTGTAAAAAACAAATATATTTAGCAAAAGTAGAAACTGAGAGACTCATTGCTGAGGAAAGCAAAACAAATCCCAAACTATTCTTTAATTATATAAACAGAAAAAAGATTAAAATTGATGGTGTTGGCCCTTTAAAGAATAATGAGGTGTGAGACTGTGACCGGGGTTATCTATGACGGCCGGTATGTCTCGCCCAGGTTGTGCTCACTCCATGATAGAAAGTAAATCCACTATAGGGTTAATGCTGTTTCCCTACAGGCTTAAGGAAGGGTTAAAAGGAAACAGGAACGAGGGCAGGTGTGCCGGGTGTGGGGGAAGTGACCAGAACTTCCTGAGCCCTCTGCTGGAGAGGCACATGTATTTTGTTATGGACTTTTTGTTTGGACATTAAACACCGTGTGCTGTGAACCTTGATGCCTGGATCCCGTGTCTTCTGCTGCGCAGCCGACCGCGCTACCTCACATATGGTGGAGAATGCGGGCATGACAGCCGGTGAGGTGTAGCATCCATCCCTGGTGACCCAGCTGCGCATGTCCTGGATTCGAGCGGCTATACTACAGCCCAAACCCGGCGACGCCATGGAGGACATACTAAAGCATTTGGCTCAGGCTAATGCACAGCAGCAACAGGCTAATGCACAGCAGCTACAAACCAATGCACACCTGCTCCAATCCTTGCAAGTGCAGGAAAAAAAACTCCAAGAACAGTTGGATCAGGCCAATGCACGTCAGCAGCAATCCTTGCAAGTGCAGGTCAAAATGCACCAAGAACAGATGGAGCAGGCCAATGCACGTCAGCAGCAATCCTTGCAAGTGCAGGACAAAAGGCACCAAGAACAGATGGAGCAGGCCAATGCACGTCAGCAGCAAGCCTTACAATTGCAGGAAAAAAGGCACCAAGAACAGATGGTTCTCCTGGCCAAGTCGATCCGTGCCGGACCGGCAGCAACAACCCCGGGACCGGGTGACGACGGCAGCGTCCGGAAAGCGGTGAGACAAGCGTTGCAAAAGATGACCCCGGGTGATGATGTGGAAGCGTTCCTGGCGGTGTTTGAGCGGGTGGCCGAGCGGGAAAAGCTGCCGACCCCGCAGTGGGCTGAGGTATTGTCGCCCTATCTGACGGGGGAACCCCAAAAAGCGTACCTGGACCTCGGTACCGAGGACGCCATTGACTATGTGACCCTGAAAGCCGAAATACTGGCTCGGTTGGGGGTGAATACCTATGTACGGGCTCAGCGGGTAAATCAGTGGTTCTATGAGGAAGCCAAACCCGTACGCTCCCAGGCCTATGACTTATTACATCTTGTAAAAAAGTGGTTGCAGCCTGACACTCTGAGCCCGGCGCAAATGGTGGAAAGGGTAGTAGTGGATCGTTTTGTGCGCACTTTACCCGTCACCGTTCAACGGTGGGTAGGACAGGGTGACCCGAGTACCCTGGACCAATTAGTGTCCCTGGTAGAGCGGCATGTGGCTACGCAGGACTTGATACGGGACACTGAGACTTTGCGTACCGCCCGTCGGTCCGGCCCCTCCAAGCCTAGGGCCAAGGACCCACCGCCGACACCGGTACAGGAGTCCGCTACCATCCTGGCTGAGGCCGCGCCCGCCGTTCCTGAGGTCCGGAAGGCCATGTACCCTAAACGACAACTTGTCAAGGGGGTTTCCTTCCCTATTAGATGTTGGCGGTGCCAGCGGGTGGGACATATGGAAGCCCAGTGTCCACTCACCACGGAGCCCATGGATTGTGGGGTTACCCGGCGGGGTTCAATGTATGCTCAGGTGGTGTGTACCGCTGACCTGGTCTCCCCAGAGACAGAGCCCCACTTGTGCCAAATACAGGTGAATGGATGTCCGGTTACAGGATTGTTGGATTCCGGAAGCTTAGTGACCCTTGTGCGATCCACCTTGAGAGCTAAAGTAAAGGCCACAGGACGCACTGTGGGGGTGGTTTGCATACATGGGGACCGCCACGACTATCCCACGGGGATTGTCACCATCACAGCACCTTGCGGTCAGGTGCAACATGAGGTGGGACTTCTTAACACTCTTCCTTATGACGTGATCCTAGGAAGGGATCTGCCCTATTTTTGGACTTTATGGAGGGGACCCCCTAAGTCCCCTCAGATATTGGTCGGTCCGGGACCTGAGCCCTACAATCCTGAATCCGGGACACCTGCCGTAGGGGTCACGATGATAGGGACAGAGTGTGAACCCGATAGGTCCCCCCTAGAGGTATTGGCAGGAGAGGCTGAGACGGTCGAGCCCATCCCGGAGTTGGAGGCGTCCCCGGATACGTTTGGGACAGCCCAACTCCAGGACCCTACGTTAATACATGCCCGGAGTCGGGTGACAGTAGTTGACGGGGTGGCACAGCTGCCCAGTGCCCAGGTAAGGTACCCCCATTTCGCTCTTAAGCAGGATTTACTCTACCGGGTAGATGAAATACGGGGCGTAGGGGTAGAACAGTTGGTGGTGCCCCAGCCGCATCGCCGGCGGGTCCTCGACTTGGCTCATAAACACCTGATGAGTGGCCACCTAGGGGTCAAGAAAACGCAGGAGCGAATATTGCAAAGGTTCTATTGGCCCGGGGTCTTTGGGGAGGTAAAACGGTTCTGCGAAACCTGCCCGGAGTGTCAGCTTACTGCACCCCTGACCCATTTTCGCAGTCCGTTGGTACCGTTACCCATTATAGAAGTCCCTTTTGAACGGATAGGGATGGATCTGGTGGGGCCCCTCGTAAAGTCCGCTCGAGGGCACCAACACATCCTAGTGATCGTTGACTATGCCACCCGGTATCCCGAGGCGATACCTCTCAGACATACTGCAGCAAAGCTTATAGCTCGGGAGTTGTTTGCTGTGTTCTGCCGGGTGGGATTGCCCAAGGAGATCCTTACGGATCAGGGGACCCCATTCATGTCTAAAGTGACCAAAGAGCTATGCCGGCTACTCCAGATCAAGCAGTTGCGTACGTCTGTGTATCATCCGCAAACGGACGGTTTAGTCGAGCGTTTCAATAAAACCCTGAAAACCATGCTAAGAAGGGTGATTTCAAAAGACGGGAAAGACTGGGATATGATGCTTCCCTATTTGATGTTTGCCATACGAGAGGTGCCACAGGCATCCACGGGGTTTTCGCCTTTTGAATTGTTATACGGGCGACATCCCCGGGGATTGTTGGACCTGGCAAAGGAAACATGGGAACAAGAGCCCACCCCCCATAAAAGTGTGATTGAACACATTTTGGGTATGCAGAACCGCATAAGCGCGGTCATGCCAATTGTGAAGGAGCACTTACAGGAGGCTCAGGCCGCGCAAAGCGGCCGCTACAATAGACAAGCCACCGTGCGGACCTTTAAACCCGGGGATCGGGTGTTGGTATTGATCCCCACGGCGGAGAGCAAATTCCTGGCTCAGTGGCAAGGCCCCTACGAGATAAAGGAAAGAGTAGGGGTGGTTAACTATAAAGTATTGCAGCCCGGTAGGCGGAAACCTGAACAAATATACCATGTCAACCTATTAAAACCTTGGCAGGAACGGGAAAGCCTGATGGCTGTTTTTTCCCCACCTCCCTCCTCTTCGGGTCGTTCACATCCGGCTCCAGCGACCTCCGGAGAGGACGAACCGGAAGTAAGGATTGGAGAAGCCCTCACCAAGCAACAGAGGCGAGAGGCCAGACGGTTGGTTCAGCAGAACCCCGATGTCTTCTCCGAGCTGCCCGGTAGGACCAGTCTGATACGACATGATATTGTCACCGAGCCCCACCTGAAGGTACGCCTGAAGTCATACCGGGTGCCGGAGGCTCGACGACAAGCCATATCGGAGGAAGTAAAGACAATGTTACGCCTGGGGGTCATCGAAAAATCCCGGAGTGAATGGGCTAGTCCGATTGTCCTAATACCAAAACCCGATGGCTCCTTAAGGTTCTGCAATGACTTTAGGAGATTGAACGAAATATCCAAGTTCGATCTCTACCCCATGCCCCGGGTGGATGAGCTGATTGATAGGCTGGGACAGGCGCGATATTTTACCACGCTCGACCTGACCAAAGGGTACTGGCAGGTGCCACTAACGGAGTCCGCCAAGGAGAAAACAGCTTTTGTTACGCCGGAGGGTCTCTTCCACTATGTTGTCTTGCCTTTTGGGTTACATGGCGCTCCGGCCACGTTCCAGAGGTTGATGGACTTAGTGCTGGAACCCCACCAGGCGTATGCATCAGCGTACCTGGATGACATCATTATTTACAGCTCCGATTGGCAGACCCACTTGGAACAGGTACAAGCGGTGGTGGACGCGCTTCGAACAGCCGGATTGACAGCCAATCCCAAGAAATGTGCATTGGGACTCACGGAAGCCCGCTACTTGGGCTACGTGATAGGCCAAGGAGTGATTAAGCCCCAAATTAACAAGGTTGAGGCGATCCAGAAGTGGCCTAGACCCCTGACCACGAAACAGGTTAGGGCCTTCCTGGGTATCGTGGGGTACTACAGGAGGTTTGTAAAGGATTTTGCGGGACTATCAGCCCCCTTGACGGACCTTCTCAAAGGCAAGAAGTCCGTCATGGTGCGGTGGACTCCGCAGGCCGAGGACTCCTTCCGGGCCCTGAAGGGGGTCCTGTGCGGACAGCCCGTTCTGGTCAACCCTGATTTCCGGAAGGAGTTCATAGTACAGACTGACGCCTCGGAGGTCGGCCTGGGGGCAGTGCTGTCTCAGGTGGTTCAGGGGGAGGAACACCCCGTCACCTTCTTGAGTAGGAAGCTCACCCCTCCCGAGCGGAATTATAGCGTAGTGGAGAAGGAGTGCCTGGCGATCAAGTGGGCCTTGGAGTCCCTACGCTATTACCTGCTGGGACGGCAGTTTCGCTTGGTGACGGATCACTCTCCACTGGTCTGGATGAGGTCCGCCAAGGAACGGAATGCCCGGGTTACCCGGTGGTTCCTTTCTCTGCAGAACTTCCGGTTTACGGTTGAACACCGGGCCGGTAGGTTGCAGGGCAACGCCGATGCCTTGTCCCGCGGCCCGTGCTTGATGGCTGGAGTTCAACCCCGCACGCTTGAACTGAGGGGGGGGGTATGTGAGACTGTGACCGGGGTTATCTATGACGGCCGGTATGTCTCGCCCAGGTTGTGCTCACTCCATGATAGAAAGTAAATCCACTATAGGGTTAATGCTGTTTCCCTACAGGCTTAAGGAAGGGTTAAAAGGAAACAGGAACGAGGGCAGGTGTGCCGGGTGTGGGGGAAGTGACCAGAACTTCCTGAGCCCTCTGCTGGAGAGGCACATGTATTTTGTTATGGACTTTTTGTTTGGACATTAAACACCGTGTGCTGTGAACCTTGATGCCTGGATCCCGTGTCTTCTGCTGCGCAGCCGACCGCGCTACCTCACAGAGGGTAAAATCATAGAAAGCGATGTGGGAAAAGCAAATGTTTTAAATACTTTTTTCTCAACTGTGTTCACACAGGAAAAGCATATGCCAGGGGAAATGCAGAGTGATCATGTAAATGCCCCGTTAAGTATGACCTGCCTAACCCAGGAAGAAGTGCAGAACCGACTTAGTAACATTAAAATTGACAAATCACCAGGCCCTGATGGCATTCACCCTCGGGTATTAAGGGAGTTAAGTAATGTGATAGACAGGCCTCTATTCCTTTTATTTAAAGACTCTATAGAAACTGGGTCTGTTCCACTGGATTGGCGGCTAGCAAATGTGGTACCAATATTCAAAAAAGGGTGCAAAAGGGAACCTGGAAACTATAGGGAGGTAAGCTTAACATCTGTTGTGGGTAAAATGTTTGAAGGGTTTTTAAGGGATACTATTATGGAATGTCTCAAAGTTAATAACTGTTTAACTCCATATCAACATGGATTTATGAAGGATCGCTCCTGTCAAACTAACCTGATCAGCTTCTATGAGGATGTAAGCTCTCACATGGACCGAGGAGAATCATTGGATGTCATTTATCTCGACTTCGGTAAAGCATTTGACACTGTCCCACATAAAAGACTGCTAAGTAAAATGAGAAAGCTTGGGCTCGGGGAAAATGTGTGTAGATGGGTAGGTAGCTGGCTTAGTGGTAGAAAACAAAGAGTGGTTATTAATGGTGCATACTCAGATTGGGCCAGGGTTACTAGTGGGGTGCCACAGGGGTCTGTATTGGGCCCCCTACTATTTAATATATTTATTAATGATCTGGTGGATGGTTTACAGAGTAAAATATCAGTATTTGCAGATGATACAAAACTATGTAAGGTAGTTAACACAAAGGAGGACAGTTTGCAACTACAGATGGACTTGAGTAAATTGGAGAATTGGGCTGAAAAATGGCAAATGAGGTTTAACACAGATAAGTGTAAGGTTATGCACATGGGAAGGAGAAACAGATGCTACGATTACTTACTAAATGGGAAACTGCTGGGGAAATCAGACATGGAAAAAGACTTAGGCATCTTAGTGAATAAGAATCTAAATTGGAGTGCCCAGTGTCAGGCAGCAGCCACCAAAGCAAATAGGGTGATGGGATGCATTAGAAGAGGTCTGGGGGCACGAGATGAAAACATCATTCTCCCTCTGTACAAATCACTAGTCAGACCACACTTGGAGTATTGTGTGCAATTTTGGGCGCCGGTGCTGAAGAAAGACATTACTGAACTTGAAAGGGTTCAGAGGCGGGCTACTAAAATAATAAATGGAATGGGTGCATTACAATACACGGAAAGGTTATCAAAATTAGGTCTATTTACTCTAGAAAAGAGAAGACTTAGGGGAGACCTAATAAATATGTACAAATATATCAGAGGGCCATATAGAGATCTCTCCCATGATCTGTTTGTACCAAGGACTATGACAAGAACAAGGGGGCATTCTTTTCGATTGGAGGAAAGAAAATTCCTACATCAGCGTAGAAGAGGGTTCTTCACGGTAAGAGCAGTGAGGCTCTGGAACTCTCTTCCTGAGGAAGTGGTGATGGCCAACTCACTGAATGAATTTAAGAGAGGAATGGATGCATTTCTTGTTAGCAAAAGTATAGAAGGTTATAAATAGCATAATCTTACAGGTAGATAGAAGAGCGACCAAGATTATTAGAGGAATGGGTGGGCTGCAATACCAAGACAGGTTATTAAACTTGGGGTTAGTTAGTTAGGAAAAACAAAGGCTTAGGGGGATCTAATCACAATGTATAAATATATGAGGGGACAGTACAGAGACCTTTCCAAAGATCTCTTTACACCTAGGCCTGCGACTGGAACACGGGGGCATCCGCTACGTCTTGAGGAAAGAATGTTTAATCATAATCACAGATGAGGACTCTTTACTGTACGAGCAGTGAGACTATGGAGCTCTCTGCCGTATGATGTTGTATTGAGGGATTCACAAGTAAAATTTAAGCAGAGCCTGATCGCATTAATTGAAAAATATAATATTACCAGTTATGTATATTGGATTTTATGACAGGGTGTTGATCCAGGGAACTAGTCTGATTGCCGTATGTGGAGTCAGGAAGGAATTTTTTTCCCCATTGGAGCTTATTTGACACATTGGGGTTTTTTTTTGCCTTCCTCTGGATCAACATGTTAGGCTACGGGTTGAACTAGATGGACTTAGAGTCTCCCTTCAACCTTAAAAACTATGAAACTATGAAACTATGAAATATAAATCCATCAAATCTGCAAGGAGTCCACAACAAAAAAAAACAAAAGATCCAGGGGCACCGCCTGGTATTCCGATGCCAGGGGAATTGGGGCAATGGTCCTTATATGAGTTCCTTGAGTCCAACAGGTGAACAACAAAACACAATCCCACGTGGCCGCGGATCTCCAGTCTGTAACAGTCCACACACACAGACCCCAGGATCCAGCCTCAGCTATAGCTCCTAGTCCTTCTCCAGCCCAGCTCCAACTAACTGCTCTAACATGTTCTTCTCTCCTGGGATCAGCCCCTTAGGTGGGCACACCTCCCCCTGGCCATTTGATGCATGAATGGACTTTAGACTGCTGGCTCTGTTCTGTTTACCAAGTTGTAGATTGGAGAAGTCCCATGCTGAGAAGAACAATATATATATGCAACCCCCACCAAATCAATGACAATAGCTACTGCTGAAGCCTGATTGCAATATGATACATGCTGGGGGGAAGGTATGGTCACTTACATCCCAAGACATAGTATTACAGCAAATACAGTGAGAAGGTAAAATACATCATGACAGTAGGGTTAAGGCCCCGTCACACTAAGCAACATCGCTAGCAACATCGCTGCTAACGAACAACTTTTGTGACGTTGCTAGCGATGTTGCTGTGTGTGACATCCAGCAACAACCTGGCCCCTGCTGTGAGGTCGTTGGTTGTTGCTGAATGTCCTGGGCCATTTTTTAGTTGTTGCTGTCCCGCTGTGAAGCACACATCGCTGTGTGTGACAGCGAGACAGCAACAACTAAATGTGCAGGCAGCAGGAGCCGGCTTCTGCGGAGGCTGGTAACCAATGTAAACATTGGGTAACCAAGAAGCCCTGTCCTTGGTTACCCGATATTTACCTTTGTTACCAGTCTCTGCCGCTCTCACTGTCAGTGCCGGCTCCTGCTCTGTGCACATGTAGCTGCAGGACACATCGGGTTAATTAACCCGATGTGTGCTGTAGCTAGGAGAGAAGGGAGCCAGCACTAAGCATTGTGCGCTGCTCCCTGCTCTGTGCACATTTAGCTGCAGCACACATTGGGTAATTAACCCGATGTGTGCTGTAACTAGGAGAGCAGGGAGCCAGCGCTCAGTGTGCGCTGCTCCCTGCTCTCTGCACGTGTAGCTGCGTGCACTGGTAACCAAGGTAAATATCGGGTTGGTTACCCGATATTTACCTTAGTTACCAAGCGCAGCATCTTCCACGCGGCGCTGGGGGCTGGTCACTGGTTGCTGGTGAGCTCACCAGCAACTCGTGTAGCGACGCTCCAGCGATCCCTGCCAGGTCAGGTTGCTGGTGGGATCGCTGGAGCGTCGCAGTGTGACATCTCACCAGCAACCTCCTAGCAACTTACCAGCGATCCTATCGTTGTTGGGATCGCTGGTAAGTTGCTTAGTGTGACTGGACCTTTAGACCATGGGTTAGGAATTAAGTTAAAGCAGGAGTTAGGGTCAGACCAGGAGCTAGAAATAGGGTTAGTCCCGCAGGTAAAGTTAGGTTATCCCAGAATTTAAGGTTTAGGTTAAGCCAGAGGTGACAATTAGGGTTGGGTCCTGGGTTAAGGATAGGGTTAGGGTTAGACCATGGGTTAGGAATAGAGTTAAAACAGGATTTACGGTCAGACCAGGAGCTTGAAATAGGCTTAGTAAAGCAGTTAAAGTTAGGAAATCCCACAATTTAAGGTTTAGGTTTGGGTTACATCAGAGGTGAGAAATAGAGATGAGTCCTGAGTTAAGGCTAGGGTTAGGGTTAGACCATGGGTTAGAAATAGAGTAAAAACAGGAGTTAGTTTAAAACTAGGGGCAAAAAATAGGATTAGTCCAGCAGTTTAACCTTGGTTAAGCCAGAATTTAAGGTTTAGGTTAAGCCAGAGGTGAGGATTAGGGTTGGGTGCTGGGCTAAGGCTAGGGTTAGGGTTAGACCATGGGTTAGGAATAGAGTTAAAACAGGAGTTAGAGTCATACCAGGAGCTAGAAATAGGGTTAGTCCAGCAGTTAAAATTAGGTTAAGCCAGAATTTAATGTTTAGGTTAAGCCAGAGGTGAGGATTAGGGTTGGGTCCTGGGTTAAGGCTAGGGTTAGGGTTACACCCTGGGTTAGGAATAGAGTTAAAGCAGAAGTTAGGGTCAGACCAGGGGCTAGAAATAGGGTTAGTCCAGCACTTAAACATAGGTTAAGCCAGAATTTAAGGTTTAGGTTAACCCAGAGGTGAGGATTAGGGTTGAGTCCTGGGTTAAGGCTAGGGTTAGAGTTACACCATGGGTTAGGAATAGAGTTGAAGCACGAGTTAGGGTTAGACCAGGGGCTAGAAATAGGGTTAGTCCTGCAGTTAAACTTAGGTTAAGCCAGAATTTAAGGTTTAGGTTAAGCCAGAGGTGAGGATTAGGGTTGGGTCCTGGGTTATGGCTACGGTTAGGGTTAGACCATGGGTTAGGAATAGAGTTAAAGCAGGAGTTAGGGTCTGACCAGGAGCTAGAAATATGGTTAGTCCCGCAGTTTAACTTAGGTTAAGCCAGAATTTAAGGTTCAGGTTAAGCCAGAGGTGAGGATTAGGGTTGGGTCCTGGGTTAAGGCTAGGGTTCGGGTTAAACCCTGGGTTAGGCATAGAGTGAAAGCAGGAGTTAGGGTCAGACCAGGGGCTAGAAATATGGTTAGTCCAGCACTTAAACATAGGTTAAGCCAGAATTTAAGGTTTAGGTTAAGCCAGAGGTGAGGATTAGGGTTGAATCCTGGGTTAAGGCTAGGGTTGAGGTTAGACCATTGGTTAGTAATAGAATTAAAACAGGAGTTAGGGTCAGACCATGAGCTAGAAATACAGTTAGTCCCGCAGTTAAAGTTAGGTTATCCCAGAATTTAAGGTTTAGGTTTGGGTTAGGCCAGAGGTGAGGATTAGGGTTGAGTCCAGGGTTAAGGCTAGGGTTAGAGTTACACCATGGGTTAGGAATAGAGTTAAAGCACGAGTTAGGGTCAGACCAGGGGCTAGAAATAGGGTTAGTCCAGCAGTTAAACTTAGGTTAAGCCAGAATTTAAGGTTTAGGTTAACCCAGAGGTGAGGATTAGGGTTGGGTCCTGGGTTAAGGCTAGGGTTGAGGTTAGACCATTGGTTAGTAATAGAGTTAAAACAGGAGTTAGGATCAGACCATGAGCTAGAAATAGGGTTAGTCCAGCAGTTAAAGTTAGGTTATTCCAGAATTTAAGGTTTAGGTTTGGGTTAGGCCAGAGGTGAGGATTAGGGTTGAGTCCTGGGTTAAGGCTAGGGTTAGAGTTACACCATGGGTTAGGAATAGAGTTGAAGCACGAGTTAGGGTTAGACCAGGGGCTAGAAATAGGGTTAGTCCTGCAGTTAAACTTAGGTTAAGCCAGAATTTAAGGTTTAGGTTAAGCCAGAGGTGAGGATTAGGGTTGGGTCCTGGGTTATGGCTACGGTTAGGGTTAGACCATGGGTTAGGAATAGAGTTAAAGCAGGAGTTAGGGTCTGACCAGGAGCTAGAAATATGGTTAGTCCCGCAGTTTAACTTAGGTTAAGCCAGAATTTAAGGTTCAGGTTAAGCCAGAGGTGAGGATTAGGGTTGGGTCCTGGGTTAAGGCTAGGGTTAGGGTTAGACCATGGGTTAGGAATAGAGTTAAAACAGGAATTACGGTCAGACCAGGAGCTAGAAATAGGGTTAGTCCAGCAGTTAAAGTTAGGTTATCCCAGTATTTAAGGTTTAGGTTAAGCCAGAGATGACAATTAGGGTTGGGTCCTTGGGTTAAGGCTAGGGTTAGGGTTAGACCATGGGTTAGGAATAGAGTTAAAACAGGAGTTAGTTTAAAACTAGGGGCTGAAAATAGGATTAGTTCAGCAGTTTAACCTTGGTTAAGCCAGAATTTAAGGTTTAGGTTAAGCCAGGGCTGAGGATTAGGGTTGGGTCCTGGGTTAAGGCTAGGGTTAGGGTTAGACCATGGGTTAGGAGTAGAGTTAAAACAGGAGTTAGGGTCAGACCAGGAGCTAGATATAGGGTTAGTCCAGCAGTTAAAGTTAGGTTAAGTCAGAATTTAAGGTTTAGGTTAAGCCAGAGGTGAGGATTAGGGTTGGGTCCTGGGTTAAGGCTAGGGTTCGGGTTACACCCTGGGTTAGGCATAGAGTGAAAGCAGGAGTTAGGGTCAGACCAGGGGCTAGAAATATGGTTAGTCCAGCACTTAAACTTAGGTTAAGCCAGAATTTAAGGTTTAGGTTAAGCCAGAGGTGAGGATTAGGGTTGGGTCCTGGGTTAAGGCTAGGGTTGAGGTTAGACCATTGGTTAGTAATAGAATTAAAACAGGAGTTAGGGTCAGACCATGAGCTAGAAATACAGTTAGTCCCGCAGTTAAAGTTAGGTTATCCCAGAATTTAAGGTTTAGGTTTGGGTTAGGCCAGAGGTGAGGATTAGGGTTGAGTCCAGGGTTAAGGCTAGGGTTAGAGTTACACCATGGGTTAGGAATAGAGTTAAAGCACGAGTTAGGGTCAGACCAGGGGCTAGAAATAGGGTTAGTCCAGCAGTTAAACTTAGGTTAAGCCAGAATTTAAGTTTTAGGTTAAGCCAGAGGTGAGGATTAGGGTTGGGTCCTGGGTTAAGGCTAGGGTTAGGGTTAGGCCATGGGTTAGGAATAGAGTTAAAGCAGGAGTTCGGGTCAGACCAGGAGCTAGAAATACGGTTAGTCCCGCAGTTAAAGTTAGGTTATCCCAAAATTTAAGGTTTAGTTTTGGGTTAGGCCAGAGGTGAGGATTAGGGATGAGTCCTGGGTTAAGGCTAGGGTTAGGGTTACATCATGGGTTAGGAATAGAGTAAAAACAGGAGTTAGTTTAAAACTAGGGGCTAGAAATAGGGTTAGTCCAGCAGTTTAACCTTGGTTAAGCCAGAATTTAAGGTTCAGGTTAAGCCAGAGGTGAGGATTAGGGTTGGGTCCTGGGTTAAGGCTAGGGTTAGGGTTAGACCATGGGTTAGGAATAGAAATAAAACAGGAGTTAGGGTCAGAGTAGGAGCTGGAAATATGGTTAGTCCAGCAGTTAAAGTTAGGTTATCCCAGTATTTAAGGTTTAGGTTAAGCCAGAGGTGACGATTAGGGTTGGCTCCTGGGTTAAGGCTAGGGTTAGGGTTAGACCATGGGTTAGGAATAGAGTTAAAGCAGAAGTTAGGGTCAGACCAGGAGCTAGAAATAGGGTTAGTCCCGCAGGTAAAGTTAGGTTAACCCAGAATTTAAGGTTTAGGTTTAAGTTAGGCCAGAGGTGAGGATTAGGGTTGGGTCCTGGGTTAAGGCGAGGGATAGGGTTAGACCATGGGTTAGGAATAGAGTTAAAGCAGGAGTTAGGGTCAGACCAGGAGCTAGAAATATGGTTAGTCCCGCAGGTAAAGTTAGGTTATCCCAGAATTTAAGGTTTAGGTTAAGCTAGAAGTGAGGATTAGGGTTGGGTCCTGGGTTAAGGCTAGGGTTGGGGTTAGACCATGGGTTAGTAAGAGAGTTAAAACAGGAGTTATGTTCAGACCAGGAGCTAGAAATAGGGTTAGTCCAGCAGTTAAAGTTAGGTTATCCCAGTATTTAATTAACGTTTAGGTTAAGCCAGAGGTGACGATTAGGGATGGGTCCTGGGTTAAGGCTAGGGTTAGGGTTAGACCATGGGTTAGGAATAGAGTAAAAACAGGAGTTAGTTTAAAACTAGGGGCTAAAAATATAATTAGTCCAGCAGTTTAACCTTGCTTAAGCCAGAATTTAAGGTTTAGGTTAAGCCAGAGGTGAGGATTAGGGTTGCGTCCTGGGTTAAGGCTAGGGTTAGGGTTAGACCATGGGTTAGGAATAGAGATGAGCGAACCTGTCGCGGTTCAGCTCGAGGTCGGTTTGCCGAACGGGGGTCCCGTTCGAGTTCGGCTCGTCGAACGTTCGACGAACCAAACTCGAACCTATAGGCTATAATGGGAGGCAATCACAAACACATAAAAATGCATTATAAATGTACACAAACAGTTAATAAACATTGCCATAACACTTACCGGTCCCCGCGATCCCTTCTGCACTCTGTCTCCTGCCGCTATTCCATCCGATGATCGCTGAATCCTCCCGGTGACCGGCACTGCCAGCAGAGATGCAGGACCTATCGTGACGTCAAAATAGCCATGTGACCAGTCACGTGGCTATTATCTCATTGGCTACAGACTGGTCACATGACTATGACGCGTCATGTAGGACCTGCGAGTGCATCTCTCCGGTACACGGTGCACATATGTGTATCGCCGTGTACCGGCGACATGCTCTAGCACACGGTCGACTCCCCGTTCCGTTAAGGACCGGCTGACACAGCCGGTCATTAACGGAGATCACCGTTGCCATAGCAACGCAGTTAGTGGTGACGTCACCGCTAACCGCGGCTCCGAGAGCACCGTTGCTATGGTAACGAGTCTGTCAGCGTTACCGCTGTTACCGCTGACAGCCAGCACTGATCACTCACAGAGTGAAGGCTGCACGCTGCTTCCCGATTGTAGTGAGGATTGTAGTGAGGATGAGGTTCCCCAGCCCCAAGTGATGAGCTGGTGAACCTCATCCTCACTACAATCGTCACTACTACTACACTAGAAAGAAAGACAGAAGAGCAGGATCGTGGAGGGCTGACAGGGGGTAATAGAGATGGAGTCTCTAATGTGTCTGTGTATTTATTTCTATTAAAGTATTTTTTCTCTGTGTGGTGTTTTTTTTAACCCTTTATTGGAGATTCTTAATGGCCGGGTCAAACGTGCCTGACATTAAGAATCTCTGGCTTAATACTGGCTAGTAAAACAAAGCCAGTATTAACTCATGATTACCCAACAAGCCACCCGGCTCCAGGGCTGTTGGAAGAGTTGGATACAGCGCCAGATGATGGCGCTTCTATGAGAGCGCCATTTTCTGGGACGGCTGCGGACTGAAATCCGCAGCAGAGGCGCCCAGAAACCTCGGGCTAACCTGTGCTGCGGATTCCAATCCCCAGCTGCCTAGTTGTACCCGGCTGGACACAAAAATGGGGCGAAGCCCACGTCATTTGTTTTTTAATTATTTCATGAAATAAGTGAAATAATTAAAAAAAAACGGGCTTCCCTATATTTTTGGTTCCCAGCCGGGTACAAATAGGCAACAGGGGGTTGGAGGCAGCCCGTGGCTGCCTGCTGTACCTGGCTAGCATACAAAAATATGGCGAAGCCTACGTCATTTTTTTGGTGGGCAAAAAAATTCTGCATACAGTCCTGGATGGAGTATGCTGAGCCTTGTAGTTCTGCAGCTGCTGTCTGCTCTTCTCCATACAGACAGACAGCAGCTGCAGAACTACAAGGCTCAGCATACTCCATCCAGGACTGTATGCAGAAGTTTTTTGCCCCCTGAAAAAATTATGTGGGCTTCGCCATATTTTTGTATGCTAGCCAGGTACAGCAGGCAGGTACGGCTGCCCCCAACCCCCAGTTGCCTATTTGTACCCGGCTGGGAACCAAAAATAAAGGGAAGCCCTTTTTTTTTTATTATTTCATGAATTTCATGAAATAATTAGAAAACAAATGACATAGGCTTCGCCCCATTTTTGTGTCCAGCCAGGTACAACTAGGCAGCTGGGGATTGGAATCCGCAGCACAGGTTGGCCTGAGCTTTCTGGGCCCCACTGCTGCGAATTGCAGTCTGCAGCCGCCTCAGAAAATGGCATTTTCATAGAAGCGCCATTTTCTGGTGCTGTATCCAACTCTTCCAGCACCTGCCTGCTATACCTGGCTAGCATACAAAAATATGGCGAAGCTCACGTCCTTTTTTTGTAGTTTTTTGGCAAAAAAAATAAAAAATGCTTCCCTGGATTTTCCATTGCCAGTGAAGGTAACACCAAGCAGTGGGGCTTAGCAGCCAGTAGCTGCTTGGATTACCCTTAGCTAGCAATACAAAAAATGCAGCGGGAGCCCATATATATTTTTTTTAATTATTTATTTAAATAACTAAAAATAAAATGGGCTTCCCTGTATTTTGATTGCTGGACATCACAGTGCTGTAAAAATAAATCTTTAAAAAAATGACGTAGCGCTCCGCGGTATTTTTGATTCTCAGCGCAGATAAAGCAGACAGCTATGGGTTGCCACCCCCATCTGCCTGCCGTTACCTTGGTTGGCAATCAAAATACAGGGAAGCCCATTAATTTTTTCTATTTAAAAAATAGTTACAAGAAAAAATGACATTGGGTCCCCCCATTTTTGATAGCCAGCTAGGGTAAAGCAGACGGCTGTAGCCTGAAAACCACAGCTGGCAACTTTACCGTGGTTGGGGATCCAATGTGGAGGTCCCCTCAGGCTCTTTTTTATAATTATTTTATAAATATTAATAATTACACAATAAAAGTAGGGTCCCCCCCAAATTGGATCATCAGCCAAGGTAAAGCGGACAGCTGTGGTCTGGTATTCTCAGGGTGGGAAGGTCCATAGTTATTGGGCCTTCACAGCCTAAAAATAGCAGGCCGCAGGCACCCCAGACGTGGCGCATCCACTAGATGTGCCAATCCTGGCGCTTCACCCCAGCTCATCCCGTGCCCTGGTGCAGTGGCAAACGGGGTAATAAATCGGGTTGATACTAGCTGTAAAGTCACCTGAAATCAAGCCCAGCAGTTTGTGATGTCATGGCGTCTATTAGATACCCAACATCATAAACTGTCAGTACTAACAAAAAAAAAAATCGACAAAAGAAATTTATTTGAAAAAACAGTCCCCAAAACATTTCCTCTTTCACCAATTTATTGTAAGAAAAAAAATAAAGGGGTCCCACGACGACTCTGGACCGTCTAGAATATGGGGGAGAGACACTCAGGGAACGTATCCCCCATTTTCTAGGAGTGCGGACCCTTCATGTGAGGAGTGTGGGTGCAATGAATGTGCACTCACTCTTCTCGGGTCCACAGCAGCAGAGTCCATGTCGTAATGGTTGCTACCAAAGCTGCAATGCCCTGCTCATGAGGTAAGGGCATGCCTAATCAGGAGAACTACTGTAGAGGAAGCTCTGCTCACTGGTATATAGGTGCTCAGAGGTAATAATAGATAAAATTAGGGAGTAACCTCGGCACTCTAAATCTCCCAGACTAAGTCAGTAAGTCACAATGGATAGTAATGCAAAATCACTCTTTATTGGTCCGTATTAAGAGAAAAAAAATTTCATAAGCATATATGTTTTTGTCCAAAACAAGTTACAAATGACGTTTCGGTCTGAGCCTTCGTCAGATTGGACTTATCTGCATGTAATCATGAATAATGACAATAATCAGTATCACATAAGAGTGAGAGAACAATAACATAAACTCGAACAATGTAGAGGTACAATTGGGATGCAGCAAAAAAATTGCAACACAGCAAGAAATGAAACACATGATACAAATGTCATAATACAGTACAAGGACAATATAGTAATGACAAATATGGGGTCAGAGTAGGCTTAGACAGCTCTGGTACGAAAGAGATGTCAATCATAAAGTAACATGTGCAGTAGGTGTAGAGCTACAGTATGCATGGCAGAGCTAATGGGTAGACCGACCATAGAAAAAGAACGGAGAAAAAGTGGAGAAAAAGTGGAGAAAAAAATGGAGAAAAAGTGGAGAAAAAAATGGATAAAAAGTGGAGAAAAAGTGGAGAAAAAAAGTGGAGAAAAAGTGGAGAAAAAGTGGAGAAAAAAATGGATAAAAAGTGGATAAAAAGTGGATAAAAAGTGGAGAAAAAAATGGAGAAAAAGTGGAGAAAAAGTGGAGAAAAAGTGGAGAAAAAAGTGGAGAAAAAGTGGAGAAAAAATGGAGAAAAAGTGGAGAAAAAGTGGAGAAAAAGTGGAGAAAAAAATGGAGAAAAAGTGGAGAAAAAGTGGAGAAAAAGTGGAAAAAAAGTGGAGAAAAAATGGAGAAAAAGTGGAAAAAAAGTGAAGAAAAAGTGGAGAAAAAGTGGAGAAAAAATGGAGAAAAAGTGGAGAAAAAATGGAGAAAAAGTGGAGAAAAAGTGGAGAAAAAGTGGAGAAAAAAATGAATAAAAAGTGGAGAAAAAGTGGAGAAAAAATGGATAAAAAGTGGAGAAAAGTGAAGAAAAAGTGGAGAAAAAGTGGAGAAAAAATGGAGAAAAAAATGTAGAAAAAATGGAAAAAAAATGTAGAAAAAGTGGAGAAAAAGTGGAGAAAAAAATGGATAAAAAGTGGAGAAACAGTGGAGAAAAAGTGGTGAAAAAGTGGAGAAAAAATGGAGAAAAAGTGGAGAAAAAGTGGAGAAAAAAATGGATAAAAAGTGGAGAAAAAAAGTGGAGAAAAAGTGGAGAAAAAGTGGAGAAAAAATGGAGAAAAAGTGGAGAAACAAAAAGGATAAAAAGTGGATAAAAAGTGGATAAAAAGTGGATAAAAAGTGAAGAAAAAGTGGAGAAAAAATGGAGAAAGAGTGGAGAAAAAGTGGAGAAAAAAAGTGGAGAAAAAGTGGAGAAAAAGGGGAGAAAAAGTGGAGAAAAAAAATGGATAAAAAGTGGATAAAAAGTGGAGAAAAAAATGGAGAAAAAGTGGAGAAAAAGTGAAGAAAAAGTGGAGAAAAAGAGGAGAAAAAATGGAGAAAAGGTGGAGAAAAAGTGGAGAAAAAAATGGAGAAAAAGTGGACAAAAAAATGGAGAAAAAGTGGAGAAAAAGTGGAGAAAAAGTGGAGAAAAAGTAGAGAAAAAAATGGAGGAAAAGTGGAGAAAAAGTGGAGAAAAAGTGTAGAAAAACTGGAGAAAACATGAAGAAAAAGTGGTGAAAAAGTGGAGAAAAAGTGGAGAAAAAGTGAAGAAAAAGTGTAGAAAAAGTGGAGAAAAAATGGAGAAAAAGTGGAGAAAAAGTGGAGAAAAAAAAGGATAAACAGTGGAGAAAAAGTGGAGAAAAAGTGGAGAAAAAGTGGAGAAAAAATGGATAAACAGTGGAGAAAAAGTGAAGAAAAAGTGGAGAAAAAGTGGAGAAAAAATGGAGAAAAAAATGTAGAAAAAGTGGAGAAAAAATGTAGAAAAAGTGGAGAAAAAGTGGAGAAAAAGTGGAGAAGAAGTGGAGAAAAAGTGGAGAAAAAAATGGAGAAAAAGTGGAGAAACAAAAAGGATAAAAAGTGGATAAAAAGTGGATAAAAAGTGGATAAAAAGTGAAGAAAAAGTGGAGAAAAAATGGAGAAAGAGTGGAGAAAAAGTGGAAAAAAAAAGTGGAGAAAAAGTGGAGAAAAAGGGGAGAAAAAGTGGAGAAAAAAATGGATAAAAAGTGGATAAAAAGTGGAGAAAAAAATGGAGAAAAAGTGGAGAAAAAGTGAAGAAAAAGTGGAGAAAAAGAGGAGAAAAAATGGAGAAAAGGTGGAGAAAAAGTGGAGAAAAAAATGGAGAAAAAGTGGACAAAAAAATGGAGAAAAAGTGGAGAAAAAGTGAAGAAAAAGTGGAGAAAAAGTGGAGAAAAAAATGGAGAAAAAAATGTAGAAAAAGTGGAGAAAAAATGTAGAAAAAGTGGAGAAAAAGTGGAGAAAAAGTGGAGAAGAAGTGGAGAAAAAGTGGAGAAAAAAATGGAGAAAAAGTGGAGAAACAAAAAGGATAAAAAGTGGATAAAAAGTGGATAAAAAGTAGATAAAAAGTGAAGAAAAAGTGGAGAAAAAATGGAGAAAGAGTGGAGAAAAAGTGGAGAAAAAAAGTGGAGAAAAAGTGGAGAAAAAGGGGAGAAAAAGTGGAGAAAAAAATGGATAAAAAGTGGATAAAAAGTGGAGAAAAAAATGGAGAAAAAGTGGAGAAAAAGTGAAGAAAAAGTGGAGAAAAAGAGGAGAAAAAATGGAGAAAAGGTGGAGAAAAAGTGGAGAAAAAAATGGAGAAAAAGTGGACAAAAAAATGGAGAAAAAGTGGAGAAAAAGTGGAGAAAAAGTGGAGAAAAAGTAGAGAAAAAAATGGAGAAAAAGTGGAGAAAAAGTGGAGAAAAAGTGTAGAAAAACTGGAGAAAACATGAAGAAAAAGTGGTGAAAAAGTGGAGAAAAAGTGGAGAAAAAGTGAAGAAAAAGTGTAGAAAAAGTGGAGAAAAAATGGAGAAAAAGTGGAGAAAAAGTGGAGAAAAAAAAGGATAAACAGTGGAGAAAAAGTGGAGAAAAAGTGGAGAAAAAGTGGAGAAAAAATGGATAAACAGTGGAGAAAAAGTGAAGAAAAAGTGGAGAAAAAGTGGAGAAAAAATGGAGAAAAAAATGTAGAAAAAGTGGAGAAAAAATGTAGAAAAAGTGGAGAAAAAGTGGAGAAAAAGTGGAGAAGAAGTGGAGAAAAAGTGGAGAAAAAAATGGATAAAAAGTGGAGAAAAAGTGGAGAAAAAGTGGAGAACAAAATGGAGAAAAAGTGGAGAAAAAGTGGAGAAAAAGTGGAGAAAAAGTGGAGAAAAAATGGAGAAAAAGTGGAGAAAAAAAGTGGAAAAAAGTGGAGAAAAAGTGGAGAAAAAGTGGAGAAAAAGTGGAGAAAAAAATGGATAAAAAGTGGATAAAAAGTGGAGAAAAAGTGGAGAAAAAGTGGAGAAAAAAGTGGAGAAAAAGTGGAGAAAAAGTGGAGAAAAAATGGAGAAAAAGTGGAGAAAAAATGGAGAAAAAGTTGAGAAAAAGTGGAGAAAAAGTGGAAAAAAAATGGAGAACAAGTGGAGAAAAAGTGGAGAAAAAGTGGAGGAAAAAGTGAAGAAAAAAATGGAGAAAAAGTGGAGAAAAAGTGGAGAAAAAGTGGAGAAAATAATGGAGAAAAAGTGGAGAAAAAGTGGAGAAAAAGTGGAGAAAAAGTGGAGAAAAAATGGAGGAAAAAATGGAGAAAAAAATGGAGACAAAGTGGAGAAAAAGTGGATAAAAAGTGGAGAAAAAGTGGAGAAAAAATGGATAAAAAGTGGAGAAAAAGTGAAGAAAAAGTGGAGAAAAAGTGGAGAAAAAATGGAGAAAAAAATGTAGAAAAAGTGGAGAAAAAATGCAGAAAAAGTGGAGAAAAAATGGAGAAAAAATGGAGAAAAAGTGGAAAAAAAGTGGAGAAAAAGTGAAGAAAAAGTGGAGAAAAAGTGGAGAAAAAATGGAGAAATAAATGGAGAAAAAGTGGAGAAAAAGTGGAGAAAAAGTGGAGAAAAAAGTGGAGAAAAAGTGGAGAAAAAGTGGAGAAAAAGTGGAGAATAAGTGGAGAAAAAAATGGAGAAAAAGTGGAGAAAAAGTGGAGAATAAATGGAGAAAAAATGGAGAATAAGTGGAGAAAAAATGGAGGAAAAAGTGGAGAAAAAGTGGAGAAAAAAATGGAGAAAAGGTGGAGAAAAAGTGGAGAAAAAGTGGAGAAAAAGGGGAGAAAAAATGGAGAATAAGTGGAGAAAAAATGGAGAAAAAAATGGAGAAAAAGTGGAGTAAAAGTGGAGAAAAAGTGGAGAAAAAGTGGAGAAAAAAATGGAGAAAAAGTGGAGAAAAAGTGGAGAAAAAGTGGAGAATAAGTGGAGAAAAAATGGAGAATAAGTGGAGAAAAAAAAGGGAAAAAAATGGAGAAAAAGTGGAGAAAAAGTGGAGAAAAAATGGAGAAAAAAATGGAGAAAAAGTGGAGAAAAAATGTAGAAAAAGTGGAGAAAAAATGGAGAAAAAGTGGAGAAAAAGTGGAGCACCCTTTGGTGCCTTTCATGTGGCACTAAGGGGTGCTTAGCTTTGTATTTAGCAAAAAAAATGAAAAAAAAAATGACGTAGGGTTCCCCCTAGTTTTGTAGCCAGCTAGGGTAAAGCAGACGGCTGCAGCCTGCAGACCACAGCTGCCAACCTCACCTTGGCTGGTAATCCAAAACTGAGGGCACCCCACGCTGTTATTTTAAATTAAATAAATAATTAAAAAAAAAACACGTAGGGGTCCCCCAAAATTGGATCACCAGCCAAGGTAAAGCAGACAGCTGGGGCCTGATATTCTCAGACTAGGGAGGTCCATGGTTATTGGACTCTCCCCAGCCTAAGAATAGCAGGCCGCAGCCGCCCCAGAAGTGGCGCATCCATTAGATGCGCCAATCCTGGTGCTTCGCCCCAGCTCATCCCGCGCCCTGGTGTGGTGGCAAACGGGGTAATATATGGGGTTAATACCAGATGTGTAATGTCACCTGGCATCAAGCCCTGGGGTTGGTGAGGTCAGGCATCTATCAGATACCCGACATCACCAACCCAGTCAGTAATAAAAAAAAATAGACGACAAACACATTTTTATATGAAAAAACACTCCCCAAAACATTCCCTCTTTAACCAATTTATTAGAATGAAAAACAAATCCAGGTCTGCTGTAATCCAAGGGGTTGCCATGACGATCCACACTGTCCCAGTCAATGAAGAGCAGGATGTTCCCCATTGGCTGGGAGAGCAGTGCAGTGACCTGAGCTAACATCAATGGGTCAGCCCAGGTCACTGCAGGGGATGACAAGTGCTGCTGTCAGCGAGGTACATTACCTGCGCTGATCTCCAGCACACTGACAGCCCCTGTCACTGAGTTCAATGACCGCCGCCTTCACAGCCAAGTATCGCGAGAGGCCCGTGACGTCACCGCTAGTCAGTCTCGGGTCGTAAGCGAGAGAAGGTGATGTGACAAGCGGCGGCCAAGGAGGACATTGACAGCGCTGAGGTCGGGATGGCGCGACTTCATCACCGCAGGTAAGCCGAGCGGGACCATGTGTGTGTGTGTGTGTGTGAGTGTGTGTGTACGGTGTGTGTGTACATGCCGCGGGCAAGAGAGGGCGGAGCAAGCTGAGCGGGGAAGTGTCGGCTTCCTGCACGTAACTAGGATAAACATCGGGTTACTAACCAAAGCGCTTTGGTTTGATACCCGATGTTTATCTTGGTTACCAGCTTGTGGCAGGCTGCCAGTGATGGCTCCTGCACACTGTAGCTGTAAAAAGCCCTGCTTTTTGCTGCTAGAACCGTTCTCGAACGTATCTAGAACTATCGAGCTTTTGCAAAAAGCTCGAGTTCTAGTTCATAGTTACATAGTTACATAGTTACTTAGGTTGAAAAAAGACCTAGGTCCATCTAGTCCAAGCTTCCTCCACCAGTTCTACATTTAGTCACTAAGTCATTTATAACCAACAATGTTTTGTGTACTGAGGAAATCATCCAGCCCTTTTTTAAAAGCTGTTATAGTATCTGCCATTACGACCTCTTGTGGTAGTGTATTCCACAGTCTGACCGCTCTAACTGTAAAGAACCCTTTCCTATTTAGGTGTCGTAATCGCTTTTCTTCCACTCGCAGTGAGTGCCCCCTGGTCCTTAGTACTGTCTTTGGAAGAAATATGTCATGTGCCAGTCCTTTATATTGACCACACATGTATTTATACATATAAATGAGATCTCCTCTAAGACGTCTTTTTTCTAAGCTAAACATATCTAACTTTTTCAACCTGTCATCATATGGGAGGCCTTCTATTCCTTGTAATAGTCTAGTTGCCCGCCTTTGAACTGACTCTAACTTCTGAATGTCCTTTTTAAAATGTGGAGCCCAAAACTGGATCCCGTATTCCAGATGTGGCCTTACAAGTGATTTATAGAGGGGTAACAATACGATCTCGAACAGCCCCCAAAATCACTCGAGCCTAGAACTGGAGAACCTCGAACCTCGAACCGCGCTCAACTCTAGTTAGGAAAAGAGTTAAAACAGGAGTTAGGGTCAGACCAGGAGCTAGAAATAGGGTTAGTCCAGCAGTTAAAGTTAGGTTAAGCCAGAATTTAAGGTTTAGGTTAAGACAGAAGTGAGGATTAGGGTTGGGTCCTGGGTTAAGGCTAGAGTTAGGGTTACACCCTGGATTAGGAATAGAGTTTAAACAGGAGTTAGGGTCAGACCAGGGGCTAGAAATAGGGTTTTCCTCACTTAAACTTAGGTTAAGCCAGAATTTAAGGTTTAGGTTAAGCCAGAGTTGAGGATTAGGGTTGGGTCCTGGGTTAAGGCTAGGGTTGAGGTTAGACCATTGGTTAGTAATAGAGTTAAAACAGGAGTTAGGGTCAGACCATGAGATAGAAATAGGGTTAGTCCAGCAGTTAAAGTTAGGTTATCCCAGAATTTAAGGTTTAGGTTTGGGTTAGGCCAGAGGTGACGATTAGTGTTGGGTCCTGAGTTAAGGCTAGGGTTAGGGTTAGACCATGGGTTAGGAATAGAGTAAAAACAGGAGTTAGTTTAAAACTAGGGGCAAAAAATAGTATTAGTCCAGCAGTTTAACCTTGGTTAAGCCAGAATTTAAGGTTTAGGTTAAGCCAGAGGTGAGGATTAGGGTTGGGTGCTGGGCTAAGGCTAGGGTTAGGGTTAGACCATGGGTTAGGAATAGAGTTAAAACAGGAGTTAGGGTCATACCAGGAGCTAGAAATAGGGTTAGTCCAGCAGTTAAAGTTAGGTTAAGCCAGAATTTAAGGTTTAGGTTAAGCCAGAGGTGAGGATTAGAGTTGGGTCCTGGGTTAAGGCTAGGGTTAGGGTTACACCCTGGGTTAGGAATAGAGTTAAAGCAGGAGTTAGGGTCAGACCAGGGGCTAAAAAAAGGGTTAGTCCAGCACTTAAACTTAGGTTAAGCCAGAATTTAAGGTTTAGGTTAAGCCAGAGGTGACAATTAGAGTTGGGTCCTGGGTTAAAGTTAGGGTTAGTGTTAGACCATGGGTTAGGAATAGAGTTAAGAAAGGAGTTACGGTCAGACCAGGTGCTAGAAATAGGCTTAGTCCAGCAGTTAAAGGTAGTCATTCCACAATTTAAGGTTTAGGTTTGGGTTAGGTCAGAGGTGAGAATTAGAGATGAGTCCTGGGTTAAGGCTAGGGTTAGGGTTAGACCATGGGTTAGGAATAGAGTAAAAAAAGGAGTTAGTTTAAAACTAGGGGCTAAAAATAGGATTAGTCCAGCAGTTTAACCTTGGTTAAGCCAGAATTTAAGGTTTAGGTTAAGCCAGAGGTGAGGATTAGGGTTGGGTCCTGGGTTAAGGCTAGGGTTAGGGTTAGAGTATTGGTTAGGAATAGAGTAAAAACAGGAGTTAGGGAAAGACCAGGAGCTAGAAATAGGGTTAGTCCAGCAGTTAAACTTAGGTTAAGCCAGAATTTAAGGTTTACGTTAAGCCAGAGGTGAGGATTAGGGTTGGGTCCTGGGTTAAGGTTAAGGCTAGGGTTAGGGTTACACCCTGGGTTAGGAATAGAGTTAAAGCAAGAGGTAGGGTCAGACCAGGGGCTAGAAATAGGGTTAGTCCAGCAGTTAAACTTAGGTTAAGCCAGAATTTAAGGTTTAGGTTAAGTCAGAGGTGAGGATTAGGGTTGGGTCCTGGGTTAAGGCTAGGGTTGAAGTTAGACCATTGTTTAGTAATAGAGTTAAAATAGGAGATAGGGTCAGACCACGAGCTAGAAATAGGGTTAGTCCAGCAGTTAAAGTTAGGTTATCCCAGTATTTAAGGTTTAGGTTAAGCCAGAGGTGAGGATTAGGGTTGGGTCCTGGGTTAAGGCTAGGGTTAGGGTTAGAACATGGGTTAGGAATAGAGTAAAAACAGGAGTTAGGGTCAGACCAGGAGCTAGAAATAGGGTTAGTCCAGCAGTTAAACTTAGGTAAAGCCAGAATTTAAGGTTAAGGTTAAGCCAGAGGTGAGAAATAGGGTTGAGTCCTGGGTTAAGGCTAGGGTTAGGGTTAGAGTATTGGTTAGGAATAGAGTAAAAACAGGAGTTAGTTTAAAACTAGGGGCTAGAAATTGGGTTAGTCCAGCAGTGTAACCTAGGTAAGCCAGAATTTAAGGTTTAGGTTAAGCCAGAGGTGAGGATTAGGGTTGGGTCCTGGGATAAGGCTAGGGTTAGGGTTACACCATGGGTTAGGAATAGAGTTAAAACAGGAGTTAGGGTCAGACCAGGAGCTAGAAATAGGGTTAGTCCAGCAGTTAAACGTAGGTTAAGCCAGAATTTAAGGTTAAGGTTAAGCCAGAGGTGAGAAATAGGGTTGAGTCCTGGGTTAAGGCTAGGGTTAGGGTTAGAGTATTGGTTAGGAATAGAGTAAAAACAGGAGTTAGTTTAAAACTAGGGGCTAGAAATTGGGTTAGTTCAGCAGTTTAACCTAGGTTAAGCGAGAATTTAAGGTTTAGATTAAGCCAGAGGTGAGGATTAGAGTTGGGTCCTGGGTTAAGGCTAGGGTTAGGGTTAGACCATGGGTTAGGAATAGAGTAAAAACAGGAGTTAGTTTAAAACTAGGGGCTAGAAATAGGATTAGTCCAGCAGCTTAACCTAGGTTAATCCAAAATTTAAGGTTTAGGTTAAGCAAGAGATGAGGATTAGCGTTGAGTCCTGGGTTAAGGCTAGGGTTAGGGTTAGACCATGGGTTAGTATTAGAGTTAAAACAGGAGTTAGGGTCAGACCAAGAGCTAGAAATAGGGTTAGTCCAGCAGTTTAAGTTAGGTTATCCCAAAATTTAAGGTTTAGGTTTGGGTTAGGCCAGAGGTGAGGGCTAGGGATGAGTCCTGGGTTAAGGCTAGGGATAGGGTTACATAAAGGGTTAGGAATAGAGTAAAAACAGGAGTTAATTTATAACTAGGGGCTAGAAATAGGGTTAGTCCAGAAGTTTAACCTAGGTTAAGACAGAATTTAAGGTTGAGGTTAAGCCAGAGGTGAGGATTAGGGTTGTGTCCTGGGTTAATGTTAGGGTTAGGGTTACACCATGGGTTAGGAATAGAGTTACAGCAGGAGTTAGGGTCATACCAGGTGCTAGAAATCGGGTTAGTCAAGCAGTTAATCTTAGAATAAGACAGAATTTAAGGTTTAGGTTAAGCCAGAGGTGATAATTAGGGTGAAGTCCTGGGTTAAGGCTAGGGTTAGGGTTACACCATGGGTTAGTAATAGAGTTAAAACAGGAGTTAGGGTCAGACCACGAGCTAGAAATAGGGTTAGTCCAGCAGTTAAAGTTAGGTTATCCCAGAATTTAAGGTTTAGGTTTGGGTTAGGCCAGAGGTGAGGATTAGGGTTGAGTCCTGGGTTATGGCTAGGGTTAGGGTTAGACTATGGGGTAGGAATAGAGTTAAAAAAGGAGTTAGTGTCAGACCAGGAGCTAGAAATAGGGTTAGTCCCGCAGATAAAGTTTGGTTATCCCACAATTTAAGGTTTAGGTTTGGGTTAGTCCAGAGGTGAGGATTAGGGATGAGTCCTGGGTTAAGGCTAAGGTTAGGGTTACACCATGTGTTAGGAATAGAGTAAAAACAGAAGTTATTTTAAAACTAGGGGCTAGAAATAGGGTTAGTCCAGCAGTTTAACCTAGGTTAAACCAAAATTTAAGGTTTAGGTTAAGACAGAGGTGAGGATTAGGGTTGGGTCCTGGGTTAAGGCTAGGTTTAGGGTTGATCCATGGGTTAGGAATTGAGTTAAAACAGGAGTTAGAGTCAGACCAGGAGCTAGTAATAGGGTTAGTCAAGCAGTTAAAGTTAGATTATCCCAGTATTTAAGGTTTAGGTTAAGTCAGAGGTGAGGATTAGGGTTGGGTCCTGGGTTAAGGCTAGGGTTTGGGTTGGACCATGGGTTAGGAATAGAGTTAAAACAATATTTAGGGTCAGACCAGGAGCTAGAAATAGGGTTAGTGCAGCAGTTAAACTTAGGTTATCCCAGTATTTAAGGTTTAGGTTAAGTCAGAGGTGAGGATTAGGGTTGGGTCCTGGGTTAAGGCTAGGGTTAGGGTTGGACCATGGGTTAGGAATAGAGTTAAAACAGAAGTTAGGGTCAGACCAAAGGCTAGAATTAGGGTTTGCACAGCAGTTAATCTTAGGTTAAGCCAGAGGTGAGGATTGGGTTGAATGTTGTGTTAAGGCTAAGGTTAGGGTTGGACAATGGGTTGGGCTGCAGTGTGTACATCGCCCTGGCCAAAAACTGATGCTCTAGCAGGATACAGCTAAACCCCCACTAAGTGGAGACATCACAGGTGCAGGAGAAGCACATCACACACACACCTTCATGGAATGGAGGGGAGGTGACTGCTAGATGATAAAACTGCACACAAGTGGCTTGCATAGAGCGCTGTTCACATGCAGATGACACAGTCACAAACCCGCAGCCTATTAGGTAACGCCCTTCTATTAGATCAGGCGGGCTGCCAAGCCGTACTCCACTGTATATCATGCACGGACAGACACTCTACAATGCAAGGCCCAACAGAAAGGGGCCTGGCTGTATCCTGTACAAACAAAAAAATATGAGGTTTTTGTTGGTATTTATGGCCATAAAACGTAAGCCTACACCCTCGTCAAGGGACCTCATGTCTGTAGGTCCCTACACTAAATATAAAAAAAGCAACAATAAGAGGATAATGTCCTCCAAAAATCAAGTATTACTCACAGCAAGTTGGGCTGCAGTGTGTACATCGCCCTGGCCAAAAACTGATGCTCTAGCAGGATACAGCTAAACCCCCACTAAGTGGAGACATCACAGGTGCAGGAGAAGCACATCACACACACACCTTCATGGAATGGAGGGGAGGTGACTGCTAGATGATAAAACTGCACACAAGTGGCTTGCATAGAGCGCTGTTCACATGCAGATGACACAGTCACAAACCCGCAGCCTATTAGGTAACGCCCTTCTATTAGATCAGGCGGGCTGCCAAGCCGTACTCCACTGTATATCATGCACGGACAGACACTCTACAATGCAAGGCCCAACAGAAAGGGGCCTGGCTGTATCCTGTACAAACAAAAAAATATGAGGTTTTTGTTGGTATTTATGGCCATAAAACGTAAGCCTACACCCTCGTCAAGGGACCTCATGTCTGTAGGTCCCTACACTAAATATAAAAAAAGCAACAATAAGAGGATAATGTCCTCCAAAAATCAAGTATTACTCACAGCAAGTTGGGCTGCAGTGTGTACATCGCCCTGGCCAAAAACTGATGCTCTAGCAGGATACAGCTAAACCCCCACTAAGTGGAGACATCACAGGTGCAGGAGAAGCACATCACACACACACCTTCATGGAATGGAGGGGAGGTGACTGCTAGATGATAAAACTGCACACAAGTGGCTTGCATAGAGCGCTGTTCACATGCAGATGACACAGTCACAAACCCGCAGCCTATTAGGTAACGCCCTTCTATTAGATCAGGCGGGCTGCCAAGCCGTACTCCACTGTATATCATGCACGGACAGACACTCTACAATGCAAGGCCCAACAGAAAGGGGCCTGGCTGTATCCTGTACAAACAAAAAAATATGAGGTTTTTGTTGGTATTTATGGCCATAAACCGTAAGCCTACACCCTCCTCTTATTGTTGCTTTTTTTATATTTAGTGTAGGGACCTACAGACATGAGGTCCCTTGACGAGGGTGTAGGCTTACGTTTTATGGCCATAAATACCAACAAAAACCTCATATTTTTTTGTTTGTACAGGATACAGCCAGGCCCCTTTCTGTTGGGCCTTGCATTGTAGAGTGTCTGTCCGTGCATGATATACAGTGGAGTACGGCTTGGCAGCCCGCCTGATCTAATAGAAGGGCGTTACCTAATAGGCTGCGGGTTTGTGACTGTGTCATCTGCATGTGAACAGCGCTCTATGCAAGCCACTTGTGTGCAGTTTTATCATCTAGCAGTCACCTCCCCTCCATTCCATGAAGGTGTGTGTGTGATGTGCTTCTCCTGCACCTGTGATGTCTCCACTTAGTGGGGGTTTAGCTGTATCCTGCTAGAGCATCAGTTTTTGGCCAGGGCGATGTACACACTGCAGCCCAACTTGCTGTGAGTAATACTTGATTTTTGGAGGACATTATCCTCTTATTGTTGCTTTTTTTATATTTAGTGTAGGGACCTACAGACATGAGGTCCCTTGACGAGGGTGTAGGCTTACGTTTTATGGCCATAAATACCAACAAAAACCTCATATTTTTTTGTTTGTACAGGATACAGCCAGGCCCCTTTCTGTTGGGCCTTGCATTGTAGAGTGTCTGTCCGTGCATGATATACAGTGGAGTACGGCTTGGCAGCCCGCCTGATCTAATAGAAGGGCGTTACCTAATAGGCTGCGGGTTTGTGACTGTGTCATCTGCATGTGAACAGCGCTCTATGCAAGCCACTTGTGTGCAGTTTTATCATCTAGCAGTCACCTCCCCTCCATTCCATGAAGGTGTGTGTGTGATGTGCTTCTCCTGCACCTGTGATGTCTCCACTTAGTGGGGGTTTAGCTGTATCCTGCTAGAGCATCAGTTTTTGGCCAGGGCGATGTACACACTGCAGCCCAACTTGCTGTGAGTAATACTTGATTTTTGGAGGACATTATCCTCTTATTGTTGCTTTTTTTATATTTAGTGTAGGGACCTACAGACATGAGGTCCCTTGACGAGGGTGTAGGCTTACGTTTTATGGCCATAAATACCAACAAAAACCTCATATTTTTTTGTTTGTACAGGATACAGCCAGGCCCCTTTCTGTTGGGCCTTGCATTGTAGAGTGTCTGTCCGTGCATGATATACAGTGGAGTACGGCTTGGCAGCCCGCCTGATCTAATAGAAGGGCGTTAGCTAATAGGCTGCGGGTTTGTGACTGTGTCATCTGCATGTGAACAGCGCTCTATGCAAGCCACTTGTGTGCAGTTTTATCATCTAGCAGTCACCTCCCCTCCATTCCATGAAGGTGTGTGTGTGATGTGCTTCTCCTGCACCTGTGATGTCTCCACTTAGTGGGGGTTTAGCTGTATCCTGCTAGAGCATCAGTTTTTGGCCAGGGCGATGTACACACTGCAGCCCAACTTGCTGTGAGTAATACTTGATTTTTGGAGGACATTATCCTCTTATTGTTGTTTTTTTATATTTAGTGTAGGGACCTACAGACATGAGGTCCCTTGACGAGGGTGTAGGCTTACGTTTTATGGCCATAAATACCAACAAAAACCTCATATTTTTTTGTTTGTACAGGATACAGCCAGGCCCCTTTCTGTTGGGCCTTGCATTGTAGAGTGTCTGTCCGTGCATGATATACAGTGGAGTACGGCTTGGCAGCCCGCCTGATCTAATAGAAGGGCGTTACCTAATAGGCTGCGGGTTTGTGACTGTGTCATCTGCATGTGAACAGCGCTCTATGCAAGCCACTTGTGTGCAGTTTTATCATCTAGCAGTCACCTCCCCTCCATTCCATGAAGGTGTGTGTGTGATGTGCTTCTCCTGCACCTGTGATGTCTCCACTTAGTGGGGGTTTAGCTGTATCCTGCTAGAGCATCAGTTTTTGGCCAGGGCGATGTACACACTGCAGCCCAACTTGCTGTGAGTAATACTTGATTTTTGGAGGACATTATCCTCTTATTGTTGCTTTTTTTATATTTAGTGTAGGGACCTACAGACATGAGGTCCCTTGACGAGGGTGTAGGCTTACGTTTTATGGCCATAAATACCAACAAAAACCTCATATTTTTTTGTTTGTACAGGATACAGCCAGGCCCCTTTCTGTTGGGCCTTGCATTGTAGAGTGTCTGTCCGTGCATGATATACAGTGGAGTACGGCTTGGCAGCCCGCCTGATCTAATAGAAGGGCGTTACCTAATAGGCTGCGGGTTTGTGACTGTGTCATCTGCATGTGAACAGCGCTCTATGCAAGCCACTTGTGTGCAGTTTTATCATCTAGCAGTCACCTCCCCTCCATTCCATGAAGGTGTGTGTGTGATGTGCTTCTCCTGCACCTGTGATGTCTCCACTTAGTGGGGGTTTAGCTGTATCCTGCTAGAGCATCAGTTTTTGGCCAGGGCGATGTACACACTGCAGCCCAACTTGCTGTGAGTAATACTTGATTTTTGGAGGACATTATCCTCTTATTGTTGCTTTTTTATATTTAGTGTAGGGACCTACAGACATGAGGTCCCTTGACGAGGGTGTAGGCTTACGTTTTATGGCCATAAATACCAACAAAAACCTCATATTTTTTTGTTTGTACAGGATACAGCCAGGCCCCTTTCTGTTGGGCCTTGCATTGTAGAGTGTCTGTCCGTGCATGATATACAGTGGAGTACGGCTTGGCAGCCCGCCTGATCTAATAGAAGGGCGTTACCTAATAGGCTGCGGGTTTGTGACTGTGTCATCTGCATGTGAACAGCGCTCTATGCAAGCCACTTGTGTGCAGTTTTATCATCTAGCAGTCACCTCCCCTCCATTCCATGAAGGTGTGTGTGTGATGTGCTTCTCCTGCACCTGTGATGTCTCCACTTAGTGGGGGTTTAGCTGTATCCTGCTAGAGCATCAGTTTTTGGCCAGGGCGATGTACACACTGCAGCCCAACTTGCTGTGAGTAATACTTGATTTTTGGAGGACATTATCCTCTTATTGTTGCTTTTTTTATATTTAGTGTAGGGACCTACAGACATGAGGTCCCTTGACGAGGGTGTAGGCTTACGTTTTATGGCCATAAATACCAACAAAAACCTCATATTTTTTTGTTTGTACAGGATACAGCCAGGCCCCTTTCTGTTGGGCCTTGCATTGTAGAGTGTCTGTCCGTGCATGATATACAGTGGAGTACGGCTTGGCAGCCCGCCTGATCTAATAGAAGGGCGTTACCTAATAGGCTGCGGGTTTGTGACTGTGTCATCTGCATGTGAACAGCGCTCTATGCAAGCCACTTGTGTGCAGTTTTATCATCTAGCAGTCACCTCCCCTCCATTCCATGAAGGTGTGTGTGTGATGTGCTTCTCCTGCACCTGTGATGTCTCCACTTAGTGGGGGTTTAGCTGTATCCTGCTAGAGCATCAGTTTTTGGCCAGGGCGATGTACACACTGCAGCCCAACTTGCTGTGAGTAATACTTGATTTTTGGAGGACATTATCCTCTTATTGTTGCTTTTTTTATATGGTTGGACAATGGGTTAGCTGTAGAGTTAAAACAGGAGTTAGGATCAGAACACTAGCTAGAAATAGGGTTAGTCCAGCAGTTAAAGTTAGGTTATCCCAGAATTTAAGGTTTAGGTTTGGGTTAGGCCAGAGGTGAGGATTAGGGATGAGTCCTGGGTTAAGGCTAGGGTTAGGGTTACGCCATGGGTTAGGAATAGAGTAAAAACAGGAGTTAGTTTAAAACTAGGGGCTACAAATAGGGTTAGTCCAGCAGTTTAACCTAGGTTAAGACATAATTTAAGGTTGAGGTTAAGGCAGAGGTGAGGATTAGGGTTGGGTCCTGGGTTAAGGCTAGGGTTAGGGTTACACCATGGGTTAGGAATAGAGTTAAAGCAGGAGTTAGGGTCATACCAGGTGCTAGAAATCGGGTTAGTCTAGCAGTTAAACTTAGAATAAGCCAGAATTTAAGGTTTAGGTTAAGCCAGAGGTGAGAATTAGGGTTAAGTTCTGGGTTAAGGCTAGGGTAGGGTTACACCATGGGTTAGTAGTAGAGTTAAAACAGGAGTTAGGGTCATACCACGAGCTAGAAATAGGGTTAGTCCAGCAGTTAAAGTTAGGTTATCCCACAGTTTAAGGTTTAGGTTTGGGTTTGTCCAGAGGTGAGGATTACGGATGAGTCCTGATTTAAGGCTAGGGTTAAGGTTACACCATGGGTTAAGAATAGAGTAAAAACAGAAGTTATTTTAAAACTAGGGGCTAGAAATAGGGTTAGTCTAGCAGTTTAACCTAGGTTAAACCAAAATTAAAGGTTTAGGTTAAGCCAGAAGTGAGGATTAGGGTTGGGTCCTGGTTAAGGGTAGGGTTAGGGTTGAACCATGGGTTAGGAATAGAGCTAAAACAGGAGTTAGGGTCAGACCAGGAGCTAGAAATAGGGTTAGTCCAGCAGTTAAAGTTGGGTTATCCCAGTATTTAATGTTTAGGTTAAGTAAGAGGTGAGGATTAGAGATGGGTTCTGGGTTAAGGCAAGGGTTACGGTTAGTCCATTGGTTAAGAATAGTGTTAAAACAGGAGTTAGGGTCAGACCACCAGCTAGAAATAGGATTAGTCCAGCAGTTAAAGTTAGGCTATCCCAGAATGTAAGGTTTAGGTTAAATTGGATTAGGGTTGGGTCCTCGGTTAAGACTAGCGTTAGGGTTAAACCATGAGTTAGGAATAGAGTAAAAACAGGAGTTTGTTTAAAACTAGTGGCTAGAAATAGGGTTAGTCCATCAGTTTAACCTAGGTTAAGCCAGAATTTAAGGTTTAGGTTAAGCCAGAGGTGAGGATTAGGGTTGGGTCCTGGGTTAAGGCTAGGGTTAGGGTTACAAAATGGGTTAGGAATAGAGTTAAAGCAGGAGTTAGGGTCAGACCAGGGGCCTAAAATAGTGTTTGCCCAGCAGTAATCTTAAATTAAGCCAGAATTTAAGGTTTAGGTTAAGCCAGAGGTGAGGATTAGGGTTGGGTCTTGGAATAAGGCTGGGGTTAGACCATGGGTTAGTAATAGAGTTAAAACAGGAGTTAGGGTCAGACCTCGAGCTAGAAATAGGGTTTGTCCGTCATTTAAAGTTAGGTTATCCCAGAATTTAAGGTTTAGGTTTGGGTTAGGCCAGAGGTGAGGATTAGGGTTGAGTCCTGGGTTAAGGCTAGGGTTACACCATGGGTTAGGAATACAGTTAAAAAAGGAGTTAGGGTCAGACCACGAGCTAGAAATAGGGTTAGTCCAGCAGTTAAACTTAGGTTAAGCCAGAATTTAAGGTTTAGGTTAAGCCAGAGGTGAGGATTAGGGTTGGGTCCTGGGTTAAGGCTAGGGTTGAGGTTAGACCATTGGTTAGTAATAGAGTATAAACAGGAGTTAGGGTCAGACCATGAGCTAGAAATAGGGTTAGTCCAGCAGTTAAAGTTAGGTTATCCCAGAATTTAAGGTTTGGTTTGGGTTAGGCCAGAGGTGAGGATTAGAGATGAGTCCTGGGTTAAGGCTATGGTTAGGGTTAGACCATGGGTTATGAATAGAGTAAAAACAGGAGTTAGTTTAAAACTAGGGGCTAAAAATAGGATTAGTTCAGCAGTTTAACCTAGGTTAAGCCAGAATTTAAGGTTTTTATTAAGCCAGATGTGAACATTAGGGTTGGGTCCTGGGTTAAGGCTAGGGTTAGGGTTACACCATGGGTTAGGAATAGAATTAAAGCAGGAGTTAGGGTCAGACCACGAGCTAGAAATAGGGTTAGTCCAGCAGTTAAAGTTAGATTATCCCAGAATTTAAGGTTTAGGTTTGGGTTAGGCCAGAGGTGAGGATTAAGGTTGAGTCCTGGGTTAAGGTTAGGGTTAGGGTTCCACCATGGGTTAGGAATAGTGTTAAATCAGGAGTTGGGGTCAGAACAGCAGCTAGAAATAGGGTTAGTCCAGCACTTTAACCTAGGTTAATCAAGAATATAAGGTTTAGGTTAAGCCAGAGGTGAGGATTAGGGTTGGGTCCTGGGTTAAGGCTAGGGTTAGGGTTAGACCATGGGTTAGTATTATATTTAAAACAGGAGTTGGGGTCACACCAGGAGCTAGAAATAGGGTTAGTCCAGCAGTTAAAGTTAGGTTATCCTTGTATTTAAGGTTTAGGTTAAGCCATAGGTGAGGGATAGGCTTGGGTCTTGGAATAAGGCTAGGGTTAGACCATGGGTTAGTAATAGAGTTAAAACAGGAGTTAGGGTCAGACCTCGAGCTAGAAATAGGGTTTGTCCGTCATTTAAAGTTAGGTTATCCCAGAATTTAAGGTTTAGGTTTGGGTTAGGCCAGAGGTGAGGATTAGGGTTGAGTCCTGGGTTAAGGCTAGGGTTACACCATGGGTTAGGAATACAGTTAAAACAGGAGTTAGGGTCAGACCACGAGCTAGAAATAGGGTTAGTCCAGCAGTTAAACTTAGGTTAAGCCAGAATTTAAGGTTTAGGTTAAGCCAGAGGTGAGGATTAGGGTTGGGTCCTGGGTTAAGGATAGGGTTAGGGTTAGACAATGGTTTAGGAATAGAGTTAAAAAAGGATTTAGGGTCAGACCAGGAGCTAGAAATAAGGTTAGTCCAGCAGTTAAAGTTAAGTTATCCCACAATTTAGGTTTTAGGTTTGGGTTAGGTCAGAGGTGAGGATTAGAGATGACTCCTGGGTTAAGGCTAGGGTTAGGGTTAGACCATGGGTTAGGAATAGAGTAAAAACAGGAGTAAGTTTAAAACTAGGGGCTAAAAATAGGATTAGTCCATCAGTTTAACCTAGGTTAAGCCAGAATTTAAGGTTTAGGTTAAGCCAGAGGTGAGGATTAGGGTTGGGTCCTGGGTTAAGGCTAGGGATAGGGTTACACCATGGGTTAGGAATAGAGTTAAAACAGGAGTTAGGGTCAGACCAGGAGCTAGAAATAGGGTTAGTCCAGCAGTTAAAGTTAGGTTATTCCACAATTTAAGGTTTAGGTTTGGGTTAGGTCAGAGGTGAGGATTAGAGATGAGTCCTGGGTTAAGGCTAGGCTTAGGGTTAGACCATGGGTTAGGATTAGAATAAAAACAGGAGTTAGTTTAAAACTAGGGGCTAGAAATAGGATTAGTCCAGAAGCTTAACCTAGGTTAATCCAGAATTTAAGGTTTAGGTTAAGCAAGAGATTAGGATTAGCGTTGAATCCTGGGTTAAGGCTAGGGTTATGGTTACACCATGGGTTAGGAATAGAGTTAAAACAGGAGTTAGGTTCAGACCAGGAGCCTAGAAATAGTGTTAGTCCAGCAGTTAAACTTAGGTTAAAGAAGTTGTCCAGTTACCAAAACTGATTTTTTTTCTGATAAATCTTGCTAATATGTGCCCCTCAACACATCTATTATGTTTTTTTAAGAAAAATTACCTTTTATTGTGCACTAGCAGCACATGCTCATGGCTGGCTCCTGCTCTGATGGGGTTAATTTCTCCTCTGACTTCCTGTGTTCAGTTCCTACAAGTCCCAGAATTCTTTGTGGCTCTAGGGCGGTGTCTAGCTTATCTATTACACCCACTGTGTGTAACACTCCCCTCAGTTCTTCACCCAAAGCCTCCTCCCTGCCTCTTCCCTGTGTGGATGCAGTGAGAGAAATCACACAGAGACAGCAGCAGCTCTCAGCTCTGCACAACCAGGGGAAGAAAGTGTGTGTGTGTGTGTGTGTGTGAGTGTGTGTACAGAAATTATGATTATTAGCCGCAACATGTGAAAAAAATAATTGGGGAAAAAAAAGTGACGGGGTGAAGAGATTGCTTTTTTCCCTCTTGCCTCGTCTGTGTGTCGTTCGTATCATCCGCAAACCGCAAATGACCGGATCCTGTGGATTAAATGTGCAGTGCATGCAACCGTATTTTACCGGATCCTTCTGCAGCGGGACACAGAATTTATCGGCCGGCACTGGAGTCAGCTGACTCCTGATCTCACAGCCTGCACACGCTGCAATGGCTGCAGGTGGGCTCATTCACACGACCGTTCCGTTTGTCCTGGTCAGTTCCTGTTTTTTTGTGGCCCCTCAGACAGGACCATCTTTTCAATGTCTTTTGTGTAGGATCGGATGGTACACGGTAGCACTTCCATGTGCATCCGATCCTACAAAAAAAACACATCGGATGCCGTATGTCCGCTCCGTTATTATGGAACATGTCCTATTCTGTTCCGTAATAACGAGCCGTGACTCAATACAAGTCAATGGGTCCGCCAAATTCCCGGAAGCAACACGGAAGCACTTCCATGTGACTTCCGTTGGGTGCCCGTACAGTCAGTGTCCCGCTCCAGCCCCAGCCCCGCGGCTGCCCGTTCAGCAGTGTCAGCAGCGGCCCGCACTGCATTGTCAGCAGCCGCGGGGATGACAAGCGCTGCCGTCAGGAGGTTAGTAAGTTCATTACCTACGGTGATGAAGTCCTGCCCTCCTGACGTCAGCGGTCGTCACTGCCTTCTATGCCCGCCGCTTGTCACATCACCTCTCGCTGTCGACCCGAGACTGTGACTCGTGGTGACGTCACGGGCCGCTCACAATACTTTGTTTGTGAAGGCGGCGGTCATTGAACTCGGTGACAGCGCTGCTGTCAGGAGTTCAGTGATCATCGCAATTAATATACCTCGCTAACCTCCTGATAGCAGCACTCGTCATGCCCTGCAGTGACCTGGGCTGACCTATTGATGTTAACTCAGGTCACTGCACAGCTCTCCCAGCAAATAGGGAACATTCTGTTTTTCATTGACTGGGACATTGACTATGGTATGGATCATGGTGGGACCCCCTTGTATTACACCAGACCTGGATTTGTTTTTCTTTCTAATAAATTGGTGAAAGAGGGAATGTGTTGGGGAGTGTTTTTTCAAATAAAAATGTGTTTGTTATCTATTTTTTTTTTTTTCCTGCCTGGGTTTGTGATGTCGGGTATCTGATACACGCCTGACATCACTAACTCCAGGGCTTGATTCCAGGTGACATTACACATCTGGTATTAACCCCATATATTACCCCGTTTTCCACCGCACCAGGGCAACGGGATGAGCTGGCGCGAAGCACCAGGACTGGCACATCCAATGCATGCGCTAGTTCTGGGGCGGCTGCAGCCTGCTATTTTTAGGCTGGGGAGTGTCCAATAACGGTGAACCTCCCTAGTCTGATAATACCAGACCACAGCTGTCCGCTTTACCTTGGCTGGTGATCCAATTTCGGGGGACCCCGTGTTTTTTGTTTTAAATTATTTAGTTAATTTAAAATAACAGCGTGGGGTGCCCTCTGTTTTGGATTACCAGCCAAGGTAAAGCTGCCAGCTGTGGTTTGCAGGCTGCAGCCGTTTGCTTTACCCTAGCTGGCTACAAAAGATAGGGGGACCGCATGTCATTTTTTTTATTATTTATTTATTTTTTGGCTAAATACAAGACTAAGCACCTTAGTGCCACATGAAAGTCACAAAAGGGTGCCAGCTTAGAATATGCAGGGGGGTAGGACATTATATATGTCTTTCTTATCTATCTATCTATCTAACCATCCAGCCCTCTATTCATTCATTCATTCATCCCTCTATCTCTATATCTATCCATCTCTATGGCTACTCATCTATTTATCTTTCTTGCTGCTTCCGTTTTTGCGGTCCGAAAAAAAAACGGAAGGCACGCAGATGTCACACGGATGCCACTAGGATGCATCCGTGAAAAATAAAGGACCGTTTTTTGGGGCCTGCAAAAACGGAACGGTCATGTGAATGTAGCCTTAACAGCAGTCACTGCCTGTTGCCGATCACATGTGACCGTGTGCGGGCTGTGCGTGCGGGCTGTGTGTACAGGAGTTCAGCTGAGTTCAGATCAGCTGACTCAAGTGTCAGCCGATCAGGCTGGGGCCACATGGGGATTACTGCGATCCCCTCGCATTACACTCGGCTCACGCTCAGTACAGCAGAGCTGAGTGTCATGCGTGTGTCCCTTTGACTGAGGTCCGACTGTGCGAGCAGACCTCAGCTGCGGGGGGCGGTCCGCCACTCGAGGGGTGGGCCAGCACTGAGGAGGGGGGGAGGGATTTCTCTCCCTCTCTCCTCCGTAGTCCACCGATGTACCGCAAGTGCAGTGCGATTTTTCTCTCACCACATACACTTGAATAGGTAAAAGAGAGAGTCTTGCATTACAGTTGTAGCATGCTGCGATTGTTTTCTCGGTCCAATTAGGGCTAAGAAAATAATTGCTCATGTGTGCTGACACACAGGCTAATATTGGTCCGAGTGGAATGCGATGTTTTATTGCACTCCACTCGCACTGTTTTTCTCGCCGTGTGGCTTAGACCTTACTTGTTCTATGTCCCCCTGCATCCATCGCAGCGTGTGCAGGCTGGAGTTCAGCTGAGTTCAGATCAGCTGACTCCAGTGCTGGACTGAACTCCGCTGACCTCACAGCCCGTACACGCTGCAATGGATGCAGGGGGACACAGAACAAGTAATCGGCCGACACTGGAGTCATCTGATTACTTGGGATGAATTGAGCAGTAAAATGCTCTGGTGCTCGATGGGCAAAGCCCATGTCGATTTTTTTTAAAAAAAATTCATTAAAAATAAAAAAAAACAAAAAATCACATTGTTTGTGGGCTCCCGCTGCATTTTCTATTGCTAAGGGTAACCCATACAGCTACTGGCTGCTAACCCCCGCTGCTTGGTGTTACTTTCACTGGCAATAGAAATCCAGGGAAGCATTTTTTTTTATAAAGGTTTTTGCCTGAAAACTTTTTTTTAAAAAAAATGACGTGGGCTTCGCCATTTTTTTGTATGCTAGCCAGGTACAGCAGTCAGCTACGGGCTGCCCCCAACCACCAGCTGCCTAATTGTACACGGCTGGGAACCAAAAATATAGAGAAGCCATTCTTTTTTTTTTATTTCATGAATTTCATGAAATAATTAAAAAAAAAAAGACGTGGGCTTCGCCGATTTTTTGAGTCCAGCCAGGTACAACTAGGCAGCTGGGGATTGAAATCCGCAGTGCAGGGTGCCCAAACTTTCTGGGCCTCCCGCTGCGAATTGCAGTCCACAGCTGCCCCAGAAAATGGCGCTTTCATAGAAGTGCCATCTTCTGGCGCTGTATCCAACTCTTCCAGTGGCCCTGGTGGCAGGTGGCACGCTGGGTAATAAGGGGTTAATACCAGCTATGTTTTACCAGCTGGTATAAAGCCCGAGATTCTTAATATCAGGCCAAGTTTGACCTGGCCATTTGGAATCTCCAATAAAGGGTTTAAAAAAAAAAAAGACATCACACAGAGAAAAATACTTTATTAGAAATAAATACACAGACACAGTAGGGACTCCATGTTTATTACTCCCTCTCACCCCTCCACGATGGAGAGATTTCTGTACTGACCATGCCAGGAGAGAGCGAGGAAAAAGAGAGAGAGCAAGGGGGGGAGGAAAAGAGAGCGAGGGTGGGAGGAAAAAAGAGCGAGGGGGGATGAAAAGAGAACGAGGGGGGGAGGAAAAGAGAGCGAGTGAGGGGAGGAAAAGAGAGCGAGGGGGGGAAAAGAGAGCGAGGGGGGGAGGAAAAGAGAGTGAAGGGGGGAGGAAAAGAGAGCAAGGGGGGGAGGAAAAGAAAGCAAGGGTGGGGGGGAGGAAAAGAGAGCTAGGGCGGGGGGGAGGAAAAGAGAGCAAGGGGGGCAGGAAAAGAGAGCGAGGGGGGGAAAGAGAGCGAGGGGGGAAAGAAAGCAAGGGGGAAGAGAGCGAGGGGGGAAAGAGAGCGAGGGGGAGAAGAGAGCGAGGGGGGGAAAGAGAGCGAGGGGGGGAAAGAGAGCGAGGGGGGAAAAAGAGCAAGGGGGGGAAAGAGAACGAGAGGGGAAAGAGAGCGAGGGGGAAGAGAGCGAAGGGGGGGAAAAGAGAGCAAAGGGGGGGAAACAGGGCAAAAGGGGGGAAAAGAGAGCGAAGGGGGGAGAGAGCGAGAGCGAGGGAAAAGAGAGCGAGAGCGAGGGAAAAGAGTGCGAGAGCGAGGGAAAAGAGGTGGGAGAGGAGAGGGGGATAAGAGGGGGGCAGAGAAGAGGGGGAATAGGGGAGGGGGAGAAGAGTGGGGGGAGAGAAGAGAGTGGGGAAAGAAGGGGGGGCAGAGGTGCTCTGTCATTAACTGTCTCCACTCTGTGACTTGTGGTGCAGGTGACAGAGTGCAGACAGTTGGTCCCATGCAGCAGGACAGATGGCAGAGCACAGCGGTGACATGCCTGTCAGTGTCTTGCTGCTTCCTGCAGTGCTGCTGGGAGGAGCACATGATCACACTGCCCGACACCGGCTGCTCTCCTGACATCGCAGCAGAGCGGGCGGGTGGAGAGTGTGATCAGATACTTACGTGCAGGGGGAGATTTCAGCTAAAGAACCCCCCCCTGTACTGCAAACCGGCACCCCGTGCCTCACCATCTGCAGGACTCTTAGCCGGTTCCACACTGACGTCCTCCGGCTCCTCCCCTCGATGCTGGGCTGTGCCGTGCGGTAGTCACCGCCCACAGCCCTGTCACTGAATCTGAGTGGTGCCAGCCTCCTCTGACGTACCTGACAAGTTTGAGAGCCCGGAATTGCCGGGACGTCAGAGGATACTGGCAGCCACAGCTCCAGGGGGTCATGTGACAGGCACTGAGCGTGCAGGATAGCGCCGCTCAGTGCCAGAAATGGAAACAGAAGCCAATGGAGAAAACGCCTAGAATGGTAAGTAGAACTCATACAGAAAATTAAAAAAATGGGTGAACCACCCCTTTAAGACAGAATTTTAGGTTCAGGTTAAGCCAGAGGTGAGCATTTGGGTTGGGTCCTGGGTTAAGGCTTGGGTTAGGGTTGGACCATGGGTTAGGAATAGAGTTAAAACAATGGTTAGGGTCAGACCAGGAGATAGAAATAGGGTTAGTCCAGCAGTTAAAGTTAGGTTATGCCAGTATTTAAGGTTTAGGTTAAGTCAGAGGTGAGGATTAGGGTTGGGTCCTGGGTTAAGGCTAGGGTTAGGGTTGGACCATGGGTTAGGAATAGAGTTAAAACAGGAGTTAGAGTCGGACCAAAGGCTAAAAATAGGGTTTGCCCAGCAGTTAATCTTAGGTTAAGCCAGAATTTAAGGTTTAGATTAAGTCAGAGGTGAGGATTGGGTTGGGTCCTGGGTTAGGGCTAAGGTTAAGGTTAGACAATGGGTTAGTAATAGAGTTAAAACAGGAGTTAGGGTCAGACCACTAGCTAGAAATAGGGTTAGTCCAGCAGTTAAAGTTAGTTTAACCCAGAATTTAAGGTTTAGGTTAGGCCAGAGGTTAGTATTAGGGATGAGTCCTGGGTTAAGGCTAAGGTTAGGGTTACACCATGGGTTAGGAATAGAGTAAAAACAGGAGTTAGTTTAATACTAGGGGCTAGAAATAGGGTTAGCCCAGCAATTTAACCTAGGTTAAGCCAGAATTTAAGGTTTAGGTTAAGCCAGAGGTGAGGATTAGGGTTGGGTCCTGGGTTAAGGCTAGGGTTAGGGTTACACCATGGGTTAGTAATAGAGTTAAAACAGGAGTTAGGGTCAGACCACGAGCTAGAAATAGGGTTAGTCCAGCAGTTAAAGTTAGGTTATCCTAGAATTTAAGGTTTAGGTTAAGTCAGAGGTGAGGATTAGGGTTGGGTCCTGGGTTAAGGCTAGGGTTAAGGTTAGACCATGGCTTAGGAATAGAGATAAAACAGGAGTTACGGTCAGACCAGGAGCTAAAATAAGGTTAGTACAGCAGTTAAAGTTAGGTTATCCCAGAATTTAAGGTTTAGGTTAAGCCAGAGGTTAGTATTAGGGTTGGGTCCTGGGTTAAGGCTAGGGTTAGGGTTAGACCACGGGTTTGGAATAGAGAAAAAACAGGAGCTAGTTTAAAACTAGGGGCTAAAAATAGGATTAGTCCAGCAGTTTAACCCAGGTAAGCCAGAATTTAAGGTTTAGGTTAAGCCAGAGGTGAGGATTAGGGTTGGGTCCTGGGTTAAGGCTAGGGTTAGGGTTACACCATGGGTTAGGAATAGAGTTAAAACAGGAGTTAGGGTCAGACCAGGAGCTAGAATTAGGGTTAGTCCAGCAGTTAAAGTTAGGTTATCCCAGAATTTAAGGTTTATTTTTGGGTGACGCCAGATGTGAGGATTAGGGATGTGTCCTGGGTTAAGGCTAGCGTTAGGGTTAGACCATGGGTTAGGAATAGAGTTAAAACAGGAGTTAGTTTAAAACTAGGGGCTAGAAATAGGGTTAGTTCAGCAGTTTAACCTAGGTAAAGCCAGAATTTAAGGTTTAGGTTAAGCCAGAGGTGAGGATTAGGGTTCGGTCCTGGGTTAAGGCTAGGGTTAGGGTTACACCATGGGTTAGGAATAGAGTTAAAGCAGGAGTAAGGGTCAGACCAGGGGCTTGAAATAGGGTTAATCCAGCAGTTAAACTTAGGTTAAGCCAGTATTTAAGGTTTAGGTTAAGCCAGAGGTGAGGATCAGGGTTGGGTCTTGGGTTAAGGCTAAGGTTAGGGTTAGACCATGGGTTAGGAATAGAGTTAAAACAGGAGTTAGGGTCAGACCAGATGCTAGAAATAGGGTTAGTCCAGCAGTTAAAGTTAGGTTAAGCCAGAATTTAAGGTTTAGTTTAAACCAGAGGTGAGGATTAGAGTTGGCTCCTGGGTTAAGGCTATGGTTAGGGGGGTAGACCATGGGTTAGGAATAGAGTTAAAACAGGAGGTAGGGTCAGACCAGGAGCTAGAAATAGGGTTAGTCCAGCAGTTAAAGTTAGGTTATTGCAGAATTTAAGGTTTAGGTTTAGGTTAGGCCAGAGGTGAAGATTAGGGATGAGTCTTGGGTTAAGGCAAGGGTTGGGGTTGGACCATGGGTTAGGAATAGAGTAAAAACAGGAGTTAGTTTAAAACTAGGGGCTAGAAATAGGGTTAGTCCAGCAGTTTAATTTAGGTTAAGCCAGAATTTAAGGTTTAGGTTAAGCCGGAGGTGAGGATTAGGGTTGGGTTCTGGGTTAAGACTAGGGTTAGGGTTACACCATTAATTAGGATTAGAGTTAAAACAGTAGTTAGGGTCAGACCAGGGGCTTGAAATAGGGTTAATCCAGCAGTTAAACTTAGGTTAAGCCAGAATTTAAGGTTTAGGTTAAACCAGAGGTGGGGATTAGGGTTGGGTCTTGGGTTTAGGCTAGGGTTAGGGTTAGACCATGGGTTAGGAATAGAGTTAAAACAGAAGTTAGGGTCAGACCAGGAGCTAGAAATAGGGTTAGTCCAGCAGTTAAAGTTAGGTTATTCCAGATTTTAAGGTTTAGGTTTAGGTTAGGCCAGAGGTGAGGATTAGGGATGAGTCTTGGGTAAGGCTAGGGTTAGGGTTGAACCATGGGTTAGGAATAGAGTAAAAACAGAAGTTAGTTTAAAACTAGGGGCTAGAAATAGGGTTAGTCCAGCAGTTTAACCTAGGTTAAGCCAGAATTTAAAGTTTAGGTTAAGCCAGAAGTGGGGATTAGGGTTCGGTCCTGGGATAAGGCTAGGGTTAGGGTTCCACCATGGGTTAGGAATAGAGTTAAAGTAGGAGTAAGGGTCAGACCAGAGGCTTGAAATAGGGTTAATCCAGCAGTTAAACTTAGGTTAAGCCAGAATTTAAGGTTTAGGTTAAGCCAGAGGTGAGGATCAGGGTTGGGTCTTGGGTTAAGGCTAAGGTTAGGGTTAGACCATGGGTTAGGAATAGAGTTAAAACAGGAGTTAGGGTGAGACCAGATGCTAGAAATAGGGTTAGTCCAGCAGTTAAAGTTAGGTTAAGCCAGAATTTAAGGTTTAGGTTAAACCAGAGGTGAGGATTAGGGTTGGCTCCTGGGTTAAGGCTATGGTTAGGGGGGTAGACCATGGGTTAGGAATAGAGTTAAAACAGGAGGTAGGGTCAGACCAGGAGCTAGAAATAGGGTTAGTCCAGCAGTTAAAGTTAGGTTATCCCAGAATTTAAGGTTTAGGTTTAGGTTAGGCCAGAGGTGAAGATTAGGGATGAGTCTTGGGTTAAGGCAAGGGTTAGGGTTGGACCATGGGTTAGGAATAGAGTAAAAACAGGAGTTAGTTTAAAACTAGGGGCTAGAAATAGGGTTAGTCCAGCAGTTTAACCTAGGTTAAGCCAGAATTTAAGGTTTAGGTTAAGCCGGAGGTGAGGATTAGGGTTGGGTTCTGGGTTAAGACTAGGGTTAGGGTTACACCATTAATTAGGAATAGAGTTAAAACAGTAGTTAGGGTCAGACCAGGGGCTTGAAATAGGGTTAATCCAGCAGTTAAACTTAGGTTAAGCCAGAATTTAAGGTTTAAGTTAAACCAGAGGCGGGGATTAGGGTTGGGTCTTGGGTTTAGGCTAGGGTTAGGGTTAGACCATGGGTTAGGAATAGAGTTAAAACAGGAGTTAGGGTCAGACCAGGAGCTAGAAATAGGGTTAGTCCAGCAGTTAAAGTTAGGTTATTCCAGATTTTAAGGTTTAGGTTTAGGTTAGGCCAGAGGTGAGGATTAGGGATGGGTCTTGGGTAAGGCTAGGGTTAGGGTTGAACCATGGGTTAGGAATAGAGTAAAAACAGAAGTTAGTTTAAAACTAGGGGCTAGAAATAGGGTTAGTCCAGCAGTTTAACCTAGGTTAAGCCAGAATTTAAAGTTTAGGTTAAGCCAGAGGTGGGGATTAGGGTTCGGTCCTGGGATAAGGCTAGGGTTAGGGTTCCACCATGGGTTAGGAATAGAGTTAAAGTAGGAGTAAGGGTCAGACCAGGGGCTTGAAATAGGGTTAATCCAGCAGTTAAACTTAGGTTAAGCCAGAATTTAAGGTTTAGGTTAAGCCAGAGGTGAGGATTAGGGTTGGCTCCTGGGTTAAGGCTATGGTTAGGGGGGTAGACCATGGGTTAGGAATAGAGTTAAAACAGGAGGTAGGGTCAGACCAGGAGCTAGAAATAGGGTTAGTCCAGCAGTTAAAGTTAGGTTATCCCAGAATTTAAGGTTTAGGTTTAGGTTAGGCCAGAGGTGAAGATTAGGGATGAGTCTTGGGTTAAGGCAAGGGTTAGGGCTGGACCATGGGTTAGGAATAGAGTAAAAACAGGAGTTAGTTTAAAACTAGGGGCTAGAAATAGGGTTAGTCCAGCAGTTTAACCTAGGTTAAGCCAGAATTTAAGGTTTAGGTTAAGCCGGAGGTGAGGATTAGGGTTGGGTTCTGGGTTAAGACTAGGGTTAGGGTTACACCATTAATTAGGATTAGAGTTAAAACAGTAGTTAGGGTCAGACCAGGGGCTTGAAATAGGGTTAATCCAGCAGTTAAACTTAGGTTAAGCCAGAATTTAAGGTTTAGGTTAAACCAGAGGTGGGGATTAGGGTTGGGTCTTGGGTTTAGGCTAGGGTTAGGGTTAGACCATGGGTTAGGAATAGAGTTAAAACAGGAGTTAGGGTCAGACCAGGAGCTAGAAATAGGGTTAGTCCAGCAGTTAAAGTTAGGTTATTCCAGATTTTAAGGTTTAGGTTTAGGTTAGGCCAGAGGTGAGGATTAGGGATGAGTCTTGGGTAAGGCTAGGGTTAGGGTTGAACCATGGGTTAGGAATAGAGTAAAAACAGAAGTTAGTTTAAAACTAGGGGCTAGAAATAGGGTTAGTCCAGCAGTTTAACCTAGGTTAAGCCAGAATTTAAAGTTTAGGTTAAGCCAGAAGTGGGGATTAGGGTTCGGTCCTGGGATAAGGCTAGGGTTAGGGTTCCACCATGGATTAGGAATAGAGTTAAAGTAGGAGTAAGGGTCAGACCAGAGGCTTGAAATAGGGTTAATCCAGCAGTTAAACTTAGGTTAAGCCAGAATTTAAGGTTTAGGTTAAGCCAGAGGTGAGGATCAGGGTTGGGTCTTGGGTTAAGGCTAAGGTTAGGGTTAGACCATGGGTTAGGAATAGAGTTAAAACAGGAGTTAGGGTGAGACCAGATGCTAGAAATAGGGTTAGTCCAGCAGTTAAAGTTAGGTTAAGCCAGAATTTAAGGTTTAGGTTAAACCAGAGGTGAGGATTAGGGTTGGCTCCTGGGTTAAGGCTATGGTTAGGGGGGTAGACCATGGGTTAGGAATAGAGTTAAAACAGGAGGTAGGGTCAGACCAGGAGCTAGAAATAGGGTTAGTCCAGCAGTTAAAGTTAGGTTATCCCAGAATTTAAGGTTTAAGTTTAGGTTAGGCCAGAGGTGAAGATTAGGGATGAGTCTTGGGTTAAGGCAAGGGTTAGGGTTGGACCATGGGTTAGGAATAGAGTAAAAACAGGAGTTAGTTTAAAACTAGGGGCTAGAAATAGGGTTAGTCCAGCAGTTTAACCTATGTTAAGCCAGAATTTAAGGTTTAGGTTAAGCCGGAGGTGAGGATTAGGGTTGGGTTCTGGGTTAAGACTAGGGTTAGGGTTACACCATTAATTAGGATTAGAGTTAAAACAGTAGTTAGGGTCAGACCAGGGGCTTGAAATAGGGTTAATCCAGCAGTTAAACTTAGGTTAAGCCAGAATTTAAGGTTTAAGTTAAACCAGAGGCGGGAATTAGGGTTGGGTCTTGGGTTTAGGCTAGGGTTAGGGTTAGACCATGGGTTAGGAATAGAGTTAAAACAGGAGTTAGGGTCAGACCAGGAGCAAGAAATAGGGTTAGTCCAGCAGTTAAAGTTAGGTTATTCCAGATTTTAAGGTTTAGGTTTAGGTTAGGCCAGAGGTGAGGATTAGGGATGAGTCTTGGGTAAGGCTAGGGTTAGGGTTGAACCATGGGTTAGGAATAGAGTAAAAACAGAAGTTAGTTTAAAACTAGGGGCTAGAAATAGGGTTAGTCCAGCAGTTTAACCTAGGTTAAGCCAGAATTTAAAGTTTAGGTTAAGCCAGAGGTGGGGATTAGGGTTCGGTCCTGGGATAAGGCTAGGGTTAGGGTTCCACCATGGGTTAGGAATAGAGTTAAAGTAGGAGTAAGGGTCAGACCAGGGGCTTGAAATAGGGTTAATCCAGCAGTTAAACTTAGGTTAAGCCAGAATTTAAGGTTTAGGTTAAGCCAGAGGTGAGGATTAGGGTTGGCTCCTGGGTTAAGGCTATGGTTAGAGGGGTAGACCATGGGTTAGGAATAGAGTTAAAACAGGAGGTAGGGTCAGACCAGGAGCTAGAAATAGGGTTAGTCCAGCAGTTAAAGTTAGGTTATCCCAGAATTTAAGGTTTAGGTTTAGGTTAGGCCAGAGGTGAAGATTAGGGATGAGTCTTGGGTTAAGGCAAGGGTTAGGGTTGGACCATGGGTTAGGAATAGAGTAAAAACAGGAGTTAGTTTAAAACTAGGGGCTAGAAATAGGGTTAGTCCAGCAGTTTAACCTAGGTTAAGCCAGAATTTAAGGTTTAGGTTAAGCCGGAGGTGAGGATTAGGGTTGGGTTCTGGGTTAAGACTAGGGTTAGGGTTACACCATTAATTAGGATTAGAGTTAAAACAGTAGTTAGGGTCAGACCAGGGGCTTGAAATAGGGTTAATCCAGCAGTTAATCTTAGGTTAAGCCAGAATTTAAGGTTTAGGTTAAGCCAGAGGTGGGGATTAGGGTTGGGTCTTGGGTTTAGGCTATGGTTAGGGTTAGACAATGGGTTAGAAATAGAGTTAAAACAGTAGTTATGGTCAGACCAGGAGCTATAAATAGGGTTAATCCAGCAGTTAAAGTTAGGTTAAGCCAGAATTTAAGGTTTAGGTTAAACCAGAGGTGAGGATTAGGGTTGGGTCCTGGGTTAAGGCTAGGGTTAGGGTTACACCATGGGTTAGGAATAGAGTTAAAACAGGAGTTAGTTTAAAACTAGGGGCTAGAAATAGGGTTAGTCCAGCAGTTTAACCTAGGTTAAGCCAGAATTTAAGGTTTAGGTTAAGCCGGAGGTGAGGATTAGGGTTGGGTTCTGGGTTAAGACTAGGGTTAGGGTTACACCATTAATTAGGATTAGAGTTAAAACAGTAGTTAGGGTCAGACCAGGGGCTTGAAATAGGGTTAATCCAGCAGTTAAACTTAGGTTAAGCCAGAATTTAAGGTTTAGGTTAAGCCAGAGGTGGGGATTAGGGTTTGGTCTTGGGTTTAGGCTAGGGTTAGGGTTAGACAATGGGTTAGAAATAGAGTTAAAACAGTAGTTATGGTCAGACCAGAAGCTATAAATAGGGTTAATCGAGCAGTTAAAGTTAGGTTAAGCCAGAATTTAAGGTTTAGGTTAAACCAGAGGTGAGGATTAGGGTTGGGTCCTGGGTTAAGGCTAGGGTTAGGGTTACACCATGGGTTAGGAATAGAGTTAAAGCAGGAGTTAGGGTCAGACCAGGGTCTACAAATAGGGTTAGTCCAACATTTAAACTTTGGTTAAGCCAGAATTTAAGGTTTAGGTTAAGCCAGTGGTGATGATTAGGGATGAGTCCTGGGTTAAGGCTAGGGTTAGGGTGTCATGATGTGTGTGCTTTTCTCTATCCCATATTTTTTGTATAAGATGCCATGTGATGTATTTTACCTTCTCACTGTATTTGCTGTAATACTATGTCAGGATGTGATGTAACTTTCCTTTGGTTGTACTTATCGAACACTTTGAAATGTCTTGGGATGTAAGTAACCATACCTTTCCCCCATCTCCTGTGTCTCTGTGCCCATAATGCAATTATCTCTTGTCCACACAGCCAGGGGAACTTCCCATTGTTTCGTAAGCAGTGGATAACGCCAACTACACAAACCTATAGACATCTCGGAGCCAACCTTCTAGAATCTTCTAGTGGGCCCAACCATTGCATAGACCCCTACCCTTGAGGGACGGGCCCACGAGCTCAGACAATACACTCCTGTTTCTAAGTGCAGTTGGGAGCTGAGTTTTGAAGAGGAAAGGGAGTGAGATCTGATTCTGTGGACAGATCTCGCCGTCCAGTAGATTGTGTGGGATTTCTGGGACTCTGAAAAGGACGATTACGTCGTGATCTGGCACTTTGGATTATCGGGAGGTGCCCCCGAATCTGTTTTATTTGGACTTGTGTGCTGTTCCTGTACTCCTGTTAGTAAACCTGTTGGATCATCCTCGGCCTGTTGTCTCTCCTTGCTCTGCTGTACACCCCGTCACAAACTGGTTGGCAGCGGTGGGATCAGAGTATAAGGAATGGAGGACAACGGCCCATCAACAGCTGGAACCAGAACCTCAAAGTACAAGAACTGGACTGCGGTGAACCTACAAACAAAGGCCCGTGAACTGGGAGTCAGCTACAAGGGACTCTCCAAGGAGCAGCTGATTGAGGCGTTGGAAGGAGTTTGCTCGTAAAATGACGCTGAGGAAGGATCCTCCCAGCAAACGGAAGAAAGACGGCAGCCGGAGGTAAATACCCTAAAAAGTCAATGGGTTGTGTGGTACGAGGAGGAGATGGCCTTGCTGGGAGAGGAGACCACCATAGAATATAAGATGGAGGTCATGCGTGGAGCTAAAGAGAAGGAGTGCAGGATGGAGGAGATGGTATTGCTGGATAAGCAGCTCGCTGTGGAAGCCGCTAGAGGTTCCAGACAGACTGTAACCCCAGCACCCACCATGAGGGAACTTCCCAGAGTGTCCCGCAAAGACTTCAAGCAGTTTAATGAGGCTGCTAGTGACATTGAGGGCTTCTTCCAGGACTTTGAGCATCAGTGTCGATTAATGGAAGTCCCAGAAAGGGAGCGCGTCCGGCATCTGGTTGGGCTCTTAGAGGGTGGAGCTGCCACAGCCTATAGAGCTATGGACCCTCGGTGGAACTGTGATTATGCGGATATTAAACAGACTATTCTAGAACATTATGCTGTAACACCAGACACTTACAGGACTCAGTTCCGTACTTTAGCATGTGATGAGGAAGTGTCTTTCAAGATGTATGCCCACAAACTCAAACATCTGTGGCATCGTTGGCTGGAGGCAGAGGAGGCCTTAACCTTGGAGACCGTCCTCCAGGTCCTCCTAAAAGAGCAGTTTTACTGCAAGTGCCCCGCTGAGATCCGGGAATGGGTGCGTGAAAGGAGACCAGCCACTGTGGAGGAAGCTGCAGCGCTAGCTGATGAGGCTCTCACCATCAAGCCTCAGTGGAAAAAACTACTACTCAGTGAGAAAAAAAACCCACCAGCCCCCAACGCTGGCAGCCCCTGGTCCTTCTGGCCCCAATGTTCACCATCACCCTAGACCGTCAACTCATGGGGACCTTCGTGTGACTGTGCCTCGCATTACTCCTGCTCCACCTTTGGGAATACAAAGTGGAGGAAGAATCCCAGAGCGCAGATGTTGTGGATGTGGGCAGCCTGGGCACATGCAATTCCAATGTCCAGGTGTTCGGAGGCAGAACAGCTACAGAACGCCTTTGCCTGTACATTATCTACAGACACCTTCACCAGGAGAAGAGCTGGATTCTGTGCCTGATGACTTGCCAAGTGACTCTGATATCCTGGCTCCCCTACCCAGAGTCTATGGGGTGCAAGCTCCAGCCACCTGTTCTTCTGATCTTCAGCACAAACATCTACAGGAGGTCGTGCTGGATGGCCAAAAAGTTGTTGGCTTCCGTGACACTGGGGCTTTCCTCACCATAGCCGATCCCCGAGTAATTCAACCAGAAGCAATTCAAAAGGGACCAGGAATTGCCATTGAACTGGCAGGAGGTACCCAGAGATATATTCCAAGAGCGAGTGTGACCCTGGATTATGGCTTTGGAACCAAACAATGTGTGGTCGGTGTGATAAGTGGCCTCCCTGCAGACGTTCTTCTAGGAAATTATGTGGGGAATCTTCATTGCCACTTTGTCGGTGCAGTAACCAGAAGTCAAGCCAAGAGAGCAGCCCATGTGGACGTGTACAACCCATCCATGTAAATGAGGCCACCAGAATTGCCATTACAGCCAGTGAGTGATTCTTCTTGTGGGGATAATATGAATGTTACTTGGGATAAAGTTCAGTTTAGACAAGAAGTAGAGACTGACCCCACCCTTGCTAGTTTTAGAGCTCGAGCTGAAATAGGGCAGCTAGGGGGAACGGAGAAAGAATTATCAGAGAAAATGGACTTCTGTATCGGGCTGCCAATGCCGACTCCTTAGATAAGCCCTGAATTTATAGCAAACAGCTGATTGTTCCTCAGAAGTACAGAATTCCCCTATTACACCTGGCTCATGACATTTCTACTGCTGGCCATCAAGGCAAAACCCGCACCGAGAGACGATTGACTCAAACGTTTTATTGGCCGGGGATTTCCCAAGCAGTGGCGCATTTCTGCTGAACTTGTGACATATGTCAGCGTAGAGGGCGACCCGGAGATCACCCAAAGGCACCCCTGCAACCGCTCCCTATAATAGAAGAACCTTTTCAAAGAGTAGCTGTTGATATCATTGGACCTCTGGCTAAACCAAGTAAATCTGGAAAGCAGTACATTCTCACTGTTGTGGACTATGCCACCCGATATCCAGAAGTCGTGGTCTTGTCAAGTATTTCTGCAGCCAAGGTGGCCGAGGCCTTGGTTATTATTTTTACCAGAGTAGGATTCCCCAGTGAGATCTTGTCGGACCAAGGCTCCCAGTTCATGTCAGAGTTGGTCCAGTGTCTGTGGCGCACCTGTGGAGTACGAGCGATACGAACGACCCCGTATCATCCCCAAACAAATGGACTTTGTGAATGATTCAATGGCACTCTGAAGAATATGCTGAGGGCCTTCATGGACCGAGATTCAGACTGGGAGAAGTACCTACCCCATCTCTTGTTTGCCTATCGGGAAGTTCCCCAGGAGTCCACTGGGTTCTCCCCCTTTGAACTACTCTATGGAAGAAAGGTCCGAGGACCCTTAACCCTGCTCAAGGAATACTGGGAGCGGCAAGTTGAAGATACAGGAGCCCCTGTTGTCCCTTATGTCCTAAAGCTGCGAGAAACCCTGGCCCAACTTGCTAGTTTTGCCCAGAGTCATTTGCGTATGGCTCAAACCAGACAGAAGACATGGTATGACCGTAAAGCACGCTATCGGGAGTTTGTAGAAGGACAACAAGTCTTAATGATTGTTCCCCATCGGCAGAATAAACTGCAGACCACATGGGAGGGTCCCTTCCGGGTTCTCAGAAAACTGAATGATACCAATTACCTTCTTGCTTTAGATGATCAGGGGCTAAGGCAAAAGACTGTTCATGTGAATATGATTAAGGAGTACCATGACCGGAACATTCCAATGATAGCAAGCTGTCGGTTGGCTTCAGAAGATGGTCAAGAGGATGAGGACTCTCTACCTGATCTCGTGGAAGCAGCGAGAGCCCCATCCACTGTGGAACAGGTTCCCCTAGGAGATCACCTGGATTCCTTACAGAAAATCCAGATGCTGGAAGTGCTTAAACAGAGACGGGCTGCTTTCTCATCCCAACCAGGTCGAACCATCGTCACCTAACATCCTGTGGACACTCAGGGCATCCGTCCCATACAACAGGCTCCTTTCCGGGTACCTGAATCAGTTCGAAACACCATGCAGCACGAACTGGAGGAGATGTTACAGCTTGGGGTAATACAGGCCTCCCATAACCTTTGGGCCTCCCCTGTAGTGTTAGTACCCAAAAAGGATGGGAGTACTCGATTTTGTGTGGACTATCGGCGACTAAACGACCATACCGTCAGCGATCCTTACCCAATGCCTCGTATTGATGAACTTCTAGACCGACTGGCTGGGTCCCGATATGTCACTACCTTGGATCTCAGTAAGGGATACTGGCAGATCCCTCTAACGGAGGAAGGGAGAGAACGGTCCTCTTTTATAACCCCCTTAGGTCTGTATGAATTTCTATGGGGAGATAAGGTATGCACACCAGTGACTATGTAAGGGGAATACATGTAATAGCAGAAACTGCTGTGTGAATACTGATATGAAAAATTCAATAGCTATATGTAAGAATGAAATGTGAAAAATGGAACCTGCATTACTGCCATGAATATATGAATAAGAGAAATTTAGCTACTGAATTGATCAATGCAATAGAGCCCCAACACTACGCCAAAGTATTTCTCTACGTTGGGGTCCCTAGCTTATGTGTGTCCTCTCATGCAGTTAAAAAACTTACCGTGTATGGGAAGCTGAGACCCAGGCTATATATACGATGTGGATTGGCAATAGGTGTGTATGGGGAGGGTTCACAAACGAAAAACCACTAACAAATAAGAAATAACGTTTGGAACTCCATTCTATGTCTGAACTGGGTGCAAAAACCTAAAAAAACATCACTATGGGGAGATAAGGTATGCACACCAGTGACTATGTAAGGGGAATACATGTAATAGCAGAAACTGCTGTGTGAATACTGACATGAAAAATTCAATAGCTATATGTAAGAATGAAATGTGAAAAATGGAACCTGCATTACTGCCATGAATATATGAATAAAGAGAAATTTAGCTACTGAATTGATCAATGCAATAGAGCCCCAACACTACGCCAAAGTATTTCTCTACGTTGGGGTCCCTAGATTATGTGTGTCCTCTTCTTATTTGTTAGTGGTTTTTCGTTTGTGAACCCTCCCCATACACACCTATTGCCAATCCACATCGTATATATAGCCTGGGTCTCAGCTTCCCATACACGGTAAGTTTTTTAACTGCATGAGAGGACACACATAAGCTAGGGACCCCAACGTAGAGAAATACTTTGGCGTAGTGTTGGGGCTCTATTGCATTGATCAATTCAGTAGCTAAATTTCTCTTTATTCATATATTCATGGCAGTAATGCAGGTTCCATTTTTCACATTTCATTCTTACATATAGCTATTGAATTTTTCATGTCAGTATTCACACAGCAGTTTCTGCTATTACATGTATTCCCCTTACATAGTCACTGGTGTGCATACCTTATCTCCCCATAGTGATGTTTTTTTAGGTTTTTGCACCCAGTTCAGACATAGAATGGAGTTCCAAACGTTATTTCTTATTTGTATGAATTTCTAAGCATGCCCTTTGGAATGAAAAATGCCCCGGCCACCTTCCAGAGAATGGTGGACCAGATCCTCTGGGGATGTGGTGACTTTGCTTGTGCCTACTTGGATGATATCGCCGTCTTCAGCCACACATGGGAGGAACATCTGCATCAAGTAGCCGTTATTCTGGATCTGATTCTTGCAGCCGGCCTAACCATTCGACCCGATAAATGCCAATTGGGGATGGGTGAAGTCCAGTACCTAGGGCATAGAATGGGAGGAGGGAAGCTCCGTCCTGAGCCTGCCAAAATCCAGGCTATTAGAGACTGGCCTGTACCCCAAACTAAGAAACAAGTTATGGCTTTTGTGGGCACTGCCAGTTATTACCGAAAATTTGTTTCTCATTTCAGCACTGTGGCCAAGCCTCTTACCGACCTGACCAAGAAAACAATGCCCCGGCTGGTGATCTGGACTCCAGCCTGTGATGAGGCTTTTAACCGGCTGAAGGACGCTCTGATCTGTGATCCTGTCCTGGCTGCTCCAGACTACAAGAGGAGATTCATTGTGCAGACTGATGTCTCTTGTTATGAACTGGGAGCTGTCCTCAGCCAGGTGAATGCAGCTGGGGACGAACACCCCATCGCCTATCTCAGCCGGAAACTGCTGGACCGAGAAGTGGCCTATGCAACCGTTGAAAAAGAATGTCTGGCTGTAGTGTGGGCCCTTAGGAAACTAAGGCCGTATCTGTATGGGTGAGAATTCACTGTGGTTACTGATCACAATCCCCTCACCTGGCTGAACAGAGTCTCTGGGGACAATGGACGCTTATAATGATGGAGCCTGGCTCTGCAGCCCTATAACTTTACCATACAGTATAGAAGAGGCAGCCAACACCAAAATGCAGATGGACTGTCCAGGCAAGAGGAGCCTTGAGACCTGTCAGCCATGCATGTGTGTACTTAACCAGTGACCTGTAGAGGTCCCTAGTACGTACACAAGTTGGGAGGGAAAGGGATTGTCATGATGTATGTGCTTTTCTCCATCCCATATTTTTTGTATAAGATGCCATGTGATGTATTTTACCTTCTCACTGTATTTGCTGTAATACTATGTCAGGATGTGATGTAACTTTCCTTTGGTTGTACTTACTGAACACTTTGAAATGTCTTGGGATGTAAGTAACCATACCTTCCCCCATCTCCTGTGTCTCTGGGCCCATAATGCAATTATCTCTTGTCCACACAGCCAGAAGAACTTCCCATTGTTTCGTAAGCAATGGATAACGCCAACTACACAAACCTGTAGACATCTTGGAGCCAATCTTCTAGAATCTTCGAGTGGGCCCAACCATTGCATAGACCCCTACCCTTGAAGGGCGGGCTCACGAGCTCAGACAATACACTCCTGTTTCTAAGTGCAGTTGGGAGCTGAGTTTTGAAGAGGAAAGGGAGTGAAATCTGATTCTGTGGACAGATCTCGCCGTCCAGTAGATTGTGTGGGATTTCTGGAACTCTGAAAAGGACGATTACGTCGTGATCTGGCACTTTGGATTATCGGGAGGTGCCCCCGAATCTGTTTTATTTGGACTTGTGTGCTGTTCCTGTACTCCTGTTAGTAAACCTGTTGGATCATCCTCAGCCTGTTGTCTCTCTTTGCTCTGCTGTACACCCCGTCACATAGGGTTAGACTATGGGTTAGGAATAGAGTAAAAAAAAGGAGTTAGTTTAAAATTAAGGGCTAAAAATAGAAATATTAAAACAGGAGTTAGGGTCAGACCAGGAGCTAGAAATAGAGTTAGTCTTGCAGTTAAAGTTAGGTTATCACAGAATTTAAAGTTTAGGTTTTGGTTAGGCCAGAGGTGAGGATTAGGGTTGAGTCCTGGGTTAAGACTAGAGTTAGGGTTACACCATGGGTTAGGAATAGAGTTAAAGCAGGAGTTAGGGTCTGACCAGGGGGTAGAAATAGGGTTAGTCCAGCAGTTAAACTTAGGTTAAGCCAGAATTTAAGGTTTAGGTTAAGCCGGAGGTGATGATTAGGGATGAGTCCTGGGTTAAGGCTAGGGTTAGAATTAGACAATGGATTAGGAATAGAGTAAAAACATGAGTTAATTTAAAATTAAGGGCTAGAAATAGGGTTAGTCCAGCAGTTTAACCTAGGTTTAGCCAGAATTTAAGGTTTAGGTTAAGTTAGAGGTGAGGATTAGGGTTGGGTCCTGGGTTAAGGCTAGGATTAGGGTTACACCATGGGTTAGGAAAAGAATTAAAGCAGGAGTTAGGGTCAGACCAGGGGCTAGAAATAGGGTTAGTCCAGCAGTTAAAGTTAGGTTAAGCCAGAATTAAAAGTTTAGGTTAAGCCAGAGGTGAGGATTAGGGTTGGGTCATGGGTTAAGGCTAGGGTTAGGGTTGGACCATGGGTTATTAATAGAGTTAAACACGAGTTAGGGTCAGACCAGGAGCTAGAAATAGGGTTAGTCTAGCAGTTAAAGTTAGGTTATCCCAGAAGTTAAGGTTTAGGTTTGGGTTAGGCCAGAGGTGAGGATTAGGGTTGAGTCCTGGGTTAAGGTTAGGGTTAGGGTTAGACCATGGCTTAGGAATAGAGTTGAAACAGGAGTTAAGGTCAGACCATGAGCTAGAAATAGGGTTAGTCCAGCATTTAAAGTTAGGTTATCCAAGTATTGAAGGTTTAGGTTAAGTCAGAGGTGAGGATTAGGGTTGGGTCCTGGGTTAGGGCTAGGGTTAAGGTGAGACCATGGGTTAGGAATAGAGTTAAAACAGGAGTTAGGGTCAGACCAGGAGCTAGAAATAGGGTTAGTCCAGATGTTAAAGTTAGGTTATCCCAGAATTTAAGGTTTAAATTTGGGTTAGGCCAGAGGTGAGGATTAGGGATGAGTCCTGGGTTAAGGCTAGGGTTAGGGATAGACCATGGGTTAGTAATAGGGTAAAAACTGGAGTTAGTTTAAAACTATGGACTAGAAAAAGGGTTAGTCCAGTAGTTTAACCTAGGTTAAGCCAGAATTTAAGGTTTAGGTTAAGACAGAGGTGAGGATTAGGGTTCGGTCCTGGTTTTAAGGCTAGGGTTAGGGTTAGACTATGGGTTAGTAATAGATTAAAAACAGGAGTTCGGGTCAGACCACGAGCTAGAAATAGGGTTAGTCCAGCAGTTAAAGTTAGGTTATCCCAGTATTTAAGGTTTAGGTTAAGCCAGAGGTGAGGATTAGGATTGAGTCCTGGGTTAAGGCTAGGGATAGGGTGAGACCATGGGTTAGGAATAGAGTTAAAACAGGAGTTAGGGTCAGGCCAGGAGCTAGAAATAGGGTTAGTCCAGCAGTTAAAGCTAGGTTATCCCAGAATTTAAGGTTTAGGTTAAGCCAGAGGTGAGGATTAGGATTGGGTCCTGGGTTAAGGCTAGGGTTAGGGTTAGACCATGGGTTAGGAATAGAGTTAAAGCAGGAGTTAAGGTCCGACCAGGGGGTAGAAATAGGGTTAGTCCAGCAATTAAAGTTAGGTTAAGCCAGAATTTAAGGTTTAGGTTAAGCCGGAGGTGATGATTAGGGATGAGTCCTGGGTTAAGGCTAGGGTTAGGGTTAGACAATGGATTAGGAATAGAGTAAAAACATGAGTTAATTTAAAATTAAGGGCTAGAAATAGGGTTAGTCCAGCAGTTTAACCTAGGTTTAGCCAGAATTTAAGGTTTAGGTTAAGTTAGAGGTGAGGATTAGGGTTGGGTCCTGGGTTAAGGCTAGGATTAGGGTTACACCATTGGTTAGGAAAAGAATTAAAGCAGGAGTTAGGGTCAGACCAGGGGCTAGAAATAGGGTTAGTCCAGCAGTTAAACTTAGGTTAAGCCAGAATTAAAAGTTTAGGTTAAGCCAGAGGTGAGGATTAGGGTTGGGTCATGGGTTAAGGCTAGGGTTAGGGTTGGACCATGGGTTATTAATAGCGTTAAACACGAGTTAGGGTCAGACCAGGAGCTAGAAATAGGGTTAGTCTAGCAGTTAAAGTTAGGTTATCCCAGAAGTTAAGGTTTAGGTTTGGGTTGGGCCAGAGGTGAGGATTAGGGTTGAGTCCTGGGTTAAGGTTAGGGTTAGGGTTAGACCATGGCTTAGGAATAGAGTTAAAACAGGAGTTAAGGGCAGATCATGAGCTAGAAATAGGGTTAGTCCAGCATTTAAAGTTAGGTTATCCAAGTATTGAAGGTTTAGGTTAAGTCAGAGGTGAGGATTAGGGTTGGGTCCTGGGTTAAGGCTAGGGTTAGGGTGAGACCATGGGTTAGGAATAGAGTTAAAACAGGAGTTAGGGTCAGACCAGGAGCTAGAAATAGGGTTAGTCCAGAAGTTAAAGTTAGGTTATCCCAGAATTTAAGGTTTAGATTTGGGTTAGGCCAGAGGTGAGGATTAGGGATGAGTCCTGGGTTAAAGCTAGGGTTAGGGTTAGACCATGGGTTAGTAATAGAGTAAAAACTGGAGTTAGTTTAAAACTATGGGCTAGAAATAGGGTTAGTCCAGTAGTTTAACCTAGGTTAAGCCAGAATTTAAGGTTTAGGTTAAGACAGAGGTGAGGATTAGGGTTGGGTCCTGGTTTTAAGGCTAGGGTTAGGGTTAGACTATAAGTTAGTAATATAGTAAAAACAGGAGTTCGGGTCAGACCACGAACTAGAAATAGGGTTAGTCCAGCAGTTAAAGTTAGGTTATCCCAGTATTTAAGGTTTAGGTTAAGCCAGAGGTGAGGATTAGGATTGGGTCCTGGGTTAAGGCTAGGGTTAGGGTTAGACCATGGGTTAGGAATAGAGTTAAAACAGAAGTTAGGGTAAGACCAGGAGCTAGAAACAGGGTTAGTCCAGCAGTTAAAGTTAGGTTATCCCAGATTTTAAGGTTTAGGTTAAGTCAGAGGTGAGGATTAGGGTTGGGTCCTTAGTTCAGGCTAGGGTTAGGGTTACACCATGGGTAGGGATAGAGTTAAAGCAGGAATAAATTTCAGACCAGGGGCTAGAAATAGCAGTAAGCTAGCAGTTAAACTTAGGTGAAGCCAGAATTTAAGGTTTAGGTTAAGCCAGAGGTGAGGATTAGGGTTGGGTCCTGGGTTAAGGCTAGGGTTAGGGTGAGACCATGGGTTAGTAATAGAGTAAAAACAGGCGTTCGGGTCAGACCACGAGCTAGAAATAGGGTTAGTCCAGCAGTTAAAGTTAGGTTATCCCAGTATTTAAGGTTTAGGTTAAGCCAGAGGTGAGGATTAGGATTGGGTCCTGAGTTAAGGCAAGGGTTAGGATGAGACCATGGGTTAGGAATAGAGTTAAAACAGGAGTTAGGGTCAGACCAGGAGCTAGAAATAGGGTTAGTCCAGCAGTTAAAGTTAGGTAATCCCAGAATTTAAGGTTTAGGTTAAGCCAGAGGTGAGGATTAGGGTTGGGTCCTTAGTTCAGGCTAGGGTTAGGGTTACACCATGGGTTAGGGATAGAGTTAAAGCAGGAATTAATTTCAGACCTGGGGCTAGAAATATCAGTACGCTAGCAGTTAAACTTAGGTGAAGCCAGAATTTAAGGTTTAGGTTAAGCCAGAGGTGAGGATTAGGGTTGGGTCCTGGGTTAAGGCTAGGGTTAGGGTGAGACCATGGGTTAGTAATAGAGTAAAAACAGGAGTTCGGGTCAGACCACGAGCTAGAAATAGGGTTAGTCCAGCAGTTAAAGTTAGGTTATCCCAGTATTTAAGGTTTAGGTTAAGCCAGAAGTGAGGATTTGGATTGGGTCCTGGGTTAAGGCTAGGGTTAGGGTGAGACCATGGGTTAGGAATAGAGTTAATACAGGAGTTAGGGTCAGACCAGGAGCTAGAAATAGGGTTAGTCTAGCAGTTAAAGTTAGGTTATCCCAGAATTTAAGGTTTAGGTTAAGCCAGAGGTGAGGATTAGGATTGGGTCCTGGGTTAAGGCTAGGGTTAGGGTTAGACCATGGGTTAGGAATAGAGTTAAAACAGGAGTTAGGGTCAGACCAGGGGCTAGAAATAGGGTTAGTCAAGCAGTTAAACTTAGGTTAAGCCAGAATTTAAGGTTTAGTTTAAGCCAGAGGTGAGGAATAGGGTTGGGTCCTGGGATAAGGCTAGGGTTAGGGTTAGACCATTGGTTGGTAATAGAGTTAAAACAGCAGATAGGGTTAGACCACGAGCTAGAAATAGGGTTAGTCCAGCAGTTAAAGTTAGGTTATCCCAGAGTTTAAGGTTTAGGTTTGAGTTAGGCCAGAGTTGAGGATTAGGGTTAAATCCTGGGTTAAGGCTAAGGTTAGGGTTACACCATGGGTTAGGAATAAAGTTAAAGCACGAGTTAGGGTCAGACCACGAGCTAGAAATAGGGTTAGTCCAGCAGTTAAACTTAGGTTAAGCCAGAATTTAAGGTTTAGGTTAAGTCAGAGGTGAGGATTAGGGTTGGGTCATGGGTTACGGCTAGGGTTAGGGTTAGACCATGTGTTAGGAATAGAGCTAAAGCACGAGTTAGGGTCAGACCAGGGGCTAGAAATAGGGTTAGTCCAGCAGTTAAACTTAGGTTAAGCCAGAATTTAAGGTTTAGGTTAAGCCAGAGGTGAGGATTAGGGTTGGGTCTTGGGATACGGCTAGGGTTAGATTTAGACAATGGGTTAGGAATAGAGATGAGCGAATCGGCTGTTATTCGGCTCGAGTTCGGTTCATTGAACGGAGGTCTCGTTCGAGTTCAATTCGGCGAACGTTCGACGAACCGAACTCGAACCAATAGGATATAATGGGAGGCAATCACAAACACATAAAAATGCATTATAAATGTACACATACAGTTAATAAACATTGCCATAACACTTACCGGTCCCCGCGATCCCTCCTGCACTCTGTCTCCTGCCGCTATTCCATCCGATGATCGCTGAATCCTCCCGGTGACCAGCACTGCCAGCAGTGATGCAGGACCTATCGTTACGTCAAAATAGCCATGTGACCAGTCACGTGGCTATTATCTCATTGGCTACAGACTGGTCACATGACTATGATGCGTCATGTAGGACCTGTCATTGCACTCTCCGGTACACGGTGCACATTTGTGTATCGCCGTGTACCGGCGACATGCTCTAGCACACGGTCGACTCCCCGTTCTGTTAGGGACCGGCTGACACAGCCGGTCATTAACAGAGATCACCGTTGCCATAGCAAAGCAGTTAGCGGTGACGTCACTGCTAACCGCGGCTCCGGGAGCACCGTTGCTATGGTAACGCGTCTGTCAGCATTACCGCTGTTACCGCTGACAGCCAGCAGCACTGATCACTCACGGAGTGAAGGCTGCACGCTGCTTCCTGTGCAGCCTTCACGGAGTGAAGGCTGCACAGGAAGCAGCGTCTTCCCCCATGCAGCAGTGATGGAGCAGAGCTGCATTTGTTGAACGAGAAAGACAGAAGACCATGGATCGTGGAGGGCTGACAGGGGGTAATAAAGATGGAGTCTCTAATGTGTCTGTGTATTTATTTCTATTAAAGTATTTTTTCTCTGTGTGGTGTCTTTTTTTTAACCCTTTATTGGAGATTCTTAATGGCCGTGTCAAACGTGCCTGACATTAAGAATCTCTGGCTTAGAACTAGCTAGTAAAACAAAGCTAGTATTAACTCATTATTACCCAACAAGCCACCCGGCTTTCATAGAAGCGCCATTTTCTGGAGCGGCTGCGGACTGCAATTCGCAGCAGAGGCGCCCAGAAACCTCGGGCTAACCTGTGCTGCGGATTCCAATCCCCAGCTGCCTAGTTGTACCCGGCTGGACACAAAAATGGGGCGAAGCTCACGTCATTTGTTTATTAATTATTTCATGAAATAATTGAAATAATTAAAAAAAACGGGCTTCCCTATATTTTTGGTTCCCAGCCGGGTACAAATAGGCAACTGGGGGTTGGAGGCAGCCCGTGGCTGCCTGCTGTACCTGGCTAGCATACAAAAATATGGCAAAGCCCACGTCATTTTTTTGGTGGGCAAAAAACTTCTGCATACAGTCCTGGATGGAGTATGCTGAGCCTTGTAGTTCTGCAGAACTACAAGGCTCAGCATACTCCATCCAGGACTGTATGCAGAAGTTTTTTGCCCCCTGAAAAAATGATGTGGGCTTCGCCATATTTTTGTATGCTAGCCAGGTACAGCAGGCAGGGACGGCTGCCCCCAACCCCCAGTTGCCTATTTGTACCCGGCTGGAAACCAAAAATAAAGGGAAGCCCCTTTTTTATTATTTCGTGAATTTCTGTGCATGCGGCAGCATCTATTGTGAAGGAGAGGGCCGTGGGGAGATCAATGCTGCACAGGTACCGTGGGACACCTGGGAACACCGGTGGGGTTATAGGGGGTGACCTGGCAGGGCCTGGAGAGGAGTTTTCTGTCGCATGTGTCATGGCACATGCGACAGAAATCAGAGGAGTAGGGTGAATGCAGCCAGCGTGCTGCTGTGCGCGCGGCCATCTTGGATTTCTGGGAGGGCATCAGGGGGGGCACTTTGGCGACACCGGGGGACCGGAGGGGACGGGGAGGAGATTTATCATGTTTGTTCATGCCAGATGGGAGATAAATAATTGTTTACCGACGCTGTCATTTACTGTAACGTGATCATCGGTGTACGGTGTATACCTGTGATCACGTGAGCGAGGACCGGAAAAATTATCCTGAATCATGATCTAGCCCTGAAACCCCGGTGATTTTCTGACGCTGGGGGGGCGTTATTCACTTATTTCTGCCTGCTGTTTATAAACGGCAGATCAGAATAAGGCTACATTAACACGACCGATCCATTTTTGCGGTCTGCAAAAAACAGTCCGTTTTTTTTCACGGGTGCATCCGTGTGGCATCCGTTTCCGTTCCGTAGACGGTCCGTATGTCATCTGTTTGTCATCCGTGTGCCTTCCGTTTTTTTTGTGTACTGCAAAAAAACTGAAGGAGGGTATATGCATAAATTTACCCAGGATCCATTGCTTCATCCTACATGAGGCGGTCACATGTTCACTCCAGTGCCATTTTCTACTGCTTTTCACAGCGTAGAGCGCTCTGGTGATTTTCTTGTGCTTGTGCACTTCATATCAGTCTTTTCTGTCATTATAATGGCAGAAAGACACATAATGTCCCACTCTCCTGCATTTTGTAATTTTGCACCCTTTGGTGCCTTTCATGTGGCACTAAGGGGTGCTTAGCTTTGTATTTAGCCAAAAAAATGGAAAAAAAAATGACGTAGGGTTCCCCCTATTTTTGTAGCCAGCTAGGGTAAAGCAGATGGCTGCAGCCTGCAGACCACAGCTGGCAACCTCACCTTGGCTGGTAATCCAAAACTGAGGGCACCCCACGCTGTTATTTTAAATTAAATAAACCACGTAGGGGTCCCCCCAAAATTGGATCACCAGCCAAGGTAAAGCAGACAGCTGGGGTCTGATATTCTCAGACTAGGGAGGTCCATGGTTATTGGACTCTCCCCAGCCTAAAATTAGCAGGCCACAGCCGCCCCAGAAGTGGCGCATCCATTAGATGTGCCAATCCTGGTGCTTCACCCCAGCTCATCCCGCGCCCGGTGCGGTGGCAAACGGGGTAATATATGGGGTTAATACCAGATGTGTAAAGTTACCTGGCATCAAGCCCTGGGGTTGGTGAGGTCAGGCGTCTATCAGATACCCGACATCACTAACCCAGTCAGTAAAAAAAAAAATAGACGACAAACACATTTTTATTTGAAAAAACACTCCCCAATACATTCCCTCTTTAACCAATTTATTAGAAAGAAAAACAAATCCAGGTCTGGTGTAATCCAAGGGGTTGCTATGACGATCCACACTGTCCCAGTCAATGAAGAGCAGGATGTTCCCCATTGGCTGGGATAGCAGTGCAGTGACCTGAGCTAACATCAATGGGTCAGCCCAGGTCACTGCAGGGGATGACAAGTGCTGCTGTCAGCGAGGTACATTACCTGCGCTGATCTCCTGCACTGCTGACAGCACCTGTCACTGAGTTCAATGACCGCCGCCTTCACAGCCAAGTATCGCGAGCGGCCCGTGACGTCACCGATAGTCAGTCTCGGGTCGGAAGCGAGAGAAGGTGATGTGACAAGCGGCGGCCATGGAGGACAGTGACAGCGCTGAGGTCGGGACTTCATCACTGCAGGTAAGCCGAGCGGGACCATGTGTGCAGAGTGCAGGTGGGCGGAGCCATGTGTGCTGGCGGCGGAGTGCGAAGTGAGTGGCGCTGAGGACGTCAGTGTCATGGACTGCTTGGCTGGGGACAGGTGAGTGTGAGTGTGTGTGTGTTTACATGCCGTGTGCAGGAGGGGGCGGAGTGAGCTGAGCGGGGAAGTGTGGGCTTCCTGCACGTAACTAGGATAAACATCGGGTTACTAACCAAAGCGCTTTGCTTGGATACCCGATTTTTATCTTGGTTACCAGCTTCTGGCAGGCTGCCAGCGATGGCTCCTGCACACTGTAGCTGTAAAAAGCCCTGCTTTTTGCTGCTAGAACAGTTCTCGAATGTATCTAGAACTATCGAGCTTTAGCAAAAAGCTCGAGTTCTAGTTCGATCTAGAACAGCCCCCAAAATCACTCGAACCGCGAACTGGAGAACCTCGAACCGCGAACCGTTCTCAACTCTAGTTAGGAATACAGTTAAAATAGGAGTTAGCAACAAAAAGAGGACAATGTCAGAACAACAGAAAGGGGTCTGGCTGTATCCTGTACAAACAAAAAAATATGAGGTTTTTGTTGGTATTTATGGCCATAAAACGTAAGCCTACACCCTCGTCACGGGACCTCATGTCTGTAGGTCCCTACACTAAATATAAAAATAGCAACAAAAAGAGGACAATGTCCTCCAAAAATTAAGTATTATTCATAGCAAGTTGGGCTGCAGTGTGTACATCGCCCAGGCCAAAAGCTAATGCTCTACCAGGAAACAGCTAAACCCCCACTAATGTGGAAGCATCACAGATGCAGGAGAAGCAGATCACACACACACCTCCATGGAATGGAGGGGAGGCGAATGCTAGATGATAAAACTGCACACTAGTGGCTTGCATAGAGCGCTGTTCACATGCAGATGTGCAGATGGCACAGTCAAAAACCCGCAGCCTATTAGGTGACGCCCTTCTATTAGATCAGGCGGGCTACCAAGCCCTACCCCACTGTGCATCATGCACAGACAGACACTCTACAATGCAAGGCCCAACAGATAGGGGCCTGGCTGTATCCTGTACAAACAAATAAATATGAGGTTATTGTTGGTATTTATGGCCATAAAACGTAAGCCTACACCCTCGTCACGGGGCCTCATTTCTGTAGGTCTCTACACTAAATATAAAAATAGCAACAAAAAGAGGACAATGTCCTCCAAAAAATTAAGTATTACTCACAGCAAGTTGGGCTGCAGTGTGTACATCGCCCAGGCCAAAAGCTAATGCTCTACCAGGATACAGCTAAACCCCCACTAATGTGGAAGCATCACAGGTGCTGGAGAAGCAGATCACACACACACCTCCATGAAATGGAGGGGAGGCGAATGCTAGATGATAAAACTGCACACTAGTGGCTTGCATAGAGCGCTGTTCACATGCAGATGGCACAGTCACAAACCCGCAGCCTATTAGGTGAGGCCCTTCTATTAGATCAGGCGGGCTGCCAAGCCGTACCCCACTGTGTATCATGCAAGCCACTAGTGTGCCGTTTTATCATCTAGCATTCGCCTCCCCTCCATTTTATGGAGGTGTGTGTGTGATCTGCTTCTCCTGCACTTGTGATGCTAACACATTAGTGGGGGTTTAGCTGTATCCTGGTAGAGCATTAGCTTTTGGCTTGGGCGATGTACACACTGCAGCCCAACTTGCTGTGAGTAAAATAGGAGTTAGTGTCAGACCAGGAGCTAGAAATAGAGTTAGTCCAGCAGTTAAAGTTAGGTTATCCAAGTATTTAAGGTTTAGGTTTAGTCAGAGGTGAGAATTAGGGTTGGGTCCTGGGTTAAGGCTAGGGTTAGGGTTAGAGAATGGGTTAGTAATAGAGTTAAAACAGGAGTTAGGGTCAGACCAGGAGCTAGAAATAGGGTTAGTCCAGCAGTTAAAGTTAGGTTATCCCACAATTTAAGGTTTCGGTTTGGGTTAGGCCAGAGGTAAGGATTAGGGATAAGTCCTGGGTTAAGGCTAGGGTTTGGGTTACACCATGGGTTAAGAATAGAGTAAAAACAGGAGTTAGTTTAAAACAAGGGGCTAGAAATAGGGTTAGTCCAGCAGTTTAACCTAGGTTAAGCCAGAATTTAAAGTTTAGGTTAAGTTAGAGGTGAGGATTAGGCTTGGGTCCTGGGTTAAGGCTAGGATTAGGGTTGGACCATGGGTTAGGAATAGAGTTAAAGCAGGAGTTAGGGTCAGACCAGGGTCTAGAAATAGGGTTAGTCCAGCAGTTAAACCAGAAATAAAGGTTTAGGTTAAGCCAGAGGTGAGGATTAGGGTTGGGTCATGGGTTAAGGCTAGGGTTAGGGTTGGACCATGGGATAGTAATAGAGTTAAAACAGGAGTTAGCGTCAGACCAGGAGCTAGAAATAGAGTTAGTCTTGCAGTTAAAGTTAGGTTATCCCAGAATTTAAGGTTTAGGTTTGCGTTAGGCCAGAGGTGAGGATTAGGGTTGAGTCCTGGGTTAAGGCTAGGGTTAGGTTTACACCATGGGTTAGGAATAGAGTTAAAGCAGGAGTTAGGGTCAGACCAGGGGCTAGAAATAGGGTTAGTCCAGCACATAAACTTAAGTTAAGCCAGAATTTAAGGTTTAGGTTAAGCCGGAGGTGATGATTAGGGATGAGTCCTGGGTTAAGGCTAGGGTTAGGGTTAGACCATGGGTTAGGAATAGAGTAAAAACAGGAGTTAGTTTAAAATTAAGGGCTAGAAATAGGGTTAGTCCAGCAGTTTAACCTAGGTTTAGCCAGAATTTAAGGTTTAGGTTAAGTTAGAGGTGATGATTAGGGTTGGGTCCTGGGTTAAGGCTAGGATTAGGGTTACACCATGGGTTAGGAAAAGAGTTAAAGCAGGAGTTAGGGTCAGACCAGGAGCTAGAAATAGGGTTAGTCCAGCAGTTAAAGTTAGGTTTTTCCAGTATTTAAGGTTTAGGTTAAGTCAGAGGTGAGGATTAGGGTTGGGTCCTGGATTAAGGCTTGGGTTAGGGTTAGACCATGTGTTAGGAATAGAGTTAAAACAAAAGTTAGGGTCAGACCAGGAGCTAGAAATAAGTTTAGTCCAGCAGATAAAGTTAGGTTATCCCAGTCTTTAATGTTTAGGTTGAGTCAGAGGTGAGGATTAGGGTTGGGTCCTTGGTTCAGGCTAGGGTTATGGTTACACCATGGGTTAGGGATAGAGTTAAAGCAGGAGTTAATTTTAGACCAGGGGCTAGAAATAGCGTTAGTCTAGCAGTTAAACTTAGGTTAAGCCAGAATTTAAGGTTTAGGTTAAGTCAGAGGTGAGGATTAGGGTTGGGTCCTGGGTTACGGCTAGGGTTAGGGTTAGATCATGGGTTAGGAATAGAGTTAAAGCACGAGTTCGGGTCAGACCAGGGGCTAGAAATAGGGTTAGTCCAGCAGTTAAAGTTACAGTGCCTACAAGTAGTATTCAACCCCCTGCAGATTTAGCAGGTTTGATAAGATGCAAATAAGTTAGAGCCTGCAAACTTCAAACAAGAGCAGGATTTATTAACAGATGCATAAATCTTACAAACCAACAAGTTATGTTGCTTAGTTAAATTTTAATAAATTTTTAACATAAAAGTGTGAGTCAATTATTATTCAACCCCTAGGTTTAATATTTTGTGGAATAACCCTTGTTTGCAATTACAGCTAATAATCGTCTTTTATAAGACCTGATCAGGCCGGCACAGGTCTCTGGAGTTATCTTGGCCCACTCCTCCATGCAGATCTTCTCCAAGTTATCTAGGTTCTTTGGGTGTCTCATGTGGACTTTAATCTTGAGCTCCTTCCACAAGTTTTCAATTGGGTTAAGGTCAGGAGACTGACTAGGCCACTGCAACACCTTGATTTTTTCCCTCTTGAACCAGGCCTTGGTTTCTTGGCTGTGTGCTTTGGGTCGTTGTCTTGTTGGAAGATTAAATGATGACCGATTTAAGATCCTTGATGGAGGAGCGGACGTTCTTGGCCAAAATCTCCAGGTAGGCCGTGCTATCCATCTTCCCATGGATGCGGACCAGATGGCCCCGGCCCCTTGGCTGAGAAACAGCCCCACAGCATGATGCTGCCACCACCATGCTTGACTGTAGGGATGGTATTCTTGGGGTCATAGGCAGTGCCATCCAGTCTCCAAACGTCACGTGTGTGGTTGGCACCAAAGATCTCGATCTTGGTCTCATCAGACCAGAGAACCTTGAACCAGTCTGTCTCAGAGTCCTCCAAGTGATCATGAGCAAACTGTAGACAAGCCTTGACATGACGCTTTGAAAGTAAAGGTACCTTACGGGCTCGTCTGGAATGGAAACCATTGCGGTGGAGTACGTTACTTATGGTATTGACTGAAACCAATGTCCCCACTGCCATGAGATCTTCCCAGAGCTCCTTCCTTGTTGTCCTTGGGTTAGCCTTGACTCTTTGGAAAGGCCTGGCCTCGGAACGGGTGGAAACTTTCAAAGGCTGTCCAGGCCGTGGAAGGCTAACAGTAGTTCCATAAGCCTTCCACTTCCGGATGATGCTCCCAACAGTGGAGACAGGTAGGCCCAACTCCTTGGAAAGGGTTTTGTACCCCTTGCCAGCCTTGTGACCCTCCATGATCTTGTCTCTGATGGCCTTGGAAGGCTCCTTTGTCTTTCCCATGTTGACCAAGTATGAGTGCTGTTCACAAGTTTGGGGAGGGTCTTAATTAGTCAGAAAAGGCTGGAAAAAGAGATAATTAATCCAAACATGTGAAGCTCATTGTTCTTTGTGCCTGAAATACTTCTTAATACTTTAGGGGAACCAAACAGAATTCTTGTGGTTTGAGGGGTTGAATAATAAATGACCCTCTGAATAAACTTTTCACAATTTAAGAAAAAAATAAAAAAAGAAATAACATTCTTTTTTGCTGCAGTGCATTTCACACTTCCAGGCTGATCTACAGTCCAAATGTCACAATGCCAAGTTAATTTCGAATGTGTAAACCTGCTAAATCCGCAGGGGGTTAAATACTACTTGTAGGCACTGTAGGTTATCCCAGTATATAAGGTTTAGGTTAAGTCAGAGGTAAGGATTAGGGTTGGGTCCTGGGTTAAGGCTAGGGTTAGGTTTAGATCATGGGTTAGTAATAGAGTTAAAACAGCAGTTAGGGTCAGACCAAGAGCTAGAAATAAGGTTAGTCCAGCAGTTAAAGTTAGGTTATCCCAGATTTTAAGGTTTAGGTTTGGGTTAGGCCAGAGGTGAATATTAGGGTTAAGTCCTGGGTTAAGGCTAGCGTTAAGGTTAGACCATGGGTTAGGAATAGAGTTAAAACATGAGTTAGGGTCACACCAGGAGCTAGAAATAGGGTTAGTCAAGCAGTTAAACTTAGGTTCAGCCAGAAATTAGGTTTACGTTAAGGCAGAGGTGAGGATTTGGGTTTGGGTCCTGGGTTAAGGCTAGTGTTAGGGTTAGGCCATGGGTTAGTAATAGAGTTAAAACAGGAGTTAGGGTCAGACCACGAGCTAGAAATTGGGTTAGTCCTGCAGTTAAAGTTAGATTATCCCAGTATTTAAATTTTAGGTAAAGTCAGAGGGGAGGATTAGGGTTGGGACCTGGGTGAAGGGTAGGTTTAGGGTTAGACCATTGGTTAGGAATAGAGTTAAAACAGGAGTTAGGGTTAGACCGGGAGCTAGAAATAGGGTTAGTCCAGCAGTTAAAGTTAGGTTATCCCAGAATTTAAGGTTTAGGTTTGGGTTAGGCCAGAGGTGAGGATTAAGGTTGAGTCCTGGGTTAAGCCTAGGGTTAGGGTTAGACCATTGGTTGATAATAGAGTAAAACAGGAGTTAGGGTCAGACCAAGAGCTAGAAATAGGGTTAGTGAAGCAGTTAAACTTAGTTTAAGCCAGAATTTAAGGTTTAGGTTAAGCTAGAGGTGAGGAATAGGATTGGGTCCTGGGTTAAGGCTAGGGTTAGGGTTAGACCATGGGTTAGTAATAGAGTTAAAACAGCAGTTAGGGACAGACGATGAGCTAGAAATAGGGTTAGTCCTGCAGTTAAAGTTAGTTATCCCAGTATTTAAATTTTAGGTTAAGTCACAGGTGAGGATTAGGATTAAATCTTGGGTTAAGGCTAGGGTTAGGGTCACACCATGAATTAGGGATAGAGTTAAAGCAGGAGTTAATTTCAGACCAGGGGCAAGAAATAGCATTAGTCTAGCAGTTAAACTTAGGTTAAGCCAGAATTTAAGGTTTAGGTTAAGCCAGAGGTGAGAAATAGGTTTGGGTCCTGGGTTAAGATTTGGGTTAGGGTTACACCATGGGTTGGGAATAGAGTTAAAGCAGGAGTTAGGGTCAGACCAGGTGCTAGAAATAGGGTTAGTGCAGCAGTAAAACTTAGGTTAAGCCAGAATTTAAGGTTTAGGTTAAGCCAGAGGTGAGGATTAGGATTGGGTCCTGGGTTAAGGCTTGGGTTAGGGTTAGACCATTGGTTAGTAATAGAGTTAAAGCAGTAGTTAGGATCAGACCATGAGCTAGAAATAGGGTTTGTCCAGCAGTTAAAGTTAGGTTACCCCAGATTTTAAGGTTTAGGTTTGGGTTAGGCCAGAGGTGAGGATTAGGGTTAAGTCCTGGGTTAAGGCTAGGGTTAGGGTTAGACCATGTGTTACGAATAGAGTAAAAACAGGAGTTAGGGTCAGACCAGGAGCTAGAAATAGGGTTTGTCCAGCAGTTAAACTTAGGTTAGGCCAGAATTTAGGGTTTAGATTAAGGCAGAGGTGAGGATTTGAGTTGGGTCCTGGGTTAAGGCTAGGGTTAGACCATTGGTTAGTAATAGAGTTAAAACAGGAGTTAGGGTCAAACCATGAGCTAGAAATAGGGTTAGTCCAGCAGTTAAAGTTATGTTATCCCAGAATTTAAGGTTTAGGATAAGTCAGAGGTGAGGATTAGGGTTGGGTCCTGGGTTAAGGCTAGGTTTAGGGTTAGACCATGGGTTAGGAATAGAGTTAAAACAGGAGTTAGGGTCAGACCAGGAGCTAGAAATAGGGTTAGTCCAGCAGTTAACGTTAGGTTATCCCAGAATTTAAAGTTTAGGTTAAGTCAGAGGTGAGGATTAGGGTTGGGTCCTGGGTTAAGGCTAGGGTAAGGGTTAGACCATGAGTTAGGAATAGACTTAAAACAGGAGTTAGGGTCAGACCAGGTGCTAGAAATAGGGTTAGATTAGCAATTAAAGTTAAGCTATTCCAGTATTTAAGGTTTAGGTTAAGACAGAGGTGTGAATTAGGGTTGGTCTTGAGTTAAGGCTAGGGTTAAGGTTACACCATGGGTTAGGAATAGAGTTAAAGCAGGAGTTAGGATCAGACCAGGGGCTTGAAATAGGGTTAGTCCAGCAGTTAAAGTCAGAGGTGAGGATTAGGGTTGGGTCCTGGGTTAAGGCTTGGGTTAGGGTTAGACTATGGGTTAGGAATAGAGTTAAAACAGGAGTTAGGGTCAGACCAGGAGCTAGAAATAGGTTTTATCCAGCAGTTAAAGTTAGGTTATCCCAGAATTTAAGGTTTAGGTTAAGTCAGAGGTGAGGATTAGGGTTGGGTCCTGGGTTACGGGTAGGGTTAGACCATGGGTTAGGAATAGAGTTAAAGCACGAGTTAGGGTCAGACCAGGGGCTAGAAATAGGGTTAGTCCAGCAGTTAAAGTTAGGTTATCCCACAGTTTAAGGTTTAGGTTTGGGTTAGGCCAGAGGTGAGCATTAGGGTCAAGTCCTGGGTTAAGGCTAGGGTTAGGGTTACACCATGGGTTAGGAATAGAGTAAATACAGTAGTTAATTTAAAACAACGGGCTAGAAAAAAGGTTTAGTCCAGCAGTTTAACCTAGGTTAAGCCAGAATTTAAGGTTTAGGTTAAGCCAAAAGTGAGGATTAGGATTGGGTCCTGGGTTAAGGCAAGGGTTAGGGTTAGACCATGGGTTAGGAATAGAGTAAAAACAGGAGTTAGTTTAAAACTATGGGCTAGAAATAGGGTTAGTCCAGCAGTTTAACCTAGGTTAAGCCAGAATTTAAGGTTTAGGTTAAGACAGAAGTGAGGATTAGGGTTGGGTCCCTGGTTAAGGCTAGGGTTAGGGTTACACCATGGCTTAGGATTAGAGTTAAAGTAGGATTTAGGGTCAGACCAGGGGCTAGAAATAGGGTTAGTCCAGCAGTTAAATTTAGGTTAAGCCACAATTTAAGGTTTCGGTTAAGCCAGAGGTGAGGATTAGGGTTGGATCCTGGGTTAAGGCTAGGGTTAGGGTTACAGCATGGGTTAGAAATAGAGTTAAAGCAGGAGTTAGGGTCAGACCAGGTGCTAGAAATATGGTTAGTCCAACAGTTAAACTTAGGTTAAGCCGGGGGGGCGTGGCCAGCAGGCAGCATGAGCGGTCGCATTTGAGAGCAGCTCCGCAGTCCAACGCTGATATATTCTATTAATCCTGCCGAAATTGGTGCCTAAATACACCTCCGGATTACCTGTGGTGCGGTGATCATTCTGATCGGTAATATGAGTAGAGGTCGCAGTCCCAGCAAGATGGCGCCGGCAAACAGGCAGAGCGGGAAGCCAGTGAGGCGGAGGAGGAGGAGAACATGGAGGCTGGATCCAAGGAATCGCAGGAGCTGAACTTGCAGCAAGTTACTACGCAATTACTTGCAGCGATCCAGGATTCAAAAGTGTCGCTGACGGGTAAAATTGAGGAGGTTAAGATCGATGTGGGTCTCCTCAGGCTGGATTTGCAAAATCTGAGAGAGCGGGTAAAGGAGATGGAGCAGCGGATCTCCACGTTGGAGGACGACGCAAGAGCGACGCCGGGCAGATTATCCTCTTTGGAAAGCGCGGCAAACAACTGGGCGCAGAGGGTTGATGATCTGGAAAATCGCCTGCATCGCAACAATTTAAGAATCCTAGGGATGCCGGAGAGAGCAGAAGGGAGCGACCCATGTAAGTTCATGGAAACATGGCTCTCCGAAACTTTCCCTGATGCGACGCTGTCAGCGGCCTTCGCCATAGAAAGAGCCCACCAGGTGCTGGCCAGACCTCCTCCCCCAGGAGCGCAGCCCAGACCCCTCCTGGCCCGACTGTTTAGCAGCAGGGATAGAGATGCGATCCTTGGTGCGGCGAGACGCAAGGGCCCGATCTTACACAACAACGCTTCCATATTGATCTTCCCTGACTTCTCTGCGTCTCTTCAGAAAATGAGGGCATCCTTCAACCAAGTGAAAAAACGCCTTAGAGAACACCAAATTGCTTACTCCATGATCTTCCCAGCCCATCTCAGAGTGGTTCATCAAGAGCGCTCCCTTTTCTTTACTTCTCCTGCGGAGGCGAATGATTGGATCAACAAACTGAAGAGGAAGCGCTGATGCGTTACAGTTATGGGCGATGCCTGGAGGGTCGTTGTTGTGCTGGCGTCGTGGTTTATTTTATAACATTATTTATAACATATTTTTAACAAATATTTTTGTTTTCTTCACCTCTTCTGTCATGTGAGTGGAGCGGGGCTCGGGATCGCCGTTGCGTCCGCGCCCTGATCTCCTGGTTCCAGTTCGCTGAGAAGCTGATGAACTTATCAGGATGCGCTGGTGCGCTTGTGGCCCTCCGGAAGCTTGTGAGCTACTGGGTGCAATTATTATTGGCCTTCCATTGAGCCGGTTTCCATGTCGGCCCCCCTCGGGTCTGGGTAGCTGGAGGTCGCGTCTTTGGATGTGACGTGGCCTGCGTTCACTGCGCTCATTGCTAAGTCCAGATTGAGCTCCAGATCACTCGGTCGTAGGTGCGTCGCTGGTGGGACCGGACCGAGGTGACATCAGGCGGGACTTGGGCCAAACCGCTGTTGCGGCACCAAGAACACTTTCAAGCGAACTCGTGTCATCCTGTATCTTTTGATCTAACATGGGACTTTATTTTGGGTTCGCAACATTTGGCAACGCACTTAAGTTCATAATGCTGAATTTTGTTTTTAGAGCTGTATTAAGTTTCTAAGGTCACCATACATCATAATATCTTATAACCTAAGGTTACCTGTAAATTTTCCTCTCATTTCCTCCACACTTCCATTTCTTCCTTTCCCCCTCCCCCCCTTTTTTTTGCTTAATTCCTCATCCCCCCTCATCCCACCCCCCTACCCCCCCTTGTTCTCTTACTCCCCTTCTACTCTAAGTCTCCCCCTTGCTCCTCTCTCCAGCTTCCCCCTTCACCCTTCCTCTCCCCCCCCAGTTTCCTCCCATTTTTGCCCTCCGCTACCTCTTTTCCTCCTCACATCTCTATATTCTCCCTCCCTCACCCTCTTTCTTCCTCTCTCTTATCTCATTTTCACCTCTCTCTCTCCTTCCCTTGCCCTCTTTCTTTTTCACATTTCTCTTTCTTCCCCCCCTTTTTTTTCCCCTCTCCCTTATCTCTATACCCATCTATTCTTGGTCCTTTTATTTATGCATGATTAAAGGCTATGTTGCAGGGTAATCCAATTTATTGGACTGCAGGAGAAGCTTAAGTCCTTGTTTGAGGACACCCCCGTACCAAGTACACCATCTAGCCACGTTGGTTCACCCTAGTCGTTGCTAGGGAAAATCTCTCCTGGCCGCACTACTGGACCAGTTCTTATCGGCTGTGTGAGTGCAGCCGATTGTTTGTATTTAAGGGTACGTTTACCCAAGTTCTACTGTAGGTTAAGTTTTTGACATTTTCCATTCAATTTAGCAAGTGGTATCTTTCACTGGCTTTAAGCTTGATGACATGGAATGTTAGGGGACTGGGCACATCCAGGAAAAGGGCGGCAGTATTCGCACATATCAAAAGATCCAAAGCTCAGATTCTATGTTTACAACAGACCCATTTATTGTTGGAGACCACTAGAGTGCTTGAGAAGCCTTGGGTTCAATGGTCAGCTCACTCTGTTCATTCCCCATATTCTAGGGGAGTATCGGTACTAATCCACAAAGCACTGCGGTGGGACCCGGGTAAGATTATAAAGGATAATGATGGGAGGTATGTGTTTATCCAGGCTCATATCGATGGGGTAATGATAGTGATCCTAGCCATATACATCCCCCCTGCGATGGGAATCTCGATTCTGTATGAGGCGGCTAAGTTTGCCTCACAATTCCCACAAGCCTTGGTGCTCTGCATGGGGGTCTTCAATTTGATTAATAACACAGGACTGGATAGATTCAACACCCGACAGGTCCCGATCTCCCCTACGATACAAACTAGACTGAGTGCATTCCTACAGGAGGTGGGATGGTGCGACATGTGGCGGTTTTATAACCCAGCACTGAGAGAATATACATGTTATACTCCCGGAAAAAACTCTTTATCTCGAATTGATTACATCTGTGGAAACGAAAGAGTCTGTACCCATATACAATCGGTATGTCCCCTGCCCAGATCAGTATCAGATCACTCCTCGGTATTTGTAGGCATTAAATGGGAAGGATGTAAATCTCGTAAAGTGTCCCGGAAGATTAACCCTTGGTGGCTTTCACTCTTTGGAACCAATGATAGGATTCCTGATCAGCTCAGGGCATACACTGAGACGAACTCCGTGGAAGAGAATCACTCGGCCTATTGGGACGCGCTTAAGGCGTATTTGAGGGGATGCTGTCACTCCTCTATCTCCTATCTCAAGAAACAGGCGGCCAGAGAGGAGGAGGAATTGGCCACTCAAAATAGAGTGCTCGAACATAGATTCACCTCGGACCCTTCTGAAGAAAACAGATCTCAATGGCTACAGGCTGGGAGGAAATATCTTTTGTACTTGCAAGATAAGGCTAAGAGACATGTCTTCTTCACGAACCAGAGATATTTTGAGCAAGGGAACCAATCTTGTAGTTTACTAGCGTTCCTGGTGCACCAATCCAATAGTTCACCTGCGGTCCTTAAGATTAGAGACCCTAGCGGCGAATCAGTCACTTCCGTCAATGGTATTCTGGAGGTGTTTTTGGACTTCTATAGGAACCTATATGAATCCAGGCTGACCGTGTCAAGGGAGGAGATCGCTGATTACTTACGAGATCTGGAGTTTCCCAGATTGACTTCGACCCAGAGATCGGCCTTGGATGAGCCCATTAGTATGGAGGAGATGGTGGAGGCGATGGGAGCCCTCAATAGGGGTAGGGCGTCTGGGCCAGACGGACTCCCGATTGAAATATTTGACAAATATCAGGGGGAGCTGGCTCCAGCCCTCCTGGAGACGGTTGAGGCTTCGTTCCGCAGGGGACGGTTGCCTGACTCTTTCTATGAGGCAACCATCGTTCTACTATTGAAACCAGATAAGGACCCATTGGATTGTGGCTCGTTCAGACCGATCTCTTTGTTGAAGTGGGATTATAAAATTCTTACCAAAATACTAGCAACCAGACTCAACAAAGTGATCTCCTCCATAATACATGAGGATCAGTCTGGATTCATTCCGGGTAGGAGTACCTCGGATAACCTGAGGAGGGCGCAGGTGGTCTTACAGATGGGCATCAAGTTAGAGGAGGATTGGGCTCTGGTCTCCCTGGATGCGGCCAAGGCCTTTGACTCTATAGAATGGCCATACCTGCTGGAGATACTGCGGGCATTTGGTTTCGGCAACAAATTCATTAGATGGATTGAGATTATATATAAAGCTCCATCTGCTAACATTCAGGTGGGTGGCGGGGTGTCAGAAAATTTCCCTTTGGGGAGGGGAACCAGACAGGGATGTCCCCTATCCCCTCTCCTGTTCGCCCTTGCCATGGAACCGTTGGCGGTGCGCATTCGGGCGGACCCAATTTACTGGGGAGTGAGACACCATAAGGGAGATGAACGCTTGTCTCTGTATGCAGACGACTTGCTATTGTTTGCATCTGATCCGGATTCCTCCATTCCTAGAGCCGTGGAACTAATTGACCGATTCGGGGAGTTCTCGGGTCTGTCAATAAACTGGTCAAAGTCGTACCTCCTCTTTCTGTCTCGGGACAGAGAGGAAATGGCGAACACCCGCATATGTAGGGTTCCAGTAGTGGATCATTTTAAATACCTTGGAATTATACTGGCGGGAAGCCCTTCGGAGATGATAGCAAGAAATATTGCCCCCCTGTTATCGCACCTCGGGGAGAAATTTAATAGATGGAGCCAACTCCCGCTCTCAGTGGCGGGAAGGATTAACCTCCTTAAAATGATAGTGCAACCAAAGTGTCTTTATATTACCCAGCATGTATTTGTACAGATTCCCCGCTCTTTCTTTCGGTCCATGGAATCCTTAATGATCACCTTTGTCTGGGGCACATCCAGATCAAGGGTCCAATTGGCCAAATTACAGAGACCCAAAGACATGGGGGGTATGGCCCTTCCTGATCTTTATATATACTACCTGGCTGGACAATTGAAATATCTGGGTCAATGGACACTTCCTGGGGTAAGGGGTTCTCCGGAGGGACTCTTGGCAGAGTTCACAGGTGTGGATCTCCTATGGCCACTATTGACAGATCACAAGAGGGCCCCTGAGGGTCGTGTCCTCCCGATACACAAACTACGGGCCAGGATCTGGAAAGAGGCTAAAGCCATATTCAGATTTAATGATATACCAACTGAGACCCTCTTATGGGATAACCTGGACCTTCCACACTTTTGTGGGTTGCCGGGGTTTGGTGAATGGAGGAATCGCGGAATAGTCTCCCTGGGATCACTGGTCCGGGATGGTGAACTCCGCCCCTTTGCACAACTGCGTACGGAATTCGATCTGCCGGAATCTCATGGGTTTCAGTATCTCCAGATCAGGCACGCCTTTCGGGCTCAGTTCTCTGGTCGTGGGGTTAGATTCTCTTCCTTTCCAGTCATTGGAATTATCAGATCGCAGGGCCCTGGCAGTCTTATTTCCAAACTATACTCCTCACTTATTCGGGCCAAAGCCATGAACAGTCCTCTTTCTGTCCGGGAGAGGTGTAGTGCCAGGATCTCTGAAATTGATGATGTAGTGTGGGACGACATTGTCGAATCCCACATTCTGGTTTCTACCGCAATTAATAATAGACTGATTCAGTTATTTATAATACACCAGAGTTACATCACTCCCCAGAGACTGAAAAAGATGAAAAAGGCGAATAATTTGGTGGGGGTGGGTTGTCCGAGATGCGGGAGAGACGGTGCTGATTTCTGGCACATGATATGGGATTGCCGGGCCATTCTCTCCTATTGGAGTGAGGTTGTAACGACTCTTTCCACCATACTTCAAAAAGTGGTTGCTATGTGCCCAATCCTGTGTCTATTTGGGGTGGTAGGGGTACACTCCTGGTCCCAAGATGAAAATCTATTAATAAAAAAGGTCCTGTTTTTGGCCCAGAACGGCGTTATACTAAATTGGATGAGCACTCATCCCCCAACTAGAGCCTCTTGGATTGCATTGGTAAATGCTATAATTCTGTCAGAACAATTTGTTTATAAGACGAGAGGTTCTTTACATAAATTCGACAAAATATGGGGTAGATGGTTGGGATCGCCCTTGACTGGAGGATCACCTGGTTCCCTGACTGATACCCTACAGTCGGTATTATCGCAGTAATAATCAATAATGCTCCAGTGAGGGGAAAGGAGAAACATGTGATCCATGAAATACTGTATCAGGGATATGACGAGGTCCCTGAAACCTGGATAGCACATTCCTTGTTAACGTGGGCTTTTTGCCCCAGGACGGATATGACTCGCGAGCTGACACCTTTGAAATGTTTACTGTACTAAGGCCATGCTGAAAGTAATAGACGTTGACTTGATTGTTGTTGCTTTATTACTCTGATTATTAACCATTTTACATGTATTTTTACTGTACAAATTGCTGATTTATCCTTTAATGTAATGATTTACTTAACCTTCAATAAAACGAGTTTAAAAAAACAACTTAGGTTAAGCCAGAATTTAAGGTTTAGGTTAAGCCAGAGGTGAGGACTGGGTTGAGTCCTGGGTAAAGGATAGGGTTAGGGTTACACCATGGGTTAGGAATAGAGTTAAAGCAGGAGTTAGGGTCAGACCAGGGGCTTGAAATAGGGTTAGTCCAGCAGTTAAACTTAGGTTAAGCCAGAATTTAAGGTTTAGGTTAAGACATAGGTGAGGATTAGGGTTAGGTCCTGGGTAAAGGCTAGGGTTAGGGTTACACCATGGCTTAGGAATAGAGTTAAAGCAGGAATTAGGTTCAGAGCAGGGGCTTGAAGTAGGGTTAGTCCAGCAGTAAAACTTAGGTTAAGCCAGAATTAAAGGTTTAGGTTTGGGTTAGGCCAGAGGTGAGGATTAGGGATGAGTCCTGGGTTAAGGATAGGGATAGAGTTAGACCATGGGTTAGGTACAGAGTTAAAACAGGAGTTAGTATCAGACAGAGAGCTAGAAACAGGGTTAATCCAGCAGTTACACTTAGATTAAGCCAGAATTTAAGGTTTAGGTTAAGCCAGAGGTGAGGATTAGAGTTGGGTCCTGGGTTAAGGCTAGGGTTAGAGTTAGACCATGGGTTAGGAATAGAGTTAAAACAGGAGTTAGGGTCAGACCAGGAGCTAGAAATAGGGTTAGTCCAGCAGTTAAAGTTAGGTTATCCCAGTATTTAAGGTTTAGGTTAAGCCAGAGGTGAGGATTAGGGTTGGGTCCTGGGTAAAGGCTAGGGTTAGGGCTACAACATGGCTTAGGAATAGAGTTAAAGCAGGAGTTAGGTTCAGACCAGGGGCTGGAAATAGGGTTAGTCCAGCAGTTAAACTTAGGTTAAGCCAGAATTTAAGGTTTAGGTTAAGTTAGAGGTGAGGATTAGGGTTGGGTCCTGGGTTAAGGCTAGGATTAGGGTTACACCATGGGATAGGAATAGAGTTAAAGCAGGAGTTAGGGTCAGACCAGGGGCTAGAAATAGGGTTAGTGCAGCAGTAAAACTTAGGTTAAGCCAGAATTAAAGGTTTGGGTTAAGCCAGAGGTGAGGATTAGGGTTGGGTCATGGGTTAAGGCTAGGGTTAGGGTTAGACCATTGGTTGGTAATAGAGTTAAACAGGAGTTAGGGTCAGACCACGAGCTAGAAATAGGTTTTGTCCAGCAGTTAAAGTTAGGTTATCCCAGCATTTAAGGTTTAGGTTAAGTCAGGGGCGAGGATTAAGGTTGGGTCCTTGGTTCAGGCTAGGGTTAGGATTACACCATGGGTTAGGGATAGAGTTAAAGCAGGAGTTAATTTCAGACCAGGGGCTAGAAATAGCGTTAGTCTAGCAGTTAAACTTAGGTTAAGCCAGAATTTAAGGTTTAGGTTAAGTCAGAGGTGAGGATTAGGGTTGGGTCCTGGGTTACGATTAGGGTTAGGGTTAGACCATGGGTTAGGAATAGAGTTAAAACAGGAGTTAGGGTCAGACCAGGAGCTAGAAATAGGGTTAGTCCAGCAGTTAAAGTTAGGTTATCCCACAGTTTAAGTTTTAGGTTTGGGTTGGGCCAGAGGTGAGCATTAGGGTTGAGTCCTGGGTTAAGGCTAGGGTTAGGGTTACACCATGGGTTAGGAATAGAGTAAAAACAGTAGTTCGTTTAAAACAACGTGCTAGAAAAAAGGTTAGTCCAGCAGTTTAACCTAGGTTAAGCCAGAATTTAAGGTTTAGGTTAAGCCAAAGGTGAGGATTAGGATTGGGTCCTGGGTTAAGGCTAGGGTTAGGGTTAGACCATGGGTTAGTAATAGAGTTAAAACAGGAGTTAGGGTCAGACCAGGAGCTAGAAATAGGGTTAGTCCAGCAGTTAAAGTTAGGTTATCCCAGATTTTAAGGTTTAGGTTTGGGTTAGGCCAGAGGTGAGGATTAGGGTTAAGTCCTGGGTTAAGGCTAGGGTTAAGGTTAGACCATGGGTTAGGAATACAGTTAAAACAGGAGTTAGGGTCAGACCAGGAGCTAGAAATAGGGTTAGTCCAGCAGTTAAACTAAGGTTAGGCCAGAATTTAAGGTTTAGCTTAAGGCAGAGCAGAGGATTTGGGTTGGGTCCTGGGTTAAGGCTAGAAATAGGGTTAGACCATGGGTTAGTAATAGAGCTAAAACAGGAGTTAGGGTCAGACCACGAGCTAGAACTAGGGTTAGTCCTGCAGTTAAAGTTAGGTTATCCCAGTATTTAAATTTTAAGTTAAGTCAGAGGTGAGGATTAGGGTTGGATCCTGGGTTAAGGCTAGGTTTAGGGTTAGACCATGGGTTAGGAATAGAGTTAAAACAGGAGTTAGGGTCAGACCACGAGCTAGAAATAGGGTTAGTCCAGCAGTTAAAGTTAGGTTATCCCAGAATTTAAGTTTAAGGTTAAGTCAGAGGTGAGGATTAGGGTTAGGTCCTAAATTAAGGCTAGGGTTAAGGTTAGACCATGTTTTAGTAATAGGGTTAAAACAGGAGTTAAGGTCATACCAGGAGTTTGATAAATGAATGATGAATTTGTTAAAGTTAGGTTATCCCAGAATTTAAAGTTTAGGTTTGAGTTAGGCGAGAGGTGAGGATAAGGGATGAATCCTGGGTTAAGGTAAGGGTTAGACTATGGGTTCAGGAATAGAGTAAAAACAGGAGTTAGTTTAAAACTATGGGCTAGAAATAGGGTTAGTCCAGCAGTTAAACTTAGGTTAAGCCACAATTTAAGGTTTCGGTTAAGCCAGAGGAGAGGATTAGGGTTGGGTCCTGGGTTAAGGCTAGGGTTAGGGTTACACCATGGGTTAGAAATAGAGTTAAAGCAGGAGTTAGGGTCAGACCAGGTGCTAGAAATAGGGTTAGTCCAACAGTTAAACTTAGGTTAAGCCAGAATTTAAGGTTTAGGTTAAGCCAGAGGTGAGGATTAGGGTTGAGTCCTGGGTAAAGGCTAGGGTTAGGGTTAGACCATTGGTTAGAAATAGAGTTAAAGCAGGAGTTATAGTCAGACCAGGGGCTTGAAATAGGGTTAGTCCAGCAGTTAAACTTAGGTTAAGCCAGAATTTAAGGTTTAGGTTAAGACATAGGTGAGGATTAGGGTTGGGTCCCTGGTTTAGGCTAGGGTTAGGGTTACACCATGGGTTAGAGATAGAGTTAAAGCAGGAGTTAGGGTCAAAGCAGGTGCTGGAAATAGGGTTAGTCCAACAGTTAAACTTAGGTTAAGCCAGAATTTAAAGTTTAGGTTAAGCCAGAGGTGAGGATTGGGTTGGGTCCTGGGTAAAGGCTAGGGTTAGGGTTACACCGTGGGTTAGGAAAAGAGTTAAAGCAGGAGTTAAGGTCAGACCAGGGGCTTGAAATTGGGTTAGTCCAGCGGTTAAACTTAGGTTAAGCCAGAATTAAAGGTTTAGGTTATGCCAGAGGTGAAGATTAGGGTTGGGTCATGGGTTAAGGCTAGGGTTAGGGTTGGACCATGGGTTAGTAATAGAGTTAAAACAGGAGTTAGGGTCAGACCAGGAGCTAGAAATAGGGTTAGTCCAGCAGTTAAAGTTAGGTTACATCAGAATTTAAGGTTTAGGTTTGGGTTAGGCCAGAGATGAGGATTAGGGTTGAGTCCTGGGTTATGGTTAGGTTTAGGGTTAGACCATGGGTTAGGAATAGAGTTAAAACAGGAGTTAGGGTCAGACCACGAGCTAGAAATAGAGTTAGTCCAGCAGTTAAAGTTAGGTTATTCCAGTATTGAAGGTTTAGGTTAAGTCAGAGGTGAGGATTAGGGTTGGGTCCTGGGTTAAGGTTAGGGTTAGACCATGCGTTAGAAATAGAGTTGAGCGCGGTTCGTGGTTCTCCAGTTCGCGGTTCGAGTGATTTTGGGGGCTGTTCTAGATCGAACTAGAACTTGAGCTTTTTGCTAAATCTCGATAGTTGTAGTTACGTTCGAGAACGGTTCTAGCAGCAAAAAGACAAGCTAATTACTAGCTGGCTTTCCACTGTAATAGTGTAAGTCACTCTGTGACTCACACTATTATGAAATTTCAGCGTATAGTGTGCGGGAACAGCGCATTCAGATCACTGTTGTTTGGATAATGGCAATTGCCATTTTTTTTTTCCTTGTCTTCCTTCCCTAAGCGCGCGCGTGTAGTGGGGCGGGCCAGCATGTCAGCCAATCCCAGACACACACACAACTAAGTGGACTTTTAGCCAGAGAAGCAACGGCATGTGTGATAGGATGTCCATGTCACATGTCCCTGCAATATAAAAACGGACATTTTCCTCCAGCACGTCATTATCTGCCTTCTGCGTCTGGGTGTCAGTTACCGCTGGCGTAGCTCCTGTCTCCGATACTGCTGTGTACGCTCTACACACAGTGCTATACAGAATAGGGATAGAAGTTTATATTAGTCCTTGTAAGGGCTAATACCAGCAGGGTCAGAGCCACAGGTGACAGTCAGGTCCGTGAAAACAAATTTTAACAGCTACACAAGATGACAGCGTCTATGTAGCTAAGGTCAGGGATTTCGTCACTGCATTTCCCCATTAGGAGGGATAGAAAGTGAGGCTTCCTTTCCTCTAACCAGACCCACAACCCTGCCCATCATACCCTCCTGCCCGTTGCACACTCAAGCTCATTGTTACTAAGCCATTATACTAGTAAACACTGAGTAAACTTTAGTGGCATCCTAAAAGTGGCTGTTGGACTTCCATTAGTGTCCCACTAGTGCAAATCTATGTGCAGCACCTCTGCATTGCACACTCAAACTCATTGTTACTAAGCTATTATACTAGGAAACACTGAGTAAACTTAGTGGCAGCCTAATAGTGCCTGTTGGACTTCCATTAGTGTCCCACTGGTGCAAAGCTATTTGCAGCAACACTGCATTGCACACTAAAACTCATTGTTACTAAGCCATTATACTAGCAAACACTGAGTAAACTTAGTGGCATCCTAAAAGTGGCTGTTGGACTTCCGTTAGTGTCCCACTAGTGCAAATCTATGTGCAGCACCTTTGCATTGCACACTCAAACTCATTAATACTAAGCTATTATACTAGCAAACACTGAGTAAACTTAGTGGCATCCTAAAAGTGGCTGTTGGACATCCATTAGTGTCCCACTGGTGCAAAGCTATTTGCAGCACCACTGCATTGCACACTCAAACTCATTGTTACTAAGCCATTATACTAGCAAACACTGATTAAACTTAGTGGCATCCTAAACGTGGCTGTTGGACTTCCATTAGTGTCCCACTAGTGCAAATTTATGTGCAGCACCTCTGCATTGCACACTCAAACTTATTGTTACTAAGCCATTATACTAGCAAACACTGGGTAAACTTAGTGGCATCCTAAAAGTGGCTGTTGGACATCCATTAGTGTCCCACTGGTGCAAAGCTATTTGCAGCACCACTGCATTGCACACTCAAACTCATTGTTACTAAGCCATTATACTAGCAAACACTGAATAAACTTAGTGGCATCCTAAACGTGGCTGTTGGACTTCCATTAGTGTCCCACTAGTGCAAATTTATGTGCAGCACCTCTGCATTGCACACTCAAACTTATTGTTACTAAGCCATTATACTAGCAAACACTGGGTAAACTTAGTGGCATCCTAAAAGTGGCTGTTGGATTTTCATTAGTGTCCCACTGATGCAAAGCTATTTGCAGCACCACTGCATTGCACACTCAAACTCATTGTTACTAAGCCATTATACTAGCAAACACTGAGTAAACTTAGTGGCATCCTAAAAGTGGCTGTTGGACTTCTATTAGTTTCCCACTAGTGCAAATCTATGTGCAGCACCTCTGCATTGCACACTCAAACTCATTGTTACTAAGCTATTATAAAAGCAAACACTGAGTAAACTTAGTGGCATCCTAAAAGTGGCTGTTGGACTTCCATTAGTGTTCCACTGGTGCAAAGCTATTTGCAGCACCACTGCATTGCACACTCAAACTCATTGTTACTAAGCCATTGTACTAGCAAACTATGCTGCCAGTTTAAGGGCTGTAGTTGCATTGTCAGGGATAGTTATTGTTGTTTATTCTGCTGTTAATAAAGATAGACCACCGCTGCAATCTACACCACCTCTCAATTTTTACTACCACATTTTAAGTGCACAATCTTGTCGCAATCAAAATGAGTGGCAAAATAACTGATGCTGGTGGAAAGGGGAAGAGGCGTGTTGGAAAAGGAAAAAAAGGGTTTGTCCGTGGGGAAGGTGGCAAAGCTCCATTAACATCTGCTGAAGATAGACCATCTTCCAGCAAAAGTAAGATGTCTACTACTTACCGTGGACAATCCGATGTGCTCCCTTTTTACGGACACGAACAACTGGAACAAAGGTAGATGTTGCCCAAAAAAGAATGGATCTCAAGTGGTCCAACAAGTGCCCTCTCCTCCACCTCAACTACCGCATCCAAAAAACACCAGTCCTCTGAGTTGTCATCCCAATCACACTTGCTTTCTCCCAGCTCTGAAGTCTCCATCCGCCCTGCACAGTATGGTGGAACTGAGATGGCTGAGTCTGCAGAGCTGTTCAGTCACACTAAAGCCTGGGAATCAGAGGTCTGCTCCCAAGCTACAGTGAGTACAGACCAGGAAATGGTCTGCAGTGATGCCCAGAACCTTTGTGACTCTGATTCAGGCTGTGATGAACAAGTTTCTGAGCATAATGTTGACCCTTATTCACAAACTGAAACACCTGTTGTAATAGACAATGAGGAACATACTGATGACGATGAGATGCAGATACCAGATTGGGATGACAACTTAAATATTCGGTCAGGGCAAGAAGAGGCTCGGTCTGAGGGTGAGGGGAGTGCAAACACAAAAATTAATGAGGAAGTTCTAGATCCCACCTACTGTCAACCCACAGTCAGGCCCTCGAGGAGGTCAACAGAGACGGTGTAGAAGGATGCAACTGACGACGAAGTTACCTTGCGCCTTCCTGGACAGAGTCGGAGTACTGGTAGCACGTCTACAACTGCATCCTCAGCCACCACTGTGCCTCTGAGCACTAGTCGGGGTGGATCAGCAGGTCGCATGCCCTCTAAGCCTTGCCTAGCCTGGTCCTTTTTTGACATAGCAAAAGATCGCCCAAATTATGTGATCTGTAAAATTTGTCGTGATTCTGTTAGTAGAGGGCAAAACCTCAGCAGTTTGACAACTTCTTCCATGAATCGTCACATGAATAAATACCATATTTCCCAGTGGGATGCTCACCGTGCTGCAAAGCGGCCTAGCGGAGCGAACCATCCACCGCCTGCCCCTTCCAGTGCATCTGCACGCTCTTCATCTTCTAGGACTGTGGGGACAGTTGTCACACCTGGTTTTCCACGCACAACTTCCACCACTGTAACCGCAACAGGCAGTTTGCTTGGTAGGTCGTCAGTTGGTTTGGAAGGGGAAACAAGTGCGTGTGCATAGCTCTCTCAGACATCGATAGCACCAACGTTGGATGAAGGCAACATCATTTCTACGCCTACACTTTCCTCACAAACCTGCATTTTTCCAGGGACACCCTACTCAACACCGTCTACACACAGCAGCCAGATCTCTGTCCCTCAGATGTAGACAAATAAAAGGTAATTTCCTGCGACCCATGACAAAGCTAAGAGGTTGACTTTATCCCTCTGTAAGCTCTTGGCTACCGAAATGCTGCCTTGCCGCCTGGTGAACACACAGGATTTTAGAGACCTTATGTCTGTCGCTGTGCCCCAGTACCAGATGCCCAGTCGCCACTACTTCTCTAAGAAAGATGTGCCCGCGCTACACCACCATGTCGCACACAACATCACCGCTTCCTTGAGAAACTCTGTGTGTTAACGGGTGCATTTCACCACCGATACTTGGACCAGTAAGCATGGACAGGGACGTTACATGTCGCTGACTGGGCACTGGGTAACTATGGTGATAGATGGTGAAGGGTCTGCTGCACAAGTCTTGCCGTCCCCACGACTTGTGTGTCAATCCTCTGTCTGTCCAAGTTCCGCCACTGCTTCTGCCTCCTCCACCTCATCTGGGTCCTCCACCTCCGCCCCAAGCCTGCCTGGTCAGGCCACCAGCGTTCTCACTGCGCAGAAGGAATCACGCACCCCTCATTACTATGCTGGCAGCATAGCGCAACGGCATCAGGCGGTCTTTAGCTTGAAATGTCTTGGAAATAAGAGTCACACAGCAGCTGAGTTGTGGGCAGCTCTGGAGACTGAGTTTAATAAATGGTTGTCTCCACTCAACCTGCAGCCTGGTAAGGCCGTGTGCGACAATGCTGCAAACCTGGGTGCGGCACTTCGCCTGGGCAAGGTGACACACGTGCCTTGTATGGCTCACGTGTTGAACCTTGTTGTCCAGCAATTTTTAACACACTATCCCGGCCTAGATGGCCTTCTGAACAGGGCCCTAAAACTGTCTGCTCACTTCCGCCGTTCAACCACCGCTGCTGAGCGACTTCCATCGCTCCAGAAGTCTTTCGGCCTGTCGGTTCATCGCCTGAAATGCGATGTGCCGACACGCTGGAATTCGACTCTCCACATGTTACAGCGACTGTGGCAGCATCGCCGAGCCCTGGTGCAATACATCATGACGTATAGCCTGGGCCAACGAGATGCAGAGGTGGGGCAGATCAACCTGATGGAGTGGTCTCAGATCAAGGACCTATGCACCCTTCTGCACAGTTTCGACATGGGGTCGAATATGTTTAGCGCTGACAATGCCATTATCAGCATGACAATTCCAGTCATTTACATGCTGGAGCACATGCTAAACACTATTCGGAGTCAGGGGGTGGGACAGCAGGAAGGGAAGGAACTACAGCAGGATTCATATGCGCAAGACACAACAACATCACCAAGGTCCAGACGTTCATCATCACCAACGCGGCAGGCATGGGACCATGGGGGACAGGGATCAACAAGGGCGCATGGTAGCAGGTGAAATGTTGAGGAAGGTGCAGGAGAACATGAAGAAATGGAGGACGAACTGTCCATGGACATGGAAGACTCAGCGGATGAGGGAGACCTTGGTCAAATTTCAGTTGAAAGAGGTTGGGGGGAGATGTCAGAGGAAGAAAGAATGGTTAGCACCTCTATGCCACAAACACAGCGTGGACTTGGTCCGCATGCCTGCGCAAGGCACATGAGTGCCTTCTTGCTGCACTACCTCCAACATGACCCTCATATTGTCAAAATTAGAAGTGATGATGACTACTGGCTTGCCACACTATTAGATCCCCGGTACAAGTCCAAATTTTGTGACATAATTCTAGCCATAGAAAGGGACGCACGAATGCAGGAGTATCAGCATAAGCTGTTACTCGATTTTAGCTCGGCTTTTCCACCAAACAACCGTGCAGGTGCAGGGAGTGAATCTCCCAGTTGTAACTTGACAAACATGGGACGGTCTCGTCATCTTCAACAGTCTACCTGTACCAGTAGCACCGTATCTGGTGCTGGTAACAGCAATTTTAATGAATCTTTTCATAATTTTTTTAGACCCTCCTTTGTAAGGCCACCAGAGACAACAAGTCTGACACATAGTCAATGGCTGGAGAGGATGATACAGGAGTATCTCCAAATGAACATCGATGCCATTACTTTGCAAATGGAGCCTTGCTCATTTTGGGCTTCAAATCTTGAAAAATGGCCAGAGCTCTCCACTTACGCCTTGGAGATTTTGTCGTGTCCAGCTGCCAGCGATGTCTCTGAACGTGTCTTCAGTGCTGCTGGGTGTGTGCTGACAGATAATCGCACGCGTCTGTCCAGTGACAATGTGGACAGACTAACGTTCATCAAAATGAACAAGTCATGGATCCACAAGGAATTTACTTCCCCTGTGTCATCCTGGGGAGAGTAAATGCTTGTGTATTTTGAATGTGCTTGATGCAAATCTAGCTGTGAAGTGTACAACTAGGGCACAAGTGCTGCCACTGATGGGGTGTCTGTGTGGCCCAATTTTTGGAAAAAAGGGAGACTCTTCTTGGAGTAACCCTTGCTGTGTTCTTAAAAATGATCCAAGATACACAGCGCTGGGATCAGGAAAGACTTTGCTACATACCCTGGTGTCATCCTGGGGACCGTTAAGTATGGCATATTTTTGAATGTGCTTGATGCAAATCTAGCTGTTAAATGTACAACTGGGGCACAAGTGCTGCCACTGAAGAAGGGGTGTGTGTGGGGACCAATTTTTGGAAAAAAGGGAGACTCCGCTTGGAGTAACCCTTGCTTACATTGTTTTTAAAAAATAATCCAAGATGAACAGAGCTGGGATCAGGAAAGACTTTGCTACCTACCCCGATGTCATCCTGGGGATGGTTAAGTATGGCGTATTTTTGAATGTGCTTGATGCAAATCTAGCTGTGACATGTACAACTGGGGCACAAGTGCTGCCACTAAAGGGGTGGGTGTGTGTGGGGCCCAATTTTTGGAAAAAAGGGAGACTCCGCTTGGAGTAACCCTTGCTTACATTGTTTTTAAAAATGATCCAAGATGAACAGAGCTGGGATCAGGAAAGACTTTGCTACATACCCCGGTGTCATCCTGGGGATGGTTAAGTATGGCGTATTTTTGAATGTGCTTGATGCAAATCTAGCTGTGAAGTGTACAACTGGGGCACAACTGCTGCCACTGAAGGGATGGGTGTGTGTGGGGCCCAATGTTTAGAAAAAAGGGAGACTCCGCTTGGAGTAACCCTTGCTTACATTGTTTTTAAAAATTATCCAAGATGCACAGAGCTGGGATCAGTTAAGACTTAGCTACCTACCCCGGTGTCATCCTGGGGACGGTTAAGTATGGCGTATTTTTGAATGTGCTTGATGCAAATCTAGCTGTAAAGTGTACAACTGGGTCACAAGTGCTGCCACTGAAAGGGTGGGTGTGTGTGTGGCCCAATTTTTTGAAAAAAAAGGAGACTCCACTTGGAGTAACCCTTGCTTACATTGGTTTTAAAAATGATCCAAGATGAACAGAGCTGGGATCAGGAAAGACTTTGCTACCTACCCCGGTGTTATCCTGGAGACGGTTAAGTATGGCGTATTTTTGCATGTGCTTGATGCAAATCTAGCTGTGAAGTGTACAACTGGGGCACAAGTGCTGCCACTGAAGGGGTGTGTGTGGCCCAATTTTTGGAAAAAAGGGAGACTCCGCTTGGAGTCACCTTGCGGTGTTTTACATGATTTTGGAAGGGCGTGCCATGCCTATATCTGTGTCTCCTCCTCTTTTTCCTTGTCCTGCTCTTTTGTTTCCGCATGAGTAAATGTTCTTGTCACTTTCCCAAGTGTTTGTGTTGTGTTGTGAGTTGTTTGTCACCTTTTGGACACTTTTGAGGGTGTTTTCTAGGTGTTTTTATGTGTTTGTGATTGCCTCCCATTGTTTCCTATGCGGTTCGAGCGGTTCGCCGAACCGGATCGCCGAACCAAACTCGAACGAGACCTCCGTTCGTCGAAGCGAACTCAAGCCGAACCGCGGCCGGTTCGCTCATCTCAAGTTAGGAATAGAGTTAAAAAAGGAGTTAGGGTCAGACCAGGAGCTAGAAATAGAGTTAGTCTTGCAGTTAAAGTTAGGTTATCCCAGAATTTAAGGTTTAGGTTTGGGTTAGGCCAGAGGTGAGGATTAGGATTGAGTCCTGGGTTAAGGCTAGGGTTAGGTTTACACCATGGGTTATGAATAGAGTTAAAGCAGGAGTTAGGGTCAGACCAGAAGCTAGAAATAGGGTTAGTCCAGCAGTTAAACTTAGGTTAAGCCAGAATTTAAGGTTTAGGTTAAGCCAGAGGTGAGGATTTGGATTGGGTCCTAAATTAAGGCTAGGGTTAAGGTTAGATTATGGATTAGTAATTGAGTTAAAACAGGAGTTAGGGTCAGACCACAAGCTAGAAATAGGTTTAGTCAAACAGTTAAAGTTAGGTTATCCCGGTATTGAAGGTTTAGGTTAAGTCAGAGGTGAGGATTAGGGTTGGGTCCTGGGTTAAGGCTAGGGTTAGGGTTAGACCATGGGTTAGGAATAGAGTTAAAACAGGAGTTAGGGTCAGACCAGGAGCTAGAAATAGGGTTAGTACAGCAGTTAAAGTTAGGTTATCCCAGAATTTAAGGTTTAGGTTTGAGTTAGGCGAGAGGTGAGGATTAGGGATGAGTCCTGGGTTAAGGCAAGGGTTAGGGTTAGACCTTGGTTTAGGAATAGAGTAAAAACAGGAGTTAGTTTAAAACTATGGGCTAGAAATAGGGTTAGTCAAGAAGTTTAACCTAGGTTAAGCCAGAATTTAAGGTTTAGGTTAAGACAGAGGTGAGGATTAGGGTTGGGTCCCTGGTTAAGGCTAAGGTTAGGGTTACACCATGGCTTAGGAATAGAGTTAAAGCAGGAGTTAGGGTCAGACCAGGGGCTAGAAATAGGGTTAGTCCAGCAGTTAAACTTAGGTTAAGCCACAATTTAAGGTTTCGGTTAAGCCATAGGTAAGGATTAGGGTTGGATCCTGGGTTAAGGCTAGGGTTAGGGTTACACCATGGGTTAGAAATAGAGTTAAAGCAGGAGTTAGGGTCAGACCAGGTGCTAGAAATAGGGTTAGTCCAACAGTTAAACTTAGGTTATGCTAGAATTTAAGGTTTAGGTTAAGCCAGAGGTGAGGTTTAGGGTTGGGTCCTGGGTAAAGGCTAGGGTTAGGGTTACACCATGGGTTAGGAATAGAGTTAAAGCAGGAGTTAGGGTCAGACCAGGGGCTTGAAATAGGATTAGTCCAGCAGTTAACACTAGAACTACTAAGGTAGTCATTTTGACTACTTTGCACTATGTATTTCTATATAGGTGTCACGAGTCCAGTAGTTCTAGTGTTAAACTTAGGTTAAGCCAGAATTTAGGTTTAGGTTAAGTTAGAGGTGAGGAATAGGGTTGGGTCCTGGGTTAAGGCTAGGATTAGGGTTACACCATGGGTTAGGAATAGAGTTAAAGCAGGAGTTAGGGTCAGACCAGAAGCTAGAAATAGGGTTAGTCCAGCAGTTAAACTTAGGTTAAGCCAGAATTTAAGGTTTAGGTTAAGCCAGAGGTGAGGATTTGGGTTGGGTCCTAAATTAAGGCTAGGGTAAAGGTTAGATTATGGGTTAGTAATAGAGTTAAAACAGGAGTTAGGGTCAGACGACGAGCTAGAAATAGGTTTAGTCCAGCAGTTGTTAGGTTATCCCAGTATTGAAGGTTTAGGTTAGGTCAGAGGTGAGGATTAGGGTTGGGTCCTGGGTTAAGGCTAGGGTGAGGGTTAGACCATGGGTTAGGAATAGAGTTAAAGCAGGAGTTAGGGTCAGACCAGGGGCTAGAAATATGGTTAGTCCAACAGGTAAAATTAGAAAAAGCCAGAATTTAAGGTTTAGGTTAAGCTAGAGGTGAGGATTAGGGCTAGGTCCTGGGTAAAGGCTAGGGTTAGGGTGACACCATGGGTTAGATATAGAGATAAAGCAGGAGATAGGGTCATCCCAGGGGCTTGAAATAGGGTTAGTCCAGCAGTTAAACTTAGGGTAAGCCAGAATTTAGGGTTTAGGTTAAGCCAGACTTGAGGATTACGGTTGGGTCTTGGGTTAAGGCTAGGGTTAGGGTTAGGCCATGGGTTAGGAATAGAGTTAAAACAGGAGTTATTGTCAGACCAGGAGCCAGAAATAGGGTTAGTCCAGCAGTTAAAGTTAGGTTAAGCCAGAATTTAAGGTTTAGGTCAAACCAAAGGTGAGGATTAGGGTTGGGTCCTGGGTTAAGGCTAGGGTTAGGGTTACACCATTAATTAGGAATAGAGTTAAAGCAGGAGTTGGGGTCAGATTAGGGGCTTGAAATAGGGTTAATCCAGCAGTTAAACTTAGGTTAAGCCAGAATTTATGGTTTAGGTTAAGCCAGAGGTTGGGATTAGGGTTGGGTCTTGAGTTAAGGCTAGGGTTAGGGTTAGACCATGGGTTAGAAATAGAGTTAAAAAAAGAGTTAGGGTCAGAACAGGAGCTAGAAATAGGGTTAGTCAAACAGTTAAACTTAGGTTAAGCCACAATTTAAGGTTTCGTTTAAACCAGAGGTAAGGATTATGGTTGGGTCCTGGGTTAAGGCTAGGGTTAGGGTTACACCATGGGTTAGGAATAGAGTTAAAGCAGGAGTTAGGGTCAGACCAGGGGCTTGAAATAGGATTGGTCCAGCAGTTAACACTAGAACTACTGAGGTAGTCATTTTGACTACTTTACACTATGTATTTCTATATAGGTGTCACGAGTCCAGTAGTTGTAATGTTAAACTTAGGTTAAGCCAGAATTTAAGGTTTAGGTTAAGCCAGAGGTGAGGATTAGGGTTGGGTCCTGGGTAACGGCTAGGGTTAGGGTTACACCATGGGTTAGGAATAGAGTTAAAGCAGGAGTTAGGGTCAGACCAGGGGCTTTTAATAGGATTGGTCCAGCAGTTAACACTAGAACTACTGAGGTAGTCATTTTGACTACTTTACACTATGTATTTCTATATAGGTGTCACGAGTCCAGTAGTTGTAGTGTTAAACTTAGGTTAAGCCAGAATTTAAGGTTTAGGTTAAGTTAGAGGTGAGGAATAGGGTTGGGTCCTGGGTTAAGGCTAGGATTAGGGTTACACCATGGGTTAGGAATAGAGTTAAAGCAGGAGTTAGGGTCAGACCAGAAGCTAGAAATAGGGTTAGTCCAGCAGTTAAACTTAGGTTAAGCCAGAATTTAAGGTTTAGGTTAAGCCAGAGGTGAGGTGAGGATTTGGGTTGGGTCCTAAATTAAGGCTAGGGTAAAGGTTAGATTATGGGTTAGTAATAGAGTTAAAAAAGGAGTTAGGGTCAGACGACGAGCTAGAAATAGGTTTAGTCCAGCAGTTGTTAGGTTATCCCAGTATTGAAGGTTTAGGTTAAGTCAGAGGTGAGGATTAGGGTTGGGTCCTGGGTTAAGGCTAGGGTGAGGGTTAGACCATGGGTTAGGAATAGAGTTAAAACAGGAGTTAGGGTCAGACCAGGAGCTAGAAATAGGGTTAGTCCAGCAGTTAAAGTTAGGTTATCCCAGAATTTAAGGTTTAGGTTTGAGTTAGGCGAGAGGTGAGGATTAGGGATGAGTCCTGGGTTAAGGCAAGGGTTAGGGTTAGACCTTGGTTTAGGAATAGAGTAAAAACAGGAGTTAGTTTAAAACTATGGGCTAGAAATAGGGTTAGTGCAGCAGTTTAACCTAGGTTAAGTCAGAATTTAAGGTTTAAGTTAAAACAATGGTGAGGATTAGGGTTGGGTCCCTGGTTATGGCTAGGGTTAGGGTTACACCATGGCTTAGGAATAGAGTTAAAGCAAGAGTTAGGGTCAGACCAGGGGCTAGAAATAGGGTTAGTCCAGCAGTTAAACTTAGGTTAAGCCACAATTTAAGGTTTCGGTTAAGCCAGAGGTGAGGATTAGGGTTGAGTCCTGGGTTAAGGCTTGGGTTAAGGTTACACCATGGGTTAGGAATAGAGTTAAAGCAGGAGTTAGGGTCAGACCAGAGGCTTGAAATAGGGTTAGTCCAGCAGTTAAACTTAGGTTAAGCCAGAATTTAAGGTTTAGTTTAAATCAGAGGTGAGGATTAAGGTTGGGTCTTGGGTTAAGGCTAGGTTTAGGGGTTAGACCATGGGTTAGAAATAGAGTTAAAACAGGAGTTGGGGTCAGACCAAGAACTAGAAATAGGGTTAGTCCAGCAGTTTTTAGTTGGGTTAAGCTAGAATTTAAGGTTTAGGTTAAACCAGAGTTGAGGATTAGGGTTATGTCCTGGGTTAAGGCTAGGGTTAGGGTTAGACCATGGGTTAGAAATAGAGTTACAACAGGTGTTAGGGTCAGACCAGGAGCTAGAAATAGGGTTAGTCCAGCAGTTAAAGTTAGCTTATCCCAGAATTTAAGGTTTAGGTTTGGGTTAGGCCAGAGGTGAGGATTAGGGTTAAGTCCTTGGTTAAGGCTAGGGTTAGACCATGGGTTAGGAATAGAGTAAAAACAGGAGTTAGTTTAAAATTAAGGGCAAGAAATAGGGTTTATCCAGCAGTTTAACCTAGGTTTAGCCAGAATTTAAGGTTTAGGTTAAGCCAGAGGTGAAGATTATGGTTGGGTCCTGGGTTAAGGCTAGTATTAGGGTTATACCATGGGTTACGAATAGAGTTAAAGCAGGAGTTAGGGTCAGCCCAGGGGCTAGAAATAGGTTTAGTGCAGCAGTTAAACTTAGGTTAAGCCAGAATTAAAGGTTTAGGTTAAGCCAGAGGTGAGGATTAGGGTTGGGTCATGGGTTAATGCTAGGGTTAGGGTTGGACCATGGGTTAGTAATAGAGTTAAAACAGGAAAAAGGGTCAGACCAGGAGCTAGAAATAGGGTTAGTCCAGCAGTTAAAGTTAGGTTATCCCAGAATTTAAGGTTTAGGTTTGGGTTAGGCCAGAGATGAGGATTAGGGTTGAGTCCTGGGTTAAGGTTAGGGTTAGGGTTAGACAATGGGTTAGGAATAGAGTTAAAACAGGAGTTAGGGTCAGACCAGGAGCTAGAAATAGAGTTAGTCCAGCAGTTAAAGTTTGGTAATCCGAGTATTGAAGGTTTAGGTTAAGTCAGAGGTAAGGATTAGGGTTGGGTCCTGGGTTAAGTCTAGGGTTGGGGTTAGACCATGGGTTAGGAATAGAGTTAAAGCAGGAGTTAGGGTCAGACCAGGAGCTAGAAATAGAGTTAGTCTTGCAGTTAAAGTTAGGTTATCCCAGAATTTAATGTATAGGTTTGGGTTAGGCCAGAGGTGAGGATTAGGGTTGAGTCCTGGGTTAAGGCTAGGGTTAGGATTACACCATGGGTTAGGAATAGAGTTAAGGCAGGAGTTAGGGTCAGACCAGGGGCTAGAAATAGGGTAGTCCAGCAGTTAAACTTAGGTTAAGACAGAATTTAAGGTTTAGATTAAGCCGGAGGTGATGATTAGGGATGAGTCTTGGGTTAAGGCTAGGGTTAGGGTTAGACCATGGGTTAGAAATAGAGTAAAAACAAGAGTTAGTTTAAAATTAAGGGCTAGAAACCGGGTTAGTCCAGCAGTTTAACCAAAGTTTAGTCAGAATTTAAGGTTTAGGTTAAGTTAGAGGTGAGGATTAGGGTTGGGTCCAGCGTTAAGGCTAGGATTAAGGTTACACCATGGATTAGGAAAGAGTTAAAGCAGGAGTTAAGGTCAGACAAGGGGCTAGAAATAGGGTTAGTCCAGCAGTTAAACTTAGGTTAAGCCAGAATAAAAGGTTTAGGTTAAGCCAGAGGTGAGGATTAGGGTTGAGTCCTGGGTTAATGTTAGGGTTAGAACATGGGTTAGGAATAGAGTTAAAACAGGAGTTAGGGTCAGACCACGAGCAAGAAATAGGGTTAATCCAGCAGTTAAAGTTAGGTTATCCCAGTATTGAAGGTTTAGGTTAAGTCAGAGGTGAGGATTAGGGTTGGGTCCTAGGTTAAGGCTAGGGTTAGGGTTAGACCATGGGTTAGGAATAGAGTTAAAACAGGAGTTAGGGTCAGACCAGGAGCTAGAAATAGGGTTATTCCAGCAGTTAAAGTTAGGTTATCCCAGAATTTAAGGTTTAGGTTTGGGTTAGGCCAGAGGTGAGGATTAGGGATGAGTCCTGGGTTAAGGCTAGGGTTAGGGTTAGACCATGGGTTAGTAATAGAGTAAAAACTGGAGTTAGTTTAAAGCTAGGGGCTAGAAATAGGGTTAGTCATGTATTTTAACCTAGGTTAAGCTAGAATTTAAGGTTTAGGTTAAGACAGAGGTGAGGATTAGGGTTGGTTCATGGTTTAAGGCTAGGGTTAGGGTTAGACCATGGGTTAGCAATAGAGTTAAAACAGGAGTTAGGGTCAGACTAAGAGCTAAAAATAGGGTTAGTCCAGCAGTTAAAGTTAGGTTATCCCAGATTTTAAGGTTTAGGTTTGGGTTAAGCCAGAGGTGAGGATTAGGGTTAAGTCCTGGGTTAAAGCTAGGGTTAGTGTTAGACCATGGGTTAGGAATAGAGTTAAATCAGGAGTTAGGGTCAGACCAGGAGCTAGAAATAGGGTTAGTCCAGCAGTTAAAGTTAGGTTATCCCAGTATTTAAGGTTTAGGTTAAGCCAGAAGTGAGGATTAGGGTTGGGTCCTGGGTTAAGACTAGGGTTAGGGTTAGACCATGGGTTAGGAATAGAGTTAAAAAAGTAGTTAGGTTCAGACCAGGAGCTAGAAACAGGGTTAGTCCAGCAGTTAAAGTTAGGTTATCCCAGTATTTAAGGTTTAGGTTAAGTTAGAGGTGAAGATTAGGGTTGGGTCCTGGGTTAAGGATAAAGTAAGGGTTAGACCATGGGTTAGAAATAGAGTTAAAACAGGAGTTAGGGTCAGACCAGGAGCTAAAAATAGGGTTAGATTAGCAGTTAAAGTTTGGTTATCCCAGTATTTAAGGTTTAGGTTAAGACAGAGGTGAGAATTAGGTTTGGTTCCTGGGTTAAGGCTAGGGTTAGGGTTACACCATGGGTTATGAATAGAGTTAAAGCAGGAGTTATGGTCAGGCCAGGGGCTTGAACTAGGGTTAGTCCAGCAGTTAAACTTAGGTTAAGCCAGAATTTAAGGTTTAGATTAAGCCAGAGGTGAGGATTAGAGTTGGGTCATGGGTTAAAGCTAGAGTTAGGGTTAGACCATGGGTTAGGAGTAGAGTTTAAACAGGAGTTAGGGTCAGACTAGGAGCTAGAAATAGGGTTATTCCTGCAGTTAAAGTTAGGTTTTCCCAGTATTTAAATTTTAGGTTAAGTCATAGGTGAGGATTAAGGTTGGGTCCTGGGTAAAGGCTAGGGTTAGGGTTAGACCATGGGTTAGGGATAGAGTAAAAGCAGGAGTTAGTTTAAAACTAGGGGCTAGAAATAGGGTTAGTCCAGCAGTATAGCCTAGGTTAAGCCAGAATTTAAAGTTTAGATTAAGCCACAGGTGAGGATTAGAGTTGGGTCCTAGGTTAAATCTAGGGTTAGGGTTAGACCATGTGTTAGGAATAGAGTTTAAACAGGAGTTAGGGTCAGACCAGGAGCTAGAAAGAGGGTCAGTCCTGCAGTTAAAGTTAGGTTATCATAGTATTTAAATTTTAGGTGAAGTCATAGGTGAGGATTAGGGATGGGTCCTGGGTTAAGGCTAGGGTTAGTGTTAGACCATGGGTTAGGAATAGAGTTAAAACAGGAGTTAGGGTCAGACCAGGAGCTAGAAATAGGGTTAGTCTAGCAGTTAAAGTTAGGTTATCCCAGAATTTAAGGTTTAGGTTTGGGTTATTTCAGAGGTAAGGATTAAGGTTGAGTCCTGGGTTAAGGCTAGGGTTAGGGTTAAACCATGGGTTAGGAATAGCGTTAAAACAGGAGTTAGGGTCAGACCAGGAGCTAGAAATAGGGTTAGTCCAGCACTTAAAGTTAGGTTATCCCAGTATTTAAATTTTAGGTTAAGTCAGAGATGAGGATTAGGGATGGGTCCTGGGTGAAGGCTAGGGTTAAAGTTAGGTTATCCCAGAATTTAAGGTTAAGGTTTGTGTCAGGCCAGAGGTGAGGATTAAGGATGAGTCCTGGGTTAAAGATAGGGTAAAGGTTAGACCATGGGTTAGAAATAGAGGTAAAACAGGAGTTAAGGTTAGACCAGGAGCTAGAAATAGGGTTAGATTAGCAGTTAAAGTTTGGTTATCCCAGTATTTAAGGTTTAGGTTAAGACAGAGGTGAGAATTAGGGTTGGGTCCTGGGTTAAGGCTAGGGTTACTGTTACACCATGGTTAGGATTGGAGTTAAAGCAGGAGTTGAGGACAGACCAGGGGCTAGAAATAGGGTTAGTCCAGCAGATAAAGTTAGGTTAAGCCAGAATTTAAGGTTTCGGTTAAGCCAGAGGTGAGGATTAGGGTTGGGTCCTGGTTAAAGCTAGGGTTAGGGTTAGACCATGAGTTAGGAATAGAGTTAAAGCAGGAGTTAGGGTCAGACCAGGGGCTAGAAATATGGTTAGTCCAACAGTTAAACATAGGTTAAGCCAGAATTTAAGGTTTAGGTTAAGCCAGAGGTGAGGATTAGGGTTGGGTCCTGGTTAAAGCTAGGGTTAGGGTTAGACCATGGGTTAGGAATAGAGTTAAAACAGGAGTTAGGGTCAGACCAGGAGCTAGAAATAGGGTTAGTTCAGCAGTTAAAGTTAGGTTATCCTAGAATTTAAGGTTTAGGTTATGCCAGAGGTAAAGAATAGGGATGAGTCTTGGGTTAAGGCTAGGGTTAGGGTTAGACCATGGGTTAGGAATAGAGTTAAAACAGTAGTTAGGTTCAGACCAGGAGCTAGAACCAGGGTTAATCCAGCAGTTAAAGTTAGGTTATCCCAGTATTTAAGGTTTAGGTTAAGCCAGAAGTGAGGATTAGGGTTGGGTCCTGGGTTACGGCTAGGGTTAGGGTTAAACCATGGGTTAGGAATAGAGTTAAAACAGTAGTTAGGTTCAGACCAGGAGCTAGAAACAGGGTTAGTCCAGCAGTTAAAGTTAGGTTATCCCAGTATTTAAGGTTTAGTTTAAGTCAGAGGTGAGGATTAGGGTTGGGTCCTGGGTTAAGGATAGGGTAAGGGTTAGACCATGGGTTAGAAATAGAGTTAAAACAGGAGTTAGGTTCAGACCAGGAGCTAGAAACAGGGTTAGTCCAGCAGTTAAAGTTTGGTTATCCCAGTATTTAAGGTTTAGGTTAAGACAGAGGTGAGAATTAAGTTTGGGTTCTGGGTTAAGGCTAGGGTTAGGGTTACACCATATGTTATGAATAGAGTTAAAGCAGGAGTTATGGTCAGGCCAGGGGCTTGAAATAGGGTTAGTCCAGCAGTTAAACTTAGGTTAAGCCAGAATTTAAGGTTTAGATTAAGCCAGAGGTGAGGATTAGAGTTGGGTCCTGGGTTAAAGCTAGAGTTAGGGTTAGACCATGGGTTAGGATTAGAGTTTAAACAGGAGTTAGGGTCAGACTAGGAGCTAGAAATAGGGTTAGTCCTGCAGTTAAAGTTAGGTTTTCCCAGTATTTAAATTTTAGGTTAAGTCATAGGTGAGGATTAAGGTTGGGTCCTGGGTAAAGGCAAGGGTTAGGGTTAGACCATGGGTTAGGGATAGAGTAAAAGCAGGAGTTAGTTTAAAACTCGGGGCTAGAAATAGGATAAGTCCGCAGTATACCCTAGGTTAAGCCAGAATTTAAAGTTTAGATTAAGCCACAGGTGAAGATTAGAGTTGGGTCCTGGGTTAAGGCTAGGGTTAGTGTTAGACCATGGGTTAGGAATAGAGTTAAAAAAGGAGTTAGGGTCAGACCAGGAGCTAGAAATAGGGTTAGTCTAGCAGTTAAAGTTTGGTTATCCCAGAATTTAAGGTTTAGGTTTGGGTTATTCCAGAGGTAAGGATTAAGGTTGAGTCCTGGGTTAAGGCTAGGGTTAGGGTTAAACCATGGGTTAGGAATAGCGTTAAAACAGGAGTTAGGGTCAGACCAGGAGCTAGAAATAGGGTTAGTCCAGCAGTTAAAGTTAGGTTATCCCAGTATTTAAATTTTAGGTTAAGTCAGAGGTGAGGATTAGGGATGGGTCCTGGGTAAAGGCTAGGGTTAAAGTTAGGTTATCCCAGAATTTAAGGTTAAGGTTTGTGTTTGTTAGGCCAGAGGTGAGGATTAAGGATGAGTCCTGGGTTAAAGATAGGGTAAAGGTTAGACCATGGGTTAGAAATAGAGGTAAAACAGGAGTTAGGGTCAGACCAGGAGCTAGAAATAGGGTTAGATTAGCAGTTAAAGTTTGGTTGTCCCAGTATTTAAGGTTTAGGTTAAGACAGAGGTGAGAATTAGGGTTGGGTCCTGGGTTAAGGCTAGGGTTACTGTTACACCATGGTTAGGAATGGAGTAAAAGCAGGAGTTGAGGTCAGACCAGGGGCTAGAAATAGGGTTAGTCCAGCAGTTAAAGTTAGGTTAAGCCAGAATTAAGGGTTCGGTTAAGCCTGAGGTGAGAATTAGGGTTGGTTCCTGGGTTAAGGCTAGGGTTAGGGTTACACCATGAGTTAGGAATAGAGTTAAAGCAGGAGTTAAGGTCAGACCAGGGGCTAGAAATATGGTTAGTTTAACAGTTAAACATAGGTTAAGCCAGAATTTAAGGTTTAGGTTAAGCCAGAGGTGAGGATTAGGGTTGGGTCCTGGTTAAAGCTAGGGTTAGGGTTAGACCATGGGTTAGGAATAGAGTTAAAACAGGGTTTAGGGTCAGACCAGGAGCTAGAAATAGGGTTAGTTCAGCAGTTAAAGTTAGGTTATCCTAGAATTTAAGGTTTAGGTTATGCCAGAGGTGAAGAATAGGGATGAGCCTTGGGTTAAGGCTAGGGTTGGGGTAGACCATGGGTTAGGAATAGAGTAAAAACAGGAGTTCATTTAAAACTAGGGGCTAGAAATAGGGTTAGTCCAGCAGTTTAACCTAGGTTAAGCCAGAATTTAAAGTTTAGGTTAAGCCAGAGGTGTGGATTAGGGTTGGGTCTTGGGTTAAGGTTAGGGTTAGGGTTAGACCATGGGTTAGAAATAGAGATAAAACAGGAGTTAGGGTCAAACTAGGAGCTAGAAATAGAGTTAGTCCAGCAGTTAAAGTTAGGTTATCCCAGAATTTAAAGTTTAGGTATCTGTTAGTCCAGGGTTAGGGTTAGACCATGGGTTAGAAATAGAGATAAAACAGGATTTAGGGTCAGACCAGGGGCTAGAAATAGGGTTAGTCCAACAGCTTAACTTAGGTTAAGCAAAAATTTAAGAATTTAAGGTTTAGGTTAAGCCAGTGGTGATGGTTATGGATGAGTCCTGGGTTAAGGCTAGGGTTAGGGCTAGACCATGGGTTAGAAGTAGAGTAAAAACAGGAGTTAGTTTAAAATTAAGGGCTAGAAATAGGGTTTGTCCTGCAGTTTAACCTAGGTTTAGCCATTATTTAAGGTTTAGGTTAAGATAGAGGTGAGGATTAGGGGTGGGTCCTGGGTTAAGGCTAGGATTAGATTTACATTATGGGTTAGGAATAGAGTTAAAGCAGGAGTTAGGGTCAGATTAAAGGCTAGAAATAGGGTTAGTCCAGCAGGTAAACTTAGGTTAAGCCAGAATTAAAGGTTTAGGTGAAGACAGAGGTGAGGATTAGGGTTGGGTCATGGGTTAAGGCTACGGTTAGGGTTGGACCATAGGTTAGTAATAGAGTTAAAACAGGAGTTAGGGTCAGACCAGGAGCTAGAAGTAGGGTTAGTCCAGCAATTTAACCTAGGTTAAGGCAAAATTTAAGGTTTAGGTTAAGCCAGAGGTGAAGATTAGGGTTGGGCCCTGGTTAAGGCTAGGTTTAGGGTTAGACCATAGGTTAGGATTAGAGTTAAAACAAGAGTTAGGGTCAGACCATGAGCTAGAAATCGTGTTAGTCCAGCAGTTAAAGTTAGGTTATCCCAGAATTTAAGGTTTAGGTTTAGGTTAGGCCAGAGTTGAAGATTAGAGATGAGTCTTGGGTTAAGGCTAGGGGTGGGGTTGGACCATGGGTTAGGAATAGAGTAAAAATAGGAGTTAATTTAAAACTAGGGGCTAGAAATAGGGTAAGTCCAGCAGTTTCACCTGGGTTAAGCCGTAATTTAAGGAATAGGTTAATTCAGAGGTGAGGATTAGGGTTGGATTCTGGGTTAAGGCTAGGGTTAGGGTTACACCATTAATTAGGAATAGAGTTAAAGCAGGAGTAAGGTTCAGACTAGGGGCTCGAAAAAAGGTTAATCCAGCAGTTAAACTTAGGTTAAGCCAGAATTTAAGGTTTAGGTTAAGCCAGAGGTTGAGATTAGGGTTGGGTCTTGGGTTAAGGCTAGGGTTATGGTTAGACCATGGGTTAGAAATAGAGTTAAAACAAGAGTTAGGGTCAGACCAGGAGCTAGAAATAGGTTTAGTCCAGCAGTTAAAGTTAGGTTAAGCCAGAATTTAAGGTTTAGGTTAAACCATAGGTGAGGATTAGGGTTGGGTCCTGGGTTAAGGCTAGGGTTAGGGTTAGACCATGGGTTAGTAATAGAGTTAAAACAGGAGTTATGGTCAGACCAGGAGCTAGAAATAGAGTTAGTCCAGCAGTTAAAGTTAGGTTATCCCAGAATTTAAGGTTTAGGTTTGGGTTAGGCCAGAGATGAGGATTAGGGTTGAGTCCTTGGTAAAGGCTAGGGTTAGAGTTACACCATGGGTTAGGAATAGAGTTAAAGCAGGAGTGAGGGTCAGACCTGGGTCTAGAAATAGGGTTAGTCCAGCAGCTAAACTTAGGTTAAGCCACAATTTTAAGTTTTGGTTAAGCCAGAGGTGAGGATTAGGGTTGGGTCCTGGGTTAAGGCTAGGGTTAGGGTTACACCATGGGTGAGGAATAGAGTTAAAACAGGAGTTAGGGTCAGACCAGCGGCTAGAAATATGGCTAGTGCAACAGTTAAAATTAAAAAAAGCCAGAATTTAAGGTTTAGGTTAAGCCAGAGGTGAGGATTAGGGTTGGGTCCTGGGTAAAGGCTAGGGTTAGGCTTACACCATGGGTTACATATAGAGTTAAAGCAGGAGTTAAGGTCATCCCAGGGGCTTGAAATAGGGTTAGTCCAGCAGTTAAACTTAGGGTAAGCCAGAATTTAAGGTTTAGGTTAAGCCAGACTTGAGGATTAGGGTTGGGTCTTGGGTTAAGGCTAGGGTTAGGGTTAGACCATGGGTTAGGAATAGAGTTAAAACAGGAGTTATTGTCAGACCAGGAGCCAGAAATAGGGTTAGTCCAGCAGTTAAAGTTAGGTTAAGCCAGAATTTAAGGTTTAGGTTAAACCAGAGGTGAGGATTAGGGTTGGGTCCTGGGTTAAGGCTAGGGTTAGAGTTACACCATTAATTAGGAATAGAGTTAAAGCAGGAGTTAGGGTGAGACTAGGGGCTTTAAATAGGGTTAATCCAACAGTTAAACTTAGGTTAAGCCAAAATTTATGGTTTAGGTTAAGCCAGAGGTTGGGATTAGGGTTGGGTCTTGGGTTAAGGCTAGGGTTATGGTTAGACCATGGGTTAGAAATAGAGTTAAAAAAAGCCTTAGGGTCAGACCAGGAGCTAGAAATAGGGTTAGTCCAGCAGTTAAACTTAGGTTAAGCCAGAATTTAAAGTTTAGGTTAAACCAGAGGTGAGGATTAGGGTTGGGTCTTGGGTTAAGGCTAGGGTTAGGGTTAGACCATGGGTTAGGAATAGAGTTAAAACAGGAGTTAGGGTCAGACCAGGAGCTAGAAATAGGGTTAGTCCAGCAGTTAAAGTTAGGTTAAGCCAGAATTTAAGGTTTAGGTTAAAGCAGAGGTGAGAATTATCGTTGGGTCCTGGGTTAAGGATAGGGTTAGGGTTAGACCATGGGTTTGTTATAGAGTTAAAACAGGAGTTATGGTCATACCTGGAGCTAGAAATAGGGTTAGTCCAGCAGATAAAGTTAGCTTATCCCTGAATTTAAGGTTTAGGTTTGGGTTGAGGCAGAGGTGAGGATTAGGGTTGAGTCCTGGGTTAAGGCTAGGGTTACGGTTACACCATGGGTTAGGAATAGAGTTAAAATAGGAGTTGGGGTCAGACCAGGAGCTAGAAATAGGGTTAGTCCAGCAGTTTAACCTAGGTTAAGCCAAAATTTAAGGTTTAGGTTAAGCCAGAGGTGAGGATTAAGGTTGGGGGCTGGGTAAAGTTAGGGTTAGGGTTAGACCATGGGTTAGGAATAGAGTTAAAATAGGAATTAGGGTCAGACCAGGAGCTAGAAATAGGGTTAGTTCAGCAGTTTAACCTAGGTTAAGCCAGAATTTAAGGTTTAAGTTAAGCCAGAGGTGTGGATTAGGGTTGGGTTCTGGGTTAAGGCTAGGGTTAGGGTTACACCATTAATTAGGAATAGAGTTAAAGCAGGAGTTAGGATCAGACCAGGGGCTTGAAGTAGGGTTAATCCAGCAGTAAAGTTTAGGTTAAGCCAGAATTTAAAATTTAGGTTAAGCCAGAGGTGGGGATTAGGGTTGGGTCTTGGGTTAAGGTTAGGGTTAGGGTTAGACCATGGGTTAGAAATACAGTTAAAACAGGAGTTAGGGTCAGACCAGGAGCTAGAAATAGAATTAAAAAAGGAGTTAGGGTCAGACCAGGAGCTAGAAATAGAGTTAGTCCAGCAGCTAAAGTTAGGTCATCCCACAATTTAAGGTTTAGGTTTGGGTTAGGCCAGAGGTGAGGATTAGGGTTGAGTCCTTGGTTAAGGCTAGGGTTAGGGTTACACCATGGGTTAGGAATAAGTTAAAGCAGGAGTTAGGGTCAGACCAGGGGCTTGAAATAGGATTAGTCTAGAATTTAACACTAGAACTACTGAGGTAGCCATTTTGACTACCTTGCACCATGTATTTATATATAGGTGTCACAAGTCCAGTAGTTCTAGTGTTAAACTTAGGTTAAGCCAGAGTTTAAGGTTTAGGTTAAGTTAGAGGTGAGAAATAGGGTTGGGTCCTGGGTTAAAGCTAGGATTAGGGTTACACCATGGGTTAGGAATAGAATTAAAGCAGGAGTTAGGGTCAGACCAGGAGCTAGAAATAGGGTTAGTCCAGCAGTTAAACTTAGGTTAAGGCAGAATTTAAGGTTTAGGTTAAGCCAGAGGTGAGGATTTGGGTTGGGTCCTAAATTAAGGCTAGGGTTAAGGTTAGATTATGGGTTAGTAATAGAGTTAAAACAGGAATTAGGGTCAGACCACGAGCTAGACATAGGTTTAGTCCAGCAGTTAAAGTTAGGTTATCTTAGTATTGAAGGTTTAGGTTAAGTCAGAGGTGAGGATTAGGGTTGGGTCCTGGGTTAAGGCTAGGGTTAGGGTTAGACCATGGGTTAGAAATAGAGTTAAAACAAGAGTTAGGGTTAGACCAGGAGCTAGAAATAGGTTTAGTCCAGTGGTTAAAGTTAGGTTAAGCCAGAATTTAAGGTTTAGGTTAAAGCAGAGATGAGAATTAGCGTTGGGTCCTGGGTTAAGGATAGGGTTAGGGTTAGACCATGGGTTTGTTATAGAGTTAAAACAGGAGTTACGGTCATACCTGGAGCTAGAAATAGGGTTAGTCCAGCAGATAAAGTTAGCCTATCCCTGAATTTAAGGTTTAGGTTTGGGTTAGGGCAGAGGTGAGGATTAGGGTTGAGTCCTTGGTTAAGGCTAGGGTTAGGGTTAGACCATGGGTTAGGAATAGAATTAAAACAGGAGTTAGGGTCAGACCAGGAGCTAGAAATAGGGTTAGTCCAGCAGTTAAAGTTCGGTTAAGCCAGAAGTTAAGGTTTAGGTTAAACCAGAGGTGAGGATTAGGGTTGGGTCCTGGGTTAAGGCTAGGGTTAGGGTTACACCATTAATTAGGAATAGAGTTAAAGCAGGAGTTAGGGTCAAACTAGGGGCTTGAAATAGGGTTAGTCCAGCAGTTAAACTTAGGTTAAGCCAGAATTTATGGTTTAGGTTAAGCCAGATGTTGGGATTAGGGTTGGGTCTTGGGTTAAGGCTAGGGTTATGGTTAGACCATGGGTTAGAAATAGAGTTAAAAAAAGAGTTAGGGTCAGACCAGGAGCTAGAAATAGGGTTAGTCCAGCAGTTAAACTTAGGTTAAGCCAGAATTTAAAGTTTAGGTTAAACCAGAGGTGAGGATTAGGGTTGGGTCTTGGGTTAAGGCTAGGGTTAGGGTTAGACCATGGGTTAGGAATAGAGTTAAAACAGGATTTAGGGTCAGACCAGGAGCTAGAAATAGGGTTAGTCCAGCAGTTAAAGTTAGGTTAAGCCAGAATTGAAGGTTTAGGTTAAAGCAGAGGTGAGGATTAGGGTTGGATCCTGGGTTAAGGATAGGGTTAGGGTTAGACCATGGGTATGTTATAGAGTTAAAACAGGAGTTACGGTCATACCTGGAGCTAGAAATAGGGTTAGTCCAGCAGATAAAGTTAGCTTATCCCAGAATTTAAGGATTACGTTTGGGTTAGGCTAGAGGTGACGATTAAGGTTAGTGCTACGGTTAGGGTTACACCATGGGTTAGGAATAAGGTTAAGTCATGACTTAGGGTCAGACCATGGGCTAGAAATAGGGTTAGTCCAGCAGTTTAACCTAGGTTAAGCCAAAATTTAAGGTTTAGGTTAAGCCAGAGGTGAGGATAGGGTTGGGTCCCGGTTAAAGCTAGGGTTCGGGTTAGACCATGGGTTAGGAATAAAGTTAAAACAGGACTGAGGGTCATACCAGGAGCTAGAAATAGGGTTAGTTCAGCAGTTAAAGTTAGGTTATCCTAGAATTTAAGGTTTAGGTTATGCCAGAGGTGAAGAATAGGGATGAGTCTTGGGTTAAGGCTAGGGTTGGGGTAGACCATGGGTTAGGAATAGAGTAAAAACAGGAGTTAATTTAAAACTAGGGGCTAGAAATAGGGTTAGTCCAGCAATTTAACCTAGGTTAAGCAAGAATTAAAGGTTTAAGTTAAGCCAGAGGTGAGGATTAGGGTTGGGTTCTAGGTTAAGGCTAGGGTTAGGGTTACACCATTAATTAGGAATAGAGTTAAAGCAGGAGTTAGGATCAGACCAGGGGCTTGAAGTAGGGTTAATCCAGCAGTTAAACTTAGGTTAAGCCAGAATTTAAGGTTTAGGTTAAGCCAGAGGTGGGGATTAGGGTTGGGTCTTGGGTTAAGGTTAGGGTTAGGGTTAGACCATGGGTTAGAAATACAGTTAAAACAGGAGTTAGGGTCAGACCAGGAGCTAGAAATAGGGTTAGTCCAGCAGTTAAAGTTAGGTTAAGCCAGAAGTTAAGGTTTAGGTTAAACCAGAGGTGAGGATTAGGGTTGGGTCTTGGGTTAAGGCTAGGGTTAGGGTTAGACCATGGGTTAGTAATAGAGTTAAAACAGGAGTTAGGGTCAAACTAGGAGCTAGAAATAGAGTTAGTCCAGCAGCTAAAGTTAGGACACCCAGAATTTAAGGTTTAGGTTTGGGTTAGGCCAGAGGTGAGGATAAGGGTTGAGTCCTTGGTTAAGGCTAGGGTTAGGGTTACACCATGGGTTAGGAATAGAGTTAAGGCAGGAGTTAGGGTCAGACCAGGGGCTAGAAATAGGGTTAGTCCAACAGTTAAACTTAGGTTAAGCCAGAATTTAAGGTTTAGGGTAAGCCAGTGGTGATGATTAGGGATGAGTCCTGGGTTAAGGCTAGGGTTAGGGTTAGACCATGGGTTAGAAATAGAGCAAAAACAAGAGTTAGTTTAAAATTAAGGGCTAGAGATAGGGTTTGTCCTGCAGTTTAACCTAGGTTTAGCCAGAATTTAAGGTTTAGGTTAAGATAGAGGTGAGGAATAGGGTTGGGTCCTGGGTTAAGGCTAGGATTAGGGTTACACCATGGGTTAGGAATAGAGTTTAAGCAGGAGTTAAGGTCAGACCAGGAGCTAGAAATAGGGTTAGTCCAGCAGTTAAACTTAGGTTAAGCCAGAATTTAAGGTTTAGGTTAAGCCAGAGGTGAGGATTTGGGTTGGGTCCTAAATTAAGGCTAGGGTTAAGGTTAGATTATGGGTTAGTAATAGAGTTAAAAAAGGAGTTAGAGTCAAACAACGAGCTAGACATAGGTTTAGTCCAGCAGTTAAAGTTAGGTTATCTTAGTATTGAAGGTTTAGGTTAAGTCAGAGGTGAGGATTAGGGTTGGGTCCTGGGTTAAGGCTAGGGTTAGGGTTAGAACATGGGTTAGGAATAGAGTTAAAACAGGAGTTAGGGTCAGACCAGGAGCTCGAAATAGGGTTAGTACAGCAGTTAAAGTTAGGTTATCCCAGAATTTAAGGTTTAGGTTTGAGTTAGGCGAGAGGTGAGGATTAGGGATGATTCCTGGGTTAAGGCAAGGGTTAGGGTTAGACCTTGGTTTAGGAATAGAGTAAAAACAGGAGTTAGTTTAAAACTATGGGCTAGAAATAGGGTTAGTGCAGCAGTTTAACCTAAGTTAACTCAGAATTTAAGGTTTAGGTTAAAACAGAGGTGAGGATTAGGGTTGGGTCCCTGGTTATGGCTAGGGTTAGGGTTACACCTTGGCTTAGGAATAGAGTTAAAGCAGAAGTTAGGGTCAGACCAGGGGCTAGAAATAGGGTTAGTCCAGCAGTTAAACTTAAGTTAAGCCACAATTTAAGGTTTCGGTTAAGCCAAAGGTGAGGATTAGGGATGAGTCCTGGGTTAAGGCTAGGGTTAGGGTTACACCATGGGTTAGAAATAGAGCTAAAGCAGGAGTTAGGGTCAGACCAGGGGCTAGAAATAAGGTTAGTCCAACAGTTAAACTTAGGTTAAGCCAGAATTGAAGGTTTATATTAAGCCAGAGGTGAGGTTTAGGATTGGGTCCTGGGTTAAGGCTAGAGTTAGGGTTACACCATGGGTTAGGAATAGAGTTAAAGCAGGAGTTAGGGTCAGACCAGGGGCTTGAAATAGGGTTACTCCAGCAGTTAAACTTAGGTTAAGCCAGAATTTAAGGTTTAGTTTAAACCAGAGGTGAGGATTAGGGTTGGGTCTTGGGTTAAGGCTAGGGTTAGGGTTAGACCATGGGTTAGGAATAGAGTTAAAACAGGAGTTAGGGTCAGACCAGGAGCTAGAAATAGGGTTAGTCCAGCAGTTAAAGTTAGGTTAAGCTAGAATTTAAGGTTTAGGTTAAACCTGAGTTGAGGATTAGGGTTGGGTCCTGGGTTAAGGCTAGGGTTAGGGTTAGACCATGGGTTAGTAACAGAGTAAAACAGGTGTTAGGGTCAGACCAGGAGCTAGAAATAGGGTTAGTCCAGCAGTTAAACTTAGGTTAAGCCAGAATTTAAGGTTTAGGTTAAGCCAGAGGTGAGGATTTGGGTTGGGTCCTAAATTAAGGCAAGGGTTAAGGTTAGATTATGGGTTAGTAATAGAGTTAAAAAAGGAGTTAGAGTCAGACAACGAGCTAGACATAGGTTTAGTCCAGCAGTTAAAGTTAGGTTATCTTAGTATTGAAGGTTTAGGTTAAGTCAGAGGTGAGGATTAGGGTTGGGTCCTGGGTTAAGGCTAGGGTTAGGGTTAGACCATGGGTTAGGAATAGAGTTAAAACAGGAGTTAGGGTCAGACCAGGAGCTAGAAATAGGGTTAGTACAGCAGTTAAACTTAAGTTATCCCAGAATTTAAGGTTTAGGTTTGAGTTAGGCGAGAGGTGAGGATTAGGGATGAGTCCTGGGTTAAGGCAAGGGTTAGGGTTAGACCTTGGTTTAGGAATAGAGTAAAAACAGGAGTTAGTTTAAAACTATGGGCTAGAAATAGGGTTAGTGCAGCAGTTTAACCTAAGTTAACTCAGAATTTAAGGTTTAGGTTAAAACAGAGGTGAGGATTAGGGTTGGGTTTTCGGTTAAGGCTAAGGTTAGGGTTAGACCATGGGTTAGGAATAGAGTTAAAACAGGAGTTAGGGTCAGACCAGGAGCTAGAAATAGGGTTAGTCCAGCAGTTAAAGTTAGGTTAAGCTAGAATTTAAGGTTTAGGTTAAACCTGAGTTGAGGATTAGGGTTGGGTCCTGGGTTAAGGCTAGGGTTAGGGTTAGACCATGGGTTAGTAATAGAGTTAAAACAGGTGTTAGGGTCAGACAAGGAGCTAGAAATAGGTTTAGTCCAGTAGTTAAAATTAGGTTAAGCCAGAATTTAAGGTTTAGGTTAAAGCAGAGGTGAGAATTAGCGTTGGGTCCTGGGTTAAGGATAGGGTTAGGGTTAGACCATGGGTTTGTTATAGAGTTAAAACAGGAGTTACAGTCATACCTGGAGCTAGAAATAGGGTTAGTCCAGCAGATAAAGTTAGCTTATCCCTGAATTTAAGGTTTAGGTTTGGGTTAGGGCAGAGGTGAGGATTAGGGTTGAGTCCTGGGTTAAGGCTAGGGTTAGGGTTACACCATGGTTTAGGAATAGAGATAAAGCAGGAGTTAGGGTCAGACCAGGGGCTAGAAATAAGGTTAGTCCAACAGTTAAACTTAGTTAAGCCAGAATTTAAGGTTTAGGTTAAGCCAGTGGTGATGATTAGGGATAAGTCCTGGGTTAAGGCTAGGGTTAGGGTTAGACCATGGGTTAGAATTAGAGTAAAAACAAGAGATAGTTTAAAATTAAGGGTTAGAGATAGGGTTTGTCCTGCAGTTTAACCTAGGTTTAGCCAGAATTTAAGGTTTAGGTTAAGTTAGATGTGAGGATTAGGGTTGGATCCTGGGTTAAGGCTAGGATTAGGGTTACACCATGGGTTAGAAATAGAATTAAAGCAGGAGTTAGGGTCAGACCAGGTGCTAGAAATAGGGTTAGTCCAACAGTTAAACTTAGGTTAAGCCAGAATTTAAGGTTTAGGTTAAGCCAAAGGTGAGGATTAGGGTTTAGTCCTGGGTAAAGGCTAGGGTTAGGGTTACACCATGGGTTAGGAATAGAGTTAAAGCAGGAGTTAGGGTCAGACCAGGGGCTTGAAATAGGATTAGTCCAGCAGTTAACACTAGAACTAATGAGGTAGTAATTTTGACTACCTTGCACTATGTATTTCTATATAGGTGTCACGAGTCCAGTAGTTCTAGAGTTAAACTTAGGTTAAGCCAGAATTTAAGGTTTAGGTTAAGCCAGAGGTGAGGATTTGGGTTGGGTCCTAAATTAAGGCTAGGGTTAAGGTTAGATTATGGGTTAGTAATAGAGTAAAAACAGGAGTTATGGTCAGACCACGAGCTAGAAATAGGTTTAGTCCAGCAGTTAAAGTTAGGTTATCCCAGTATTAAAGGTTTAGGTTAAGTCAGAGGTGAGGATTAGGGTTGGGTCCTGGGTTAAGGCAAGGGTTAGGGTTAGACCTTGGTTTAGGAATAGAGTAAAAACAGGAGTTAGTTTAAAACTATGGGCTAGAAATAGGGTTAGTGCAGCAGTTTAACCTAGGTTAAGTCAGAATTTAAGGTTTAGGTTCAAACAGAGGTGAGGATTAGGGTTGGGTCCCTGGTTATGGCTAGGGTTAGGGTTACACCTTGGCTTAGGAATAGAGTTAAAGCAGGAGTTAGGGTCAGACCAGGGGCTAGAAATATTGTTAGTCCAGCAGTTAAACTAAGGTTAAGCCACAATTTAAGGTTTCGGTTAAGCCAGAGGTGAGGATTAGGGTTGAGTCCTGGGTTAAGGCTAGGGTTAGGGTTACACCATGGGTTTGAAATAGAGTTAAAGCAGGAGTTAGGGTCAGACCAGGGTCTAGAAATATGGTTAGTCCAACAGTTAAAATTAGGTTAAGCCAGAATTTAAGGTTTAGGTTAAGCCAGAGGTGAGGATTAGGGTTGGCTGCTGGGTAAAGGTTAGGTTTAGGGTTACACCATGGGTTAGATATAGAGTTAAAGCAGGAGTTAGGGTCAGACCAGGGGCTTGAAATAGGGTTAGTCCAGCAGATAAACTTAGGGTAAGACAGAATTTAAGGTTTAGGTCATGCCAGACTTGAGGATTAGGGTTGGGTTTTGGGTTAAGGCTAGGGTTAGAGTTAGACCATGGGTTAGGAATAGAGTTAAAACAGGAGTTATTGTCAGACCAGGAGCCAGAAATAGGGTTAGTCCAGCAGTTAAAGTTAGGTAAAGCCAGAATTTAAGGTTTAGGTTAAACCAGAGGTGAGGATTAGGGTTGGGTCCTTGGTTAAGGCTAGGGTTAAGGTTACACCATTAATTAGGAATAGAGTTAAAGCAGGAGTTAGGGTCAGACTAGGGGCTTGAAATAGGGTTAATCCAGCAGCTAAACTTAGGTTAACCCAGAATTTATGGTTTAGGTTAAGCCAGAGGTTGGGATTAGGGTTGGGTCTTGGGTTAAGGCTAGGATTATGGTTAGACCATGGGTTAGAAATAGAGTTAAAAAAAGAGTTAGGGTCAGACCAGGAGCTAGAAATAGGGTTAGTCCAGCAGTTAAACTTAGGTTAAGCCAGAATTTAAAGTTTAGGTTAAACCAGAGGTGAGGATTAGGGTTGGGTCTTGGGTTAAGGCTAGGGTTAGGGTTAGACCATGGGTTAGGAATAGAGTTAAAACAGGATTTGGGGTCAGACCAGGAGCTAGAAATAGGGTTAGTCCAGCAGTTAAAGTTAGGTTAAGCCAGAATTTAAGGTTTAGGTAAAAGCAGAGGTGAGGATTAGGGTTGGGTCCTGGGTTAAGGATAGGGTTAGGGTTAGACCATGGGTATGTTATAGAGTTAAAACAGGAGTTACGGTCATACCTGGAGCTAGAAATAGGGTTAGTCCAGCAGATAAAGTTAGCTTATCCCAGAATTTAAGGATTACGTTTGGGTTAGGCTAGAGGTGAGGATTAGGGTTAGTGATAGGGTTAGGGTTACACCATGGGTTAGGAATAAGGTTAAGTCATGAGTTAGGGTCAGACCATGGGCTAGAAATAGGGTTAGTCCAGCAGTTTAACCTAGGTTAAGCCAAAATTTAAGGTTTAGATTAAGCCAGAGGTGAGGATAGGGTTGGGTCCCGGTTAAAGCTAGGGTTCGGGTTAGACCATGGGTTAGGAATAAAGTTAAAACAGGAGTTAGGGTCAGACCAGGAGCTAGAAATAGGGTTAGTTCAGCAGTTAAAGTTAGGTTATCCTAGAATTTAAGGTTTAGGTTATGCCAGAGGTGAAGAATAGAGTAAACACAGGAGTTAATTTAAAACTAGGGGCTAGAAATAGGGTTAGTCCAGCAGTTTAACTAAGGTTAAGCAAGAATTAAAGGTTTAAGTTAAGCCAGAGGTGAGGATTAGGGTTGGGTTCTAGGTTAAGGCTAGGGTTATGGTTACACCATTAATTAGGAATAGAGTTAAAGCAGGAGTTAGGATCAGACCAGGGGCTTGAAGTAGGATTAATCCAGCAGTTAAACTTAGGTTAAGCCAGAATTTAAGGTTTAGGTTAAGCCAGAGGTGGGGATTAGGGTTGGGTCTTGGGTTAAGGTTAGGGTTAGGGTTAGACCATGGGTTAGAAATACAAATAAAACAGGAGTTAGGGTCAGACCAGGAGCTAGAAATAGGGTTAGTCCAGCAGTTAAAGTTAGGTTAAGCCAGAAGTTAAGGTTTAGGTTAAACCAGAGGTGAGGATTAGGGTTGGGTCTTGGGTTAAGGCTAGGGTTAGGGTTAGACCATGGGTTAGTAATAGAGTTAAAACAGGAGTTAGGGTCAAACTAGGAGCTAGAAATAGAGTTAGTCCAGCAGCTAAAGTTAGGTCACCCAGAATTTAAGGTTTAGGTTTGGGTTAGGCCAGAGGTGAGGATAAGGGTTGAGTCCTTGGTTAAGGCTAGGGTTAGGGTTACACCATGGGTTAGGAATAGAGTTAAAGCAGGAGTTAGGGTCAGACCAGGGGCTAGAAATAGGGTTAGTCCAACAGTTAAACTTAGGTTAAGCCTGAATTTAAGGTTTAGGGTAAGCCAGTGGTGATGATTAGGGATGAGTCCTGGTTTAAGGCTAGGGTTAGGGTTAGACCATGGGTTAGAAATAGAGCAAAAACAAGAGTTAGTTTAAAATTAAGGGCTAGACATAGGGTTTGTCCTGCAGTTTAACCTACGTTTAGCCAGAATTTAAGGTTTAGGTTAAGTTAGAGGTGAGGATTGGGGTTGGGTCCTGGGTTAAGGCTAGGATTAGGGTTACACCATGGGTTAGGAATAGAGTTAAAGCAGGAGTTAGGGTCAGACCAGGGGCTAGAAATAGGGTTAGTCCAACAGTTAAACTTAGGTTAAGCCAGAATTTAAGGTTTAGGTTAAGCCAGAGGTGAGGATTAGGGTTGGGTCCTGGGTAAAGGCTAGGGTTAAGGTTACACCATGGGTTGGGAATAGAGTTAAAGCAGGAGTTAGGGTCAGACCAGCGGCTTGAAATAGGATTAGTCCAGCAGTTAACACTAGAACTACTGAGGTAGTCATTTTGACTACTTTGCACTATGAATTTCTATATAGAAGTCACGAGTCCAGTAGTTCTAGTGTTAAACTTAGGTTAAGCCAGAATTTAGGGTTTAGGATAAGATAGAGGTGAGGAATAGGGTTGGGTCCTGAGTTAAATCTAGGATTAGGGTTACACCATGGGTTAGGAATAGAGTTTAAGCAGGAGTTAAGGTCAGACCAGGAGCTAGAAATAGGGTTAGTCCAGCATTTAAACTTAGGTTAAGCCAGAATTTAAGGTTTAGGTTAAGCCAGAGGTGAGGATTTGGGTTGGGTCCTAAATTAAGGCTAGGGTTAAGGTTAGATTATGGGTTAGTAATAGAGTTAAAAAAGGAGTTAGAGTCAGACAACGAGATAGACATAGGTTTAGTCCAGCAGTTAAAGTTAGGTTATCTTAGTATTGAAGGTTTAGGTTAAGTCAGAGGTGAGGATTAGGGTTGGGTCCTGGGTTAAGGCTAGGGTTAGGGTTAGACCATGGGTTAGGAATAGAGTTAAAACAGGAGTTAGGGTCAGACCAGGAGCTAGAAATAGGGTTAGTACAGCAGTTAAAGTTAGGTTATCCCAGAATTTAAGGTTTAGGTTTGAGTTAGGCGAGAGGTGAGGATTAGGGATGAGTCCTGGGTTAAGGCAAGGGTTAGGGTTAGACCTTGGTTTAGGAATAGAGTAAAAACAGGAGTTAGTTTAAAACTATGGGCTAGAAATAGGGTTAGTGCAGCAGTTTAACCTAAGGTAACTCAGAATTTAAGGTTTAGGTTAAAACAGAGGTGAGGATTAGGGTTGGGTCCCTGGTTATGGCTAGGGTTAGGATTACACCTTGGCTTAGGAATAGAGTTAAAGCAGAAGTTAGGGTCAGACCAGGGGCTAGAAATAGGGTTAGTCCAGCAGTTAAACTTAAGTTAAGCCAGAATTGAAGGTTTAGATTAAGCCAGAGGTGAGGTTTAGGATTGGGTCCTGGGTTAAGGCTAGGGTTAGGGTTACACCATGGGTTAGGAATAGAGTTAAAGCAGGAGTTAGGGTCAGACCAGGGGCTTGAAATAGGGTTACTCCAGCAGTTAAACTTAGGTTAAGCCAGAACTTAAGGTTTAGTTTAAACCGGAGGTGAGGATTAGGGTTGGGTCCTGGGTTAAGGCTAGGGTTAGGGTTAGACCATGGGTTAGTAATAGAGTTAAAACAGGTGTTAGGGTCAGACAAGGAGCTAGAAATAGGGTTAGTCCAGCAGTTAAAGTTAGCTTATCCCAGAATTTAAGGTTTAGGTTTGGGTTAGGCCAGAGGTGAGGATTAGGGTTGAGTCCTTCGTTAAGGCTAGGGTTAGGGTTAGACCATGGGTTAGTAATACAGTTAAAACAGGAAAAAGGGTCAGACCAGGAGCTAGAAATAGGGTTAGTCCAGCAGTTAAAGTTAGGTTATCCCAAAATTTAAGGTTTAGGTTTGGGATAGGCCAGAGATGAAGATTAGGGTTGAGTTCTGGGTTAAGGTTAGGGTTAGGGCTAGACATTGGGTTAGGAATAGAGTTAAAACAGGAGTTAGGGTCAGACAACTAGCTAGAAATAGAGATAGTCCAGCAGTTAAAGTTAGGTAATCCCAGTATTGAAGGTTTAGATTAAGTCAGGGGTAAGGATTATTCTTGGGTCCTGGGATAAGTCTAAGGTTGAGGTTAGACCATGGGTTAGGAATAGAGTTAAAACAGGAGTTAGGTTCAGACTAGGAGCTAGAAATAGAGTTAGTCTTGCAGTTAAAGTTAAGTTATCCCAGAATTTAAGGTTTAGGTTTGGGTTAGGCCAGAGGTGAGGATTAGGGTTGAGTCCTGGGTTAAAGCAAGGGTTAGGTTTACACCATGGGTTAGGAATAGAGTTAAGGCAGGAGTTAGGATCAGACCAGGGGCTAGAAATAGGGTTAGTCCAGCAGTTAAACTTAGGTTAAGCCAGAATTTAAGGTTTAGGTAAAGCCGGAGGTGATGATTAGGGATGAGTCTTGGGTTAAGGCTAGAGTTAGGGTTAGACCATGGGTTAGGAATAGAGTAAAAACAGGAGTTATTTTAAAATTAAGGGCTAGAAACCGGGTTAGTCCAGCAGTTTAACCAAAGTTTAGTCAGAATTTAAGGTTTAGGTTAAGTTAGAGGTGAGGATTAGGGTTGGGTCCTGGGTTAAGGCTAGGATTAAGGTTACACCATGGATTAGGAAAAGAGTTAAAGCAGGAGTTAAGGTCAGACAAGGGGCTAGAAATAGGGTTAGTCCAGCAGTTAAACTTAGGTTAAGCCAGAATTAAAGGTTTAGGTTAAGCCAGAGGTGAGGATTAGGGTTGAGTCCTGGGTTAAGGTTAGGGTTATGGTTAGACCATGGTTTAGGAATAGTGTTAAAACAGGAGTTAGGGTCAGACCACGAGCTAGAAATAGGGTTAATCCAGCAGTTAAAGTTAGGTTATCCCAGTATTGAAGGTTTAGGTTAAGTCAGAGGTGAGGATTAGGGTTGGGTCCTAGGTTAAGGCTAGGGTTAGGGTTAGACCATGGGTTAGGAATAGAGTTAAAAGAGGAGTTAGGGTCAGACCAGGAGCTAGAAATAGGGTTATTCCAGCAGTTAAAGTTAGGTTATCCCAGAATTTAAGGTTTAGGTTTGGGATAGGCCAGAGGTGAGGATTAGGGATGAGTCCTGGGTTAAGGTTAGGGTTATGGTTAGACCATGGTTTAGGAATAGTGTTAAAACAGGAGTTAGGGTCAGACCACGAGCTAGAAATAGGGTTAATCCAGCAGTTAAAGTTAGGTTATCCCAGTATTGAAGGTTTAGGTTAAGACAGAGGTGAGGATTAGGGTTGGGTCATGGTTTAAGGCTAGGGTTAGGATTAGACCATGGGTTAGCAATAGAGTTAAATCAGGAGTTAGGGTCAGACCAGGAGCTAGAAATAGGGTTAGTCCAGCAGATAAAGTTAGGTTATCCCAGTATTTAAGGTTTATGTTAAGCCAGAAGTGAGGATTAGGGTTGGGTCCTGGGTTAAGGCTAGGGTTAGGGTTAGACCATGGGTCAGACCAAGAGGTAGAAATAGGGTTAGTCCAGCAGTTAAAGTTAGGTTATCCCAGATTTTAAGATTTAGGTTTAGGTTAAGCCAGAGGTGAGGATTAGGGTTAAGTCCTGGGTTAAGGCTAGGGTTAGGGTTAGACCATGGGTTAGGAATAGAGTTAAATCAGGAGTTAGGGTCAGACCAGGAGCTAGAAATAGGGTTAGTCCAGCAGATAAAGTTTGGTTATCCCAGTATTTAGGGTTTAGGTTAAGCCAGAAGTGAGGATTAGGGTTGGGTCCTGGGTTAAGGCTAGGGTTAGGGTTAGACCATGGGTTAGGAAAAGAGTTAAAACAGTAGTTAGGTTCAGACCAGGAGCTAGAAACAGGGTTAGTCCAGCAGTTAAAGTTAGGTTATCCCAGTATTTAAGAGTTAGGTTAAGTCAGTGGTGAAGATTAGGGTTGGGTCCTGGGTTAAGAATAGGGTTAGGTTTAGACCATGGGTTAGGAATAGAGTTAAAACAGGAGATAGGGTCAGACCAGGAGCTAGAAATAGGGTTAGATTAGCAGTTAAAGTTTGGTTATCCCAGTATTTAAGGTTTAGGTTAAGACAGAGGTGAGATTTAGGTTTGGGTCCTGGGTTAAGGCTAGGGTTAGGGTTACACCATGGGTTAGGAGCAGAGTTAAAGCAGGAGTTGAAGTCAGACCAAAGGCTTGAAATAGGGTTAGTCCAGCAGTTAAACTTAGGTTAAGCCAGAATTTAAGGTTTAGATTAAGCCAGAGGTGAGGATTAGAGTTGGGTCCTGGGATAAAGCTAGAGTTAGGGTTAGACCATGGGTTAGGATTAGAGTTTAAACAAGAGATAGGGTCAGACCAGGAGCTAGAAATAGGGTTAGTCCTGCAGTTAAAGTTAGGTTTTCCCAGTATTTAAATTGTAGGTTAAGTCATAGGTGAGGATTAAGGTTGGGTCCTGGGTAAAGGCTAGGGTTAGGGTTAGACCATGGGTTAGGAATAGAGTAAAAGCAGGAGTTAGTTTAAAACTAGGGGCTAGAAATAGGGTTAGTCCAGCAGTATAACCTAGGTTAAGCCAGAATTTAAGGTTTAGATTAAGCCACAGGTGAGGATTAGAGTTGGGTCCTGGGTTAAGGCTAGGGTTAGGGTTAGACCATGGGTTAGGAATAGAGTTTAAACAGGAGTTAGGGTCAGGCCAAGAGCTAGAAACAGGGTTAGTCCTGCAGTTAAAGTTAGGTTATCCCAGTATTTAAATTTTAGGTTAAGTCGTAGGTGAGGATTAGGGTTGGGTCCTGGGTTAAGGCAAGGGTTAGTGTTAGACCATGGGTTAGGAATAGAGTTAAAACAGGAGTTAGGGTCAGACCAGGAGCTAGAAATAGGGTTAGTCTAGCAGTTAAAGTTAGGTTATCGCAGAATTTAAGGTTTAGGTTTGGGTTATTCCAGAGGTAAGGATTAAGGTTGAGTCCTGGGTTAAGGCTAGGGTTAGGGTTAAACCATGGGTTAGGAATAGAGTTAAAACAGGAGTTAGGGTCAGACCAGGAGCTAGAAATAGGGTTAGTCCAGCAGTTAAAGTTAGGTTATCCCAGTATTTAAATTTTAGGTTAAGTCAGAGGTGAGGATTAGGGATGGGTCCTGGGTGAAGGCTAGGGTTAGGGTTAGACCATAGGTTAGGAATAGAGTTAAAACAGGTGTTAGGGTCAGACCAGGAGCTAGAAATAGGGTTAGTCCAGCAGTTAAAGTTAGGTCATCCCAGAATTTAAGGTTAAGGTTTGTGTAAGGCCAGAGGTGAGGATTAAGGATGAGTCCTGGGTTAAGGCTAGGGTTACACCACGGGTTAGGAATAGAGTTAAAGCAGGAGTTAGGGTCAGACCAGGGGCTAGAAATATGGTTAGTCCAACAGTTAAACATAGGTTAAGCCAGAATTTAAGGTTTAGGTTAAGACAGAGGTGAGGATTAGGGTTGGGTCCTGGTTAAGGCTAGGGTTAGAGTTAGACCATGGGTTAGGAATAAAGTTAATACAGGAGTTAGGGTCAGACCAGGAGCTAGAAATAGGGTTAATTCAGCAGTTAATGTTAGGTTATCCCAGAATTTAAGGTTTAGGTTTGGTTTAGGCCAAAGATGAGGATTAGGGTTGAGTCCTGGGTTAAGGCTAGGGTTAGGTTTACACCATGGGTTAGGAATAGAGTTAAGGCAGGAGTTAGGGTCAGGCCAGGGGCTAAAAATAGGGTTAGTCCAGCAGTTAAACTTAGGTTAAGCCAGAATTTAAGGTTTAGGTTAAGCAAGAGGGTGGGATTAGGGTTGGATCTTGGTTTAAGGCTAGGGTTATGGTTAGACCATGGGTTAGAAATAGAGTTAAAACAAGAATTAGGGTCAGACCAAGAGCTAGAAATAGGGTTAGTCCAGCAGTTAAAGTTAGGTTATCCCAGAATTTAAGGTTTAGGTTTGGGTTAGGCCAGAGATGAGGATTAGGGTTGGGTCCTGGGTTAAGTCTAGGGTTAGGGTTAGACCATGGGTTAGGAATAGAGGTAAAACAGGAGTTAGGGTCAGACCAGGAGCTAGAAATAGGGTTAGTCCAGCAGTTAAACTTAGGTTAAGCCAGAATTTAAGGTTTAGGTTAAGACAGAGGTGAGGATTAGGGTTGGGTCCTGGTTAAGGCTAGGGTTAGAGTTAGACCATGGTTTATGAATAAAGTTAATACAGGAGTTAGGGTCAGACCAGGAGCTAGAAATAGGGTTAATTCAGCAGTTAATGTTAGGTTATCCTAGAATTTAAGGTTTAGGTTTGGTTTAGGCCAGAGGTGAGGATTAGGGTTGAGTCCTGGGTTAAGGCTAGGGTTAGGTTTACACCATGGGTTAGGAATAGAGTTAAGGCAGGAGTTAGGATCAGACCAGGGGCTAGAAATAGGGTTAGCCCAGCAGTTAAACTTAGGTTAAGCCAGAATTTAAGGTTTAGGTTAAGCCGGAGGTGATGATTAGGGATGAGTCTTGGGTTAAGGCTAGAGTTAGGGTTAGACCATTGCTTAGGAACAGAGTAAAAACAGGAGTTAGTTTAAAATTAAGGGCTAGAAACAGGGTTAGTCCAGCAGTTTAACCAAAGTTTAGTCAGAATTTAAGGTTTAGGTTAAGTTAGAGGTGAGGATTAGGGTTGGGTCCTGGGTTAAGTCTAGGATTAAGGTTACACCATGGATTAGGAAATGAGTTAAAGCAGGAGTTAAGGTCAGACAAGGGGCTAGAAATAGGGTTAGTCCAGCTGTTAAACTTAGGTTAACCCAGAATTAAAGGTTTAGGTTAAGCCAGAGGTGAGGATTAGGGTTGAGTCCTGGGTTAAGGTTAGGGTTAGGGTTAGACCATGGGTTAGGAATAGAGTTAAAACAGGAGTTAGGGTCAGACACGAGTTAGAAATAGGGTTAATCCAGCAGTTAAAGTTAGGTTATCCCAGTATTGAAGGTTTAGGTTAAGTCAGAGGTGACGATTAGGGTTGGGTCCTAGGTTAAGGCTAGGGTTAGGGTTAGACCATGGGTTAGGAATAAAGTTAAAACATTAGTTAGGGTCAGACCAGGAGCTAGAAATAGGGTTATTCCAGCAGTTAAAGTTAGGTTATCCCAGATTTTAAGGTTTAGGTTTGGGTTAGGCCAGAGGTGAGGTTTAGGGATGAGTCCTGGGTTAAGGCTAGGGTTAGGGTTAGACTATATGTTAGTAATAGAGTAAAAACTGGAGTTAGTTTAAAACTATGGGCTAGAAATATGGTTAGTCATGTAGTTTAACCTAGGTTAAGCCAGAATTTAAGGTTTAGGTTAAGACAGAGGTGAGGATTAGGGTTGGGTCATGGTTTAAGGCTAGGGTTAGGATTAGACCATGGGTTAGCAATAGAGTTAAAACAGGAGTTAGGGTCAGACCAAAAGCTAGAAATAGGGTTAGTCCAGCAGTTAAAGTTAGGTTATCCCAGTATTTAAGGTTTAGGTTAAGCCAGAAGTGAGGATTAGGGTTGGTCCTGGGTTAAGGCTAGGGTTAGGGTTAGACCATGGGTTAGGAATAGAGTTAAAACAGTAGTTAGGTTCAGACCAGGAGCTAGAAACAGGGTTAGTCCAGCAGTAAAAGTTAGGTTATCCCAGTATTTAAGGTTTAGGTTAAGTCAGAGGTGAGGATTAGGGTTGGGTCCTGGGTTAAGGATAGGGTTAGGGTTAGACCATGGGTTAGGAATAGAGTTAAAACAGGAGTTAGGGTCAGACCAGGAGCTAGAAATAGGGTTAGATTAGCAGTTAAAGTTTGGTTATCCCAGTATTTAAGGTTTAGGTTAAGACAGAGGTGAGGATTAGAGTTGAATCCTGGGTTAAAGCTAGAGTTAGGGTTAGACCATGGGTTAGGATTAGAGTTTAAACAGGAGTTAGGGTCAGATCAGGAGCTAGAATAGGGTTAGTCCTCCAGTTAAAGTTAGGTTTTCCCAGTATTTAAATTATAGGTTAAGTCATAGGTGAGGATTAAGGTTGGGTCCTGGGTAAAGGCTAGGGTTAGGGTTAGACCATGGGTTAGGAATAGAGTAAAAGCAGGAGTTAGTTTAAAACTAGGGGCTAGAAATACGGTTAGTCCAGCAGTATAACCTAGGTTAAGCCAGAATTTAAGGTTTAGATTAAGCCACAGGTGAGGATTAGAGTTGGGTCCTGGGTTAAAGCTAGGGTTAGGGTTAGACCATGGGTTAGGAATAGAGTTAAAACAGTAGTTAGGTTCAGACCAGGAGCTAGAAACAGGGTTAGTCCAGCAGTAAAAGTTAGGTTATCCCAGTATTTAAGGTTTAGGTTAAGTCAGAGGTGAGGATTAGGGTTGGGTCCTGGGTTAAGGCTAGGGTTAGGGTTAGACCATGGGTTAGGAATAGAGTTAAAACAGTAGTTAGGTTCAGACCAGGAGCTAGAAACAGGGTTAGTCCAGCAGTAAAAGTTAGGTTATCCCAGTATTTAAGGTTTAGGTTAAGTCAGAGGTGAGGATTAGGGTTGGGTCCTGGGTTAAGGATAGGGTTAGGGTTAGACCATGGGTTAGGAATAGAGTTAAAACAGGAGTTAGGGTCAGACCAGGAGCTAGAAATAGGGTTAGATTAGCAGTTAAAGTTTGGTTATCCCAGTATTTAAGGTTTAGGTTAAGACAGAGGTGAGAATTAGGTTTGGGTCCTGGGTTAAGGCTAGGGTTAGGGTTACACCATAGGTTAGGAATACAGTTAAAGTAGGAGTTGAGGTCAGACCAGGGGCTTGAAATAGGGTTAGTCCAGCAGTTAAACTTAGGTTAAGCCAGAATTTAAGGTTTAGATTAAGCCAGAGGTGAGGATTAGAGTTGAATCCTGGGTTAAAGCTAGAGTTAGGGTTAGACCATGGGTTAGGATTAGAGTTTAAACAGGAGTTAGGGTCAGATCAGGAGCTAGAATAGGGTTAGTCCTCCAGTTAAAGTTAGGTTTTCCCAGTATTTAAATTATAGGTTAAGTCATAGGTGAGGATTAAGGTTGGGTCCTGGGTAAAGGCTAGGGTTAGGGTTAGACCATGGGTTAGGAATAGAGTAAAAGCAGGAGTTAGTTTAAAACTAGGGGCTAGAAATACGGTTAGTCCAGCAGTATAACCTAGGTTAAGCCAGAATTTAAGGTTTAGATTAAGCCACAGGTGAGGATTAGAGTTGGGTCCTGGGTTAAAGCTAGGGTTAGGGTTAGACCATGGGTTAGGAATAGAGTTTAAACAGGAGTTAGGGTCAGAACAGGAGCTAGAAACAGGGTTAGTCCTGCAGTTAAAGTTAGGTTATCCCAGTATTTAAATTTTAGGTTAAGTCATAGGTGGGGATTAGGGTTGGGTCCTGGGTTAAGGCTAGGGTTAGTGTTAGACCATGGGTTAGGAATAGAGTTAAAACAGGAGTTAGGGTCAGACCAGGAGCTAGAAATAGGGTTAGTCTAGCAGTTAAAGTTAGGTTATCCCAGAATTTAAGGTTTAGGTTTGGGTTACTCCAGAGGTAAAGATTAAGGTTGAGTCCTGGGTTAAGGCTAGGGTTAGGGTTAAACCATGGGTTAGGAATAGCGTTAAAACAGGAGTTAGGGTCAGACCAGGAGCTAGAATTAGGGTTAGTCCAGCAGGTAAATTTAGGTTATCCCAGTATTTAAATTTTAGGTTAAGTCAGAGGTGAGGATTAGGGATGGGTCCTGGGTAAAGGCTAGGGTTAGGGTTAGACTATAGGTTAGGAATAGAGTTAAAACAGGAGTTAGGGTCAGACCAGGAGCTAGAAATAGGGTTAGTCCAGCAGTTAAAGTTAGGTTATCCCAGAATTTAAGGTTAAGGTTTGTGTTAGGCCAGAGGTGAGGATTAAGGATGAGTCCTGGGTTAAAGATAGGGTAAAGGTTAGACCATGGGTTAGAAATAGAGGTAAAACAGGAGTTGAGGTCAGATCAGGGGCAAGAAATAAGGTTAGTCCAGCAGGTAAAGTTAGGTTAAGCCAGAATTTAAGGTTTCGGTTAAGCCAGAGGTGAGGATTAGGGTTGGGTCCTGGGTTAAGGCTAGGGTTAGGCTTACACCATGGGTTAGGAATAGAGTTAAAGCAGGAGTTAGGGTCAGACCAGGGGCTAGAAATATGGTTAGTCCAACAGTTAAACATAGGTTAAGCCAGAATTTAAGGTTTAGGTTAAGCCAGAGGTGAGGATTAGGGTTGGGTCCTGGTTAAGGCTAGGGTTAGAGTTAGACCATGGTGTTGTGAATGTTAGTTATGTCTTGGCTGCTGGGAGGCTCCCTCTTGTGGCCAGGAAGGGTATGGACAGAGACCAGGTGGGTTGTGCAGTGGGTGTTTCCTTTCCTAATTCTCTGCTTATTTAAGTCCTGGTCTGATTGCAGGCTGTTGCCGGATGTCAGTTGTTCTTAGTATCTACAGCCTGCTTAGTCCTGCTCTGCTTCACATCCACTCCAGATAAGTTCTTGCTCTTTATTTATTGCCTGGTTCTTTTGTTTTTCTTGGTTTGTCATTTGTTGTGGTTGGTTTCAGTTTATTTGCTTGCAGGGATTTTCCCCCTTAGTGGATTGTTGAGGAACTCCCTGCAGTTCTGTGTGGAGTATAGCTCCTTTGGGTCCATGTGTTTATGGCTTGTTGAATTTGTTATAATTCTTGTTTTCTGTTCATTGGTATGACAAGGGCACCTGGTATAGGACGGAGTTCAGATCGAGCGATCTGAGGGCCTTTTTGTACTATCAGGAAGTTGGTATTTTGTAGGGTTTTTCTCTGGCTACCATCAGTTCTTTTCCTGTACTTTCCTATTTTAGTCAGCGGGGGCCTCACCTTTTGCTAATCCTGTCATCTACCTGTGTATTGTGTTTTTCCTATATCACCGTAGTCTTTAAATGTGGGGGGCTTGCTATTCTTGTCTATTTTCTGAGGCAGAGAGTTATTCATCTTTCCTACCTTTAGGATAGTTAGTTCTCCGGCTGGGTTCGCGGTGCACAGGATGTTAGTTCACCCCTCGGCTACTTCTAGTTGTGTTGGTTAGTAAGGGGATGGCGGCCAGATTAGTTGCCAAGGCTCTTGTCACCTTTTTGCCAATGATGTGTGGTGATCTTCCATGGTTCTGGATCATAACAGTACATCCGGCCAAACAAATTTAAAGGGTACTCTTAAGAAGGAAAAAAAAAAAAAAGCTGCTGAGAAATTTTTTTTTTTTTTGGTGTTTTTCCTCTTCTTCTTTGGGTTCTGTGGAAGATTTCTTTTTCTAGCATGGATGAATTGGGTGAGCGTGTTGCTCATCTTGCTGCTGAGGTTCGTCATATAGAGTCTTATCTTGCACAGACTCCCCTTGCAGAGCCTAAAATTCCCGTTCCTGAATTTTTTTCGGGAGATAGGTCGAGATTTTTGAGCTTCAAAAATAATTGTAGATTATTTTTTGACCTGCGCCCTAAGTCCTCAGGGAATCCTGTACAGCAGGTTAAGATTGTCATCTCCTTGCTGCGTGGTGACCCATAGGAGTGGGCCTTCTCTTTAGCGTCTGATGATCCGATTCTCAATGATGTGGACTCCTTTTTTCAGGCCTCTGGATTATTATATGACGAACCCAATATTGTGGACCAAGCAGAAAAAGTCTTGTTGTCCTTAACTCAGGGTTTGGATTCTGCAGAAACGTTTTGTCAGAAATTTCGTAAGTGGGCGGTCCTTACCAAATGGAATGATGATGCGCTTGCGGCTCTTTTTCGCAAGGGTATTGCGGATGCTGTGAAGGATGTCATGGTAGGATTTCCCGTCCCTTCTGGTCTTGATGCCTCTATGACCTTGGCCATTCAGATTGATAGGCGTTTACGTGAGCGCAGGAAGATACCTGCTGGTTTTGTGCCTGTGGGACAGCCTTTGGAGCCTATGGAGGGGTCCTTTCTAATGCTAGTCGGCAGGGGTTCAGACGGAAGAATAGACTGTGCTTCTATTGTGGAGACGCTTCTCATAACATCTCTGTCTGCCCTAAACGTGAAAGGAGATTGGCTACTGCTGTTACTGTGGGTTCTTTGCAACCAAAGTTTCTTTTGTCTGTCACATTGATTTGCTCATTGTCTTCCTTTTCTGCATTTGCCTTTGTGGACTCAGGGGCAGCGCTCAATTTGATGGATTTTGGGTTTGCTAGGGATTGTGGTTTTCCCATGGTTCCTTTGCAAACTCCTATTCCTTTAAGGGGCATTGATGCTACCCCTTTGGCAGAACATAAACCCCAATTTTGGACCCAGGTGCCTATGAGAGTTGCACCAGCGCATCAGGAAACTTGTACATTTTTAGTATTGCATAATCTACAGGATACCTTGGTACTGGGATTTCCGTGGTTGCAGACCCATAATTCGGTTCTTGACTGGAGATCCTTGTCGGTAGTTAGTTGGGGTTGTCAAGGTTTGCATCAGGACCTTTCCGTGTCGTCCACGTCTGCTCAGGCAGTTGATGTTCCGGCTTTCTTGTCTGATTTCCGTGATGTATTTAATGACCAGGAATCTGATTCTCTGCCCCCACACCGGGACTTTGACTGTGCCATTGAGTTGGTGCCCGGTTGTAAATTTCCCAAGGGGCGGATTTTCAACTTGTCTGTGCCCGAATATGATGCCATGCGGTCATACATCAGAGAATCATTGGAGAAGGGGCACATTCGGCCCTCATCTTCTCCTTTGGGTGCTGGCTTCTTCTTTGTTGCTAAGAAAGATGGTTCGTTGAGGCCTTGTATTTATTACCATCTTCTTTATAAAATTACAGTCAAATATCAGTACCCTTTGCCTCTGATGTCTGATCTGTTTTCTAGAGTGCAGAGTGCCAAATGGTTTACGAAACTGGATCTCAAGGGTGCGTATAATCTCATCCGTATTAAGGAGGGTGATGAATGGAAGACGGCTTTTAATACTCCTGAGGGGCATTTTGAGTACCTAGTGATGCCTTTTGGGCTCACTAATGCACCCTCCGTCTTCCAGGCCTTCATGAATGATATTTTTCGGGACCTTATTGGTAAATTTTTGATTGTGTATTTAGATGACATCTTGATTTTTTCTGATGATTGGGACTCTCATGTGGGGCAAGTACGGGAGGTTTTTCAGATACTTAAGGATAATGCACTGTACGTTAAGGGGTCAAAGTGCCTCTTTAAGGTGCAAAGGATTTCCTTTTTGGGCTTCATCCTGTCTCCCTCCGCTATTGAAATGGACCCGGTTAAGGTTCAGGCTATTTACGACTGGGTGCAACTGACTTCTCTAAAATCCCTGCAGCGGTTTTTGGGGTTTGCTAATTTTTAGCGTAAATTTAAAGCCAATTTTTCTGCCATTGTCAAACCTCTGACAGATTTGACAAAGAAGGGAGCTGATGCTGAGCATTGGACCCCTGAGGCTATTGTGGCCTTCCAGGAGCTTAAAAGGCGATTCACTTCTGCCCCAGTTCTGCAGCAACCTGATGTGTCTCGCCCATTTCAAGTTGAGATCGATGCATCAGAGATCGGAGCAGGTGCTGTTCTGTCTCAACGAGACGCTACTTCGGGTAAACTTAAGCCCTGTGCCTTTTTCTCTCGGACGTTTGCTCCTTCTGAACTGAATTATGATGTGGGGAACCGGGAATTATTGGCTATGAAGTGGGCATTTGAAGAGTGGAGGCATTGGTTGGAGGGGGCTAGGCATCAAGTGGTGGTGCTTACGGACCACAAGAATCTCCTCTATCTGGAATCGGCCAAGAGGTTGAATCCTCGGCAGGCCAGGTGGGCTTTGTTTTTTACCCGGTTTAATTTTGTGGTCTCTTTTTTGCCGGGCACCAAGAATGTTAAGGCCGATGCCCTTTCCAGGAGTTTCTGCGCTGACTCTTTGGAGGTTGTCGAACCGTCTACTATCCTGAATGATGGTGTAGTTTTCTCGGCTATTTCGCCTGATCTGCGGTTGGCACTGGCGGAATTTCAGGGGGATAAACCTGAGAGATGTCCTACAGGGAAACTGTTTGTGCCAGACCAATGGAGAGACCGAGTTGTCTCTGAGGTTCATTGCTCTGTTTTGGCGGGTCATCCTGGCATTTTTGGTACTCGGGATCTTGTGAGACACTCTTTTTGGTGGCCTTCCCTGTCCCGAGATGTCCGTCGTTTTGTGCAGTCGTGTGGAGTTTGTTCTAGGTCCAAGCCCTGTTGTTCACGTTCTAGTGGGCTATTATTGCCTTTGCCTGTACCTAAGAAACCTTGGACGCACATCTCTATGGATTTTATTTCAGAGCTTCCCATCTCTCAGAAAATGACTGTGATTTGGGTTATCTGTGACAGATTCTCCAAGATGGTCCACTTGGTTCCCCTATCTAAGTTGCCGTCTTCATCGGAGTTGGTGCCTGTGTTTTTGCAACATGTTGTCCGTTTGCATGGTATTCCCGAAAACATTGTTTCTGACAGAGGGGTGCAGTTTGTATCCAGGTTTTGGAGGATTTTTTGCTCCAAATTGGGTGTTCAGCTGTCTTTCTCCTCGGCGTTTTATCCCCAGACCAATGGTCAGACTGAAAGGGCTAACCAGACCCTGGAGACCTATTTATGGTGTTTTGTTTCTGCGGATCTGGATGACTGGGTTTCGTTTTTGCCTTTGGCTGAATTTGCCCTTAACAATAGAGCTAGCTCTACCACGTTGGTGTCCCCCTTTTTCTGCAATTTTGGGTATCACCCTAGGTTCCTCTCAGGGCAGCTTGAGGCGTCTGACTGTCCGGGGGTGGATTCGGTGGTCGACAGAATGCAGCAGATTTGGGGGCAGGTAGTGGATAAATTGTTTCAGTCCCAAGAAACTGCCCAAAAGTTTGCCAACCGGCGTCGGACTGTTGGTACCCGGTTTAAAGTAGGGGACATGGTGTGGTTGTCCTCTATAAATATTCCTATGAGAGTTCCGTCTCCTAAATTTAAGCCCAGATTTATTGGACCTTATAAGATTTCGGAGATTATTAATCCTTTATCTTTCCGTTTGACTCTGCCTGCGTCATTTAAGATTCACAATGTCTTCCATAAGTCCTTGTTGAAGAAACATGTGGAGCCGGCAGTTCATGCAGCAGCGCCTCCTGACCCTGTTTTGGTACAAGGGGATCTGGAGTATGAGGTTGAAAAAATTCTGGATTCCCGTCGCAGTAGGCGTCAGCTTCAGTACCTTGTGAAATGGAAGGGTTATGGGCAGGAGGATAACTCTTGGGTTGTGGCTTCTGACATTCATGCAGACAGGTTGGTTCGCGCCTTCCATCATGCTCATCCCGAGCGACCCGGTGGCGTGGGTGAGGGTTCGGTGACCCCTCCTCAAGGGGGGGTACTGTTGTGAATGTTAGTTATGTCTTGGCTGCTGGGAGGCTCCCTCTGGTGGCCAGGAAGGGTTTGGACAGAGACCAGGTGGGTTGTGCAGTGGGTGTTTCCTTTCATAATTCTCTGCTTATTTAAGTCCTTGTCTGATTGCAGGCTGTTGCCGGATGTCAGTTGTTCTTAGTATCTACAGCCTGTTTAGTCCTGCTCTGCTTTACATCCACTCCAGATAAGTTCTTGCTCTTTATTTATTGCCTGGTTCTTTTGCTTTTCTTGGTTTGTCATTTGTTGTGGTTGGTTTCAGTTTATTTGCTTGCAGGGATTTTCCGCCTTAGTGGATTGTTGAGGAACTCCCTGCAGTTCTGTGTGCAGTATAGCTCCTTTGGGTCCATGTGTTTATGGCTTGTTGAATTTGTTATAATTCTTGTTTTCTGTTCATTGGTATGACAAGGGCACCTGGTATAGGACGGAGTTCAGATCGAGCGATCTGAGGGCCTTTTTGTACTATCAGGAAGTTGGTATTTTGTAGGGTTTTTCTCTGGCTACCATCAGTTCCTTTCCTGTACTTTCCTATTTTAGTCAGCGGGGGCCTCACCTTTTGCTAATCCTGTCATCTACCTGTGTATTGTGTTTTTCCTATATCACCGCAGTCTTTGAATGTGGGGGGCTTGCTATTCTTGTCTATTTTCTGAGGCAGAGAGTTATTCATCTTTCCTACCTTTAAAATAGTTAGTTCTCCGGCTTGGTTCGCGGTGCACAGGATGTTAGTTCACCCCTCGGCTACTTCTAGTTGTGTTGGTTAGTAAGGGGATGGCGGCCAGATTAGTTACCAAGGCTCTTGTCACCTTTTTGCCAATGATGTGTGGTGATCTTCCATGGTTCCGGATCAGAACACCATGGGTTAGGAATAGAGTTAAAACAGGAGTTAGGGTCAGACCAGGAGCTAGAAATAGGGTTAATTCAGCAGTTAATGTTAGGTTATCCTAGAATTTAAGGTTTAGGTTTAGGTTAGGCCAGAGGTGAAGAATACGATGAGTCTTGGGTTAAGGCTAGGGTCGGGGTAGACCATGGGTTAGGAATAGAGTAAAAACAGGAGTTAATTTAAATCTAGGGGCTAGAAATAGGGTTAGTCCAGCAGTTTAACCTAGGTTAAGCCAGAATTAAAGGTTTAAGTTAAGCCAGAGGTGAGGATTAGGGTTGGGTTCTGGGTTAAGGCTAGGGTTAGGGTTACACCATTAATTAGGAATAGAGTTAAAGCAGAAGTTAGGGTCAGACCAGGAGCTAGAAATAGGGTTAAAACAGGAGTTAGGGTCAGACCAGGAGCTAGAAATAGGGTTAGTCCAGCAGTTAAAGGTAGGTTATCCCAGTATTTAAGGTTTAGGTTAAGCCAGAGGTGAGGATTAGGGTTGGGTCCTGGGTTAAGGCTAGGGTTAGGGTTAGACCATGGGTTAGCAATAGAGTTAAAACAGGAGTTGGGTTCAGACCAGGAGCTAGAAACAGGGTTAGTCCAGCAGTTAAAGTTAGATTATCCCAGTATTTAAGGCTTAGGTTAAGTCAGAGGTGAGGATTAGGGTTGGGTCCTGGTTTAAGGATAGGGTTAGAGTTAGACCATGGGTTACGAATAGAGTTAAAACAGGAGTTATGGTCAGACCAGGAGCTAGAAATAGGTTTAGATTAGCAGTTAAAGTTAGGTTATCCCAGTATTTAAGGTTTAGATTAAGAAAGAGGTGAGGATTAGGGTTGGGTCCTGGTTAAGGCTAGGGTTAGGGTTACACCATTAATTAGGAATGGAGTTAAAGCAGGAGTTAGGGTCAGACCAGGGTCTAGAAATAGGATTAGTCCAGCAGTTAAACTTAGGTTAAGCCAGAATTTAAGGTTTAGGTTAACCAGAGGTGAGGATTAAGGTTGGGTCTTGGGTTAAGGCTAGGGTTAGGGTTAGACCATGGGTTAGGAATAGAGTTAAAACAGGAGTTAGGGTCAAACCATGAGCTAGAAATAGGGTTAGTCCAGCAGTTAAAGTTAGGTTATCCCAGAATTTAAGGTTTAGGTTTGGGTTAGGCCAGAAATGAGGATTAGGATTGAGTCCTGGGTTAAGGTTAGGGTTAGGGTTAGACCTTGGGTTAGAAACAGAGTTAAAACAGGCGTTAGGGTCAGACCAGGAGCTAGAAATAGGGTTAGTCCAGCAGTTAAAGTTAGGTTATTCCAGTATTTGAGGTTTAGGTTAAGCCAGAGGTGAGGATTAGGGTTGGGTGCTGGTTAAGGCTAGGGTTAGGGTTAAACCATTAATTAGGAATGGAGTTAAAGCAGGAGTTAGGGTCAGACCAGGGTCTAGAAATAGGGTTAGTCCAGCAGTTAAACTTTGGTTAAGCCACAATTTAAGGTTTCGGTTAAGCCAGAGGTGAGGATTAGGGTTGGGTCCTGGGTTAAGGCTAGGGTTAGGGTTATACCATGGGTTAGAAATAGTGTTATAGCAGGAGTTAGGGTCAGACCAGGGGCTAGAAATATGGTTAGTCCAACAGTTAAACTTAGGTTAAGCCAGAATTTAAGGTTTAGGTTAAGCCAGAGGTAAGGATTAGGGTTGGGTCCTGGGTAAAGGCTAGGGTTAGGGTTACACCATGGGTTAGAAATAGAGTTAAAGCAGGAGTTAGGGTCAGAACATGGGCTTGAAATAGGGTTAGTCCAGCAGTTAAACTTAGGCTAAGCCAGAATTTAAGGTTTAGGTTAAGCCAGAGGTGAGGATTAGGGTTGGGTCCTGGGTTAAGGCTAGGGTTAGGGTTAGACCATGGGTTAGTAATAGAGTTAAAACAGGTGTTAGGGTCAGACAAGGAGCTAGAAATAGGGTTAGTCCAGCAGTTAAAGTTAGGTTAAGCCAGAATTTTACGGTTTAGTTTAAACCAGAGGTGAGGATTAGGGTTGGGTCATGGGTTAAGGCTAGGGTTAGGGTTAGACCACGGATTAGTAATTGAGTTAAAACAGGAGTTAGGGTCAGACCAGGAAACAGAAATAGGGTTAGTCCAGCAGTTAAATTCAGGTTATCCTAGCATTTAAGGTTTAGGTTAAGCCAGAGGTGAGGATTAGGGTTGGGTCCTGGGTTAAGGATAGGGTTAGGGTTAGACCATGGGTTAGGAATAGAGTTAAAACAGGAGTTGGGTTCAGACCAGGAGCTAGAAACAGGGTTAGTCCAGCAGTTAAAGTTAGGTTACCCCAGTATTTAAGGTTTAGGTTAAGTCAGAGGTGAGGATTAGGGTTGGGTCCTGGTTTAAGGATAGGGTTAGAGTTAGACTATGGGTTAGGAATAGAGTTAAAACAGGAGTTCTGGTAAGACCAGGAGCTAGAAACAGGGTTAGTCCAGCAGTTAAAGTTAGGTTATTCCAGAATTTAAGGTTTAGGTTAAGCCAGAGGTGAGGATTAGAGTTTGGTCCTGGGTAAAGGCTAGGGTTAGGGTTACACCATTGGATAGGAATAAAGTTAAAGCAGGAGTTAGGGTCAGAACATGGGCTTGAAATAGGGTTAGTCCAGCAGTTAAACTTAGGTTAAGCCAGAATTTAAGGTTTAGGTTAAGCCAGATGTGAGGATTAAGGTTGGGTCTTAGGTTAAGGCTAGGGTTAGGGTTAGACCATGAGTTAGGAATAGAGTTAAAACAGGAGTTAGGGTCAGAACATGGGCTTGAAATAGGGTTAGTCCAGCAGTTAAAGTTAGGTTAAGCCAGAAATTTACGGTTTAGGTTAAACCAGAGGTGAGGATTAGGGTTAGGTCATGGGTTAAGGCTAGGGTTAGGGTTAGACCATGGGTTAGGAATAGAGTTAAAACAGGAGTTACGGTCAAACCAGGAGCTAGAAATAGGGTTGGTCCAGCAGTTAAAGTTAGGTTAAGCCAGACTTTTACGGTTTAGGTTAAACCAGAAGTGAGGATTAGGGTTTGGTCATGGGTTAAGGCTAGGGTTAGACCACGGATTAGTAATAGAGTTAAAACAGCAGTTAGGGTCAGACCAGGAAACAGAAATAGGGTTAGTCCAGCAGTTAAAGTTAGGTTATCCTAGTATTTATGGTTTAGGTTAAGCCAGAGGTGAGGATTAGGGTTGGGTCCTGGGTTAAGACTAGGGTTAGGGTTACACCATGGGATAGGAATCAAGTTAAAGCAGGAGTTAGGGTCAGAACATGGGCTTGAAATAGGGTTAGTCCAGCAGTTAAACTTAGGTTAAGCCAGAATTTAAGGTTTAGGTTAAGCCAGAGGTGAGGATTAATGTTGGGTCTTAGGTTAAGGCTAGGGTTAGGGTTAGACCATGGGTTAGGAATAGAGTTAAAACAGGAGTTAGGGTCAAACCAGGAGCTAGAAATAGGGTTAGTCCAGCAGTTAAAGTTAGGTTAAGCCAGAATTTTACGGTTTAGGTTAAACCAGAGGTGAGAATTAGGGTTGGGTTATGGGTTAAGGCTAGGGTTAGGGTTAGACCACAGATTAGTAATAGAGTTAAAACAGGAGTTAGGGTCAGACTAGGAAAAAGAAATAGGGTTAGTCCAGCAGTTAAACTTAGGTTATCCTAGTATTTAAGATTTAGGTTAAGCCAGAGGTGAGGATTAGGGTTGGGTCCTGGGTTAAGGCTAGGGTTAGGGTTAGACCATGGGTTAGGAATAGAGTTAAAACAGGAGTTGGATTCAAACCTGGAGCTAGAATAAGGGTTAGTCCAGCAGTTAAAGTTAGGTTATCCCAGTATTTAAGGTTTAGGTTAAGTCAGAGGTGAGGATTAGGGTTGGGTCCTGGTTTAAGGATAGGGTTAGAGTTAGACCATGGGTTAGGAATAGAGTTAAAACAGGAGTTATGGTCAGACCAGGAGCTAGAAATAGGTTTAGATTAGCAGTTAAAGTTAGGTTATCCCAGTATTTAAGATTTAGATTAAGACAGAGGTGAGGATTAGGGTTGGGTCCTGGTTAAGGCTAGGGTTAGGGTTACACCATTAATTAGGAATGGAATTAAAGCAGGAGTTAGGGTCAGACCAGGGTCTAGAAATAGGATTAGTCCAGCAGTTAAACTTAGGTTAAGCCACAATTTAAGGTTTCGGTTAAGCCAGATGTGAGGATTAGGGTTGGGTCCTGGGTTGAGGCTAGGGTTAGGGTTATACCATGGGTTAGAAATAGAGTTATAGCAGGAGTTAGGGTCAGACCAGGAGCTAGAAATATGGTTAGTCCAACAGTTAAACTTAGGTTAAGCCAGAATTTAAGGTTTAGGTTAAGCCAGAGGTGAGGATTAGGGTTGGGTCCTGGGTAAAGGCTAAGGTTAGGGTTACACCATGGGATAGGAATACAGTTAAAGCAGAAGTTAGGGTCAGAACATGGGCTTGAAATAGTGTTAGTCCAGCAGTTAAACTTAGGTTAAGCCAGAATTTAAGGTTTAGGTTAAGCCAGAGGTGAGGATTAAGGTTGGGTCTTAGGTTAAGGCTAGGCTTAGGGTTAGACCATGGGTTAGGAATAGAGTTAAAACAGGAGTTAGGGTCAAACCAGGAGCTAGAAATAGGGTTAGTCCAGCAGTTAAAGTTATGTTAAGGCAGAATTTTACGGTTTAGGTTAAACCAGAGGTAAGGATTAGGGTTGGGTTATGTGTTAAGGCTAGGGTTAGGGTTAGACCACGGATTAGTAATAGAGTTAAAACAGGAGTTAGGGTCAGACCAGGAAACAGAAATAGGGTTAGTCCAGCAGTTAAAGTTAGGGTATCCTAGTATTTAAAGTTTAGGTTAAGCCAGAGGTGAGGATTAGGGTTGGGTCCTGGTTTAAGGATAGGGTTAGAGTTAGACCATGGGTTAGGAATAGAGTTAAAACAGGAGTTATGGTCAGACCAGGAGCTAGAAATAGGTTTAGATTAGCAGTTAAAGTTACGTTATCCCAGTATTTAAGGTTTAGATTAAGACAGAGGTGAGGATTAGGGTTGGGTCCTGGTTAAGGCTAGGGTTAGGGTTACACCATTAATTAGGAATGGAGTTAAAGCAGGAGTTAGGGTCAGACCAGGGTCTAGAAATAGGATTAGTCCAGCAGTTAAACTTAGGTTAAGCCACAATTTAAGGTTTCGGTTAAGCCAGAGGTGAGGATTAAGGTTGGGTCTTAGGTTAAGGCTAGGGTTAGGGTTATACCATGGGTTAGAAATAGAGTAATAGCAGGAGTTAGGGTCAGATCAGGGGCTAGAAATATGGTTAGTCCAACAATTAAACTTAGGTTAAGCCAGAATTTAAGGTTTAGGTTAAGCCAGAGGTGAGGATTAGAGTTGGGTCCTGGGTAAAGGCTAGGGTTAGGGTTACACCATTGGATAGGAATAAAGTTAAAGCAGGAGTTAGGGTCAGAACATGGGCTTGAAATAGGGTTAGTCCAGCAGTTAAACTTAGGTTAAGCCAGAAATTTACGGTTTAGGTTAAACCAGAGGTGAGGATTAGGGTTGGGTCATGGGTTAAGGCTAGGGTTAGGGTTAGACCATGGGTTAGGAATAGAGTTAAAACAGGAGTTACGGTGAAACCAGGAGCTAGAAATAGGGTTGGTCCAGCAGTTAAAGTTAGGTTAAGCCAGACTTTTACGGTTTAGGTTAAACCAGAGGTGAGGATTAGGGTTTGGTCATGGGTTAAGGCTAGGGTTAGACCACGGATTAGTAATAGAGTTAAAACAGCAGTTAGGGTCAGACCAGGAAACAGAAATAGGGTTAGTCCAGCAGTTAAAGTTAGGTTATCCAAGTATTTAAGGTTTAGGTTAAGCCAGAGGTGAGGATTAGGGTTGGGTCCTGGGTTAAGACTAGGGTTAGGGTTACACCATGGGATAGGAATCAAGTTAAAGCAGGAGTTAGGGTCAGAACATGGGCTTGAAATAGGGTTAGTCCAGCAGTTAAACTTAGGTTAAGCCAGAATTTAAGGTTTAGGTTAAGCCAGAGGTGAGGATTAATGTTGGGTCTTAGGTTAAGGCTAGGGTTAGGGTTAGACCATGGGTTAGGAATAGAGTTAAAACAGGAGTTAGGGTCAAACCAGGAGCTAGAAATAGGGTTAGTCCAGCAGTTAAAGTTAGGTTAAGCCAGAATTTTACGGTTTAGGTTAAACCAGAGGTGAGAATTAGGGTTGGGTTATGGGTTAAGGCTAGGGTTAGGGTTAGACCACAGATTAGTAATAGAGTTAAAACAGGAGTTAGGGTCAGACCAGGAAAAAGAAATAGGGTTAGTCCAGCAGTTAAACTTAGGTTATCCTAGTATTTAAGATTTAGGTTAAGCCAGAGGTGAGGATTAGGGTTGGGTCCTGGGTTAAGGCTAGGGTTAGGGTTAGACCATGGGTTAGGAATAGAGTTAAAACAGGAGTTAGGGTCAAACCAGGAGCTAGAAATAGGGTTAGTCCAGCAGTTAAAGTTAGGTTAAGCCAGAATTTTACGGTTTAGGTTAAACCAGAGGTGAGAATTAGGGTTGGGTTATGGGTTAAGGCTAGGGTTAGGGTTAGACCACAGATTAGTAATAGAGTTAAAACAGGAGTTAGGGTCAGACTAGGAAAAAGAAATAGGGTTAGTCCAGCAGTTAAACTTAGGTTATCCTAGTATTTAAGATTTAGGTTAAGCCAGAGGTGAGGATTAGGGTTGGGTCCTGGGTTAAGGCTAGGGTTAGGGTTAGACCATGGGTTAGGAATAGAGTTAAAACAGGAGTTGGATTCAAACCTGGAGCTAGAATAAGGGTTAGTCCAGCAGTTAAAGTTAGGTTATCCCAGTATTTAAGGTTTAGGTTAAGTCAGAGGTGAGGATTAGGGTTGGGTCCTGGTTTAAGGATAGGGTTAGAGTTAGACCATGGGTTAGGAATAGAGTTAAAACAGGAGTTATGGTCAGACCAGGAGCTAGAAATAGGTTTAGATTAGCAGTTAAAGTTAGGTTATCCCAGTATTTAAGATTTAGATTAAGACAGAGGTGAGGATTAGGGTTGGGTCCTGGTTAAGGCTAGGGTTAGGGTTACACCATTAATTAGGAATGGAATTAAAGCAGGAGTTAGGGTCAGACCAGGGTCTAGAAATAGGATTAGTCCAGCAGTTAAACTTAGGTTAAGCCACAATTTAAGGTTTCGGTTAAGCCAGATGTGAGGATTAGGGTTGGGTCCTGGGTTGAGGCTAGGGTTAGGGTTATACCATGGGTTAGAAATAGAGTTATAGCAGGAGTTAGGGTCAGACCAGGAGCTAGAAATATGGTTAGTCCAACAGTTAAACTTAGGTTAAGCCAGAATTTAAGGTTTAGGTTAAGCCAGAGGTGAGGATTAGGGTTGGGTCCTGGGTAAAGGCTAAGGTTAGGGTTACACCATGGGATAGGAATACAGTTAAAGCAGAAGTTAGGGTCAGAACATGGGCTTGAAATAGTGTTAGTCCAGCAGTTAAACTTAGGTTAAGCCAGAATTTAAGGTTTAGGTTAAGCCAGAGGTGAGGATTAAGGTTGGGTCTTAGGTTAAGGCTAGGCTTAGGGTTAGACCATGGGTTAGGAATAGAGTTAAAACAGGAGTTAGGGTCAAACCAGGAGCTAGAAATAGGGTTAGTCCAGCAGTTAAAGTTATGTTAAGGCAGAATTTTACGGTTTAGGTTAAACCAGAGGTAAGGATTAGGGTTGGGTTATGTGTTAAGGCTAGGGTTAGGGTTAGACCACGGATTAGTAATAGAGTTAAAACAGGAGTTAGGGTCAGACCAGGAAACAGAAATAGGGTTAGTCCAGCAGTTAAAGTTAGGGTATCCTAGTATTTAAAGTTTAGGTTAAGCCAGAGGTGAGGATTAGGGTTGGGTCCTGGTTTAAGGATAGGGTTAGAGTTAGACCATGGGTTAGGAATAGAGTTAAAACAGGAGTTATGGTCAGACCAGGAGCTAGAAATAGGTTTAGATTAGCAGTTAAAGTTACGTTATCCCAGTATTTAAGGTTTAGATTAAGACAGAGGTGAGGATTAGGGTTGGGTCCTGGTTAAGGCTAGGGTTAGGGTTACACCATTAATTAGGAATGGAGTTAAAGCAGGAGTTAGGGTCAGACCAGGGTCTAGAAATAGGATTAGTCCAGCAGTTAAACTTAGGTTAAGCCACAATTTAAGGTTTCGGTTAAGCCAGAGGTGAGGATTAAGGTTGGGTCTTAGGTTAAGGCTAGGGTTAGGGTTATACCATGGGTTAGAAATAGAGTTATAGCAGGAGTTAGGGTCAGATCAGGGGCTAGAAATATGGTTAGTCCAACAGTTAAACTTAGGTTAAGCCAGAATTTAAGGTTTAGGTTAAGCCAGAGGTGAGGATTAGAGTTGGGTCCTGGGTAAAGGCTAGGGTTAGGGTTACACCATTGGATAGGAATAAAGTTAAAGCAGGAGTTAGGGTCAGAACATGGGCTTGAAATAGGGTTAGTCCAGCAGTTAAACTTAGGTTAAGCCAGAAATTTACGGTTTAGGTTAAACCAGAGGTGAGGATTAGGGTTGGGTCATGGGTTAAGGCTAGGGTTAGGGTTAGACCATGGGTTAGGAATAGAGTTAAAACAGGAGTTACGGTGAAACCAGGAGCTAGAAATAGGGTTGGTCCAGCAGTTAAAGTTAGGTTAAGCCAGACTTTTACGGTTTAGGTTAAACCAGAGGTGAGGATTAGGGTTTGGTCATGGGTTAAGGCTAGGGTTAGACCACGGATTAGTAATAGAGTTAAAACAGCAGTTAGGGTCAGACCAGGAAACAGAAATAGGGTTAGTCCAGCAGTTAAAGTTAGGTTATCCAAGTATTTAAGGTTTAGGTTAAGCCAGAGGTGAGGATTAGGGTTGGGTCCTGGGTTAAGACTAGGGTTAGGGTTACACCATGGGATAGGAATCAAGTTAAAGCAGGAGTTAGGGTCAGAACATGGGCTTGAAATAGGGTTAGTCCAGCAGTTAAACTTAGGTTAAGCCAGAATTTAAGGTTTAGGTTAAGCCAGAGGTGAGGATTAATGTTGGGTCTTAGGTTAAGGCTAGGGTTAGGGTTAGACCATGGGTTAGGAATAGAGTTAAAACAGGAGTTAGGGTCAAACCAGGAGCTAGAAATAGGGTTAGTCCAGCAGTTAAAGTTAGGTTAAGCCAGAATTTTACGGTTTAGGTTAAACCAGAGGTGAGAATTAGGGTTGGGTTATGGGTTAAGGCTAGGGTTAGGGTTAGACCACAGATTAGTAATAGAGTTAAAACAGGAGTTAGGGTCAGACCAGGAAAAAGAAATAGGGTTAGTCCAGCAGTTAAACTTAGGTTATCCTAGTATTTAAGATTTAGGTTAAGCCAGAGGTGAGGATTAGGGTTGGGTCCTGGGTTAAGGCTAGGGTTAGGGTTAGACCATGGGTTAGGAATAGAGTTAAAACAGGAGTTGGATTCAAACCTGGAGCTAGAATAAGGGTTAGTCCAGCAGTTAAAGTTAGGTTATCCCAGTATTTAAGGTTTAGGTTAAGTCAGAGGTGAGGATTAGGGTTGGGTCCTGGTTTAAAGATAGGGTTAGAGTTAGACCATGGGTTAGGAATAGAGTTAAAACAGGAGTTATGGTCAGACCAGGAGCTAGAAATAGGTTTAGATTAGCAGTTAAAGTTGGGTTATCCCAGTATTTAAGATTTAGATTAAGACAGAGGTGAGGATTAGGGTTGGGTCCTGGTTAAGGCTAGGGTTAGGGTTACACCATTAATTAGGAATGAAATTAAAGCAGGAGTTAGGGTCAGACCAGGGTCTAGAAATAGGATTAGTCCAGCAGTTAAACTTAGGTTAAGCCACAATTTAAGGTTTCGGTTAAGCCAGATGTGAGGATTAGGGTTGGGTCCTGGGTTGAGGCTAGGGTTAGGGTTATACCATGGGTTAGAAATAGAGTTATAGCAGGAGTTAGGGTCAGACCAGGGGCTAGAAATATGGTTAGTCCAACAGTTAAACTTAGGTTAAGCCAGAATTTAAGGTTTAGGTTAAGCCAGAGGTGAGGATTAGGGTTGGGTCCTGGGTAAAGGCTAAGGTTAGGGTTACACCATGGGATAGGAATACAGTTAAAGCAGAAGTTAGGGTCAGAACATGGGCTTGAAATAGTGTTAGTCCAGCAGTTAAACTTAGGTTAAGCCAGAATTTAAGGTTTAGGTTAAGCCAGAGGTGAGGATTAAGGTTGGGTCTTAGGTTAAGGCTAGGGTTAGGGTTAGACCATGGGTTAGGAATAGAGTTAAAACAGGAGTTAGGGTCAAACCAGGAGCTAGAAATAGGGTTAGTCCAGCAGTTAAAGTTATGTTAAGGCAGAATTTTACGGTTTAGGTTAAACCAGAGGTAAGGATTAGGGTTGGGTTATGTGTTAAGGCTAGGGTTAGGGTTAGACCACGGATTAGTAATAGAGTTAAAACAGGAGTTAGGGTCAGACCAGGAAACAGAAATAGGGTTAGTCCAGCAGTTAAAGTTAGGGTATCCTAGTATTTAAAGTTTAGGTTAAGCCAGAGGTGAGGATTAGGGTTGGGTCCTGGTTTAAGGATAGGGTTAGAGTTAGACCATGGGTTAGGAATAGAGTTAAAACAGGAGTTATGGTCAGACCAGGAGCTAGAAATAGGTTTAGATTAGCAGTTAAAGTTACGTTATCCCAGTATTTAAGGTTTAGATTAAGACAGAGGTGAGGATTAGGGTTGGGTCCTGGTTAAGGCTAGGGTTAGGGTTACACCATTAATTAGGAATGGAGTTAAAGCAGGAGTTAGGGTCAGACCAGGGTCTAGAAATAGGATTAGTCCAGCAGTTAAACTTAGGTTAAGCCACAATTTAAAGTTTCGGTTAAGCCAGAGGTGAGGATTAAGGTTGGGTCTTAGGTTAAGGCTAGGGTTAGGGTTATACCATGGGTTAGAAATAGAGTTATAGCAGGAGTTAGGGTCAGATCAGGGGCTAGAAATATGGTTAGTCCAACAGTTAAACTTAGGTTAAGCCAGAATTTAAGGTTTAGGTTAAGCCAGAGGTGAGGATTAGAGTTGGGTCCTGGGTAAAGGCTAGGGTTAGGGTTACACCATTGGATAGGAATAAAGTTAAAGCAGGAGTTAGGGTCAGAACATGGGCTTGAAATAGGGTTAGTCCAGCAGTTAAACTTAGGTTAAGCCAGAATTTAAGGTTTAGGTTAAGCCAGAGGTGAGGATTAAGGTTGGGTCTTAGGTTAAGGCTAGGGTTAGGGTTAGACCATGAGTTAGGAATAGAGTTAAAACAGGAGTTAGGGTCAGAACATGGGCTTGAAATAGGGTTAGTCCAGCAGTTAAAGTTAGGTTAAGCCAGAAATTTACGGTTTAGGTTAAACCAGAGGTGAGGATTAGGGTTGGGTCATGGGTTAAGGCTAGGGTTAGGGTTAGACCATGGGTTAGGAATAGAGTTAAAACAGGAGTTACGGTGAAACCAGGAGCTAGAAATAGGGTTGGTCCAGCAGTTAAAGTTAGGTTAAGCCAGACTTTTACGGTTTAGGTTAAACCAGAGGTGAGGATTAGGGTTTGGTCATGGGTTAAGGCTAGGGTTAGACCACGGATTAGTAATAGAGTTAAAATAGCAGTTAGGGTCAGACCAGGAAACAGAAATAGGGTTAGTCCAGCAGTTAAAGTTAGGTTATCCTAGTATTTAAGGTTTAGGTTAAGCCAGAGGTGAGGATTAGGGTTGGGTCCTGGGTTAAGACTAGGGTTAGGGTTACACCATGGGATAGGAATAAAGTTAAAGCAGGAGTTAGGGTCAGAACATGGTCTTGAAATAGGGTTAGTCCAGCAGTTAAAGTTCTGTTAAGGCAGAATTTTACGGTTTAGGTTAAATCAGAGGTAAGGATTAGGGTTGGGTTATGTGTTAAGGCTAGGGTTAGGGTTAGACCACGGATTAGTAATAGAGTTAAAACAGGAGTTAGGGTCAGACCAGGAAACAGAAATAGGGTTAGTCCAGCAGTTAAAGTTAGGTTATCCTAGTATTTAAGGTTTAGGTTAAGCCAGAGGTGAGGATTAGGGTTGGGTCCTGGGTTAAGGCTAGGGTTAGATCATGGGTTAGGAATAGAGTTAAAACAGGAGTTGGGTTTAGACCAGGAGCTAGAAACAGGGTTAGTCCAGCAGTTAAAGTTAGGTTATCCCAGTATTTAAGGTTTAGGTTAAGTCAGAGGTGAGGATTAGGGTTGGGTCCTGGTTTAAGGATAGGGTTAGAGTTAGACCATGGGTTAGGAATAGAGTTAAAACAGGAGTTATGGTCAGACCAGGAGCTAGAAATAGGTTTAGATTAGCAGTTAAAGTTAGGTTATCCCAGTATTTAAGGTTTAGATTAAGACAGAGGTGAGGATTAGGGTTGGGTCCTGGTTAAGGCTAGGGTTAGGGTTACACCATTAATTAGGAATGGAGTTAAAGCAGGAGTTAGGGTCAGACCAGGGTCTAGAAATAGGATTAGTCCAGCAGTTAAACTTAGGTTAAGCCACAATTTAAGGTTTCGGTTAAGCCAGAGGTGAGGATTAAGGTTGGGTCTTAGGTTAAGGCTAGGGTTAGGGTTATACCATGGGTTAGAAATAGAGTTATAGCAAGAGTTAGGGTCAGACCAGGGGCTAGAAATATGGTTAGTCCAACAGTTAAACTTAGGTTAAGCCAGAATTTAAGGTTTAGGTTAAGCCAGAGGTGAGGATTAGAGTTGGGTCCTGGGTAAAGGCTAGGGTTAGGGTTACACCATGGGATAGGAATAAAGTTAAAGCAGGAGTTAGGGTCAGAACATGGGCTTGAAATAGGGTTAGTCCAGCAGTTAAACTTAGGTTAAGCCAGAATTTAAGGTTTAGGTTAAGCCAGAGGTGAGGATTAAGGTTGGGTCTTAGGTTAAGGCTAGGGTTAGGGTTAGACCATGAGTTAGGAATAGAGTTAAAACAGGAGTTAGGGTCAGAACATGGGCTTGAAATAGGGTTAGTCCAGCAGTTAAAGTTAGGTTAAGCCAGAAATTTACGGTTTAGGTTAAACCAGAGGTGAGGATTAGGGTTGGGTCATGGGTTAAGGCTAGGGTTAGGGTTAGACCATGGGTTAGGAATAGAGTTAAAACAGGAGTTACGGTCAAACCAGGAGCTAGAAATAGGGTTGGTCCAGCAGTTAAAGTTAGGTTAAGCCAGACTTTTACGGTTTAGGTTAAACCAGAGGTGAGGATTAGGGTTTGGTCATGGGTTAAGGCTATGGTTAGACCACGGGTTAGTAATAGAGTTAAAACAGCAGTTAGGGTCAGACCAGGAAACAGAAATAGGGTTAGTCCAGCAGTTAAAGTTAGGTTATCCTAGTATTTAAGGTTTAGGTTAAGCCAGAGGTGAGGATTAGGGTTGGGTCCTGGGTTAAGACTAGGATTAGGGTTACACCATGGGATAGGAATAAAGTTAAAGCAGGAGTTAGGGTCAGAACATGGGCTTGAAATAGTGTTAGTCCAGCAGTTAAACTTAGGTTAAGCCAGAATTTAAGGTTTAGGTTAAGCCAGAGGTGAGGATTAATGTGTGGTCTTAGGTTAAGGCTAGGGTTAGGGTTAGACCATGGGTTAGGAATAGAGTTAAAACAGGAGTTAGGGTCAAACCAGGAGCTAGAAATAGGGTTAGTCCAGCAGTTAAAGTTAGGTTAAGCCAGAATTTTACGGTTTAGGTTAAACCAGAGGTGAGGATTAGGGTTGGGTTATGGGTTAAGGCTAGGGTTAGGGTTAGACCACAGATTAGTAATAGAGTTAATACAGGAGTTAGGGTCAGACCAGGAAACAGAAATAGGGTTAGTCCAGCAGTTAAACTTAGGTTATCCTAGTATTTAAGATTTAGGTTAAGCCAGAGGTGAGGATTAGGGTTGGGTCCTGGGTTAAGGCTAGGGTTAGGCTTAGACCATGGGTTAGGAATAGAGTTAAAACAGGAGTTCGATTCAGACCTGGAGCTAGAATAAGGGTTAGTCCAGCAGTTAAAGTTAGGTTATCCCAGTATTTAAGGTTTAGGTTAAGTCAGAGGTGAGGATTAGGGTTGGGTCCTGGTTTAAGGATAGGGTTAGAGTTAGACCATGGGTTAGGAATAGAGTTAAAACAGGAGTTATGGTCAGACCAGGAGCTAGGAATAGGTTTAGATTAGCAGTTAAAGTTAGGTTATCCCAGTATTTAAGATTTAGATTAAGACAGAGGTGAGGATTAGGGTTGGGTCCTGGTTAAGGCTAGGGTTAGGGTTACACCATTAATTAGGAATGGAGTTAAAGCAGGAGTTAGGGTCAGACCAGGGTCTAGAAATATGATTAGTCCAGCAGTTAAACTTAGGTTAAGCCACAATTTAAGGTTTCGGTTAAGCCAGATGTGAGGATTAGGGTTGGGTCCTGGGTTAAGGCTAGGGTTAGGGTTATACCATGGGTTAGAAATAGAGTTATAGCAGGAGTTAGGGTCAAACCAGGGGCTAGAAATATGGTTAGTCCAACAGTTAAACTTAGGTTAAGCCAGAATTTAAGGTTTAGGTTAAGCCAGAGGTGAGGATTAGGGTTGGGTCCTGGGTAAAGGCTAAGGTTAGGGTTACACCATGGGATAGGAATAAAGTTAAAGCAGGAGTTAGGGTCAGAACATGGGCTTGAAATAGTGTTAGTCCAGCAGTTAAACTTAGGTTAAGCCAGAATTTAAGGTTTAGGTTAATCCAGAGGTGAGGATTAAGGTTGGGTTTTAGGTTAAGGCTATGGTTAGGGTTAGACCGTGGGTTAGGAATAGAGTTAAAACAAGAGTTAGGGTCAAACCAGGAGCTAGAAATAGGGTTAGTCCAGCAGTTAAAGTTAGGTTAAGCCAGAATTTTACGGTTTAGGTTAAACCAGAGGTGAGGATTAGGGTTGGGTTATGGGTTAAGGCTAGGGTTAGGGTTAGACCACGGATTAGTAATAGAGTTAAAACAGGAGTTAGGGTCAGACCAGGAAACAGAAATAGGGTTAGTCCAGCAGTTAAACTTAGGTTATCCTAGTATTTAAGGTTTAGGTTAAGCCAGAGGTGAGGATTAGGGTTGGGTCCTGGGTTAAGGCTAGGGTTAGGGTTAGACCATGGGTTAGGAATAGAGTTAAAACAGGAGTTGGGTTCAGACTAGGAGCTAGAAACAGGGTTAGTCCAGCAGTTAAAGTTAGGTTATCCCAGTATTTAAGGTTTAGGTTAAGTCAGAGGTGAGGATTAGGGTTGGGTTATGGGTTAAGGCTAGGGTTAGGGTTAGACCACGGATTAGTAATAGAGTTAAAACAGGAGTTAGGGTCAGACCAGGAAACAGAAATAGGGTTAGTCCAGCAGTTAAAGTTAGGTTATCCTAGTTTTTAAGGTTTAGGTTAAGCCAGAGGTGAGGATTAGGGTTGGGTCCTGGGTTAAAGCTAGGGTTAGATCATGGGTTAGGAATAGAGTTAAAACAGGAGTTGGGTTTAGACCAGGAGCTAGAAACAGGGTTAGTCCAGCAGTTAAAGTTAGGTTATCCCAGTATTTAAGGTTTAGGTTAAGTCAGAGGTGAGGATTAGGGTTGGGTCCTGGTTTAAGGATAGGGTTAGAGTTAGACCATGGGTTAGGAATAGAGTTAAAACAGGAGTTATGGTCAGACCAGGAGCTAGGAATAGGTTTAGATTAGCAGTTAAAGTTAGGTTATCCCAGTATTTAAGATTTAGATTAAGACAGAGGTGAGGATTAGGGTTGGGTCCTGGTTAAGGCTAGGGTTAGGGTTACACCATTAATTAGGAATGGAGTTAAAGCAGGAGTTAGGGTCAGACCAGGGTCTAGAAATATGATTAGTCCAGCAGTTAAACTTAGGTTAAGCCACAATTTAAGGTTTCGGTTAAGCCAGATGTGAGGATTAGGGTTGGGTCCTGGGTTAAGGCTAGGGTTAGGGTTATACCATGGGTTAGAAATAGAGTTATAGCAGGAGTTAGGGTCAAACCAGGGGCTAGAAATATGGTTAGTCCAACAGTTAAACTTAGGTTAAGCCAGAATTTAAGGTTTAGGTTAAGCCAGAGGTGAGGATTAGGGTTGGGTCCTGGGTAAAGGCTAAGGTTAGGGTTACACCATGGGATAGGAATAAAGTTAAAGCAGGAGTTAGGGTCAGAACATGGGCTTGAAATAGGGTTAGTCCAGCAGTTAAACTTAAGTTAAGCCAGAATTTAAGGTTTAGGTTAAGCCAGAGGTGAGGATTAAGGTTGGGTCTTAGGTTAAGGCTAGGGTTAGACCATGGGTTAGGAATAGAGTTAAAACAGGAGTTAGGGTCAAACCAGGAGCTAGAAATAGGGTTAGTCCAGCAGTTAAAGTTAGGTTAAGCCAGAATTTTACGGTTTAGGTTAAACCAGAGGTGAGGATTAGGGTTGGGTTATGGGTTAAGGCTAGGGTTAGGGTTAGACCACGGATTAGTAATAGAGTTAAAACAGGAGTTAGGGTCAGACCAGGAAACAGAAATAGGGTTAGTCCAGCAGTTAAACTTAGGTTATCCTAGTATTTAAGGTTTAGGTTAAGCCAGAGGTGAGGATTAGGGTTGGGTCCTGGGTTAAGGCTAGGGTTAGGGTTAGACCATGGGTTAGGAATAGAGTTAAAACAGGAGTTGGGTTCAGACCAGGAGCTAGAAACAGGGTTAGTCCAGCAGTTAAAGTTAGGTTATCCCAGTATTTAAGGTTTAGGTTAAGTCAGAGGTGAGGATTAGGGTTGAGTCCTGGTTTAAGGATAGGGTTAGAGTTAGACCATGAGTTAGGAATAGAATTAAAACAGGAGTTATGGTCAGACCAGGAGCTAGAAATAGGTTTAGATTAGCAGTTAAAGTTAGGTTATCCCAGTATTTAAGGTTTAGAATAAAACAGATGTGAGGATTAGGGTTGGGTCCTGGTTAAGGCTAGGGTTAGGGTTACACCATTAATTAGGAATAGAGTTAAAGCAGGAGTTAAGGTCAGACCAGGGTCTAGAAATAGGATTAGTCCAGCAGTTAAACTTAGGTTAAGCCACAATTTAAGGTTTCGGTTAAGCCAGATGTGAGGATTAGGGTTGGGACCTGGGTTAAGGCTAGGGTTAGGGTAATTCCAAGGGTTAGAAATAGAGTTATAGCAGGAGTTAGGGTCAGACCAGGGGCTAGAAATATGGTTAGTCCAACAGATAAACTTAAGTTAAGCCAGAATTTAAGGTTTAGGTTAAGCCAGAGGAGAGGATTAGGGTTGGGTCCTGGGTAAAGGCTAGGGTTAGGGTTACACCATGGGTTAGGGATAGAGTTAAAGCAGGAGTTAGGGTCAGAACATGGGCTTGAAATAGGGTTAGTCCAGCAGTTCAACTTAGGTTAAGCCAGAATTTAAGGTTTAGGTTAAGCCAGAGGTGAGGATTAAGGTTGGGTCTTGGGTTAAGGCTAGGGTTAGGGTTAGACCATGGGTTAGGAATAGAGTTAAAACAGGAGTTAGGGTCAAACCAGGAGCTAGAAATAGGGTTAGTCCAGCAGTTAAAGTTAGGTTAAGCCAAAATTTTACGGTTTAGGTTAAACCAGAAGTGAGGGTTAGGGTTGGGTCATTGGTTGAGGCTAGGGTTAGGGTTAGACCACGGATTAGTAATAGAGTTAAAACAGGAGTTAGGGTCAGACCAGGAAACAGAAATAGGGTTAGTCCAGCAGTTAAAGTTAGGTTATCCTAATATTTAAGGTTTAGATTAAGCCAGAGGTGAGGATTAGGGTTGGGTCCTGGGTTAAGGCTAGGGTTAGACCATGGGTTAAGAATAGAGTTAAAACAGGAGTTGGGTTCAGACCAGGAGCTAGAAACAGGGTTAGTCCAGCAGTTAAAGTTAGGTTTTCCCAGTATTTAAGGTTTAGGTTAAATCAGAGGTGAGGATTAGGGTTGGGTCCTGGTTTAAGGATAGGGTTAGAGTTAGACCATGGTTTAGGAATAGAGTTAAAACAGGAGTTATGGTCAGACCAGGAGCTAGAAATAGGTTTAGATTAGCAGTTAAAGTTAGGTTATCCCAGTATTTAAGGTTTAGATTAAGACAGAGGTGAGGATTAGGGTTGGTTCCTGGTTAAGGCTAGGGTTAGGGTTACACCATTATTAGGAATGGAGTTAAAGCAGGAGTTAGGGTCAGACCAGGGTCTAGAAATAGGATTAGTCCAGCAGTTAAACTTAGGTTAAGCCACAATTTAAGGTTTCGGTTAAGACAGAGGTGAGGATTAGGGTTGGGTCCTGGGTTAAGGCTAGGGTTAGGGTTATACCATGGGTTAGAAATAGAGTTATAGCAGGAGTTAGGGTCAGACCAGGGACTAGAAATATGGTTAGCCCAACAGTTAAACTTAGGTTAAGCCAGAATTTAAGGTTTAGGTTAAGCCAGAGGTGAGGATTAGGGTTGGGTCCTGGGTAAAGGCTAGGGTTAGGGTTACACCATGGGACAGTAATAAAGTTAAAGCAGGAGTTAGGGTCAGAACATGGGCTTGAAATAGTGTTAGTCCAGCAGTTAAACTTAGGTTAAGCCAGAATTTAAGGTTTAGGTTAATCCAGAGGTGAGGATTAGGGTTGGGTCTTAGGTTAAGGCTAGGGTTAGGGTTAGACCGTGGGTTAGGAATAGAGTTAAAACAGGAGTTAGGGTCAAACCAGGAGCTAGAAATAGGGTTAGTCCAGCAGTTAAAGTTAGGTTAAGCCAGAATTTTACGGTTTAGGTTAAACCAGAGGTGAGGATTAGGGTTGGGTTATGGGTTAAGGCTAGGGTTAGGGTTAGACCACGGATTAGTAATAGAGTTAAAACAGGAGTTAGGGTCAGACCAGGAAACAGAAATAGGGTTAGTCCAGCAGTTAAACTTAGGTTATCCTAGTATTTAAGATTTAGGTTAAGCCAGAGGTGAGGATTAGGGTTGGGTCCTGGGTAAAGGCTAGGGTTAGGGTTACACCATGGGACAGTAATAAAGTTAAAGCAGGAGTTAGGGTCAGAACATGGGCTTGAAATAGTGTTAGTCCAGCAGTTAAACTTAGGTTAAGCCAGAATTTAAGGTTTAGGTTAAGCCAGAGGTGAGGATTAAGGTTGGGTCTTAGGTTAAGGCTAGGGTTAGGGTTAGACCATGGGTTAGGAATAGAGTTAAAACAGGAGTTAGGGTCAAACCAGGAGCTAGAAATAGGGTTAGTCCAGCAGTTAAAGTTAGGTTAAGCCAGAATTTTACGGTTTAGGTAAAACCAGAGGTGAGGGTTAGGGTTGGGTTATGGGTTAAGGCTAGGATTAGGGTTAGACCATGGGTTAGGAATAGAGTTAAAACAGGAGTTGGGTTCAGACCAGGAGCTAGAAACAGGGTTAGTCCAGCAGTTAAAGTTAGGTTATCCCAGTATTTAAGGTTTAGGTTAAGTCAGAGGTGAGGATTAGGGTTGGGTTCTGGGTTAAGGATAGGGTTAGAGTTAGACCATGGGTTAGGAATAGAGTTAAAACAGGTGTTATGGTCAGACCAGGAGCTAGAAATAGGTTTAGATTAGCAGTTAAAGTTAGGTTATCCCAGTATTTAAGGTTTAGATTAAGACAGAGGTGAGGATTAGGGTTGGGTCCTGGTTAAGGCTAGGGTTAGGGTTACACCATTAATTAGGAATGGAGTTAAAGCAGGAGTTAGGGTCAGACCAGGGTCTAGAAATAGGATTAGTCCAGTAGTTAAACTTAGGTTAAGCCACAATTTAAGGTTTCGGTTAAGCCAGAGGTGAGGATTAGGGTTGGGTCCTGGGTTAAGGCTAGGGTTAGGGTAATACCATGGGTTAGAAAAAGAGTTATAGCAGGAGTTAGGGTCAGACCAGGGGCTAGAAATATGGTTAGTCCAACAGTTAAACTTAGGTTAAGCCAGAATTTAAGGTTTAGGTTAAGCCAGAGGAGAGGATTAGGGTTGGGTCCTGGGTAAAGGCTAGGGTTAGGGTTACACCATGGGTTAGGAAAAGAGTTAAAGCAGGAGTTAGGGTCAGAACATGGGCTTGAAATAGGGTTAGTCCAGCAGTTAAACTTAGGTTAAGCCAAAATTTAAGGTTTAGCTTAAGCCAGAGGTGAGGATTAAGGTTGGGTCTTGGGTTAAGGCTAGGGTTAGGGTTAGACCATGGGATAGGAATAGAGTTAAAACAGGAGTTAGGGTCAAACCAGGAGCTAGAAATCGGGTTAGTCCAGCAGTTAAATTTAGGTTAAGCCAGAATTTTACGGTTTAGGTTAAACCAGAGGTGAGGGTTAGTGTTGGGTCATGGGTTAAGGCTAGGGTTAGGGTTAGACCACGGATTAGTAATAGAGTTAAAACAGGAGTTAGGGTCAGACCAGGAAACAGAAATAGGGTTAGTCCAGCAGTTAAAGTTAGGTTATCCTAGTATTTAAGGTTTAGATTAAGCCAGAGGTGAGGATTAGGGTTGGGTCCTGGGTTAAGGCTAGGGTTAGACCATGGGTTAGGAATAGAGTTAAAACAGGACTTGGGTTCAGACCAGGAGCTAGAAGCAGGGTTAGTCCAGCAGTTAAAGTTAGGTTATCCCAGTATTTAAGGTTTAGGTTAAGTCAGAGGTGAGGATTAGGGTTGGGTCCTGGGTTAAGGCTAGGGTTAGGGTTACACCATGGGTTAGGAATAGAGTTAAAACAGGAGTTATAGTCAGACCAGGAGCTAGAAAAAGGTTTAGATTAGCAGTTAAAGTTAGGTTATCCCAGTATTTAAGGTTTAGATTAAGACAGAGGTGAGGATTAGGGTTGGGTCCTGGTTAAGGCTAGGGTTAGAGTTACACCATTAATTAGGAATGGAGTTAAAGCAGGAGTTAGGGTCAGACCAGGGTCTACAAATAGGATTAGTCCAGCAGTTAAACTTAGGTTAAGCCACAATTTAAGGTTTCGGTTAAGACAGAGGTGAGGATTAGGGTTGGGTCCTGGGTTAAGGCTAGGGTTAGGGTTATACCATGGGTTAGAAACAGAGTTATAGCAGGAGTTAGGGTCAGACCAGGGACTAGAAATATGGTTAGTCCAACAGTTAAACTTAGGTTAAGCCAGAATTTAAGGTTTAGGTTAAGCCAGAGGTGAGGATTAGGGTTGGGTCCTGGGTAAAGGCTAGGGTTAGGGTTACACCATGGGACAGTAATAAAGTTAAAGCAGGAGTTAGGGTCAGAACATGGGCTTGAAATAGTGTTAGTCCAGCAGTTAAACTTAGGTTAAGCCAGAATTTAAGGTTTAGGTTAATCCAGAGGTGAGGATTAAGGTTGGGTCTTAGGTTAAGGCTAGGGTTAGGGTTAGACCGTGGGTTAGGAATAGAGTTAAAACAGGAGTTAGGGTCAAACCAGGAGCTAGAAATAGGGTTAGTCCAGCAGTTAAAGTTAGGTTAAGCCAGAATTTTACGGTTTAGGTTAAACCAGAGGTGAGGATTAGGGTTGGGTTATGGGTTAAGGCTAGGGTTAGGTTTAGACCACGGATTAGTAATAGAGTTAAAACAGGAGTTAGGGTCAGACCAGGAAACAGAAATAGGGTTAGTCCAGCAGTTAAACTTAGGTTATCCTAGTATTTAAGGTTTAGGTTAAGCCAGGGGTGAGGATTAGGGTTGGGTCCTGGGTTAAGGCTAGGGTTAGGGTTAGACCATGGGTTAGGAATAGAGTTAAAACAGGAGTTGGGTTCAGACCAGGAGCTAGAAACAGGGTTAGTCCAGCAGTTAAAGTTAGGTTATCCCAGTATTTAAGGTTTAGGTTAAGTCAGAGGTGAGGATTAGGGTTGGGTCCTGGTTTAAGGATAGGGTTAGAGTTAGACCATGGGTTAGGAATAGAATTAAAACAGGAGTTATGGTCAGACCAGGAGCTAGAAATAGGTTTAGATTAGCAGTTAAAGTTTGGTTATCCCAGTATTTAAGGTGTAGATTAAGACAGAGGTGAGGATTAGGGTTGGGTCCTGCTTAAGGCTAGGGTTAGAGTTACACCATTAATTAGGAATGGAGTTAAAGCAGGAGTTAGGGTCAGACCAGGGTCTAGAAATAGGATTAGTCCAGCAGTTAAACTTAGGTTAAGCCACAATTTAATGTTTCGGTTAAGCCAGAGGTGAGGATTAGGGTTGGGTCCTGGGTTAAGGCTAGGGTTAGGGTTATACCATGGGTTAGAAATAGAGTTATAGCAGGAGTTAGGGTCAGACCAGGGGCTAGAAATATGGTTAGTCCAACAGTTAAACTTAGGTTAAGCCAGAATTTAAGGTTTAGGTTAAGCCAGAGGTGAGGATTAGGGTTGGGTCCTGGGTAAAGGCTAGGGTTAGGGTTACACCATGGGATAGGAATAAAGTTAAAGCAGGAGTTAGGGTCAGAACATGGGCTTGAAAAAGTGTTAGTACAGCAGTTAAACTTAGCTTAAGCCAGAATTTAAGGTTTAGGTTAAGCCAGAGGTGGGGATTAAGGTTGGGTCTTAGGTTAAGGCTAGGGTTAGGGTTAGACCATGGGTTAGGAATAGAGTTAAAACAGGAGTTAGGGTCAAACCAGGAGCTAGAAATAGGGTTAGTCCAGCAGTTAAAGTTAGGTTAAGCCAGAATTTTACGGTTTAGGTTAAGCCAGAGGTGAGGATTAGGGTTGGGTTATGGGTTAAGGCTAGGGTTAGGGTTAGACCACGGATTAGTAATAGAGTTAAAACAGGAGTTAGGGTCAGACCAGGAAACATAAATAGGGTTATTCCAGCAGTTAAACTTAGGTTATCCTAGTATTTAAGGTTTAGGTTAAGCCAGAGGTGAGGATTAGGGTTGGGTCCTGGGTTAAGGCTAGGGTTAGGGTTAGACCATGGGTTAGGAATAGAGTTAAAACAGGAGTTGGGTTCAGACCAGGAGCTAGAAACAGGGTTAGTCCAGCAGTTAAAGGTAGGTTATCCCAGTATTTAAGGTTTCTGTTAAGTCAGAGGTGAGGATTAGGGTTGGGACCTGGGTTAAGGATAGGGTTAGAGTTAGACCATGGGTTAGGAATAGAGTTAAAACAGGAGTTATGGTCAGACCAGGAGCTAGAAATAGGTTTAGATTAGCAGTTAAAGTTAGGTTATCCCAGTTTTTAAGGTTTAGATTAAGACAGAGGTGAGGATTAGGGTTGGGTCCTGGGTTAAGGCTAGGGTTAGGGTTATACCATGGGTTAGAAATAGAGTTATAGCAGGAGTTAGGGTCAGACCAGGGGCTAGAAATATGGTTAGTCCAACAGTTAAACTTAAGTTAAGCCAGAATTTAAGGTTTAGGTTAAGCCAGAGGTGAGGATTAGGGTTGGGTCCTGGGTAAAGGCTAGGGTTAGGGTTACACCATGGGATAGGAATAAAGTTAAAGCAGGAGTTAGGGTCAGAACATGGGCTTGAAATAGTGTTAGTCCAGCAGTTAAACTTAGGTTAAGCCAGAATTTAAGGTTTAGGTTAAGCCAGAGGTGAGGATGAAGGTTGGGTCTTAGGTTAAGGCTAGGGTTAGGGTTAGACCATGGGTTAGGAATAGAGTTAAAACAGGAGTTAGGGTCAAACCAGGAGCTAGAAATAGGGTTAGTCCAGCAGTTAAAGTTAGGTTAAGCCAGAATTTTACGGTTTAGGTTGAACCAGAGGTGAGGATTAGGGTTGGGTCATGGGTTAAGGCTAGGGTTAGGGTTAGACCACGGATTAGTAATAGAGTTAAAACAGGAGTTAGGTTCAGACCAGGAAACAGAAATAGGGTTAGTCCAGCAGTTAAACTTAGGATATCCTAGTATTTAAGGTTTAGGTTAAGCCAGAGGTGAGGATTAGGGTTGGGTCCTGGGTTAAGGCTAGGGTTAGGGTTAGACCATGGGTTAGGAATAGAGTTAAAACAGGAGTTGGGTTCAGACCAGGAGCTAGAAACAGGGTTAGTCCAGCAGTTAAAGTTAGGTTATCCCAGTATTTAAGGTTTAGGTTAAGTCAGAGGTGAGGATTAGGGTTGGGTTCTGGGTTAAGGATAAGGTTAGAGTTAAACCATGGGTTAGGAATAGAGTTAAAACAGGAGTTATGGTCAGACCAGGAGCTAGAAATAGGTTTAGATTAGCAGTTAAAGTTAGGTTATCCCAGTATTTAAGGTTTAGATTAAGACAGAGGTGAGGATTAAGGTTGGGTCCTGGTTAAGGCTAGGGTTAGGGTTACACCATTAATTAGGAATGGAGTTAAAGCAGGAGTTAGGGTCAGACCAGGGTCTAAAAATAGGATTAGTCCAGTAGTTAAACTTAGGTTAAGCCACAATTTAAGGTTTCGGTTAAGCCAGAGGTGAGGATTAGGGTTGGGTCCTGCGTTAAGGCTAGGGTTAGGGTAATACCATGGGTTAGAAAAAGAGTTATAGCAGGAGTTAGGGTCAGACCAGGGGCTAGAAATATGGTTAGTCCAACAGTTAAACTTAGGTTAAGCCAGAATTTAAGGTTTAGGTTAAGCCAGAGGAGAGGATTAGGGTTGGGTCCTGGGTAAAGGCTAGGGTTAGGGATACACCATGGGTTAGGAATAGAGTTAAAGCAGGAGTTAGGGTCAGAACATGGGCTTGAAATAGGGTTAGTCCAGCAGTTAAACTTAGGTTAAGCCAAAATTTAAGGTTTAGGTTAAGCCAGAGGTGAGGATTAAGGTTGGGTCTTGGGTTAAGGCTAGGGTTAGGGTTAGACCATGGGTTAGGAATAGAGTTAAAACAGGAGTTAGGGTCAAACCAGGAGCTAGAAATAGGGTTAGTCCAGCAGTTAAATTTAGGTTAAGCCAGAATTTTACGGTTTAGGTTAAACCAGAGGTGAGGGTTAGGGTTGGGTCATGGGTTAAGGCTAGGGTTAGGGTTAGACCACGGATTAGTAATAGAGTTAAAACAGGAGTTAGGGTCAGACCAGGAAACAGAAATAGGGTTAGTCCAGCAGTTAAAGTTAGGTTATCCTAGTAATTAAGGTTTAGATTAAGCCAGAGGTGATGATTAGGGTTGGGTCCTGGGTTAAGGCTAGGGTTAGACCATGGGTTAGGAATAGAGTTAAAACAGGACTTTGGTTCAGACCAGGAGCTAGAAACAGGGTTAGTCCAGCAGTTAAAGTTAGGTTATCCCAGTATTTAAGGTTTAGGTTAAGTCAGAGGTGAGGATTAGGGTTGGGTCCTGGGTTAAGGCTAGGGTTAGGGTTAGACCATGGGTTAGGAATAGAGTTAAAACAGGAGTTGGGTTCAGACCAGGAGCTAGAAACAGGGTTAGTCCAGCAGTTAAAGTTATATTAACTGCTGGTATTTAAGGTTTAGGTTAAGTCAGAGGTGAGTCAGAGGTGAGGATTAGGGTTGGGTCCTGGTTTAAGGATAGGGTTAGAGTTAGGCCATGGGTTAGGAATAGAGTTAAAACAGGAGTTATGGTCAGACCAGGAGCTAGAAATAGGTTTAGATTAGCAGTTAAAGTTAGGTTATCCCAGTATTTAAGGTTTAGATTAAGACAGAGGTGAGGATTAGGGTTGGGTCCTGGTTAAGGCTAGGGTTAGAGTTTCACCATTAATTAGGAATGGAGTTAAAGCAGGAGTTAGGGTCAGACCAGGGTCTAGAAATAGGATTAGTCCAGCAGTTAAACTTAGGTTAAGCCACAATTTAAGGTTTCGGTTAAGCCAGAGGTGAGGATTAGGGTTGGGTCCTGGGTTAAGGCTAGGGTTAGGGTTATACCATGGGTTAGAAATAGAGTTATAGCAGGAGTTAGGGTCAGACCAGGGGCTAGAAATATGGTTAGTCCAACAGTTAAACTTAGGTTAAGCCAGAATTTAAGGTTTAGGTTAAGCCAGAGGTGAGGATTAGGGTTGGGTCCTGGGTAAAGGCTAGGGTTAGGGTTACACGATGGGATAGGAATAAAGTTAAAGCAGGAGTTAGGGTCAGAACATGGGCTTGAAATAGTGTTAGTCCAGCAGTTAAACTTAGCTTAAGCCAGAATTTAAGGTTTAGGTTAAGCCAGAGGTAGGGATTAAGGTTGGGTCTTAGGTTAAGGCTAGGGTTAGGGTTCGACCATGGGTTAGGAATAGAGTTAAAACAGGAGTTAGGGTCAAACCAGGAGCTAGAAATAGGGTTAGTCCAGCAGTTAAAGTTAGGTTAAGCCAGAATTTTACGGTTTAGGTTAAGCCAGAGGTGAGGATTAGGGTTGGGTTATGGGTTAAGGCTAGGGTTAGGGTTAGACCATGGGTTAGGAATAGAGTTAAAACAGGAGTTGGGTTCAGACCAGGAGCTAGAAACAGGGTTAGTCCAGCAGTTAAAGTTAGGTTATCCCAGTATTTAAGACTTAGGTTAAGTCAGAGGTGAGGATTAGGGTTGGGTCCTGGGTTAAGGATAGGGTTAGAGTTAGACCATGGGTTAGGAATAGAGTTAAAACAGGAGTTATGGTCAGACCAGGAGCTAGAAATAGTTTTAGATTAGCAGTTAAAGTTAGGTTATCCCAGTATTTAAGGTTTAGATTAAGACAGAGGTGAGGATTAGGGTTGGGTCCTGGGTTAAGGCTAGGGTTAGGGTTATACCATGGGTTAGAAATAGAGTTATGGCAGGAGTTAGGGTCAGACCAGGGGCTAGAAATATGGTTAGTCCAACAGTTAAACTTAAGTTAAGCCAGAATTTAAGGTTTAGGTTAAGCCAGAGGTGAGGATTAGGGTTGGGTCCTGGGTAAAGGCTAGGGTTAGGGTTACACCATGGGATAGGAATAAAGTTAAAGCAGGAGTTAGGGTCAGAACATGGGCTTGAAATAGTGTTAGTCCAGCAGTTAAACTTAGGTTAAGCCAGAATTTAAGGTTTAGGTTAAGCCAGAGGTGAGGATGAAGGTTGGGTCTTAGGTTAAGGCTAGGGTTAGGGTTAGACCTTGGGTTAGGAATAGAGTTAAAACAGGAGTTAGGGTCAGACCA